>NW_027206027.1:0-600000 GCF_024711535.1 Dipodomys merriami
GTTTGGCACGCCACCACTATCCATCCAGCACTATGGACGGAACGGCCTACATCTGGCTCTAATAAGTCCACGATTGTGTTCAGCCGAATGACCTCTGCTGGGATCACTCAGGTTGAGGTTCTGAGTTATTGCAACATAGGAGCGTTTCACTGCTTTCAAGGCTTCTCAGGAGGAATTCTGGAATCTTCCTGTCGGCAGGCCTCCGGCTGTTCCGGGTGAACATCTCCTTGTAAATCCCCCGTGGTTTCTTGTACACCCGTGAAATTTGGCCAGGTTATGCAGTTTGCATTGCTGCACAATTGCGCCTGCCTAGATAGGCCGCGGTTGCAAACATTCAGGCATGGCAGCCTGATAGGCTGGTCCCCGTATTACTCTGCCCACGGACTGGGTATATCTGCTTCCCGTTCTTCTCACCTGAGTGCTACTGATTCCCGATTTGACGGCTACACTCTACTCAACCGGAGCCGTAAGTTGAACCTCAACTTATGGCACTTTGTGAAACTGTTGAGAACTAGAGCTCAGTTGTTTGGCACGCCACCCCTGTCCATCCAGCACTATGGACGGCACTGCCTACATCTGGCTCTAATTAGTCCACGGTTGTGTTCAGCCAAATGACCTCTGTCGGGAACACTCAGAAAGAGGTTCTGAGTTATTGCAACATAGGAGCGTTTCACTGCTTTCAAGGCTTCTCAGGAAGAATTCCGGAATCTTGCTGCCGGCAAGCCTCCGGCTCTTCCGGGTGAACATCTCCTTGTAAATCCCCCGTGGTTTCTTGTACACCCGTGAAATTTGGCCAGGTTATGCAGTTTGCCTTGCTGCAAAATTGCCCCTGCCTAGCTCTGCAGCGGATGCAAACATTCAGGCGTAGCAGCCAGATAGGTTGGTCCCCGTAGGACACTCCCAGCGGACTGGGTATATCTGCTTCCCGTTCTTCTCACCTGAGTACTACTGATTCCAGATTTGACGGCCACACTCTACTCAACCGGAGCATTAAGTTGAACCACAACTTATGGCACTTTGTGAAACTGTTGAGAACTAGAGCTCAGTTGTTTGGAACGCCACCACTGTCCATCCAGCACTATGGACGGCACTGCCTACATCTGGCTCTAATTAGTCCACGGTTGTGTTCAGCCGAATGACCTCTCCCGGGAACACTCAGAATGAGGTTCTGAGTTATTGCAACATAGGATCGTTTCACTGCTTTCAAGGCTTCTCAGGAAGAATTCCGGAATCTTGCTGCCGGCAGGCCTCTGGCTGTTCCGGGTGAACGTCTCCTTGTAAATCCCACGTGGTTTCTTGTACACCCGTGAAATTTGGCCAGGTTATGCAGTTTGCATTGCTGCACAATTGCGCCTGACTACCTCAGCCTCGGTTGCAAACATTCAGGCGTGGCAGCCAGATGGAATGGCCCCCGTAGGACACGGCCAGCATACTGGGTATATCTGCTTCCCGTTCTTCTCACCTGAGTGCTACTGATTCCAGCTTTGACGGCTACACTCTACTCAACCGGAGCATTAAGTTGAACCTCAACTCATGGCACTTTGTGAAACTGTTGAGAATTAGAGCTCAGTTGTTTGGCACGCCACCACTGTCCATCCAGCACTATGGACGGCACTGCCTACATCTGGCTCTAATTAGTCCACGATTGTGTTCAGCCGAATGACCTCTGCCGGGAACAATCAGAATGAGGTTCTGAGTTATTGCAACATAGGAGCTTTTCACTGCTATCAAGGATTCTCAGGAAGAATTCCGGAATCTTGCTGCCGGCAGGCCTCCGGCTTTTCCGGGTGAACATCTCCTTGTAAATCCCCCGTGGTTTCTTGTACACCCGTGAAATTTGGCCAGGTTATGCAGTTTGCATTGCTGCACAATTGTGCCTGCATAGCTCGGCCGCGGTTACTAACATTCAGGCGTGGCAGCCAGATAGGCTGGTCCCCAGAAGTCACTGCCAGCAGACTGAGTATATCTGCTTCCCGTTCTTCTCACCTGAGTGCTACTGATTCCAGATTTGACGGCTACACTGTACTCCATCGGAGCAGTAAGTTGAACCTCAACTTACGGCACTTTGTGAAACTGTTGAGAACTAGAGCTAAGTTGTTTGGCACGCCACCACTGTCCATCCAGCACTATGGACGGCACTGCCTACATCTGGCTCTAATTAGACCTCGGTTGTGTTCAGCCGAATGACTTCTGCTGGGAACACTCAGAATGAGGTTCTCAGTTATTGCAACATAGGAGCGTTTCACTGCTTTCAAGGCTTCTCAGGAAGAATTCCGGAATCTTGCTGCCAGCAGGCCTCCGGCTGTTGCGGGTGATCATCTTCTTGAAAATCCCCCGTGGTTTCTTGTACACCCGTCAAATTTGGCCATGTTATGCAGTTTGCATTGCTGCACAATTGCGCCTGCCTAGCTCGGCCGCGGTTGCAAACATTCAGGCGTGGCAGCCAGATAGGCTGGTCCACGTAGGACACTGCCAACGGACTGGGTATATCTGCTTCCCATTCTCCTCACCTGAGTGCTACTGATTCCAGCTTTGACGGCTACACACTACTCAACCGGAGCATTAAGTTGAACCTCAACTTATGGCACTTTGTGAAACTGTTCAGAACTAGAGGTCAGTTGTTAGGCTCGCCACCACTCTCCATCCAGCACTATGGACGGCACTGCCTACATCTGGCTCTAGTTAGTCCACGGTTGTGTTCAGCCGAATGACCTCTGCGGGGAACACTCAGAATGAGGTTCTGAGTTATTGCAACATAGGAGCGTTTCACTGGTTTCACGGCTTCTGAGGAAGAATTCCGGAATCTTGCTGCCGGCAGGCCTCCCGCTGTTCCGGGTGAACATCTCCTTGTAAATCCCCCGTGGTTTCTTGTACACCCCTGAAATTTGGCCAGGTTATGCAGTTTGCATTGTTGCACAATTGCGTTGCCTAGCTCGGCCGCGGTTGCAAACATTCAGGCGTGGCAGCCAGATAGGCTGGTCCCCGTAGGACTCTGCCCACGGACTGGGTATATCTGCTTCCCGTTCTTCTCACCTGAGTGCTACTGGTTCCAGCTTTGACGGCTGCACTCTACTCAACCGGCGCAGTAAGTTGAAACTCAACTTATGGCACTTTGTGAAAGTGTTGAGAACTAGAGCTCAGATGTTTGGCTCGCCACCACTGTCCATCCAGTACTATGGACGACATTGCCTACATCTGGCTCTAATTAGTCCACGGTTGTGTTCAGCCGAATGACCTCTGCCGGGAACACTCAGAATGAGATTCTGAGTTATTGCAACATAGGAGCGTTTCACTGCTTTCAAGGCTTCTCAGGAAGATTTCTGGAATCTTGATGCCGGCAGGCCTCCGGCTGTTCCGGGTGAACATCTCCTTGTAAATCCCCCGTGGTTTCTTGTACACCCGTGAAATTTGGCCAGGTTATGCAGTTTGCATTGCTGAACAACTGCGCCTGCCTAGCTCGGCCGAGGTTGCAAACATTCAGGCGTGGCAGCCAGATAGGCTGGTCCCCGTAGGACTCTGCCAGCGGACTGGGTATATCTGCTTCCCGTTTTTCTCACCTGAGTGCTACTGTTTCCCGCAGTGACGGCTACACTCAACTCAACCGGAGCATTAAGTTGAACCTCAACTTATGGCACTTTGTGAAACTGTTGAGAACTAGAGCTCAGTTGTTTGGCACGCCACCACTGTCCATCCAGCACTATGGACGGCACTGCCTACATCTGGCTCTAATTAGTCCACGATTGTGTTCAGCCGAATGACCTCTGCCGGGAACACTCAGAATGAGGTTCTGAGTTATTGCAACATAGGATCGTTTCACTGCTTTCAAGTCTTCTCAGGAAGAATTCCGGAATCTTGCTGCCGGCAGGCCTCTGGCTGTTCCGGGTGAACGTCTCCTTGTAAATCCCACGTGGTTTCTTGTACACCCGTGAAATTTGGCCAGGTTATGCAGTTTGCATTGCTGCACAATTTTGCCTGCCTAGCTCGGCCGCGGTTACTAACATTCAGGCGTGGCAGCCAGATAGGCTGGTCCCCAGAGGACACTGCCAGCAGACTGAGTATATCTGCTTCCCGTTCTTCTCACCTGAGTGCTACTGATTCCAGATTTGACGGCTACACTGTACTCAATCGGAGCAGTAAGTTGAACCTCAACTTACGGCACTTTGTGAAACTGTTGAGAACTAGAGCTCAGTTGTTTGGCACGCCACCACTGTCCATCCAGCACTATGGACGGCACTGCCTACATCTGGCTCTAATTAGTCCTCGGTTGTGTTCAGCCGAATGACTTCTGCCGGGAACACTCAGAATGAGGTTCTGAGTTATTGCAACATAGGAGCGTTTCACTGCTTTCAAGGCTTCTCAGGAAGAATTCCGGAATCTTGCTTCCGGCAGGCCTCCGGCTGTTGCGGGTGATCATCTTCTTGAAAATCCCCCGTGGTTTCTTGTACACCCGTGAAATTTGGCCAAGTTATGCAGTTTGCATTGCTGCACAATTGCGCCTGCCTAGCTCGGCCGCGGTTACAAACATTCAGGCGTGGCAGCCAGATAGGCTGGTCCCCGTACGACACTTCCTGCGGACTGGGTATATCTGCTTCCCGTTCTTCTCACCTGAGTGCTACTGATTCCAGCTATTACGGCTACACTCTACTCAACCGGAGCATTAAGTCGAACCTCACCTTATGGCACATTGTGAAAGTGTTGAGCACTAGAACTCAGTTGTTTGGCACGCCACCACTGTCCATCCAGCACTATGGACGGCACTGCCTACATCTGGCTCTAATTAGTCCACGATTGTGTTCAGCCAAATGACCTCTGCCGGGAATACTCAGAATGAGGTTCTGAGTTATTGCAACATAGGATCGTTTCATTGCTTTCAAGGCTTCTCAGGAAGAATTCCGGAATCTTGCTGCCGGCAGGCCTCTGGCTGTTCCGGGTGAACATCTTCTTGAAAATCCCCCGTGGTTTCTTGTACACCCCTCAAATTTGGCCAGGTTATGCAGTTTGCATTGCTGCACAATTGCGCCTGCCTAGCTCGGCCGCGGTTACAAACATTCAGGTGTGGCAGCCAAATAGGCTGGTCCCCGTACGACACTTCCTGCGGACTGGTATATCTGCTTCCCGTTCTTCTCACTTGAGTGCTACTGATTCCAGCTATTACGGCTACACTCTACTCAACCGGAGGATTAAGTTGAACCTCAACTTATGGCACATTGTGAAAGTGTTGAGCACTAGAACTCAGTTGTTTGGCACGCCACCACTCTCCATCCAGCACTATGGACGGCACTGCCTACATCTGGCTCTAATTTGTCCACGGTTTTGTTCAGCCGAATGACCTCTGCTGGGAACACTCAGAATGAGGTTCTGAGTAATTGCAACATAGGAGTGTTTCACTGCTTTCAAGGCTTCTCAGGAAGAATTCCGGAATCTTGCTGCCGGTTGGCCTCCGGCTGTTCCGGGTGAACATCTCCTTGTAAATCCCCCGTGGTTTCATGTACACCCGTGAAATTTGGACAGGTTATGCAGTTTGCATTGCTGCACAATTGCGCCAGCCTAGCTCGGCCGCGGTTGCAAACATTCAGGCGTGGCAGCCAGATAGGCTGGGCCCCATAGGACTCTGCCAGCGGACTGGGTATATCTGCTTCCCGTTCTTCTCACCTGAGTGCTACTGATTCCAGCTTTGACGGCTACACTCTACTCAACCGGAGCAGTAAGTTGAACCTCAACTTATGGCACTTTGTGAAAGTGTTGAGAACTAGAGCTCAGTTGTTTGGCACGCCACCACTGTCCATCCAGCACTATGGACGGCACTGCCTACATCTGGCTCTAATTAGTCCACGGTTGTGTTCAGCCGAATGACCTCTGTCGGGAACACTCAGAATGAGGTTCTGAGTTATTGCAACATAGGAGCGTTTCACTGCTTTCAAGGCTTTTAGGAAGAATTCCGGAATCTTGATGTCGGCAGGCCTACGGCTGTTCCGGGTGAACATCTCCTTGTAAATCCCCCGTGGTTTCTTGTACACCCGTGAAATTTGGACAGGTTATGCAGTTTGCATTGCTGCACAATTGCCCCTGCCTAGCTCGGCCGCGGTTGCAAACATTCAGGCGTGGCAGCCAGATAGGCTGGTCCCCGTAGGACACTGCCAGCGGACTGGGTATATCTGCTTCCCGTTCTTCTCACCTGAGTGCTACTGATTCCAGCTTTGACGGCTACACTCTACTCAACCGGAGCAGTAAGTTGAAACTCAACTTATGGCACTTTGTGAAAGTGTTGAGAACTAGAGCTCAGATGTTTGGCACGCCACCACTGTCCATCCAGTACTATGGACGACATTGCCTACATCTGGCTCTAATTAGTCCACGGTTGTGTTCAGCCGAATGACCTCTGCCGGGAACACTCAGAATGAGATTCTGAGTTATTGCAACATAGGAGCGTTTCACTGCTTTCAAGGCTTCTCAGGAAGATTTCCGGAATCTTGATGCCGGCAGGCCTCCGGCTGTTCCGGGTGAACATCTCCTTGTAAATCCCCCGTGGTTTCTTGTACACCCGTGAAATTTGGCCAGGTTATGCAGTTTGCATTGCTGAACAACTGCGCCTGCCTAGCTCGGCCGAGGTTGCAAACATTCAGGCGTGGCAGCCAGATAGGCTGGTCCCCGTAGGACTCTGCCAGCGGACTGGGTATATCTGCTTCCCGTTTTTCTCACCTGAGTGCTACTGTTTCCAGCAGTGACGGCTACACTCAACTCAACCGGAGCATTAAGTTGAACCTCAACTTATGGTACTTTGTGAAACTGTTGAGAACTAGAGCTCAGTTGTTTGGCACGCCACCACTATCCATCCAGCACTATGGACGGAACGGCCTACATCTGGCTCTAATAAGTCCACGATTGTGTTCAGCCGAATGACCTCTGCTGGGATCACTCAGGTTGAGGTTCTGAGTTATTGCAACATAGGAGCGTTTCACTGCTTTCAAGGCTTCTCAGGAGGAATTCTGGAATCTTCCTGTCGGCAGGCCTCCGGCTGTTCCGGGTGAACATCTCCTTGTAAATCCCCCGTGGTTTCTTGTACACCCGTGAAATTTGGCCAGGTTATGCAGTTTGCATTGCTGCACAATTGCGCCTGCCTAGATAGGCCGCGGTTGCAAACATTCAGGCATGGCAGCCTGATAGGCTGGTCCCCGTATTACTCTGCCCACGGACTGGGTATATCTGCTTCCCGTTCTTCTCACCTGAGTGCTACTGATTCCCGATTTGACGGCTACACTCTACTCAACCGGAGCCGTAAGTTGAACCTCAACTTATGGCACTTTGTGAAACTGTTGAGAACTAGAGCTCAGTTGTTTGGCACGCCACCCCTGTCCATCCAGCACTATGGACGGCACTGCCTACATCTGGCTCTAATTAGTCCACGGTTGTGTTCAGCCAAATGACCTCTGTCGGGAACACTCAGAAAGAGGTTCTGAGTTATTGCAACATAGGAGCGTTTCACTGCTTTCAAGGCTTCTCAGGAAGAATTCCGGAATCTTGCTGCCGGCAAGCCTCCGGCTCTTCCGGGTGAACATCTCCTTGTAAATCCCCCGTGGTTTCTTGTACACCCGTGAAATTTGGCCAGGTTATGCAGTTTGCCTTGCTGCAAAATTGCCCCTGCCTAGCTCTGCAGCGGATGCAAACATTCAGGCGTAGCAGCCAGATAGGTTGGTCCCCGTAGGACACTCCCAGCGGACTGGGTATATCTGCTTCCCGTTCTTCTCACCTGAGTACTACTGATTCCAGATTTGACGGCCACACTCTACTCAACCGGAGCATTAAGTTGAACCACAACTTATGGCACTTTGTGAAACTGTTGAGAACTAGAGCTCAGTTGTTTGGAACGCCACCACTGTCCATCCAGCACTATGGACGGCACTGCCTACATCTGGCTCTAATTAGTCCACGGTTGTGTTCAGCCGAATGACCTCTCCCGGGAACACTCAGAATGAGGTTCTGAGTTATTGCAACATAGGATCGTTTCACTGCTTTCAAGGCTTCTCAGGAAGAATTCCGGAATCTTGCTGCCGGCAGGCCTCTGGCTGTTCCGGGTGAACGTCTCCTTGTAAATCCCACGTGGTTTCTTGTACACCCGTGAAATTTGGCCAGGTTATGCAGTTTGCATTGCTGCACAATTGCGCCTGACTACCTCAGCCTCGGTTGCAAACATTCAGGCGTGGCAGCCAGATGGAATGGCCCCCGTAGGACACGGCCAGCATACTGGGTATATCTGCTTCCCGTTCTTCTCACCTGAGTGCTACTGATTCCAGCTTTGACGGCTACACTCTACTCAACCGGAGCATTAAGTTGAACCTCAACTCATGGCACTTTGTGAAACTGTTGAGAATTAGAGCTCAGTTGTTTGGCACGCCACCACTGTCCATCCAGCACTATGGACGGCACTGCCTACATCTGGCTCTAATTAGTCCACGATTGTGTTCAGCCGAATGACCTCTGCCGGGAACAATCAGAATGAGGTTCTGAGTTATTGCAACATAGGAGCTTTTCACTGCTATCAAGGATTCTCAGGAAGAATTCCGGAATCTTGCTGCCGGCAGGCCTCCGGCTTTTCCGGGTGAACATCTCCTTGTAAATCCCCCGTGGTTTCTTGTACACCCGTGAAATTTGGCCAGGTTATGCAGTTTGCATTGCTGCACAATTGTGCCTGCATAGCTCGGCCGCGGTTACTAACATTCAGGCGTGGCAGCCAGATAGGCTGGTCCCCAGAAGTCACTGCCAGCAGACTGAGTATATCTGCTTCCCGTTCTTCTCACCTGAGTGCTACTGATTCCAGATTTGACGGCTACACTGTACTCCATCGGAGCAGTAAGTTGAACCTCAACTTACGGCACTTTGTGAAACTGTTGAGAACTAGAGCTAAGTTGTTTGGCACGCCACCACTGTCCATCCAGCACTATGGACGGCACTGCCTACATCTGGCTCTAATTAGACCTCGGTTGTGTTCAGCCGAATGACTTCTGCTGGGAACACTCAGAATGAGGTTCTCAGTTATTGCAACATAGGAGCGTTTCACTGCTTTCAAGGCTTCTCAGGAAGAATTCCGGAATCTTGCTGCCAGCAGGCCTCCGGCTGTTGCGGGTGATCATCTTCTTGAAAATCCCCCGTGGTTTCTTGTACACCCGTCAAATTTGGCCATGTTATGCAGTTTGCATTGCTGCACAATTGCGCCTGCCTAGCTCGGCCGCGGTTGCAAACATTCAGGCGTGGCAGCCAGATAGGCTGGTCCACGTAGGACACTGCCAACGGACTGGGTATATCTGCTTCCCATTCTCCTCACCTGAGTGCTACTGATTCCAGCTTTGACGGCTACACACTACTCAACCGGAGCATTAAGTTGAACCTCAACTTATGGCACTTTGTGAAACTGTTCAGAACTAGAGGTCAGTTGTTAGGCTCGCCACCACTCTCCATCCAGCACTATGGACGGCACTGCCTACATCTGGCTCTAGTTAGTCCACGGTTGTGTTCAGCCGAATGACCTCTGCGGGGAACACTCAGAATGAGGTTCTGAGTTATTGCAACATAGGAGCGTTTCACTGGTTTCACGGCTTCTGAGGAAGAATTCCGGAATCTTGCTGCCGGCAGGCCTCCCGCTGTTCCGGGTGAACATCTCCTTGTAAATCCCCCGTGGTTTCTTGTACACCCCTGAAATTTGGCCAGGTTATGCAGTTTGCATTGTTGCACAATTGCGTTGCCTAGCTCGGCCGCGGTTGCAAACATTCAGGCGTGGCAGCCAGATAGGCTGGTCCCCGTAGGACTCTGCCCACGGACTGGGTATATCTGCTTCCCGTTCTTCTCACCTGAGTGCTACTGGTTCCAGCTTTGACGGCTGCACTCTACTCAACCGGCGCAGTAAGTTGAAACTCAACTTATGGCACTTTGTGAAAGTGTTGAGAACTAGAGCTCAGATGTTTGGCTCGCCACCACTGTCCATCCAGTACTATGGACGACATTGCCTACATCTGGCTCTAATTAGTCCACGGTTGTGTTCAGCCGAATGACCTCTGCCGGGAACACTCAGAATGAGATTCTGAGTTATTGCAACATAGGAGCGTTTCACTGCTTTCAAGGCTTCTCAGGAAGATTTCTGGAATCTTGATGCCGGCAGGCCTCCGGCTGTTCCGGGTGAACATCTCCTTGTAAATCCCCCGTGGTTTCTTGTACACCCGTGAAATTTGGCCAGGTTATGCAGTTTGCATTGCTGAACAACTGCGCCTGCCTAGCTCGGCCGAGGTTGCAAACATTCAGGCGTGGCAGCCAGATAGGCTGGTCCCCGTAGGACTCTGCCAGCGGACTGGGTATATCTGCTTCCCGTTTTTCTCACCTGAGTGCTACTGTTTCCCGCAGTGACGGCTACACTCAACTCAACCGGAGCATTAAGTTGAACCTCAACTTATGGCACTTTGTGAAACTGTTGAGAACTAGAGCTCAGTTGTTTGGCACGCCACCACTGTCCATCCAGCACTATGGACGGCACTGCCTACATCTGGCTCTAATTAGTCCACGATTGTGTTCAGCCGAATGACCTCTGCCGGGAACACTCAGAATGAGGTTCTGAGTTATTGCAACATAGGATCGTTTCACTGCTTTCAAGTCTTCTCAGGAAGAATTCCGGAATCTTGCTGCCGGCAGGCCTCTGGCTGTTCCGGGTGAACGTCTCCTTGTAAATCCCACGTGGTTTCTTGTACACCCGTGAAATTTGGCCAGGTTATGCAGTTTGCATTGCTGCACAATTTTGCCTGCCTAGCTCGGCCGCGGTTACTAACATTCAGGCGTGGCAGCCAGATAGGCTGGTCCCCAGAGGACACTGCCAGCAGACTGAGTATATCTGCTTCCCGTTCTTCTCACCTGAGTGCTACTGATTCCAGATTTGACGGCTACACTGTACTCAATCGGAGCAGTAAGTTGAACCTCAACTTACGGCACTTTGTGAAACTGTTGAGAACTAGAGCTCAGTTGTTTGGCACGCCACCACTGTCCATCCAGCACTATGGACGGCACTGCCTACATCTGGCTCTAATTAGTCCTCGGTTGTGTTCAGCCGAATGACTTCTGCCGGGAACACTCAGAATGAGGTTCTGAGTTATTGCAACATAGGAGCGTTTCACTGCTTTCAAGGCTTCTCAGGAAGAATTCCGGAATCTTGCTTCCGGCAGGCCTCCGGCTGTTGCGGGTGATCATCTTCTTGAAAATCCCCCGTGGTTTCTTGTACACCCGTGAAATTTGGCCAAGTTATGCAGTTTGCATTGCTGCACAATTGCGCCTGCCTAGCTCGGCCGCGGTTACAAACATTCAGGCGTGGCAGCCAGATAGGCTGGTCCCCGTACGACACTTCCTGCGGACTGGGTATATCTGCTTCCCGTTCTTCTCACCTGAGTGCTACTGATTCCAGCTATTACGGCTACACTCTACTCAACCGGAGCATTAAGTCGAACCTCACCTTATGGCACATTGTGAAAGTGTTGAGCACTAGAACTCAGTTGTTTGGCACGCCACCACTGTCCATCCAGCACTATGGACGGCACTGCCTACATCTGGCTCTAATTAGTCCACGATTGTGTTCAGCCAAATGACCTCTGCCGGGAATACTCAGAATGAGGTTCTGAGTTATTGCAACATAGGATCGTTTCATTGCTTTCAAGGCTTCTCAGGAAGAATTCCGGAATCTTGCTGCCGGCAGGCCTCTGGCTGTTCCGGGTGAACATCTTCTTGAAAATCCCCCGTGGTTTCTTGTACACCCCTCAAATTTGGCCAGGTTATGCAGTTTGCATTGCTGCACAATTGCGCCTGCCTAGCTCGGCCGCGGTTACAAACATTCAGGTGTGGCAGCCAAATAGGCTGGTCCCCGTACGACACTTCCTGCGGACTGGTATATCTGCTTCCCGTTCTTCTCACTTGAGTGCTACTGATTCCAGCTATTACGGCTACACTCTACTCAACCGGAGGATTAAGTTGAACCTCAACTTATGGCACATTGTGAAAGTGTTGAGCACTAGAACTCAGTTGTTTGGCACGCCACCACTCTCCATCCAGCACTATGGACGGCACTGCCTACATCTGGCTCTAATTTGTCCACGGTTTTGTTCAGCCGAATGACCTCTGCTGGGAACACTCAGAATGAGGTTCTGAGTAATTGCAACATAGGAGTGTTTCACTGCTTTCAAGGCTTCTCAGGAAGAATTCCGGAATCTTGCTGCCGGTTGGCCTCCGGCTGTTCCGGGTGAACATCTCCTTGTAAATCCCCCGTGGTTTCATGTACACCCGTGAAATTTGGACAGGTTATGCAGTTTGCATTGCTGCACAATTGCGCCAGCCTAGCTCGGCCGCGGTTGCAAACATTCAGGCGTGGCAGCCAGATAGGCTGGGCCCCATAGGACTCTGCCAGCGGACTGGGTATATCTGCTTCCCGTTCTTCTCACCTGAGTGCTACTGATTCCAGCTTTGACGGCTACACTCTACTCAACCGGAGCAGTAAGTTGAACCTCAACTTATGGCACTTTGTGAAAGTGTTGAGAACTAGAGCTCAGTTGTTTGGCACGCCACCACTGTCCATCCAGCACTATGGACGGCACTGCCTACATCTGGCTCTAATTAGTCCACGGTTGTGTTCAGCCGAATGACCTCTGTCGGGAACACTCAGAATGAGGTTCTGAGTTATTGCAACATAGGAGCGTTTCACTGCTTTCAAGGCTTTTAGGAAGAATTCCGGAATCTTGATGTCGGCAGGCCTACGGCTGTTCCGGGTGAACATCTCCTTGTAAATCCCCCGTGGTTTCTTGTACACCCGTGAAATTTGGACAGGTTATGCAGTTTGCATTGCTGCACAATTGCCCCTGCCTAGCTCGGCCGCGGTTGCAAACATTCAGGCGTGGCAGCCAGATAGGCTGGTCCCCGTAGGACACTGCCAGCGGACTGGGTATATCTGCTTCCCGTTCTTCTCACCTGAGTGCTACTGATTCCAGCTTTGACGGCTACACTCTACTCAACCGGAGCAGTAAGTTGAAACTCAACTTATGGCACTTTGTGAAAGTGTTGAGAACTAGAGCTCAGATGTTTGGCACGCCACCACTGTCCATCCAGTACTATGGACGACATTGCCTACATCTGGCTCTAATTAGTCCACGGTTGTGTTCAGCCGAATGACCTCTGCCGGGAACACTCAGAATGAGATTCTGAGTTATTGCAACATAGGAGCGTTTCACTGCTTTCAAGGCTTCTCAGGAAGATTTCCGGAATCTTGATGCCGGCAGGCCTCCGGCTGTTCCGGGTGAACATCTCCTTGTAAATCCCCCGTGGTTTCTTGTACACCCGTGAAATTTGGCCAGGTTATGCAGTTTGCATTGCTGAACAACTGCGCCTGCCTAGCTCGGCCGAGGTTGCAAACATTCAGGCGTGGCAGCCAGATAGGCTGGTCCCCGTAGGACTCTGCCAGCGGACTGGGTATATCTGCTTCCCGTTTTTCTCACCTGAGTGCTACTGTTTCCAGCAGTGACGGCTACACTCAACTCAACCGGAGCATTAAGTTGAACCTCAACTTATGGTACTTTGTGAAACTGTTGAGAACTAGAGCTCAGTTGTTTGGCACGCCACCACTATCCATCCAGCACTATGGACGGAACGGCCTACATCTGGCTCTAATAAGTCCACGATTGTGTTCAGCCGAATGACCTCTGCTGGGATCACTCAGGTTGAGGTTCTGAGTTATTGCAACATAGGATCGTTTCACTGCTTTCAAGGCTTCTCAGGAAGAATTCCGGAATCTTGCTGCCGGCAGGCCTCTGGCTGTTCCGGGTGAACGTCTCCTTGTAAATCCCACGTGGTTTCTTGTACACCCGTGAAATTTGGCCAGGTTATGCAGTTTGCATTGCTGCACAATTGCGCCTGACTACCTCAGCCTCGGTTGCAAACATTCAGGCGTGGCAGCCAGATGGAATGGCCCCCGTAGGACACGGCCAGCATACTGGGTATATCTGCTTCCCGTTCTTCTCACCTGAGTGCTACTGATTCCAGCTTTGACGGCTACACTCTACTCAACCGGAGCATTAAGTTGAACCTCAACTCATGGCACTTTGTGAAACTGTTGAGAATTAGAGCTCAGTTGTTTGGCACGCCACCACTGTCCATCCAGCACTATGGACGGCACTGCCTACATCTGGCTCTAATTAGTCCACGATTGTGTTCAGCCGAATGACCTCTGCCGGGAACAATCAGAATGAGGTTCTGAGTTATTGCAACATAGGAGCTTTTCACTGCTATCAAGGATTCTCAGGAAGAATTCCGGAATCTTGCTGCCGGCAGGCCTCCGGCTTTTCCGGGTGAACATCTCCTTGTAAATCCCCCGTGGTTTCTTGTACACCCGTGAAATTTGGCCAGGTTATGCAGTTTGCATTGCTGCACAATTGTGCCTGCATAGCTCGGCCGCGGTTACTAACATTCAGGCGTGGCAGCCAGATAGGCTGGTCCCCAGAAGTCACTGCCAGCAGACTGAGTATATCTGCTTCCCGTTCTTCTCACCTGAGTGCTACTGATTCCAGATTTGACGGCTACACTGTACTCCATCGGAGCAGTAAGTTGAACCTCAACTTACGGCACTTTGTGAAACTGTTGAGAACTAGAGCTAAGTTGTTTGGCACGCCACCACTGTCCATCCAGCACTATGGACGGCACTGCCTACATCTGGCTCTAATTAGACCTCGGTTGTGTTCAGCCGAATGACTTCTGCTGGGAACACTCAGAATGAGGTTCTCAGTTATTGCAACATAGGAGCGTTTCACTGCTTTCAAGGCTTCTCAGGAAGAATTCCGGAATCTTGCTGCCAGCAGGCCTCCGGCTGTTGCGGGTGATCATCTTCTTGAAAATCCCCCGTGGTTTCTTGTACACCCGTCAAATTTGGCCATGTTATGCAGTTTGCATTGCTGCACAATTGCGCCTGCCTAGCTCGGCCGCGGTTGCAAACATTCAGGCGTGGCAGCCAGATAGGCTGGTCCACGTAGGACACTGCCAACGGACTGGGTATATCTGCTTCCCATTCTCCTCACCTGAGTGCTACTGATTCCAGCTTTGACGGCTACACACTACTCAACCGGAGCATTAAGTTGAACCTCAACTTATGGCACTTTGTGAAACTGTTCAGAACTAGAGGTCAGTTGTTAGGCTCGCCACCACTCTCCATCCAGCACTATGGACGGCACTGCCTACATCTGGCTCTAGTTAGTCCACGGTTGTGTTCAGCCGAATGACCTCTGCGGGGAACACTCAGAATGAGGTTCTGAGTTATTGCAACATAGGAGCGTTTCACTGGTTTCACGGCTTCTGAGGAAGAATTCCGGAATCTTGCTGCCGGCAGGCCTCCCGCTGTTCCGGGTGAACATCTCCTTGTAAATCCCCCGTGGTTTCTTGTACACCCCTGAAATTTGGCCAGGTTATGCAGTTTGCATTGTTGCACAATTGCGTTGCCTAGCTCGGCCGCGGTTGCAAACATTCAGGCGTGGCAGCCAGATAGGCTGGTCCCCGTAGGACTCTGCCCACGGACTGGGTATATCTGCTTCCCGTTCTTCTCACCTGAGTGCTACTGGTTCCAGCTTTGACGGCTGCACTCTACTCAACCGGCGCAGTAAGTTGAAACTCAACTTATGGCACTTTGTGAAAGTGTTGAGAACTAGAGCTCAGATGTTTGGCTCGCCACCACTGTCCATCCAGTACTATGGACGACATTGCCTACATCTGGCTCTAATTAGTCCACGGTTGTGTTCAGCCGAATGACCTCTGCCGGGAACACTCAGAATGAGATTCTGAGTTATTGCAACATAGGAGCGTTTCACTGCTTTCAAGGCTTCTCAGGAAGATTTCTGGAATCTTGATGCCGGCAGGCCTCCGGCTGTTCCGGGTGAACATCTCCTTGTAAATCCCCCGTGGTTTCTTGTACACCCGTGAAATTTGGCCAGGTTATGCAGTTTGCATTGCTGAACAACTGCGCCTGCCTAGCTCGGCCGAGGTTGCAAACATTCAGGCGTGGCAGCCAGATAGGCTGGTCCCCGTAGGACTCTGCCAGCGGACTGGGTATATCTGCTTCCCGTTTTTCTCACCTGAGTGCTACTGTTTCCCGCAGTGACGGCTACACTCAACTCAACCGGAGCATTAAGTTGAACCTCAACTTATGGCACTTTGTGAAACTGTTGAGAACTAGAGCTCAGTTGTTTGGCACGCCACCCCTGTCCATCCAGCACTATGGACGGAACTGCCTACATCTGGCTCTAATTAGTTCACGGTTGTGTTCAGCCGAATGACCTCTGGCGGGAACACTTAGAATGAGGTTCTGAGTTATTGCAATATAGGAGCGTTTCACTGATTTCAAGGCCTCTCAGGAAGAATTCCGGAGTCTTGCTGCCGGCAGGCCTCCGGCTGTTCCGGGTGAACATCTCCTTGTAAATCCCCCGTGGTTTCTTGTACACCCGTGAAATTTGGCCAGGTTATGCAGTTTGCATTGCTGCACAATTGAGTTGCCTAGCTCGGCCGCGGTTGCAAACATTCAGGCTTGGCAGCCAGATAGGCTGGTCCCCGTAGGACTCTGCCCACGGACTGGGTATATCTGCTTCCCGTTCTTCTCACCTGAGTGCTACTGGTTCCAGCTTTGACGGCTGCACTCTACTCAACCGGAGCATTAAGTTGAACCTCAACTTATGGCACTTTGTGAAACTGTTGAGAACTAGAACTCAGTTGTTTGGCACGCCACCACTGTCCATCCAGCACTATGGACGGCACTGCCTACATCTGGCTCTAATTAGTCCACGGTTGTGTTCAGCCAAATGACCTCTGTCGGGAACACTCAGAATGAGGTTCTGAGTTATTGCAACATAGGAGCGTTTCACTGCTTTCAAGGCTTCTCAGGAAGAATTCCGGAATCTTGCTGCCGGCAGGCCTCCGGCTCTTCCAGGTGAACATCTCCTTGTAAATCCCCCGTGGTTTCTTGTACACCCGTGAAATTTGGCCAGGTTATGCAGTTTGCCTTGCTGCACAATTGCCCCTGCCTAGCTCTGCAGCGGATGCAAACATTCAGGCGTAGCAGCCAGATAGGTTGGTCCCCGTAGAACACTCCCAGCGGACTGGGTATATCTGCTTCCCGTTCTTCTCACCTGAGTACTACTGATTCCAGATTTGACGGCGACACTCTACTCAACCGGAGCATTAGGTTGAACCTCAACTTATGGCACTTTGTGAAACTGTTGAGAACTAGAGCTCAGTTGTTTGGAACGCCACCACTGTCCATCCAGCACTATGGACGGCACTGCCTACATCTGGCTCTAATTAGTCCACGGTTGTGTTCAGCCGAATGACCTCTGCCGGGAACACTCAGAATGAGGTTCTGAGTTATTGCAACATAGGATCGTTTCACTGCTTTCAAGGCTTCTCAGGAAGTATTCCGGAATCTTGCTGCCGGCAGGCCTCTGGCTGTTCCGGGTGAACGTCTCCTTGTAAATCCCACGTGGTTTCTTGTACACCCGTGAAATTTGGCCAGGTTATGCAGTTTGCATTGCTGCACAATTGCGCCTGACTACCTCAGCCTCGGTTGCAAACATTCAGGCGTGGCAGCCAGATAGAATGGCCCCCGTAGGACACGGCCAGCATACTGGGTATATCTGCTTCCCGTTCTTCTCACCTGAGTGCTACTGATTCCAGCTTTGACGGCTACACTCTACTCAACCGGAGCATTAAGTTGCACCTCAACTTATGGCACTTTGTGAAACTGTTGAGAATTAGAGCTCAGTTGTTTGGCACGCCACCACTGTCCATCCAGCACTATGGACGGCACTGCCTACATCTGGCTCTAATTAGTCCACGATTGTGTTCAGCCGAATGACCTCTGCCGGGAAAAATCAGAATGAGGTTCTGAGTTATTGCAACATAGGAGCTTTTCACTGCTTTCAAGGATTCTCAGGAAGAATTCCGGAATCTTGCTGCCGGCAGGCCTCCGGCAGTTCCGGGTGAACATCTCCTTGTAAATCCCCCGTGATTTCTTGTACACCCGTGAAATTTGGCCAGGTTATGCAGTTTGCATTGCTGCACAATTGTGCCTGCCTAGGTCGGCCGCGGTTACTAACATTCAGGCGTGGCAGCCAGATAGGCTGGTCCCCGTAGGACTCTGCCAGCGGACTGGGTATATCTGCTTCACGTTCTTCTCACCTGAGTGCTACTGATTCCAGATTTGACAGCTACACTCTACTCAACAGGAGCAGTAAGTTGAACCTCAACTTATGGCAATTTGTGAAAATGTTGAGAACTAGAGTTCAGTTGTTTGGCACGCCACCACTGTCCATCCAGCACTATGGCCGGCACTGCCTACATCTGGCTCTAATTAGTCCACGATTGTGTTCAGCCGAATGACCTCTGCCGGCAACACTCAGAATGAGGTTCTGAGTTATTGCAACATAGGAGCGTTTCACTGCTTTCAAAGCTTCTCAGGCGTGGCAGCCAGATAGGCTGGTCCCCGTAGGACACTGCCAGCGGACTGGGTATATCTGCTTCCCGTTCTTCTCACCTGAGTGCTACTGATTCCAGCTATTAGGGCTACACTCTACTCAACCGGAGCAAGAAGTTGAACCTCAACTTATGGCACTTTAAGAAACTGTTGAGAACTAGAGCTCAGTTGTTTGGCACGCCACCACTGTCCATCCAGCACTATGGACGGCACTGCCTACATCTGGCTCTAATTAGTCCACGGTTGTGTTCAGCCGAATGATCTCTGCCGGCAACACTCACAATGAGGTTCTGAGTTATTGCAACATAGGAGCGTTTCACTGCTTTCAAGGCTTCTCAGGAAGAATTCCGGAATCTTGCTGCCGGCAGGCCTCCGGCTGTTCCGGGTGAACATCTCCTTGTAAATCCCCATTTGTTTCTTGTACACCCGTGAAATTTGGCCAGGTTATGCAGTTTGCATTGCTGCACAATTGCTCCTGCCGAGCTCGGCCGCGGTTGCAAACATTCAGGCGTGGCAGCCAGATAGGCTGGCCCCCGTAGGACTCTGCCAGCGGACTGGGTATATCTGCTTCCCGTTCTTCTCACCTGAGTGCTACTGATTCCAGCTTTGACGGCTACACTCTACTCAACCGGAGCAGTAAGTTGAACCTCAACTTAGGGCACTTTGTGAAACTGTTGAGAACTAGAGCTCAGTTGTTTGACACGCCACCCCTGTCCATCCAGCACTATGGACGGAACTGCCTACATCTGGCTCTAATTAGTTCACGGTTGTGTTCATCCGAATGGCCTCTGGCGGGAACACTTAGAATGAGGTTCTGAGTTATTGCTATATAGGAGCGTTTCACTGATTTCAAGGCTTCTCAGGAAGAATTCCGGAATCTTGCTGCGGGCAGGCCTCCGGCTGTTCCGGGTGAACATCTCCTTGTAAATCTCCCGTTGTTTCTTGTACACCCGTGAAATTCGGCCAGGTTATGCAGTTTGCATTGCTGCACAATTGCGTTGCCTAGCTCGGCCGAGGTTGCAAACATTCACGCGTGGCAGCCAGATAGGCTGGTCCCCATAGGACTCTGCCCACGGACTGGGTATATCTGCTTCCCGTTCTTCTCACCTGAGTGCTACTGGTTCCAGCTTTGACGGCTACACTCTACTCAACCGGAGCATTAAGTTGAACTTCAACTTATGGCACTTTGTGAAACTGTTGAGAACTAGAACTCAGTTGTTTGGCACGCCACCACTGTCCATCCAGCACTATGGACGGCACTGCCTACATCTGGCTCTAATTAGTCCACGGTTGTGTTCAGCCAAATGACCTCTGTCGGGAACACTCAGAATGAGGTTCTGAGTTATTGCAACATAGGAGCGTTTCACTGCTTTCAAGGCTTCTCAGGAAGAATTCCGGAATCTTGCTGCCGGCAGGCCTCCGGCTGTTCCGGGTGAACATCTCCTTGGAAATCCCCCGTGGTTTCTTGTACACCCGTGAAATTTGGCCAGGTTATGCAGTTTGCCTTGCTGCACAATTGCGCCTGCCTAGCTCTGCCGCGTATGCAAACATTCAGGCGTATCAGCCAGATAGGTTGGTCCCCGTAGGACACTCCCAGCGGACTGGGTATATCTGCTTCCCGTTCTTCTCACCTGAGTACTACTGATTCCAGCTTTGACGGCCACACTCTACTCAACCGGAGCATTAAGTTGAACCTCAACTTATGGCACTTTGTGAAACTGTTGAGAACTAGAGCTCAGTTGTTTGGAACGCCACCACTGTCCATCCAGCACTATGGACGGCACTGCCTACATGTGGCTCTAATTAGTCCACGGTTGTGTTCAGCCGAATGACCTCTGCCGGGAACACTCAGAATGAGGTTTTGAGTTATTGCAACATTGGAGCGTTTCACTGCTTTCAAGGCTTCTCAGGAAGAATTCCGGAATATTGCTGCCGGCAGGCCTCCAGCTGTTCCGGGTAAACATCTCCTGGTAAATCCCCCGTGGTTTCTTGTACACCCGTGAAATTTGGCCAGGTTATGCAGTTTGCATTGCTGCACAATTGCACCTGACTAGCTCAGCCTCGGTTGCAAACATTCAGGCGTGGCAGCCAGATAGAATGGCCCCCGTAGGACACTGCCAGCATACTGGGTATATCTGCTTCCCGTTCTTCTCACCTGAGTATTACTGATTCCAGCTTTGACGGCTACACTCTACTCAACCGGAGCATTAAGTTGCACCTCAACTTATGGCACTTTGTGAAACTGTTGAGAACTAGAGCTCAGTTGTTTGGCACGCCACCACTGTCCATCCAGCATTATGGACGGCACTGCCTACATCTGGCTCTAATTAGTCCACGATTGTGTTCAGCCGAATGACCTCTGCCGGGAACAATCAGAATGAGGTTCTGAGTTATTGCAACATAGGAGCTTTTCACTGCTTTCAAGGATTCTCAGGAAGAATTCCGGAATCTTGCTGCCGGCAGGCCTCCGGCAGTTCCGGGTGAACATCTCCTTGTAAATCCCCCGTGGTTTCTTGTGCACCCGTGAAATTTGGCCAGGTTATGCAGTTTGCATTGCTGCACAATTGTGCCTGCCTAGCTCGGCCGCGGTTACAAACATTCAGGCGTGGCAGCCAGATAGGCTGGACCCCATAGGACACTGCCAGCAGACTGAGTATATCTGCTTCCCGTTCTTCTCACCTGAGTGCTACTGATTCCAGATTTGACGGCTACACTGTACTCAATCGGAGCAGTAGGTTGAACCTCAACTTACGGCACTTTGTGAAACTGTTGAGAACTAGAGCTCAGTTGTTTGGCACGCCACCACTGTCCATCCAGCACTATGGACGGCACTGCCTACATCTGGCTCTAATTAGTCCTCGGTTGTGTTCAGCCGAATGACTTCTGCCGGGAACACTCAGAATGAGGTTCTGAGTTATTGCAACATAGGAGCGTTTCACTGCTTTCAAGGCTTCTCAGGAAGAATTCCGGAATCTTGCTGCCGGCAGCCTCCGGCTGTTGCGGGTGATCATCTTCTTGAAAATCCCCCGTGGTTTCTTGTACACCCGTCAAATTTGGCCAGGTTATGCAGTTTGCATTGCTGCACAATTGCGCCTGCCAAGCTCTGCCGCGGTTACAAACATTCAGGTGTGGCAGCCAGATAGGCTGGTCCCCGTACGACACTTCCTGCGGACTGGGTATATCTGCTTCCCGTTCTTCTCACCTGAGTGCTACTGATTCCAGCTATTACGGCTACACTCTACTCAACCGGAGGATTAAGTTGAACCTCAACTTATGGCACATTGTGAAAGTGTTGAGCACTAGAACTCAGTTGTTTGGCACGCCACCACTCTCCATCCAGCACTATGGACGGCACTGCCCACATCTGGCTCTAATTAGGCCACGCTTGTGTTCAGCCGAATGACCTCTGCCGGGAACACTCAGAATGAGGTTCTGAGTTATTGCAACATAGGTGCGTTTCCCTGCTTTCAAGTCTTCTCAGGAAGAATTCCGGAATCTTGCTGCCGGCTGGCCTCCGGTTGTTCCGGGTGAACATCTCCTTGTAAATCCCCCGTGGTTTCTTGTACACCCGTGAAATTTGGACAGGTTATGCAGTTTGCATTGCTGCACAATTGCGCCAGCCTAGCTCAGCCGCGGTTGCAAACATTCAGGCGTGGCAGCCAGATAGGCTGGTCCCCATAGGAGTCTGCCAGCGGACTGGGTATATCTGCTTCCCGTTCTTCTGACCTGAGTGCTACTGATTCCAGCTTTGACGGCTACACTCTACTCAACAGGAGCAGTAAGTGGAACCTCAACTTATGGCACTTTGTGAAACTGTCGAGAACTAGAGCTCAGTTGTTTGGCACGCCTCCACTGTCCATCCAGCACTATGGACGGCACTGCCTACATCTGGCTCTAATTAGTCCACGGTTGTGTTCAGCCGAATGACCTCTGCCGGCAACACTCAGAATGAGGTTCTGAGTTATTGCAACATAGGAGCGTTTCACTGCTTACAAGGCTTCTCAGGAAGAATTCCGGAATCTTGCTGCCCGCAGGCCTCCGGCTGCTCCGGGTGAACATCTCCTTGTAAATCCCCCGTGGTTTCTTGTACACCCGTGAAATATGGACAGATTATGCAGTTTGCATTACTGCACAATTGAGCCTGCTTAGCTCGGCTGCGGTTGCAAACATTCAGGCGTGGCAGCCAGATAGGCTGGTCCCCGTAGGACTCTGCCAGCCGACTGGGTATATCTGCTTCCCGTTCTTCTCACCTGAGTGCTACTGATTCCAGCTTTGACGGCTACAGTATACTCAACCGGAGCATTAAGTTGAACCTCTACTTATGGCACTTTGTGAAACTGTTGAGAACTAGAGCTCAGTTGTTTGGCACTCCACCACTGTCCATCCAGCACTATGGACGGCACTGCCTACATCTGGCTCTAATTAGTCCACGGTTGTGTTCAGCCGAATGACCTCTGCCGGGAACACTCAGAATGAGTTTCTGAGTTATTGCAACACAGGAGCGTTTCACTGCTTTCAAGGCTTCTCAGGAAGAATTCCGGAATCTTGCTGCCGGCAGGCCTCCGGCTGTTCCGGGTGAACATCTCCTTGTAAATCCCCCGAGGTTTCTTGTACACCCGTGAAATTTGGACAGGTTATGCAGTTTGCATTGCTGCACAATTGCGCCTGCCTAGCTCGGACGCGGTTACAAACATTCAGGCGTGGCAGCCAGATAGGCTGGTCCCCGTAGGACACTGCCAGCGGACTGGGTATATCTGCTTCCCGTTCTTCTCACCTGAGTGCTACTGATTCCAGCTTGACGGCTACACTCTACTCAACCGGAGCAGTAAGTTGCACCTCAACTTATGGCACTTTGTGAAACTGTTGAGAACTAGAGCTCAGTTGTTTGGCACGCCACCACTGTCCATCCAGCACTATGGACGGCACTGCCTACATCTGGCTTTAATTAGTCCACCGTTGTGTTCAGCCGAATGACCTCTGTCGGGAACAATCAGAATGAGGTTCTGAGTTATTGCAACATAGGAGCGTTTCACTGCTTTCAAGGCTTTTAGGAAGAATTCCGGAATCTTGCAGCCGGCAGGCCTCCGGCTGTTCCGGGTGAACATGTCCTTGTAAATCCCCCATGGTTTCTTATACACCCGTGAAATTTGGCCAGGTTATGCAGTTTGCATTGCTGCACAATTGCGCCTGCCTAGCTCGGCCGCGCTTGCAAATATTTAGGCGTGGCAGCCAGATAGGCTGGTCCCCGTTGGACAATGCCAGCGGACTGGGTATGTCTGCTTCCCGTTCTTCTCACCTGAGTGCTACTGATTTCAGCTTTGACGGCTACACTGTACTCAACCGGAGGAGTAAGTTGAACCTCAACTTAGGGCACTTTGTGAAACTGTTGAGAACTAGAGCTCAGTTGTTTGGCACGCCACCACTGTCCATCCAGCACTATGGACGGCACTGCCTACATCTGGCTCTAATTAGTATACGGTTGTGTTCAGCCGAATGACCTCTGCCGGGAACAATCAGAATGAGGTTCTGAGTTATTGCAACATAGGAGCTTTTCACTGCTTTCAAGATTTCTCAGGAAGAATTCCGGAATCTTGCTGCCGGCAGGCCTCCGGCTGTTCCGGGTGAACATCTCCTTGTAAATCCCCCGTGGTTTCTTGTACACCCGTGAAATTTGGACAGGTTATGCAGTTTGCATTGCTGCACAATTGCGCCTGCCTAGTTCGGCCGCGGTTGCAAACATTCAGGCGTGGCAGCCATATAGGCTGGTCCCCGTAGGACTCTGCCAGCGGACTGGGTATATCTGCTTCCCGTTCTTCTCACCTGAGTGCTACTGATTCCAGCTTTGACAGCTACACTCTACTCAACCGGAGCAGTAAGTTGAACCTCAACTTATGGCACTTTGTGAAAATGTTGAGAACTAGAGCTCAGTTGTTTGGCACGCCACCACTGTCCATCCAGCACTATGGACGGCACTGCCTACTTCTGGCTGTAATTAGTCCACGGTTGTGTTCAGCCGAATGACCTCTGCCGGGAACACTCAGAATGAGGTTCTGAGTTATTGCAACATAGGAGCGTTTCACTGCTTTCAAGGCTTTTCAGGAAGAATTCCGGAATCTTGCTGCCGGCATGCATCCGGCTATTCCGGGTGAACATGTCCTTGTAAATCCCCCGTGGTTTCTTGTACACCCGTGAAATTTGGCCAGCTTATGCAGTTTGCATTGCTGCACAATTGCGCCTGACTAGCTCAGCCTCGGTTGCAAACATTCAGGCGTGGCAGCCAGATAGAATGGCCCCCGTAGGACACTGCCAGCATACTGGGTATATCTGCTTCCTGTTCTTCTCACCTGAGTATTACTGATTCCAGCTTTGACGGCTACACTCTACTCAACCGGAGCATTAAGTTGCACCTCAACTTATGGCACTTTGTGAAACTGTTGAGAATTAGAGCTCAGTTGTTTGGCACGCCACCACTGTCCATCCAGCATTATGGACGGCACTGCCTACATCTGGCTCTAATTAGTCCACGATTGTGTTCAGCCGAATGACCTCTGCCGGGAACAATCAGAATGAGGTTCTGAGTTATTGCAACATAGGAGCTTTTCACTGCTTTCAAGGATTCTCAGGAAGAATTCCGGAATCTTGCTGCCGGCAGGCCTCCGGCTGTTCCGGGTGAACATCTCCTTGTAAATCCCCCGTGGTTTCTTGTACACCCGTGAAATTTGGCCAGGTTATGCAGTTTGCATTACTGCACAATTGCGCCTGCCTAGCTCGGCTGCGGTTGCAAACATTCAGGCGTGGCAGCCAGATAGGCTGGTCCCCGTAGGACTCTGCCAGCCGACTGGGTATATCTGCTTCCCGTTCTTCTCACCTGAGTGCTACTGATTCCAGCTTTGACGGCTACAGTATACTCAACCGGAGCATTAAGTTGAACCTCTACTTATGGCACTTTGTGAAACTGTTGAGAACTAGAGCTCAGTTGTTTGGCACGCCACCACTGTCCATCCAGCACTATGGACGGCACTGCCTACATCTGGCTCTAATTAGTCCACGATTGTGTTCAGCCGAATGACCTCTGCCGGGAACAATCAGAATGAGGTTCTGAGTTATTGCAACATAGGAGCTTTTCACTGCTTTCAAGATTTCTCAGGAAGAATTCCGGAATCTTGCTGCCGGCAGGCCTCCGGCTGTTCCGGGTGAACATCTCCTTGTAAATCCCCCGTGGTTTCTTGTACACCCGTGAAATTTGGCCAGGTTATGCAGTTTGCATTGCTGCACAATTGTGCCTGCCTAGCTCGGCCGCGGTTACAAACATTCAGGCGTGGCAGCCAGATAGGCTGGTCCCCGTAGGACACTGCCAGCAGACTGAGTATATCTGCTTCCATTTCTTCTCACCTGAGTGCTACTGATTCCAGATTTGACGGCTACACTGTACTCAATCGGAGCAGTAAGTTGAACCTCAACTTACGGCACTTTGTGAAACTGTTGAGAACTAGAGCTCAGTTGTTTGGCACGCCACCACTGTCCATCCAGCACTATGGACGGCACTGCCTACATCTGGCTCTAATTAGTCCTCGGTTGTGTTCAGCCGAATGACTTCTGCCGGGAACACTCAGAATGATGTTCTGAGTTATTGCAACATAGGAGCGTTTCACTGCTTTCAAGGCTTCTCAGGAAGAATTCCGGAATCTTGCTGCCGGGAGGCCTCCGGCTGTTGCGGGTGATCATCTTCTTGAAAATCCCCCGTGGTTTCTTGTACACCCGTGAAATTTGGCCAGGTTATGCAGTTTGCATTGCTGCACAATTGTGCCTGCCTAGCTCGGCCGCGGTTACAAACATTCAGGTGTGGCAGCCAGATAGGCTGGTCCCCGTACGACACTTCCTGCGGACTGGGTATATCTGCTTCCCGTTCTTCTCACCTGAGTGCTACTGATTCCAGCTATTACGGCTACACTCTACTCAACCGGAGGATTAAGTTGAACCTCAACTTATGGCACATTGTGAAAGTGTTGAGCACTAGAACTCAGTTGTTTGACACGCCACCACTGTCCATCCAGCACTATGGACGGCACTGCCTACATCTGGCTCTAATTAGTCCACGGTTGTGTTCAGCCGAATGACCTCTGCCGGGAAAACTCAGAATGAGGTTCTGAGTTATTGCAACATAGGTGCGTTTCCCTGCTTTCAAGTCTTCTCAGGAAGAATTCCGGAATCTTGCTGCCGGCAGGCCTCCGGCTGTTCCGGGTGAACATCTCCTTGTAAATCCCCCGTGGTTTCTTGTACACCCGTGAAATTTGGACAGGTTATGCAGTTTGCATTGCTGCACTATTGCGCCAGCCTAGCTCGGCCGCGGTTGCAAACATTCAGGCGTGGCAGCCAGATAGGCTGGTGCCCATAGGAGTCTGCCAGCGGACTAGGTATATCTGCTTCCCGTTCTTCTCACCTGAGAGCTACTGATTCCAGCTTTGACGGCTACACTCTACTCAACCGGAGCAGTAAGTTGAACCTCAACTTATGGCACTTTGTGAAACTGTCGAAAACTAGAGCTCAGTTGTTTGACACGCCACCACTGTCCATCCAGCACTATGGACGGCACTGCCTACATCTGGCTCTAATTAGTCCACGATTGTGTTCAGCCGAATGACCTCTGCCGGGAACACTCAGAATGAGGTTCTGAGTTATTGCAACATAGGCGCGTTTCACTGCTTTCAAGGCTTCTCAGGAAGAATTCCGGAATCTTGCTGCCCGCAGGCCTCCGGCTGTTCCGGGTGAACATCTCCTTGTAAATCCCCCGTGGTTTCTTGTACACCCGTGAAATTTGGCCATGTTATGCAGTTTGCATTACTGCACAATTGCGCCTGCTTAGCTCGGCTGCGGTTGCAAACATTCAGGCGTGGCAGCCAGATAGGCTGGTCCCCGTAGGACTCTGCCAGCCGACTGGGTATATCTGCTTCCCGTTCTTCTCAACTGAGTGCTACTGATTCCAGCTTTGACGGCTACAGTATACTCAACCGGAGCATTAAGTTGAACCTCTACTTATGGCACTTTGTGAAACTGTTGAGAACTAGAGCTCAGTTGTTTGGCACGCCACCACTGTCCATCCAGCACTATGGACGGCACTGCCTACATCTGGCTCTAATTAGTCCACGGTTGTGTTCAGCCGAATGACCTCTGCCGGGAACACTCAGAATGAGGTTCTGAGTTATTGCAACACAGGAGCGTTTCACTGCTTTCAAGGCTTCTCAGGAAGAATTCCGGAATCTTGCTGCCGGCCGGCCTCCGGCTGTTCCGGGTGAACATCTCCTTGTAAATCCCCCGAGGTTTCTTGTACAACCGTGAGATTTGGACAGGTTATGCAGTTTGCATTGCTGCACAATTGCGCCTGCCTATCTCGGCCGCGGTTACCTTCAGGCGTGGCAGCCAGATAGGCTGGTCCCCGTAGGACACTGCCAGCGGACTGGGTATATCTGCTTCCCGTTCTTTTCACCTGAGTGCTACTGATTCCAGCTTGACGGCTACACTCTACTCAACCGGAGCAGTAAGTTGAACCTCAACTTATGGCACTTTGTGAAACTGTTGAGAACTAGAGCTCAGTTGTTTGGCACGCCATCACTGTCCATCCAGCACTATGGACGGCACTGCCTACATCTGGCTCTAATTAGTCCACGGTTGTGTTCAGCCGAATGACCTCTGTCGGGAACAATCAGAATGAGGTTCTGAGTTATTGCAACATAGGAGCGTTTCACTGCTTTCAAGGCTTTTAGGAAGAATTCCGGAATCTTGCTGCCGGCAGGCCTCCGGCTGTTCCGGGTGAACATGTCCTTGTAAATCCCCCGTGGTTTCTTATACACCCGTGAAATTTGGCCAGGTTATGCAGTTTGCATTGCTGCACAATTGCGCCTGCCTAGCTCGGCCGCGCTTGCAAATATTCAGGCGTGGCAGCCAGATAGGCTGGTCCCCGTTGGACAATGCCAGCGGACTGGGTATGTCTGCTTCCCGTTCTTCTCACCTGAGTGCTACTGATTTCAGCTTTGACGGCTACACTCTACTCAACCGGAGGAGTAAGTTGAACCTCAACTTAGGGCACTTTGTGAAACTGTTGAGAACTAGAGCTCAGTTGTTTGGCACGCCACCACTGTCCATCCAGCACTATGGACGGCACTGCCTACATCTGGCTCTAATTAGTATACGGTTGTGTTCAGCCGAATGACCTCTGCCGGCAACACTCAGAATGAGGTTCTGAGTTATTGCAAGATAGGAGCGTTTCCCTGCTTTCAAGGCTTCTCAGGTAGAATATTGGAATCTTGCTGCCGGCAGGCCTCCGGCTGTTCCGGGTGAACATCTCCTTGTAAATCCCCCGTGGTTTCTTGTACACCCGTGAAATTTGGCCAGGTTATGCAGTTTGCATTGCTGCACAATTGCTCCTGCCGAGCTCGGCCGCGGTTGCAAACATTCAGGCGTGGCAGCCAGATAGGCTGGCCCCCGTAGGACTCTGCCAGCGGACTGGGTATATCTGCTTCCCGTTCTCCTCACCTGAGTGCTACTGATTCCAGCTTTGATGGCTACACTCTACTCAACCGGAGCATTAAGTTGAACCTCAACTTATGGCACTTTGTGAAACTGTTCAGAACTAGAGCTCAGTTGTTTGGCACGCCACCACTCTCCATCCAGCACTATGGACGGCACTCCCTACATATGGCTCTAATTAGTCCACGGTTGTGTGCATCCGAATGACTTCAGCCGGGAACACTGAGAATGAGGTTCTGAGTTATTGCAACATAGGAGCGTTTCACTGCTTTCAAGGCTTCTCCGGAAGAATTCCGGAATCTTGCTGCCGGCAGGCCTCCGGCTGTTCCGGGTGAACATCTCCTTGTAAATCCCCCGTGGTTTCTTGTACAACCGAGAAATTTGGCCAGGTTATGCAGTTTGCATTAGTGCACAATTGCGCCTGCCTAGCTAGGCCGCGGTTGCAAACATTCAGGCGTGGCAGCCAGATAGGCTGGACCCCGTAGGACACTGCCAGCGGACTGGGTATATCTGCTTCCCGTTCTTCTCACCTGAGTGCTACTGATTCCATGTTTGACGGCTACACTCTAGTCAACCGGAGCATTAAGTTGAACCTCAACTTATGGCACTTTGTGAAACTGTTGAGAACTAGAGCTCAGTTGTTTGGCACGCCACCACTGTCCATCCAGCACTATGGACGGCACTGCCTACATCTGGCTCTAATTAGTCCACGATTGTGTTCAGCCGAATGACCTATGCCGGGAACACTGAGAATGAGGTTCTGAGTTATTGCAACATAGGAGCGTTTCACTGCTTTCAAGGCTTCTCAGGAAGAATTCCGGAATCTTGCTGCCGGCAGGCCTCTGGCTGTTCCGGGTGAACATCTCCTTGTAAATCCCCCGTGGTTTCTTGTCCATCCGTGAAATTTGGCCAGGTTATGCAGTTTGCATTGCTGCACAATTGCGCCTGCCTAGCTCGGCCGCGGTTGCAACCATTCAGGCGTAGCAGTCAGATAGACTGGTCCCCGTAGGACTCTGCCAGCGGACAGGGTATATCTGCTTCCCGTTCTTCTCACCTGAGTGCTACTGATTCCAGCTTTGACGGCTACACTCTACTCAACCGGAGCAGTAAGTTGAACCTCAACTTATGGCACTTTGTGAAAGTGTTGAGAACTAGACGTCAGTTGTTTGGCACGCCTCCAGTGTCCATCCAGCACTATGGACGGCACTGCCTACATCTGGTTCTAATTAGTCAACGGTTGTGTTCAGCCGTATGACCTCTGCCGGGAACACTGAGAATGAGGTTCTGAGTTATTGCAACATAGGAGCGTTTCACTGCTTTCAGAGCTTCTCAGGAAGAATTCCGGAATCTTGTTGCCGACAGGCCTCCGGCTCTTCCGGGTGAACATCTCCTTGTAAATCCGCATTGGTTTCTTGTACACCCGTGAAATTTGGACAGGTTATGCAGTTTGCATTGCTGCACAATTGCGCCTGCCTAGCTCGGCCTCGGTTACAAACATTCAGGCGTGGCAGCCCGATAGGCTGGTCCCCGTAGGACACTGCCAGCGGACTGGGTATATCTGCTGTCCGTTCTTCTCACCTGAGTGCTACAGATTCCAGCTATTAGGGCTACACTCTACTCAACCGGAGCAGTAAGTTGAACCTCAACTTATGGCACTTTAAGAAACTGTTGAGAACTAGAGCTCAGTTGTTTGGCACGCCACCACTGTCCATCCAGCACTATGGACGGCACTGCCTACATCTGGCTCTAATTAGTACACGGTTGTGTTCAGCCGAATGACCTCTGCCGGCAACACTCAGAATGAGGTTCTGAGTTATTGCAACATAGGAGCGTTTCACTGCTTTCAAGGCTTCTCAGGAAGAATTCCGGAATCTTGCTCCCGGCAGGCCTCCGGCTGTTCCGGGTGAACATCTCCTTGTAAATCCCCATTTGTTTCTTGTACACCCGTTAAATTTGGCCAGGTTATGCAGTTTGCATTGCTGCCCAATTGCTCCTGCCGAGCTCGGCCGCGGTTGCAAACATTCAGGCGTGGCAGCCAGATAGGCTGGCCCCCGTAGGACTCTGCCAGCGGACTGGGTATATCTGCTTCCCGTTCTTCTCACCTGAGTGCTACTGATTCCAGCTTTGACGGCTACACTCTACTCAACCGGAGCAGTAAGTTGAACCTCAACTTATGGCACTTTGTGAAACTGTTGAGAACTAGAGCTCAGTTGTTTGGAACGCCACCACTGTCCATCCAGCACTATGGACGGCACTGCCTACATCTGGCTCTAATTAGTCCACGGTTGTGTTCAGCCGAATGACCTCTGCCGGGAACACTCAGAATGAGGTTTTGAGTTATTGCAACATAGGAGCGTTTCACTGCTTTCAAGGCTTCTCAGGAAGAATTCCGGAATATTGCTGCCGGCAGGCCTCCAGCTGTTTCGGGTAAACATCTCCTGGTAAATCCCCCGTGGTTTCTTGTACACCCGTGAAATTTGGACAGGTTATGCAGTTTGCATTGCTGCACAATTGCGCCTGCCTAGTTCGGCCGCGGTTGCAAACATTCAGGCGTGGCAGCCATATAGGCTGGTCCCCGTAGGACTCTGCCAGCGGACTGGGTATATCTGCTTCCCGTTCTTCTCACCTGAGTGCTACTGATTCCAGCTTTGACAGCTACACTCTACTCAACCGGAGCAGTAAGTTGAACCTCAACTTATGGCACTTTGTGAAAATGTTGAGAACTAGAGCTCAGTTGTTTGGCACGCCACCACTGTCCATCCAGCACTATGGACGGCACTGCCTACTTCTGGCTCTAATTAGTCCACGGTTGTGTTCAGCCGAATGACCTCTGCCGGAAACACTCAGAATGAGGTTCTGAGTTATTGCAACATAGGCGCGTTTCACTGCTTTCAAGGCTTTTCAGGAAGAATTCCGGAATCTTGCTGCCGGCATGCATCCGGCTATTCCGGGTGAACATGTCCTTGTAAATCCCCCGTGGTTTCTTGTACACCCGTGAAATTTGGCCAGCTTATGCAGTTTGCATTGCTGCACAATTGCGCCTGACTAGCTCAGCCGCGGTTGCAAACATTCAGGCGTGGCAGCCAGATAGAATGGCCCCCGTAGGACACTGCCAGCATACTGGGTATATCTGCTTCCCGTTCTTCTCACCTGAGTATTACTGATTCCAGCTTTGACGGCTACACTCTACTCAACCGGAGCATTAAGTTGCACCTCAACTTATGGCACTTTGTGAAACTGTTGAGAATTAGAGCTCAGATGTTTGGCACGCCACCACTGTCCATCCAGCATTATGGACGGCACTGCCTACATCTGGCTCTAATTAGTCCACGATTGTGTTCAGCCGAATGACCTCTGCCGGGAACAATCAGAATGAGGTTCTGAGTTATTGCAACATAGGAGCTTTTCACTGCTTTCAAGGATTCTCAGGAAAAATTCCGGAATCTTGCTGCCGGCAGGCCTCCGGCTCTTCCGGGTGAACATCTCCTTGTAAATCCCCCGTGGTTTCTTGTACACCCGTGAAATTTGGCCAGGTTATGCAGTTTGCATTACTGCACAATTGCGCCTGCCTAGCTCGGCTGCGGTTGCAAACATTCAGGCGTGGCAGCCAGATAGGCTGGTCCCCGTAGGACTCTGCCAGCCGACTGGGTATATCTGCTTCCCGTTCTTCTCACCTGAGTGCTACTGATTCCAGCTTTGACGGCTACAGCATACTCAACCGGAGCATTAAGTTGAACCTCTACTTATGGCACTTTGTGAAACTGTTGAGAGCTAGAGCTCAGTTGTTTGGCACGCCACCACTGTCCATCCAGCACTATGGACGGCACTGCCTACATCTGGCTCTAATTAGTCCACGGTTGTGTTCAGCCGAATGACCTCTGCCGGGAACACTCAGAATGAGGTTCTGAGTTATTGCAACACAGGAGTGTTTCACTGCTTTCAAGGCTTCTCAGGAAGAATTCCGGAATCTTGCTGCCGGCAGGCCTCCGGCTGTTCGGGGTGAACATCTCCTTGTAAATCCCCCGAGGTTTCTTGTACACCCGTGAAATTTGGACAGGTTATGCAGTTTGCATTGCTGCACAATTGCGCCTGCCTATCTCGGCCGCGGTTACAAACATTCAGGCGTGGCAGCCAGATAGGCTGGTCCCCGTAGGACACTGCCAGCGGACTGGGTATATCTGCTTCCCGTTCTTCTCACCTGAGTGCTACTGATTCCAGCTTTGACGGCTACAGTATACTCAACCGGAGCAGTAAGTTGAACCTCTACTTATGGCACTTTGTGAAACTGTTGAGAACTAGAGCTCAGTTGTTTGGCACGCCACCACTGTCCATCCAGCACTATGGACGGCACTGCCTACATCTGGCTCTAATTAGTCCACGGTTGTGTTCAGCCGAATGACCTCTGTCGGGAACACTCAGAATGAGGTTCTGAGTTATTGCAACATAGGAGCATTTCACTGCTTTCAAGGCTTTTAGGAAGAATTCCGGAATCTTGCTGCCGGCAGGCCTCCGGCTGTTCCGGGTGAACATGTGCTTGTAAATCCCCCGTGGTTTCTTATACACCCGTGAAATTTGGCCAGGTTATGCAGTTTGCATTGCTGCACAATTGCGCCAGCCTAGCTCGGCTGCGGTTGCAAATATTCAGGCGTGGCAGCCAGATAGGCTGGTCCCCATAGGACACTGCCAGCATACTGGGTATATCTGCGTCCCGTTCTTCTCACCTGAGTGCTACTGATTCCAGCTTTGACGGCTACACTCTACTCAACCGGAGCATTAAGTTGCACCTCAACTTATGGCACTTTGTGAAACTGTTGAGAATTAGAGCTCAGTTGTTTGGCACGCCACCACTGTCCATCCAGCACTATGGACGGCACTGCCTACTTCTGGCTCTAATTAGTCCACGGTTGTGTTCAGCCGAATGACCTCTGCCGGAAACACTCAGAATGAGGTTCTGATTTATTGCAACATAGGAGCGTTTCACTGCTTTCAAGGCTTTTCAGGAAGAATTCCGGAATCTTGCTGCCGGCATGCATCCGGCTATTCCGGGTGAACATGTCCTTGTAAATCCCCCGTGGTTTATTGTACACCCGTGAAATTTGGCCAGCTTATGCAGTTTGCATTGCTGCACAATTGCGCCTGACTAGCTCAGCCTCGGTTGCAAACATTCAGGCGTGGCAGCCAGATAGAATGGCCCCCGTAGGACACTGCCAGCATACTGGGTATATCTGCTTCCCGTTCTTCTCACCTGAGTATTACTGATTCCAGCTTTGACGGCTACACTCTACTCAACCGGAGCATTAAGTTGCACCTCAACTTATGGCACTTTGTGAAACTGTTGAGAATTAGAGCTCAGATGTTTGGCACGCCACCACTGTCCATCCAGCATTATGGACGGCACTGCCTACATCTGGCTCTAATTAGTCCACGTTTGTGTTCACCGAATGACCTCTGCCGGGAACAATCAGAATGAGGTTCTGAGTTATTGCAACATAGGAGCTTTTCACTGCTTTCAAGGATTCTCAGGAAGAATTCCGGAATCTTGCTGCCGGCAGGCCTCCGGCTGTTCCGGGTGAACATCTCCTTGTAAATCCCCCGTGGTTTCTTGTACACCCGTAAAATTTGGCCAGGTTATGCAGTTTGCATTACTGCACAATTGCGCCTGCCTAGCTCGGCTGCGGTTGCAAACATTCAGGCGTGGCAGCCAGATAGGCTGGTCCCCGTAGGACTCTGCCAGCCGACTGGGTATATCTGCTTCCCGTTCTTCTCACCTGAGTGCTACTGATTCCAGATTTGACGGCAACAGTATACTCAACCGGAGCATTAAGTTGAACCTCTACTTATGGCACTTTGTGAAACTGTTGAGAACTAGAGCTCAGTTGTTTGGCACGCCACCACTGTCCATCCAGCACTATGGACGGCACTGCCTACATCTGGCTCTAATTAGTCCACGGTTGTGTTCAGCCGAATGACCTCTGCCGGGAACACTCAGAATGAGGTTCTGAGTTATTGCAACACAGGAGCGTTTCACTGCTTTCAAGGCTTCTCAGGAAGAATTCCGGAATCTTGCTGCCGGCAGGCCTCCGGCTGTTCCGGGTGAACATCTCCTTGTAAATCCCCCGAGGTTTCTTGTACACCCGTGAAATTTGGACAGGTTATGCAGTTTGCATTGCTGCACAATTGCGCCTGCCTATCTCGGCCGCGGTTACAAACATTCAGGCGTGGCAGCCAGATAGGCTGGTCCCCGTAGGACACTGCCAGCGGACTGGGTATATCTGCTTCCCGTTCTTCTCACCTGAGTGCTACTGATTCCAGCTTTGACGGCTACAGTATACTCAACCGGAGCAGTAAGTTGAACCTCTACTTATGGCACTTTGTGAAACTGTTGAGAACTAGAGCTCAGTTGTTTGGCACGCCACCACTGTCCATCCAGCACTATGGACGGCACTGCCTACATCTGGCTCTAATTAGTCCACGGTTGTGTTCAGCCGAATGACCTCTGTCGGGAACACTCAGAATGAGGTTCTGAGTTATTGCAACATAGGAGCGTTTCACTGCTTTCAAGGCTTTTAGGAAGAATTCCGGAATCTTGCTGCCGGCAGGCCTCCGGCTGTTCCGGGTGAACATGTGCTTGTAAATCCCCCGTGGTTTCTTATACACCCGTGAAATTTGGCCAGGTTATGCAGTTTGCATTGCTGCACAATTGCGCCAGCCTAGCTCGGCCGCGGTTGCAAATATTCAGGCGTGGCAGCCAGATAGGCTGGTCCCCATAGGACACTGCCAGCATACTGGGTATATCTGCGTCCCGTTCTTCTCACCTGAGTGCTACTGATTCCAGCTTTGACGGCTACACTCTACTCAACCGGAGCATTAAGTTGCACCTCAACTTATGGCACTTTGTGAAACTGTTGAGAATTAGAGCTCAGTTGTTTGGCACGCCACCACTGTCCATCCAGCACTATGGACGGCACTGCCTACATCTGGCTCTAATTAGTCCACGATTGTGTTCAGCCGAATGACCTCTGCCGGGAACAATCAGAATGAGGTTCTGAGTTATTGCAATATAGGAGCTTTTCACTGCTTTCAAGATTTCTCAGGAAGAATTCCGGAATCTTGCTGCCGGCAGGCCTCCGGCTGTTCCGGGTGAACATCTCCTTGTAAATCCCCCGTGGTTTCTTGTACACCCGTGAAATTTGGCCAGGTTATGCAGTTTGCATTGCTGCACAATTGTGCCTGCCTAGCTCGGCCGCGGTTACAAACATTCAGGCGTGGCAGCCAGATAGGCTGGTCCCCGTAGGACACTGCCAGCAGACTGAGTATATCTGCTTCCCTTTCTTCTCACCTGAGTGCTACTGATTCCAGATTTGACGGCTACACTGTACTCAATCGGAGCAGTAAGTTGAACCTCAACTTACGGCACTTTGTGAAACTGTTGAGAACTAGAGCTCAGTTGTTTGGCACGCCACCACTGTCCATCCAGCACTATGGACGGCACTGCCTACATCTGGCTCTAATTAGTCCTCGGTTGTGTTCAGCCGAATGACTTCTGCCGGGAACACTCAGAATGATGTTCTGAGTTATTGCAACATAGGAGCGTTTCACTGCTTTCAAGGCTTCTCAGGAAGAATTCCGGAATCTTGCTGCCGGCAGGCCTCCGGCTGTTGCGGGTGATCATCTTCTTGAAAATCCCCCGTGGTTTCTTGTACACCCGTGAAATTTGGCCAGGTTATGCAGTTTGCATTGCTGCACAATTGTGCCTGCTTAGCTCGGCCGCGGTTACAAACATTCAGGTGTGGCAGCCAGATAGGCTGGTCCCCGTACGACACTTCCTGCGGACTGGGTATATCTGCTTCCCGTTCTTCTCACCTGAGTGCTACTGATTCCAGCTATTACGGCTACACTCTACTCAACCGGAGGATTAAGTTGAACCTCAACTTATGGCACATTGTGAAAGTGTTGAGCACTAGAACTCAGTTGTTTGACACGCCACCACTGTCCATCCAGCACTATGGACGGCACTGCCTACATCTGGCTCTAATTAGTCCACGGTTGTGTTCAGCCGAATGACCTCTGCCGGGAAAACTCAGAATGAGGTTCTGAGTTATTGCAACATAGGTGCGTTTCCCTGCTTTCAAGTCTTCTCAGGAAGAATTCCGGAATCTTGCTGCCGGCAGGCCTCCGGCTGTTCCGGGTGAACATCTCCTTGTAAATCCCCCGTGGTTTCTTGTACACCCGTGAAATTTGGACAGGTTATGCAGTTTGCATTGCTGCACAATTGCGCCTGCCTAGCTCTGCCGCGGATGCAAACATTCAGGCGTATCAGCCAGATAGGTTGGTCCCCGTAGGACACTCCCAGCGGACTGGGTATATCTGCTTCCCGTTCTTCTCACCTGAGTACTACTGATTCCAGCTTTGACGGCCACACTCTACTCAACCGGAGCTCTAAGTTGAACCTCAACTTATGGCACTTTGTGAAACTGTTGAGAACTAGAGCTCAGATGTTTGGAACGCCACCACTGTCCATCCAGCACTATGGACGGCACTGCCTACATCTGGCTCTAATTAGTCCACGGTTGTGTTCAGCCGAATGACCTCTGCCGGGAACACTCAGAATGAGGTTTTGAGTTATTGCAACATAGGAGCGTTTCACTGCTTTCAAGGCTTCTCAGGAAGAATTCCGGAATATTGCTGCCGGCAGGCCTCCAGCTTTTTCGGGTAAACATCTCCTGGTAAATCCCCCGTGGTTTCTTGTACACCCGTGAAATTTGGACAGGTTATGCAGTTTGCATTGCTGCACAATTGCGCCTGCCTAGCTCGGCCGCGGTTGCAAACATTCAGGCGTGGCAGCCATATAGGCTGGTCCCCGTAGGACTCTGCCAGCGGACTGGGTATATCTGCTTCCCGTTCTTCTCACCTGAGTGCTACTGATTCCAGCTTTGACAGCTACACTCTACTCAACCGGAGCAGTAAGTTGAACCTCAACTTATGGCACTTTGTGAAAATGTTGAGAACTAGAGCTCAGTTGTTTGGCACGCCACTACTGTCCATCCAGCACTATGGACGGCACTGCCTACTTCTGGCTCTAATTAGTCCACGGTTGTGTTCAGCCGAATGAGCTCTGCCGGAAACACTCAGAATGAGGTTCTGATTTATTGCAACATAGGAGCGTTTCACTGCTTTCAAGGCTTTTCAGGAAGAATTCCGGAATCTTGCTGCCGGCATGCATCCGGCTATTCCGGGTGAACATGTCCTTGTAAATCCCCCGTGGTTTCTTGTACACCCGTGAAATTTGGCCAGCTTATGCAGTTTGCATTGCTGCACAATTGCGCCTGACTAGCTCAGCCTCGGTTGCAAACATTCAGGCGTGGCAGCCAGATAGAATGGCCCCCGTAGGACACTGCCAGCATACTGGGTATATCTGCTTCCCGTTCTTCTCACCTGAGTATTACTGATTCCAGCTTTGACGGCTACACTCTACTCAACCGGAGCATTAAGTTGCACCTCAACTTATGGCACTTTGTGAAACTGTTGAGAATTAGAGCTCAGATGTTTGGCACGCCACTTCTGTCCATCCAGCATTATGGACGGCACTGCCTACATCTGGCTCTAATTAGTCCACGATTGTGTTCAGCCGAATGACCTCTGCCGGGAACAATCAGAATGAGGTTCTGAGTTATTGCAACACAGGAGCGTTTCACTGCTTTCAAGGCTTCTCAGGAAGAATTCCGGAATCTTGCTGCCGGCAGGCCTCCGGCTGTTCCGGGTGAACATCTCCTTGTAAATCCCCCGAGGTTTCTTGTACACCCGTGAAATTTGGACAGGTTATGCAGTTTGCATTGCTGCACAATTGAGCCTGCCTATCTCGGCCGCGGTTACAAACATTCAGGCGTGGCAGCCAGATAGGCTGGTCCCCGTAGGACACTGCCAGCGGACTGGGTATATCTGCTTCCCGTTCTTCTCACCTGAGTGCTACTGATTCCAGCTTTGACGGCTACAGTATACTCAACCGGAGCAGTAAGTTGAACCTCTACTTATGGCACTTTGTGAAACTGTTGAGAACTAGAGCTCAGTTGTTTGGCACGCCACCACTGTCCATCCAGCACTATGGACGGCACTGCCTACATCTGGCTCTAATTAGTCCACGGTTGTGTTCAGCCGAATGACCTCTGTCGGGAACACTCAGAATGAGGTTCTGAGTTATTGCAACATAGGAGCGTTTCACTGCTTTCAAGGCTTTTAGGAAGAATTCCGGAATCTTGCTGCCGGCAGGCCTCCGGCTGTTCCGGGTGAACATGTGCTTGTAAATCCCCCGTGGTTTCTTATACACCCGTGAAATTTGGCCAGGTTATGCAGTTTGCATTGCTGCACAATTGCGCCAGCCTAGCTCGGCCGCGGTTGCAAATATTCAGGCGTGGCAGCCAGATAGGCTGGTCCCCATAGGACACTGCCAGCATACTGGGTATATCTGCGTCCCGTTCTTCTCACCTGAGTGCTACTGATTCCAGCTTTGACGGCTACACTCTACTCAACCGGAGCATTAAGTTGCACCTCAACTTATGGCACTTTGTGAAACTGTTGAGAATTAGAGCTCAGTTGTTTGGCACGCCACCACTGTCCATCCAGCACTATGGACGGCACTGCCTACATCTGGCTCTAATTAGTCCACGATTGTGTTCAGCCGAATGACCTCTGCCGGGAACAATCAGAATGAGGTTCTGAGTTATTGCAATATAGGAGCTTTTCACTGCTTTCAAGATTTCTCAGGAAGAATTCCGGAATCTTGCTGCCGGCAGGCCTCCGGCTGTTCCGGGTGAACATCTCCTTGTAAATCCCCCGTGGTTTCTTGTACACCCGTGAAATTTGGCCAGGTTATGCAGTTTGCATTGCTGCACAATTGTGCCTGCCTAGCTCGGCCGCGGTTACAAACATTCAGGCGTGGCAGCCAGATAGGCTGGTCCCCGTAGGACACTGCCAGCAGACTGAGTATATCTGCTTCCCTTTCTTCTCACCTGAGTGCTACTGATTCCAGATTTGACGGCTACACTGTACTCAATCGGAGCAGTAAGTTGAACCTCAACTTACGGCACTTTGTGAAACTGTTGAGAACTAGAGCTCAGTTGTTTGGCACGCCACCACTATCCATCCAGCACTATGGACGGCACTGCCTACATCTGGCTCTAATTAGTCCTCGGTTGTGTTCAGCCGAATGACTTCTGCCGGGAACACTCAGAATGATGTTCTGAGTTATTGCAACATAGGAGCGTTTCACTGCTTTCAAGGCTTCTCAGGAAGAATTCCGGAATCTTGCTGCCGGCAGGCCTCCGGCTGTTGCGGGTGATCATCTTCTTGAAAATCCCCCGTGGTTTCTTGTACACCCGTGAAATTTGGCCAGGTTATGCAGTTTGCATTGCTGCACAATTGTGCCTGCTTAGCTCGGCCGCGGTTACAAACATTCAGGTGTGGCAGCCAGATAGGCTGGTCCCCGTACGACACTTCCTGCGGACTGGGTATATCTGCTTCCCGTTCTTCTCACCTGAGTGCTACTGATTCCAGCTATTACGGCTACAATCTACTCAACCGGAGGATTAAGTTGAACCTCAACTTATGGCACATTGTGAAAGTGTTGAGCACTAGAACTCAGTTGTTTGACACGCCACCACTGTCCATCCAGCACTATGGACGGCACTGCCTACATCTGGCTCTAATTAGTCCACGGTTGTGTTCAGCCGAATGACCTCTGCCGGGAAAACACAGAATGAGGTTCTGAGTTATTGCAACATAGGTGCGTTTCCCTGCTTTCAAGTCTTCTCAGGAAGAATTCCGGAATCTTGCTGCCGGCAGGCCTCCGGCTGTTCCGGGTGAACATCTCCTTGTAAATCCCCCGTGGTTTCTTGTACACCCGTGAAATTTGGACAGGTTATGCAGTTTGCATTGCTGCACAATTGCGCCTGCCTAGCTCTGCCGCGGATGCAAACATTCAGGCGTATCAGCCAGATAGGTTGGTCCCCGTAGGACACTCCCAGCGGACTGGGTATATCTGCTTCCCGTTCTTCTCACCTGAGTACTACTGATTCCAGCTTTGACGGCCACACTCTACTCAACCGGAGCTGTAAGTTGAACCTCAACTTATGGCACTTTGTGAAACTGTTGAGAACTAGAGCTCAGATGTTTGGAACGCCACCACTGTCCATCCAGCACTATGGACGGCACTGCCTACATCTGGCTCTAATTAGTCCACGGTTGTGTTCAGCCGAATGACCTCTGCCGGGAACACTCAGAATGAGGTTTTGAGTTATTGCAACATAGGAGCGTTTCACTGCTTTCAAGGCTTCTCAGGAAGAATTCCGGAATATTGCTGGGGCAGGCCTCCAGCTTTTTCGGGTAAACATCTCCTGGTAAATCCCCCGTGGTTTCTTGTACACCCGTGAAATTTGGACAGGTTATGCAGTTTGCATTGCTGCACAATTGCGCCTGCCTAGCTCGGCCGCGGTTGCAAACATTCAGGCGTGGCAGCCATATAGGCTGGTCCCCGTAGGACTCTGCCAGCGGACTGGGTATATCTGCTTCCCGTTCTTCTCACCTGAGTGCTACTGATTCCAGCTTTGACAGCTACACTCTACTCAACCGGAGCAGTAAGTTGAACCTCAACTTATGGCACTTTGTGAAAATGTTGAGAACTAGAGCTCAGTTGTTTGGCACGCCACTACTGTCCATCCAGCACTATGGACGGCACTGCCTACTTCTGGCTCTAATTAGTCCACGGTTGTGTTCAGCCGAATGAGCTCTGCCGGAAACACTCAGAATGAGGTTCTGATTTATTGCAACATAGGAGCGTTTCACTGCTTTCAAGGCTTTTCAGGAAGAATTCCGGAATCTTGCTGCCGGCATGCATCCGGCTATTCCGGGTGAACATGTCCTTGTAAATCCCCCGTGGTTTCTTGTACACCCGTGAAATTTGGCCAGCTTATGCAGTTTGCATTGCTGCACAATTGCGCCTGACTAGCTCAGCCGCGGTTGCAAACATTCAGGCGTGGCAGCCAGATAGAATGGCCCCCGTAGGACACTGCCAGCATACTGGGTATATCTGCTTCCCGTTCTTCTCACCTGAGTATTACTGATTCCAGCTTTGACGGCTACACTCTACTCAACCGGAGCATTAAGTTGCACCTCAACTTATGGCACTTTGTGAAACTGTTGAGAATTAGAGCTCAGATGTTTGGCACGCCACTTCTGTCCATCCAGCATTATGGACGGCACTGCCTACATCTGGCTCTAATTAGTCCACGATTGTGTTCAGCCGAATGACCTCTGCCGGGAACAATCAGAATGAGGTTCTGAGTTATTGCAACATAGGAGCTTTTCACTGCTTTCAAGGATTCTCAGGAAGAATTCCGGAATCTTGCTGCCGGCAGGCCTCCGGCTGTTCCGGGTGAACATCTCCTTGTAAATCCCCCGTGGTTTCTTGTACACCCGTAAAATTTGGCCAGGTTATGCAGTTTGCATTACTGCACAATTGCGCCTGCCTAGCTCGGCTGCGGTTGCAAACATTCAGGCGTGGCAGCCAGATAGGCTGGTCCCCGTAGGACTCTGCCAGCCGACTGGGTATATCTGCTTCCCGTTCTTCTCACCTGAGTGCTACTGATTCCAGCTTTGACGGCAACAGTATACTCAACCGGAGCATTAAGTTGAACCTCTACTTATGGCACTTTGTGAAACTGTTGAGAACTAGAGCTCAGTTGTTTGGCACGCCACCACTGTCCATCCAGCACTATGGACGGCACTGCCTACATCTGGCTCTAATTAGTCCACGGTTGTGTTCAGCCGAATGACCTCTGCCGGGAACACTCAGAATGAGGTTCTGAGTTATTGCAACACAGGAGCGTTTCACTGCTTTCAAGGCTTCTCAGGAAGAATTCCGGAATCTTGCTGCCGGCAGGCCTCCGGCTGTTCCGGGTGAACATCTCCTTGTAAATCCCCCGAGGTTTCTTGTACACCCGTGAAATTTGGACAGGTTATGCAGTTTGCATTGCTGCACAATTGCGCCTGCCTATCTCGGCCGCGGTTACAAACATTCAGGCGTGGCAGCCAGATAGGCTGGTCCCCGTAGGACACTGCCAGCGGACTGGGTATATCTGCTTCCCGTTCTTCTCACCTGAGTGCTACTGATTCCAGCTTTGACGGCTACAGTATACTCAACCGGAGCAGTAAGTTGAACCTCTACTTATGGCACTTTGTGAAACTGTTGAGAACTAGAGCTCAGTTGTTTGGCACGCCACCACTGTCCATCCAGCACTATGGACGGCACTGCCTACATCTGGCTCTAATTAGTCCACGGTTGTGTTCAGCCGAATGACCTCTGCCGGGAACACTCAGAATGAGGTTCTGAGTTATTGCAACATAGGAGCGTTTCACTGCTTTCAAGGCTTCTCAGGAAGAATTCCGGAATCTTGCTGCCGGCAGGCCTCTGGCTGTTCCGGGTGAACATCTCCTTGTAAATCCCCCGTGGTTTCTTGTCCATCCGTGAAATTTGGCCAGGTTATGCAGTTTGCATTGCTGCACAATTGCGCCTGCCTAGCTCGGCCGCGGTTGCAACCATTCAGGCGTAGCAGTCAGATAGACTGGTCCCCGTAGGACTCTGCCAGCGGACAGGGTATATCTGCTTCCCGTTCTTCTCACCTGAGTGCTACTGATTCCAGCTTTGACGGCTACACTCTACTCAACCGGAGCAGTAAGTTGACCCTCAACTTATGGCACTTTGTGAAAGTGTTGAGAACTAGACGTCAGTTGTTTGGCACGCCTCCAGTGTCCATCCAGCACTATGGACGGCACTGCCTACATCTGGTTCTAATTAGTCAACGGTTGTGTTCAGCCGTATGACCTCTGCCGGGAACACTGAGAATGAGGTTCTGAGTTATTGCAACATAGGAGCGTTTCACTGCTTTCAAAGCTTCTCAGGAAGAATTCCGGAATCTTGTTGCCGGCAGGCCTCCGGCTCTTCCGGGTGAACATCTCCTTGTAAATCCCCATTGGTTTCTTGTACACCCGTGAAATTTGGACAGGTTATGCAGTTTGCATTGCTGCACAATTGCGCCTGCCTAGCTCGGCCTCGGTTACAAACATTCAGGCGTGGCAGCCCGATAGGCTGGTCCCCGTAGGACACTGCCAGCGGACTGGGTATATCTGCTGTCCGTTCTTCTCACCTGAGTGCTACAGATTCCAGCTATTAGGGCTACACTCTACTCAACCGGAGCAGTAAGTTGAACCTCAACTTATGGCACTTTAAGAAACTGTTGAGAACTAGAGCTCAGTTGTTTGGCACGCCACCACTGTCCATCCAGCACTATGGACGGCACTGCCTACATCTGGCTCTAATTAGTACACGGTTGTGTTCAGCCGAATGACCTCTGCCGGCAACACTCAGAATGAGGTTCTGAGTTATTGCAACATAGGAGCGTTTCACTGCTTTCAAGGCTTCTCAGGAAGAATTCCGGAATCTTGCTCCCGGCAGGCCTCCGGCTGTTCCGGGTGAACATCTCCTTGTAAATCCCCATTTGTTTCTTGTACACCCGTTAAATTTGGCCAGGTTATGCAGTTTGCATTGCTGCCCAATTGCTCCTGCCGAGCTCGGCCGCGGTTGCAAACATTCAGGCGTGGCAGCCAGATAGGCTGGCCCCCGTAGGACTCTGCCAGCGGACTGGGTATATCTGCTTCCCGTTCTTCTCACCTGAGTGCTACTGATTCCAGCTTTGACGGCTACACTCTACTCAACCGGAGCAGTAAGTTGAACCTCAACTTATGGCACTTTGTGAAACTGTTGAGAACTAGAGCTCAGTTGTTTGGAACGCCACCACTGTCCATCCAGCACTATGGACGGCACTGCCTACATCTGGCTCTAATTAGTCCACGGTTGTGTTCAGCCGAATGACCTCTGCCGGGAACACTCAGAATGAGGTTTTGAGTTATTGCAACATAGGAGCGTTTCACTGCTTTCAAGGCTTCTCAGGAAGAATTCCGGAATATTGCTGCCGGCAGGCCTCCAGCTGTTTCGGGTAAACATCTCCTGGTAAATCCCCCGTGGTTTCTTGTACACCCGTGAAATTTGGACAGGTTATGCAGTTTGCATTGCTGCACAATTGCGCCTGCCTAGTTCGGCCGCGGTTGCAAACATTCAGGCGTGGCAGCCATATAGGCTGGTCCCCGTAGGACTCTGCCAGCGGACTGGGTATATCTGCTTCCCGTTCTTCTCACCTGAGTGCTACTGATTCCAGCTTTGACAGCTACACTCTACTCAACCGGAGCAGTAAGTTGAACCTCAACTTATGGCACTTTGTGAAAATGTTGAGAACTAGAGCTCAGTTGTTTGGCACGCCACCACTGTCCATCCAGCACTATGGACGGCACTGCCTACTTCTGGCTCTAATTAGTCCACGGTTGTGTTCAGCCGAATGACCTCTGCCGGAAACAGAATGAGGTTCTGAGTTATTGCAACATAGGCGCGTTTCACTGCTTTCAAGGCTTTTCAGGAAGAATTCCGGAATCTTGCTGCCGGCATGCATCCGGCTATTCCGGGTGAACATGTCCTTGTAAATCCCCCGTGGTTTCTTGTACACCCGTGAAATTTGGCCAGCTTATGCAGTTTGCATTGCTGCACAATTGCGCCTGACTAGCTCAGCCGCGGTTGCAAACATTCAGGCGTGGCAGCCAGATAGAATGGCCCCCGTAGGACACTGCCAGCATACTGGGTATATCTGCTTCCCGTTCTTCTCACCTGAGTATTACTGATTCCAGCTTTGACGGCTACACTCTACTCAACCGGAGCATTAAGTTGCACCTCAACTTATGGCACTTTGTGAAACTGTTGAGAATTAGAGCTCAGATGTTTGGCACGCCACCACTGTCCATCCAGCATTATGGACGGCACTGCCTACATCTGGCTCTAATTAGTCCACGATTGTGTTCAGCCGAATGACCTCTGCCGGGAACAATCAGAATGAGGTTCTGAGTTATTGCAACATAGGAGCTTTTCACTGCTTTCAAGGATTCTCAGGAAGAATTCCGGAATCTTGCTGCCGGCAGGCCTCCGGCTGTTCCGGGTGAACATCTCCTTGTAAATCCCCCGTGGTTTCTTGTACACCCGTGAAATTTGGCCAGGTTATGCAGTTTGCATTACTGCACAATTGCGCCTGCCTAGCTCGGCTGCGGTTGCAAACATTCAGGCGTGGCAGCCAGATAGGCTGGTCCCCGTAGGACTCTGCCAGCCGACTGGGTATATCTGCTTCCCGTTCTTCTCACCTGAGTGCTACTGATTCCAGCTTTGACGGCTACAGCATACTCAACCGGAGCATTAATTTGAACCTCTACTTATGGCACTTTGTGAAACTGTTGAGAGCTAGAGCTCAGTTGTTTGGCACGCCACCACTGTCCATCCAGCACTATGGACGGCACTGCCTACATCTGGCTCTAATTAGTCCACGGTTGTGTTCAGCCGAATGACCTCTGCCGGGAACACTCAGAATGAGGTTCTGAGTTATTGCAACACAGGAGCGTTTCACTGCTTTCAAGGCTTCTCAGGAAGAATTCCGGAATCTTGCTGCCGGCAGGCCTCCGGCTGTTCGGGGTGAACATCTCCTTGTAAATCCCCCGAGGTTTCTTGTACACCCGTGAAATTTGGACAGGTTATGCAGTTTGCATTGCTGCACAATTGCGCCTGCCTATCTCGGCCGCGGTTACAAACATTCAGGCGTGGCAGCCAGATAGGCTGGTCCCCGTAGGACACTGCCAGCGGACTGGGTATATCTGCTTCCCGTTCTTCTCACCTGAGTGCTACTGATTCCAGCTTTGACGGCTACAGTATACTCAACCGGAGCAGTAAGTTGAACCTCTACTTATGGCACTTTGTGAAACTGTTGAGAACTAGAGCTCAGTTGTTTGGCACGCCACCACTGTCCATCCAGCACTATGGACGGCACTGCCTACATCTGGCTCTAATTAGTCCACGGTTGTGTTCAGCCGAATGACCTCTGTCGGGAACACTCAGAATGAGGTTCTGAGTTATTGCAACATAGGAGCATTTCACTGCTTTCAAGGCTTTTAGGAAGAATTCCGGAATCTTGCTGCCGGCAGGCCTCCGGCTGTTCCGGGTGAACATGTGCTTGTAAATCCCCCGTGGTTTCTTATACACCCGTGAAATTTGGCCAGGTTATGCAGTTTGCATTGCTGCACAATTGCGCCAGCCTAGCTCGGCTGCGGTTGCAAATATTCAGGCGTGGCAGCCAGATAGGCTGGTCCCCATAGGACACTGCCAGCATACTGGGTATATCTGCGTCCCGTTCTTCTCACCTGAGTGCTACTGATTCCAGCTTTGACGGCTACACTCTACTCAACCGGAGCATTAAGTTGCACCTCAACTTATGGCACTTTGTGAAACTGTTGAGAATTAGAGCTCAGTTGTTTGGCACGCCACCACTGTCCATCCAGCACTATGGACGGCACTGCCTACTTCTGGCTCTAATTAGTCCACGGTTGTGTTCAGCCGAATGACCTCTGCCGGAAACACTCAGAATGAGGTTCTGATTTATTGCAACATAGGAGCGTTTCACTGCTTTCAAGGCTTTTCAGGAAGAATTCCGGAATCTTGCTGCCGGCATGCATCCGGCTATTCCGGGTGAACATGTCCTTGTAAATCCCCCGTGGTTTATTGTACACCCGTGAAATTTGGCCAGCTTATGCAGTTTGCATTGCTGCACAATTGCGCCTGACTAGCTCAGCCTCGGTTGCAAACATTCAGGCGTGGCAGCCAGATAGAATGGCCCCCGTAGGACACTGCCAGCATACTGGGTATATCTGCTTCCCGTTCTTCTCACCTGAGTATTACTGATTCCAGCTTTGACGGCTACACTCTACTCAACCGGAGCATTAAGTTGCACCTCAACTTATGGCACTTTGTGAAACTGTTGAGAATTAGAGCTCAGATGTTTGGCACGCCACCACTGTCCATCCAGCATTATGGACGGCACTGCCTACATCTGGCTCTAATTAGTCCACGTTTGTGTTCACCGAATGACCTCTGCCGGGAACAATCAGAATGAGGTTCTGAGTTATTGCAACATAGGAGCTTTTCACTGCTTTCAAGGATTCTCTGGAAGAATTCCAGAATCTTGCTGCCGGCAGGCCTCCGGCTGTTCCGGGTGAACATCTCCTTGTAAATCCCCCGTGGTTTCTTGTACACCCGTAAAATTTGGCCAGGTTATGCAGTTTGCATTACTGCACAATTGCGCCTGCCTAGCTCGGCTGCGGTTGCAAACATTCAGGCGTGGCAGCCAGATAGGCTGGTCCGCGTAGGACTCTGCCAGCCGACTGGGTATATCTGCTTCCCGTTCTTCTCACCTGAGTGCTACTGATTCCAGATTTGACGGCAACAGTATACTCAACCGGAGCATTAAGTTGAACCTCTACTTATGGCACTTTGTGAAACTGTTGAGAACTAGAGCTCAGTTGTTTGGCACGCCACCACTGTCCATCCAGCACTATGGACGGCACTGCCTACATCTGGCTCTAATTAGTCCACGGTTGTGTTCAGCCGAATGACCTCTGTCGGGAACACTCAGAATGAGGTTCTGAGTTATTGCAACATAGGAGCGTTTCACTGCTTTCAAGGCTTTTAGGAAGAATTCCGGAATCTTGCTGCCGGCAGGCCTCCGGCTGTTCCGGGTGAACATGTGCTTGTAAATCCCCCGTGGTTTCTTATACACCCGTGAAATTTGGCCAGGTTATGCAGTTTGCATTGCTGCACAATTGCGCCAGCCTAGCTCGGCCGCGGTTGCAAATATTCAAGCGTGGCAGCCAGATAGGCTGGTCCCCATAGGACACTGCCAGCATACTGGGTATATCTGCGTCCCGTTCTTCTCACCTGAGTGCTACTGATTCCAGCTTTGACGGCTACACTCTACTCAACCGGAGCATTAAGTTGCACCTCAACTTATGGCACTTTGTGAAACTGTTGAGAATTAGAGCTCAGTTGTTTGGCACGCCACCACTGTCCATCCAGCACTATGGACGGCACTGCCTACATCTGGCTCTAATTAGTCCACGATTGTGTTCAGCCGAATGACCTCTGCCGGGAACAATCAGAATGAGGTTCTGAGTTATTGCAACATAGGAGCTTTTCACTGCTTTCAAGATTTCTCAGGAAGAATTCCGGAATCTTGCTGCCGGCAGGCCTCCGGCTGTTCCGGGTGAACATCTCCTTGTAAATCCCCCGTGGTTTCTTGTACACCCGTGAAATTTGGCCAGGTTATGCAGTTTGCATTGCTGCACAATTGTGCCTGCCTAGCTCGGCCGCGGTTACAAACATTCAGGCGTGGCAGCCAGATAGGCTGGTCCCCGTAGGACACTGCCAGCAGACTGAGTATATCTGCTTCCCTTTCTTCTCACCTGAGTGCTACTGATTCCAGATTTGACGGCTACACTGTACTCAATCGGAGCAGTAAGTTGAACCTCAACTTACGGCACTTTGTGAAACTGTTGAGAACTAGAGCTCAGTTGTTTGGCACGCCACCACTGTCCATCCAGCACTATGGACGGCACTGCCTACATCTGGCTCTAATTAGTCCTCGGTTGTGTTCAGCCGAATGACTTCTGCCGGGAACACTCAGAATGATGTTCTGAGTTATTGCAACATAGGAGCGTTTCACTGCTTTCAAGGCTTCTCAGGAAGAATTCCGGAATCTTGCTGCCGGCAGGCCTCCGGCTGTTGCGGGTGATCATCTTCTTGAAAATCCCCCGTGGTTTCTTGTACACCCGTGAAATTTGGCCAGGTTATGCAGTTTGCATTGCTGCACAATTGTGCCTGCCTAGCTCGGCCGCGGTTACAAACATTCAGGTGTGGCAGCCAGATAGGCTGGTCCCCGTACGACACTTCCTGCGGACTGGGTATATCTGCTTCCCGTTCTTCTCACCTGAGTGCTACTGATTCCAGCTATTACGGCTACACTCTACTCAACCGGAGGATTAAGTTGAACCTCAACTTATGGCACATTGTGAAAGTGTTGAGCACTAGAACTCAGTTGTTTGACACGCCACCACTGTCCATCCAGCACTATGGACGGCACTGCCTACATCTGGCTCTAATTAGTCCACGGTTGTGTTCAGCCGAATGACCTCTGCCGGGAAAACTCAGAATGAGGTTCTGAGTTATTGCAACATAGGTGCGTTTCCCTGCTTTCAAGTCTTCTCAGGAAGAATTCCGGAATCTTGCTGCCGGCAGGCCTCCGGCTGTTCCGGGTGAACATCTCCTTGTAAATCCCCCGTGGTTTCTTGTACACCCGTGAAATTTGGACAGGTTATGCAGTTTGCATTGCTGCACAATTGCGCCTGCCTAGCTCTGCCGCGGATGCAAACATTCAGGCGTATAAGCCAGATAGGTTGGTCCCCGTAGGACACTCCCAGCGGACTGGGTATATCTGCTTCCCGTTCTTCTCACCTGAGTACTACTGATTCCAGCTTTGACGGCCACACTCTACTCAACCGGAGCTGTAAGTTGAACCTCAACTTATGGCACTTTGTGAAACTGTTGAGAATTAGAGCTCAGATGTTTGGCACGCCACCACTGTCCATCCAGCATTATGGACGGCACTGCCTACATCTGGCTCTAATTAGTCCACGATTGTGTTCACCGAATGACCTCTGCCGGGAACAATCAGAATGAGGTTCTGAGTTATTGCAACATAGGAGCTTTTCACTGCTTTCAAGGATTCTCAGGAAGAATTCCGGAATCTTGCTGCCGGCAGGCCTCCGGCTGTTCCGGGTGAACATCTCCTTGTAAATCCCCCGTGGTTTCTTGTACACCCGTAAATTTTGGCCAGGTTATGCAGTTTGCATTACTGCACAATTGCGCCTGCCTAGCTCGGCTGCGGTTGCAAACATTCAGGCGTGGCAGCCAGATAGGCTGGTCCCCGTAGGACTCTGCCAGCCGACTGGGTATATCTGCTTCCCGTTCTTCTCACCTGAGTGCTACTGATTCCAGATTTGACGGCAACAGTATACTCAACCGGAGCATTAAGTTGAACCTCTACTTATGGCACTTTGTGAAACTGTTGAGAACTAGAGCTCAGTTGTTTGGCACGCCACCACTGTCCATCCAGCACTATGGACGGCACTGCCTACATCTGGCTCTAATTAGTCCACGGTTGTGTTCAGCCGAATGACCTCTGCCGGGAACACTCAGAATGAGGTTCTGAGTTATTGCATCACAGGAGCGTTTCACTGCTTTCAAGGCTTCTCAGGAAGAATTCCGGAATCTTGCTGTCGGCAGGCCTCCGGCTGTTCCGGGTGAACATCTCCTTGTAAATCCCCCGAGGTTTCTTGTACACCCGTGAAATTTGGACAGGTTATGCAGTTTGCATTGCTGCACAATTGCGCCTGCCTATCTCGGCCGCGGTTACAAACATTCAGGCGTGGCAGCCAGATAGGCTGGTCCCCGTAGGACACTGCCAGCGGACTGGGTATATCTGCTTCCCGTTCTTCTCACCTGAGTGCTACTGATTCCAGCTTTGACGGCTACAGTATACTCAACCGGAGCAGTAAGTTGAACCTCTACTTATGGCACTTTGTGAAACTGTTGAGAACTAGAGCTCAGTTGTTTGGCACGCCACCACTGTCCATCCAGCACTATGGACGGCACTGCCTACATCTGGCTCTAATTAGTCCACGGTTGTGTTCAGCCGAATGACCTCTGTCGGGAACACTCAGAATGAGGTTCTGAGTTATTGCAACATAGGAGCGTTTCACTGCTTTCAAGGCTTTTAGGAAGAATTCCGGAATCTTGCTGCCGGCAGGCCTCCGGCTGTTCCGGGTGAACATGTGCTTGTAAATCCCCCGTGGTTTCTTATACACCCGTGAAATTTGGCCAGGTTATGCAGTTTGCATTGCTGCACAATTGCGCCAGCCTAGCTCGGCCGCGGTTGCAAATATTCAAGCGTGGCAGCCAGATAGGCTGGTCCCCATAGGACACTGCCAGCATACTGGGTATATCTGCGTCCCGTTCTTCTCACCTGAGTGCTACTGATTCCAGCTTTGACGGCTACACTCTACTCAACCGGAGCATTAAGTTGCACCTCAACTTATGGCACTTTGTGAAACTGTTGAGAATTAGAGCTCAGTTGTTTGGCACGCCACCACTGTCCATCCAGCACTATGGACGGCACTGCCTACATCTGGCTCTAATTAGTCCACGATTGTGTTCAGCCGAATGACCTCTGCCGGGAACAATCAGAATGAGGTTCTGAGTTATTGCAACATAGGAGCTTTTCACTGCTTTCAAGATTTCTCAGGAAGAATTCCGGAATCTTGCTGCCGGCAGGCCTCCGGCTGTTCCGGGTGAACATCTCCTTGTAAATCCCCCGTGGTTTCTTGTACACCCGTGAAATTTGGCCAGGTTATGCAGTTTGCATTGCTGCACAATTGTGCCTGCCTAGCTCGGCCGCGGTTACAAACATTCAGGCGTGGCAGCCAGATAGGCTGGTCCCCGTAGGACACTGCCAGCAGACTGAGTATATCTGCTTCCCTTTCTTCTCACCTGAGTGCTACTGATTCCAGATTTGACGGCTACACTGTACTCAATCGGAGCAGTAAGTTGAACCTCAACTTACGGCACTTTGTGAAACTGTTGAGAACTAGAGCTCAGTTGTTTGGCACGCCACCACTGTCCATCCAGCACTATGGACGGCACTGCCTACATCTGGCTCTAATTAGTCCTCGGTTGTGTTCAGCCGAATGACTTCTGCCGGGAACACTCAGAATGATGTTCTGAGTTATTGCAACATAGGAGCGTTTCACTGCTTTCAAGGCTTCTCAGGAAGAATTCCGGAATCTTGCTGCCGGCAGGCCTCCGGCTGTTGCGGGTGATCATCTTCTTGAAAATCCCCCGTGGTTTCTTGTACACCCGTGAAATTTGGCCAGGTTATGCAGTTTGCATTGCTGCACAATTGTGCCTGCCTAGCTCGGCCGCGGTTACAAACATTCAGGTGTGGCAGCCAGATAGGCTGGTCCCCGTACGACACTTCCTGCGGACTGGGTATATCTGCTTCCCGTTCTTCTCACCTGAGTGCTACTGATTCCAGCTATTACGGCTACACTCTACTCAACCGGAGGATTAAGTTGAACCTCAACTTATGGCACATTGTGAAAGTGTTGAGCACTAGAACTCAGTTGTTTGACACGCCACCACTGTCCATCCAGCACTATGGACGGCACTGCCTACATCTGGCTCTAATTAGTCCACGGTTGTGTTCAGCCGAATGACCTCTGCCGGGAAAACTCAGAATGAGGTTCTGAGTTATTGCAACATAGGTGCGTTTCCCTGCTTTCAAGTCTTCTCAGGAAGAATTCCGGAATCTTGCTGCCGGCAGGCCTCCGGCTGTTCCGGGTGAACATCTCCTTGTAAATCCCCCGTGGTTTCTTGTACACCCGTGAAATTTGGACAGGTTATGCAGTTTGCATTGCTGCACAATTGCGCCTGCCTAGCTCTGCCGCGGATGCAAACATTCAGGCGTATAAGCCAGATAGGTTGGTCCCCGTAGGACACTCCCAGCGGACTGGGTATATCTGCTTCCCGTTCTTCTCACCTGAGTACTACTGATTCCAGCTTTGACGGCCACACTCTACTCAACCGGAGCTGTAAGTTGAACCTCAACTTATGGCACTTTGTGAAACTGTTGAGAATTAGAGCTCAGATGTTTGGCACGCCACCACTGTCCATCCAGCATTATGGACGGCACTGCCTACATCTGGCTCTAATTAGTCCACGATTGTGTTCACCGAATGACCTCTGCCGGGAACAATCAGAATGAGGTTCTGAGTTATTGCAACATAGGAGCTTTTCACTGCTTTCAAGGATTCTCAGGAAGAATTCCGGAATCTTGCTGCCGGCAGGCCTCCGGCTGTTCCGGGTGAACATCTCCTTGTAAATCCCCCGTGGTTTCTTGTACACCCGTAAATTTTGGCCAGGTTATGCAGTTTGCATTACTGCACAATTGCGCCTGCCTAGCTCGGCTGCGGTTGCAAACATTCAGGCGTGGCAGCCAGATAGGCTGGTCCCCGTAGGACTCTGCCAGCCGACTGGGTATATCTGCTTCCCGTTCTTCTCACCTGAGTGCTACTGATTCCAGATTTGACGGCAACAGTATACTCAACCGGAGCATTAAGTTGAACCTCTACTTATGGCACTTTGTGAAACTGTTGAGAACTAGAGCTCAGTTGTTTGGCACGCCACCACTGTCCATCCAGCACTATGGACGGCACTGCCTACATCTGGCTCTAATTAGTCCACGGTTGTGTTCAGCCGAATGACCTCTGCCGGGAACACTCAGAATGAGGTTCTGAGTTATTGCATCACAGGAGCGTTTCACTGCTTTCAAGGCTTCTCAGGAAGAATTCCGGAATCTTGCTGTCGGCAGGCCTCCGGCTGTTCCGGGTGAACATCTCCTTGTAAATCCCCCGAGGTTTCTTGTACACCCGTGAAATTTGGACAGGTTATGCAGTTTGCATTGCTGCACAATTGCGCCTGCCTATCTCGGCCGCGGTTACAAACATTCAGGCGTGGCAGCCAGATAGGCTGGTCCCCGTAGGACACTGCCAGCGGACTGGGTATATCTGCTTCCCGTTCTTCTCACCTGAGTGCTACTGATTCCAGCTTTGACGGCTACAGTATACTCAACCGGAGCAGTAAGTTGAACCTCTACTTATGGCACTTTGTGAAACTGTTGAGAACTAGAGCTCAGTTGTTTGGCACGCCACCACTGTCCATCCAGCACTATGGACGGCACTGCCTACATCTGGCTCTAATTAGTCCACGGTTGTGTTCAGCCGAATGACCTCTGTCGGGAACACTCAGAATGAGGTTCTGAGTTATTGCAACATAGGAGCGTTTCACTGCTTTCAAGGCTTTTAGGAAGAATTCCGGAATCTTGCTGCCGGCAGGCCTCCTGCTGTTCCGGGTGAACATGTGCTTGTAAATCCCCCGTGGTTTCTTATACACCCGTGAAATTTGGCCAGGTTATGCAGTTTGCATTGCTGCACAATTGCGCCAGCCTAGCTCGGCCGCGGTTGCAAATATTCAGGCGTGGCAGCCAGATAGGCTGGTCCCCATAGGACACTGCCAGCATACTGGGTATATCTGCGTCCCGTTCTTCTCACCTGAGTGCTACTGATTCCAGCTTTGACGGCTACACTCTACTCAACCGGAGCATTAAGTTGCACCTCAACTTATGGCACTTTGTGAAACTGTTGAGAATTAGAGCTCAGTTGTTTGGCACGCCACCACTGTCCATCCAGCACTATGGACGGCACTGCCTACATCTGGCTCTAATTAGTCCACGATTGTGTTCAGCCGAATGACCTCTGCCGGGAACAATCAGAATGAGGTTCTGAGTTATTGCAATATAGGAGCTTTTCACTGCTTTCAAGATTTCTCAGGAAGAATTCCGGAATCTTGCTGCCGGCAGGCCTCCGGCTGTTCCGGGTGAACATCTCCTTGTAAATCCCCCGTGGTTTCTTGTACACCCGTGAAATTTGGCCAGGTTATGCAGTTTGCATTGCTGCACAATTGTGCCTGCCTAGCTCGGCCGCGGTTACAAACATTCAGGCGTGGCAGCCAGATAGGCTGGTCCCCGTAGGACACTGCCAGCAGACTGAGTATATCTGCTTCCCTTTCTTCTCACCTGAGTGCTACTGATTCCAGATTTGACGGCTACACTGTACTCAATCGGAGCAGTAAGTTGAACCTCAACTTACGGCACTTTGTGAAACTGTTGAGAACTAGAGCTCAGTTGTTTGGCACGCCACCACTGTCCATCCAGCACTATGGACGGCACTACCTACATCTGGCTCTAATTAGTCCTCGGTTGTGTTCAGCCGAATGACTTCTGCCGGGAACACTCAGAATGATGTTCTGAGTTATTGCAACATAGGAGCGTTTCACTGCTTTCAAGGCTTCTCAGGAAGAATTCCGGAATCTTGCTGCCGGCAGGCCTCCGGCTGTTGCGGGTGATCATCTTCTTGAAAATCCCCCGTGGTTTCTTGTACACCCGTGAAATTTGGCCAGGTTATGCAGTTTGCATTGCTGCACAATTGTGCCTGCTTAGCTCGGCCGCAGTTACAAACATTCAGGTGTGGCAGCCAGATAGGCTGGTCCCCGTACGACACTTCCTGCGGACTGGGTATATCTGCTTCCCGTTCTTCTCACCTGAGTGCTACTGATTCCAGCTATTACGGCTACACTCTACTCAACCGGAGGATTAAGTTGAACCTCAACTTATGGCACATTGTGAAAGTGTTGAGCACTAGAACTCAGTTGTTTGACACGCCACCACTGTCCATCCAGCACTATGGACGGCACTGCCTACATCTGGCTCTAATTAGTCCACGGTTGTGTTCAGCCGAATGACCTCTGCCGGGAAAACTCAGAATGAGGTTCTGAGTTATTGCAACATAGGTGCGTTTCCCTGCTTTCAAGTCTTCTCAGGAAGAATTCCGGAATCTTGCTGCCGGCAGGCCTCCGGCTGTTCCGGGTGAACATCTCCTTGTAAATCCCCCGTGGTTTCTTGTACACCCGTGAAATTTGGACAGGTTATGCAGTTTGCATTGCTGCACAATTGCGCCTGCCTAGCTCTGCCGCGGATGCAAACATTCAGGCGTATAAGCCAGATAGGTTGGTCCCCGTAGGACACTCCCAGCGGACTGGGTATATCTGCTTCCCGTTCTTCTCACCTGAGTACTACTGATTCCAGCTTTGACGGCCACACTCTACTCAACCGGAGCTGTAAGTTGAACCTCAACTTATGGCACTTTGTGAAACTGTTGAGAACTAGAGCTCAGATGTTTGGAACGCCACCACTGTCCATCCAGCACTATGGACGGCACTGACTACATCTGGCTCTAATTAGTCCACGGTTGTGTTCAGCCGAATGACCTCTGCCGGGAACACTCAGAATGAGGTTTTGAGTTATTGCAACATAGGAGCGTTTCACTGCTTTCAAGGCTTCTCAGGAAGAATTCCGGAATATTGCTGCCGGCAGGCCTCCAGCTTTTTCGGGTAAACATCTCCTGGTAAATCCCCCGTGGTTTCTTGTACACCCGTGAAATTTGGACAGGTTATGCAGTTTGCATTGCTGCACAATTGCGCCTGCCTAGCTCGGCCGCGGTTGCAAACATTCAGGCGTGGCAGCCATATAGGCTGGTCCCCGTAGGACTCTGCCAGCGGACTGGGTATATCTGCTTCCCGTTCTTCTCACCTGAGTGCTACTGATTCCAGCTTTGACAGCTACACTCTACTCAACCGGAGCAGTAAGTTGAACCTCAACTTATGGCACTTTGTGAAAATGTTGAGAACTAGAGCTCAGTTGTTTGGCACGCCACCACTGTCCATCCAGCACTATGGACGGCACTGCCTACTTCTGGCTCTAATTAGTCCACGGTTGTGTTCAGCCGAATGAGCTCTGCTGGAAACACTCAGAATGAGGTTCTGATTTATTGCAACATAGGCGCGTTTCACTGCTTTCAAGGCTTTTCAGGAAGAATTCCGGAATCTTGCTGCCGGCATGCATCCGGCTATTCCGGGTGAACATGTCCTTGTAAATCCCCCGTGGTTTCTTGTACACCCGTGAAATTTGGCCAGCTTATGCAGTTTGCATTGCTGCACAATTGCGCCTGACTAGCTCAGCCTCGGTTGCAAACATTCAGGCGTGGCAGCCAGATAGAATGGCCCCCGTAGGACACTGCCAGCATACTGGGTATATCTGCTTCCCGTTCTTCTCACCTGAGTATTACTGATTCCAGCTTTGACGGCTACACTCTACTCAACCGGAGCATTAAGTTGCACCTCAACTTATGGCACTTTGTGAAACTGTTGAGAATTAGAGCTCAGATGTTTGGCACGCCACTTCTGTCCATCCAGCATTATGGACGGCACTGCCTACATCTGGCTCTAATTAGTCCACGATTGTGTTCAGCCGAATGACCTCTGCCGGGAACAATCAGAATGAGGTTCTGAGTTATTGCAACATAGGAGCTTTTCACTGCTTTCAAGGATTCTCAGGAAGAATTCCGGAATCTTGCTGCCGGCAGGCCTCCGGCTGTTCCGGGTGAACATCTCCTTGTAAATCCCCCGTGGTTTCTTGTACACCCGTAAAATTTGGCCAGGTTATGCAGTTTGCATTACTGCACAATTGCGCCTGCCTAGCTCGGCTGCGGTTGCAAACATTCAGGCGTGGCAGCCAGATAGGCTGGTCCCCGTAGGACTCTGCCAGCCGACTGGGTATATCTGCTTCCCGTTCTTCTCACCTGAGTGCTACTGATTCCAGATTTGACGGCAACAGTATACTCAACCGGAGCATTAAGTTGAACCTCTACTTATGGCACTTTGTGAAACTGTTGAGAACTAGAGCTCAGTTGTTTGGCACGCCACCACTGTCCATCCAGCACTAGGGACGGCACTGCCTACATCTGGCTCTAATTAGTCCACGGTTGTGTTCAGCCGAATGACCTCTGCCGGGAACACTCAGAATGAGGTTCTGAGTTATTGCAACACAGGAGCGTTTCACTGCTTTCAAGGCTTCTCAGGAAGAATTCCGGAATCTTGCTGCCGGCAGGCCTCCGGCTGTTCCGGGTGAACATCTCCTTGTAAATCCCCCGTGGTTTCTTGTACACCCGTGAAATTTGGCCAGGTTATGCAGTTTGCATTGCTGCACAATCGTGCCTGCCTAGCTCGGCCGCGGTTACAAACATTCAGGCGTGGCAGCCAGATAGGCTGGTCCCCGTAGGACACTGCCAGCAGACTGAGTATATCTGCTTCCCTTTCTTCTCACCTGAGTGCTACTGATTCCAGATTTGACGGCTACACTGTACTCAATCGGAGCAGTAAGTTGAACCTCAACTTACGGCACTTTGTGAAACTGTTGAGAACTAGAGCTCAGTTGTTTGGCACGCCACCACTGTCCATCCAGCACTATGGACGGCACTGCCTACATCTGGCTCTAATTAGTCCTCTGTTGTGTTCAGCCGATTGACTTCTGCCGGGAACACTCAGAATGATGTTCTGAGTTATTGCAACATAGGAGCGTTTCACTGCTTTCAAGGCTTCTCAGGAAGAATTCCGGAATCTTGCTGCCGGCAGGCCTCCGGCTGTTGCGGGTGATCATCTTCTTGAAAATCCCCCGTGGTTTCTTGTACACCCGTAAAATTTGGCCAGGTTATGCAGTTTGCATTGCTGCACAATTGTGCCTGCCTAGCTCGGCCGCGGTTACAAACATTCAGGTGTGGCAGCCAGATAGGCTGGTCCCCGTACGACACTTCCTGCGGACTGGGTATATCTGCTTCCCGTTCTTCTCACCTGAGTGCTACTGATTCCAGCTATTACGGCTACACTCTACTCAACCGGAGGATTAAGTTGAACCTCAACTTATGTCACATTGTGAAAGTGTTGAGCACTAGAACTCAGTTGTTTGACACGCCACCACTGTCCATCCAGCACTATGGACGGCACTGCCTACATCTGGCTCTAATTAGTCCACGGTTGTGTTCAGCCGAATGACCTCTGCCTTGAAAACTCAGAATGAGGTTCTGAGTTATTGCAACATAGGTGCGTTTCCCTGCTTTCAAGTCTTCTCAGGAAGAATTCCGGAATCTTGCTGCCGGCAGGCCTCCGGCTGTTCCGGGTGAACATCTCCTTGTAAATCCCCCGTGGTTTCTTGTACACCCGTGAAATTTGGACAGGTTATGCAGTTTGCATTGCTGCACAATTGCGCCAGCCTAGCTCGGCCGCGGTTGCAAACATTCAGGCGTGGCAGCCAGATAGGCTGGTGCCCATAGGAGTCTGCCAGCGGACTAGGTGTATCTGCTTCTTCTCACCTGAGAGCTACTGATTCCAGCTTTGACGGCTACACTCTACTCAACCGGAGCAGTAAGTTGAACCTCAACTTATGGCACTTTGTGAAACTGTCTAAAATTAGAGCTCAGTTGTTTGACACGCCACCACTGTCCATCCAGCACTATGGACGGCACTGCCTACATCTGGCTCTAATTAGTCCACGGTTGTGTTCAGCCGAATGACCTCTGCCGGCAACACTCAGAATGAGGTTCTGAGTTATTGCAACATAGGAGCGTTTCACTGCTTTCAAGGCTTCTCAGGAAGAATTCCGGAATCTTGCTCCCGGCAGGCCTCCGGCTGTTCCGGGTGAACATCTCCTTGTAAATCTCCATTTGTTTCTTGTACACCCGTTAAATTTGGCCAGGTTATGCAGTTTGCATTGCTGCACAATTGCTCCTGCCGAGCTCGGCCGCGGTTGCAAACATTCAGGCGTGGCAGCCAGATAGGCTGGCCCCCGTAGGACTCTGCCAGCGGACTGGGTATATCTGCTTCCCGTTCTTCTCACCTGAGTGCTACTGATTCCAGCTTTGACGGCTACACTCTACTCAACCGGAGCAGTAAGTTGAACCTCAACTTATGGCACTTTGTGAAACTGTTGAGAACTAGAGCTCAGTTGTTTGACACGCCACCCCTGTCTATCCAGCACTATGGACGGAACTGCCTACATCTGGCTCTAATTAGTCCACGGTTGTGTTCAGCCGAATGACCTCTGCCGGGAATACTCAGAATGAGGTTCTGAGTTATTGCAACATAGGAGCGTTTCACTGCTTTCAAGGCTTCTCAGGAAGAATTCCGGAATCTTGCTGCGGGCAGAACTCGGGCTGTTCCGGGTGAACATCTCCTTGTAAATCTCCCGTTGTTTCTTGTACACCCGTGAAATTCGGCCAGGTTATGCAGTTTGCCTTGCTGCACAATTGCGCCTGCCTAGCTCTGCCGCGGATGCAAACATTCAGGCGTATCAGCCAGATAGGTTGGTCCCCGTAGGACACTCCCAGCGGACTGGGTATATCTGCTTCCCGTTCTTCTTACCTGAGTACTTCTGATTCCAGCTTTGACGGCCACACTCTACTCAACCGGAGCAGTAAGTTGAACCTCAACTTATGGCACTTGGTGAAACTGTTGAGAACTAGAGCTCAGTTGTTTGGAACGCCACCACTGTCCATCCAGCACTATGGACGGCACTGCCTACATCTGGCTCTAATTAGTCCACGGTTGTGTTCAGCCGAATGACCTCTGCCGGGAACACTCAGAATGAGGTTTTGAGTTATTGCAACATAGGAGCGTTTCACTGCTTTCAAGGCTTCTCAGGAAGAATTCCGGAATATTGCTGCCGGCAGGCCTCCAGCTGTTTCGGGTAAACATCTCCTGGTAAATCCCCCGTGGTTTCTTGTACACCCGTGAAATTTGGACAGGTTATGCAGTTTGCATTGCTGCACAATTGCGCCTGCCTAGTTCGGCCGCGGTTGCAAACATTCAGGCGTGGAAGCCATATAGGCTGGTCCCCGTATGACTCTGCCAGCGGACTGGGTATATCTGCTTCCCGTTCTTCTCACCTGAGTGCTACTGATTCCAGCTTTGACGGCTACACTCTACTCAACCGGAGGATTAAGTTGAACCTCAACTTATGGCAGTTTGTGAAAATGTTGAGAACTAGAGCTCAGTTGTTTGGCACGCCACCACTGTCCATCCAGCACTATGGACGGCACTGCCTACTTCTGGCTCTAATTAGTCCACGGTTGTGTTCAGCCGAATGACCTCTGCCGGGAACACTCAGAATGAGGTTCTGAGTTATTGCAACATAGGAGCGTTTCACTGCTTTCAAGGCTTTTCAGGAAGAATTCCGGAATCTTGCTGCCGGCATGCATCCGGCTATTCCGGGTGAACATGTCCTTGTAAATCCCCCGTGGTTTCTTGTACACCCGTGAAATTTGGCCAGCTTATGCAGTTTGCATTGCTGCACAATTGCGCCTGACTAGCTCAGCCTCGGTTGCAAACATTCAGGCGTGGCAGCCAGATAGAATGGCCCCCGTAGGACACTGCCAGCATACTGGGTATATCTGCTTCCCGTTCTTCTCACCTGAGTATTACTGATTCCAGCTTTGACGGCTACACTCTACTCAACCGGAGCATTAAGTTGCACCTCAACTTATGGCACTTTGTGAAACTGTTGAGAATTAGAGCTCAGATGTTTGGCACGCCACCACTGTCCATCCAGCATATGGACGGCACTGCCTACATCTGGCTCTAATTATTCCACGATTGTGTGCAGCCGAATGACCTCTGCCGGGAACAATCAGAATGAGGTTCTGAGTTATTGCAACATAGGAGCTTTTCACTGCTTTCAAGGATTCTCAGGAAGAATTCCGGAATCTTGCTGCCGGCAGGCCTCCGGCTGTTCCGGGTGAACATCTCCTTGTAAATCCCCCGTGGTTTCTTGTACACCAGTGAAATTTGGCCAGGTTATGCAGTTTGCATTACTGCACAATTGCGCCTGCCTAGCTCGGCTGCGGTTGCAAACATTCAGGCGTGGCAGCCAGATAGGCTGGTCCCTGTAGGACTCTGCCAGCCGACTGGGTATATCTGCTTCCCGTTCTTCTCACCTGAGTGCTACTGATTCCAGCTTTGACGGCTACAGTATACTCAACCGGAGCATTAAGTTGAACCTCTACTTATGGCACTTTGTGAAACTGTTGAGAACTAGAGCTCAGTTGTTTGGCACGCCACCACTCTCCATCCAGCACTATGGACGGCACTGCCTACATCTGGCTCTAATTAGTCCACGGTTGTGTTCAGCCGAATGACCTCTGCCGGGAACACTCAGAATGAGGTTCTGAGTTATTGCAACACAGGAGCGTTTCACTGCTTTCAAGGCTTCTCAGGAAGAATTCCGGAATCTTGCTGCCGGCAGGCCTCCGGCTGTTCCGGGTGAACATCTCCTTGTAAATCCCCCGAGGTTTCTTGTACACCCGTGAAATTTGGACAGGTTATGCAGTTTGCATTGCTGCACAATTGCGCCTGCCTATCTCGGCCGCGGTTACAAACATTCAGGCGTGGCAGCCAGATAGGCTGGTCCCCGTAGGACACTGCCAGCGGACTGGGTATATCTGCTTCCCGTTCTTCTCACCTGAGTGCTACTGATTCCAGCTTTGACGGCTACAGTATACTCAACCGGAGCATTAAGTTGAACCTCTACTTATGGCACTTTGTGAAACTGTTGAGAACTAGAGCTCAGTTGTTTGGCACGCCACCACTGTCCATCCAGCACTATGGACGGCACTGCCTACATCTGGCTCTAATTAGTCCACGGTTGTGTTCAGCCGAATGACCTCTGTCGGGAACACTCAGAATGAGGTTCTGAGTTATTGCAACATAGGAGCGTTTCACTGCTTGCAAGGCTTTTAGGAAGAATTCCGGAATCTTGCTGCCGGCAGGCCTCCGGCTGTTCCGGGTGAACATGTCCTTGTAAATCCCCCGTGGTTTCTTATACACCCGTGAAATTTGGCCAGGTTATGCAGTTTGCATTGCTGCACAATTGCGCCTGCCTAGCTCGGCCGCGGTTGCAAATATTCAGGCGTGGCAGCCAGATAGGCTGGTCCCCATAGGACACTGCCAGCATACTGGGTATATCTGCTTCCCGTTCTTCTCACCTGAGTGCTACTGATTCCAGCTTTGACGGCTACACTCTACTCAACCGGAGCATTAAGTTGCACCTCAACTTATGGCACTTTGTGAAACTGTTGAGAATTAGAGCTCAGTTGTTTGGCACGCAACCACTGTCCATCCAGCACTATGGACGGCACTGCCTACATCTGGCTCTAATTAGTCCACGATTGTGTTCAGCCGAATGACCTCTGCCGGGAACAATCAGAATGAGGTTCTGAGTTATTGCAACATAGGAGCTTTTCACTGCTTTCAAGATTTCTCAGGAAGAATTCCGGAATCTTGCTGCCGGCAGGCCTCCGGCTGTTCCGGGTGAACATCTCCTTGTAAATCCCCCGTGGTTTCTTGTACACCCGTGAAATTTGGCCAGGTTATGCAGTTTGCATTGCTGCACAATTGTGCCTGCCTAGCTCGGCCGCGGTTACAAACATTCAGGCGTGGCAGCCAGATAGGCTGGTCCCCGTACGACACTTCCTGCGGACTGGGTATATCTGCTTCCCGTTCTTCTCACCTGAGTGCTACTGATTCCAGCTATTACGGCTACACTCTACTCAATCGGAGGATTAAGTTGAACCTCAACTTATGGCACATTGTGAAAGTGTTGAGCACTAGAACTCAGTTGTTTGACACGCCACCACTGTCCATCCAGCACTATGGACGGCACTGCCTACATCTGGCTCTAATTAGTCAACGGTTGTGTTCAGCCGAATGACCTCTGCCGGGAAAACTCAGAATGAGGTTCTGAGTTATTGCAACATAGGTGCGTTTCCCTGCTTTCAAGTCTTCTCAGGAAGAATTCCGGAATCTTGCTGCCGGCAGGCCTCCGGCTGTTCCGGGTGAACATCTCCTTGTAAATCCCCCGTGGTTTCTTATACACCCGTGAAATTTGGACAGGTTATGCATTTTGCATTGCTGCACAATTGCGCCAGCCTAGTTCGGCCGCGGTTGCAAACATTCAGGCGTGGCAGCCAGATAGGCTGGTGCCCATAGGAGTCTGCCAGCGGACTAGGTATATCTGCTTCCCGTTCTTCTCACCTGAGTGCTACTGATTCCAGCTTTGACGGCTACACTCTACTCAACCGGAGCATTAAGTTGAACCTCAACTTATGGCACTTTGTGAAACTGTCGAAAACTAGAGCTCAGTTGTTTGACACGCCACCACTGTCCATCCAGCACTATGGACGGCACTGCCTACATCTGGCTCTAATTAGTCCACGGTTGTGTTCAGCCGAATGACCTCTGCCGGGAACACTCAGAATGAGGTTCTGAGTTATTGCAACATAGGCGCGTTTCACTGCTTTCAAGGCTTCTCAGGTAGAATATTGGAATCTTGCTGCCGGCAGGCCTCCGGCTGTTCCGGGTGAACATCTCCTTGTAAATCCCCCGTGGTTTCTTGTACACCCGTGAAATTTGGCCAGGTTATGCAGTTTGCATTGCTGCACGATTGCGCCTGCCTAGCTCGGCCGCGGTTACAAACATTCAGGCGTGGCAGCCAGATAGGCTGGTCCCCTTAGGACAATGCCAGCGGACTGGGTATATCTGCTTCCCGTTCTTCTCACCTGAGTGCTACTGATTCCAGCTTTGACGGCTACACTCTACTCAACCGGAGCATTAAGTTGAACCTCAACTTATGGCACTTTGTGAAACTGTTCAGAACTAGAGCTCAGTTGTTTGGCACGCCACCACTGTCCATCCAGCACTATGGACGGCACTGCCTACTTCTGGCTCTAATTAGTCCACGGTTGTGTTCAGCCGAATGACCTCTGCCGGGAACACTCAGAATGAGGTTCTGAGTTATTGCAACATAGGAGTGTTTCACTGCTTTCAAGGCTTTTCAGGAAGAATTCCTGAATCTTGCTGCCGGCATGCATCCGGCTACTCCGGGTGAACATGTCCTTGTAAATCCCCCGTGGTTTCTTGTACACCCGTGAAATTTGGCCAGCTTATGCAGTTTGCATTGCTGCACAATTGCGCCTGACTAGCTCAGCCTCGGTTGCAAACATTCAGGCGTGGCAGCCAGATAGAATGGCCCCCGTAGGACACTGCCAGCATACTGGGTATATCTGCTTCCCGTTCTTCTCACCTGAGTATTACTGATTCCAGCTTTGACGGCTACACTCTACTCAACCGGAGCATTAAGTTGCACCTCAACTTATGGCACTTTGTGAAACTGTTGAGAATTAGAGCTCAGATGTTTGGCACGCCACCACTGTCCATCCAGCATTATGGACGGCACTGCCTACATCTGGCTCTAATTAGTCCACGATTGTGTGCAGCCGAATGACCTCTGCCGGGAACAATCAGAATGAGGTTCTGAGTTATTGCAACATAGGAGCTTTTCACTGCTTTCAAGGATTCTCAGGAAGAATTCCGGAATCTTGCTGCCGGCAGGCCTCCGGCTGTTCCGGGTGAACATCTCCTTGTAAATCCCCCGTGGTTTCTTGTACACCAGTGAAATTTGGCCAGGTTATGCAGTTTGCATTACTGCACAATTGCGCCTGCCTAGCTCGGCTGCGGTTGCAAACATTCAGGCGTGGCAGCCAGATAGGCTGGTCCCTGTAGGACTCTGCCAGCCGACTGGGTATATCTGCTTCCCGTTCTTCTCACCTGAGTGCTACTGATTCCAGCTTTGACGGCTTCACTCTACTCAACCGGAGCATTAAGTTGAACCTCAACTTATGGCACTTTGTGAAACTGTTGAGAACTAGAGCTCAGTTGTTTGGGACGCCACCACTGTCCATCCAGCACTATGGACGGCACTGCCTACATCTGGCTCTAATTAGTCCACGATTGTGTTCAGCCGAATGACCTCTGCCGGGAACACTGAGAATGAGGTTCTGAGTTATTGCAAGATAGGAGCGTTTCACTGCTTTCAAGGCTTCTCAGGAAGAATTCCGGAATCTTGCTGCCGGCAGGCCTCCGGCTGTTCCGGGTGAACATCTCCTTGTAAATCCCCCGTGGTTTCTTGTCCATCCGTGAAATTTGGCCAGGTTATGCAGTTTGCATTGCTGCACAATTGCGCCTGCCTAGCTCGGCCGCAGTTGCAAACATTCAGGCGTGGCGGTCAGATAGACTGGTCCCCGTAGCACTCTGCCAGCGGACAGGGTATATCTGCTTCCCGTTCTTCTCACCTGAGTGCTACTGATTCCAGCTTTGACGGCTACACTCTACTCAACCGGAGCATTAAGTTGAACCTCAACTTATGGCACTTTGTGAAACTGTTCAGAACTAGAGCTCAGTTGTTTGGCACGCCACCACTGTCCATCCAGCACTATGGACGGCACTGCCTACTTCTGGCTCTAATTAGTCCACGGTTGTGTTCAGCCGAATGACCTCTGCCGGGAACACTCAGAATGAGGTTCTGAGTTATTGCAACATAGGAGTGTTTCACTGCTTTCAAGGCTTTTCAGGAAGAATTCCTGAATCTTGCTGCCGGCATGCATCCGGCTACTCCGGGTGAACATGTCCTTGTAAATCCCCCGTGGTTTCTTGTACACCCGTGAAATTTGGCCAGCTTATGCAGTTTGCATTGCTGCACAATTGCGCCTGACTAGCTCAGCCTCGGTTGCAAACATTCAGGCGTGGCAGCCAGATAGAATGGCCCCCGTAGGACACTGCCAGCATACTGGGTATATCTGCTTCCCGTTCTTCTCACCTGAGTATTACTGATTCCAGCTTTGACGGCTACACTCTACTCAACCGGAGCATTAAGTTGCACCTCAACTTATGGCACTTTGTGAAACTGTTGAGAATTAGAGCTCAGATGTTTGGCACGCCACCACTGTCCATCCAGCATTATGGACGGCACTGCCTACATCTGGCTCTAATTAGTCCACGATTGTGTGCAGCCGAATGACCTCTGCCGGGAACAATCAGAATGAGGTTCTGAGTTATTGCAACATAGGAGCTTTTCACTGCTTTCAAGGATTCTCAGGAAGAATTCCGGAATCTTGCTGCCGGCAGGCCTCCGGCTGTTCCGGGTGAACATCTCCTTGTAAATCCCCCGTGGTTTCTTGTACACCAGTGAAATTTGGCCAGGTTATGCAGTTTGCATTACTGCACAATTGCGCCTGCCTAGCTCGGCTGCGGTTGCAAACATTCAGGCGTGGCAGCCAGATAGGCTGGTCCCTGTAGGACTCTGCCAGCCGACTGGGTATATCTGCTTCCCGTTCTTCTCACCTGAGTGCTACTGATTCCAGCTTTGACGGCTTCACTCTACTCAACCGGAGCAGTAAGTTGAACCTCAACTTATGGCACTTTGTGAAACTGTTGAGAACTAGAGCTCAGTTGTTTGGGACGCCACCACTGTCCATCCAGCACTATGGACGGCACTGCCTACATCTGGCTCTAATTAGTCCACGATTGTGTTCAGCCGAATGACCTCTGCCGGGAACACTGAGAATGAGGTTCTGAGTTATTGCAAGATAGGAGCGTTTCACTGCTTTCAAGGCTTCTCAGGAAGAATTCCGGAATCTTGCTGCCGGCAGGCCTCCGGCTGTTCCGGGTGAACATCTCCTTGTAAATCCCCCGTGGTTTCTTGTCCATCCGTGAAATTTGGCCAGGTTATGCAGTTTGCATTGCTGCACAATTGCGCCTGCCTAGCTCGGCCGCAGTTGCAAACATTCAGGCGTGGCAGTCAGATAGACTGGTCCCCGTAGCACTCTGCCAGCGGACAGGGTATATCTGCTTCCCGTTCTTCTCACCTGAGTGCTACTGATTCCAGCTTTGACGGCTACACTCTACTCAACCGGAGCAGTAAGGTGAACCTCAACTTATGGCACTTTGTGAAAGTGTTGAGAACTAGACGTCAGTTGTTTGGCACGCCACCAGTGTCCGTCCAGCACTATGGACGGCACTGCCTACATCTGGTTCTAATTAGTCAACGGTTGTGTTCAGCCGTATGACCTCTGCCGGGAACACTGAGAATGAAGTTTTGAGTTATTGCAACATAGGAGCGTTTCACTGCTTTCAAGGCTTCTCAGGAAGAATTCCGGAATCTTGCTGCCGGCAGGCCTCTGGCTCTCCGTGTGAACATCTCCTTGTAAATCCCCCGTGGTTTCTTGTACACCCGTGAAATTTGGACAAGTTATGCAGTTGGAATTGCTGCACAATTGCGCCTACATAGCTCGGCCGCGGTTGCAAATATTCAGGCGTGGCAGCCATATAGGCTGGTCCCCGTAGGACTCTGCCAGCGGACTGGGTATATCTGCTTCCCGTTCTTCTCACCTGAGTGCTACTGATTCCAGATTTGGCAGCTACACTCTACTCAACCGGAGCAGTAAGTTGAACCTCAACTTATGGCAATTTGTGAAAATGTTGAGAACTAGAGTTCAGTTGTTTGGCACGCCACCACTGTCCATCCAGCACTATGGCCGGCACTGCCTACATCTGGCTCTAATTAGTCCACGATTGTGTTCAGCCGAATGACCTCTGCCGGCAACACTCAGAATGAGGTTTTGAGTTATTGCAACATAGGAGCGTTTCACTGCTTTCAAAGCTTCTCAGGAAGAATTCCGGAATCTTGTTTCCGGCAGGCCTCCGGCTCTTCCGGGTGAACATCTCCTTGTAAATCCCCATTGGTTTCTTGTACACCCGAGAAATTTGGACAGGTTATGCAGTTTGCATTGCTGCACAATTGCGCCTGCCTAGCTCGGCCTCGGTTACAAACATTCAGGCGTGGCAGCCCGATAGGCTGGTCCCCGTAGGACACTGCCAGCGGACTGGGTATATCTGCTTCCCGTTCTTCTCACCTGAGTGCTACTGATTCCAACTATTAGGGCTACACTCTACTCAACCGGAGCAAGAAGTTGAACCTCAACTTATGGCACTTTAAGAAACTGTTGAGAACTAGAGCTCAGTTGTTTGGGACGCCACCACTGTCCATCCAGCACTATGGACGGCACTGCCTACATCTGGCTCTAATTAGTCCACGGTTGTGTTCAGCCGAATGACCTCTGCAGGCAACACTCAGAATGAGGTTCTGAGTTATTGCAACATAGGAGCGTTTCACTGCTTTCAAGGCTTCTCAGGAAGAATTCCGGAATCTTGCTGCCGGCAGGCCTCCGGCTGTTCCGGGTGAACATCTCCTTGTAAATCCCCGTTTGTTTCTTGTACACCCGTGAAATTTGGCCAGGTTATGCAGTTTGCATTGCTGCACAATTGCTCCTGCCGAGCTCGGCCGCGGTTGCAAACATTCAGGCGTGGCAGCCAGATAGGCTGGACCCGTAGGACTCTGCCAGCGGACTGGGTATATCTGCTTCCCGTTCTTCTCACCTGAGTGCTACTGATTCCAGCTTTGACGGCTACACTCTACTCAACCGGAGCAGTAAGTTGAACCTCAACTTATGGCACTTTGTGAAACTGTTGAGAACTAGAGCTCAGTTGTTTGACACGCCACCCCTGTCCATCCAGCACTATGGACGGAACTGCCTACATCTGGCTCTAATTAGTTCACGGTTGTGTTCAGCCGAATGGCCTCTGTCGGGAACACTCAGAATGAGGTTCTGAGTTATTGCAACATAGGAGCGTTTCACTGCTTTCAAGGCTTCTCAGGAAGAATTCCGGAATCTTGCTGCCGGCAGGCCTCCGGCTGTTCCGGGTGAACATCTCCTTGTAAATCCCCCGTGGTTTCTTGTACACCCGTGAAATTTGGCCAGGTTATGCAGTTGGAATTGCTGCACAATTGCGCCTACATAGCTCGGCCGCGGTTGCAAACATTCAGGCGTGGCAGCCAGATAGGCTGGTCCCCGTAGGACTCTGCCAGCGGACTGGGTATATCTGCTTCCCGTTCTTCTCACCTGAGTATTACTGATTCCAGCTTTGACGGCTACACTCTACTCAACCGGAGCATTAAGTTGCACCTCAACTTATGGCACTTTGTGAAACTGTTGAGAATTAGAGCTCAGTTGTTTGGCACGCCACCACTGTCCATCCAGCATTATGGACGGCACTGCCTACATCTGGCTCTAATTAGTCCACGATTGTGTTCACCCGAATGACCTCTGCCGGGAACAATCAGAATGAGGTTCTGAGTTATTGCAACATAGGAGCTTTTCACTGCTTTCAAGGATTCTCAGGAAGAATTCCGGAATCTTGCTGCCGGCAGGCCTCCGGCTGTTCCGGGTGAACATCTCCTTGTAAATCCCCGGTGGTTTCTTGTACACCCGTGAAATTTGGCCAGGTTATGCAGTTTGCATTGCTGCATAATTGCGCCTGCCTAGCTCAGCCGCGGTTGCAAACTTTCAGGCGTGGCAGCCAGATAGTCTGGTCCCCGTAGTACTCTGCCAGCGGACTGGGTATATCTGCTTCCCGTTCTTCTCACCTGAGTGCTACTGATTCCCGATTTGACGGCTACACTCTACTCAACCGGAGCCGTAAGTTGAACCTCAACTTATGGCACTTTGTGAAACTGTTGAGAACTAGAGCTCAGTTGTTTGGCACGCCACCACTGTCCATCCAGCACTATGGCCGGCACTGCCTACATCTGGCTCTAATTAGTCCACGATTGTGTTCAGCCGAATGACCTCTGCTGGGAACACTCAGAATGAGGATCTGAGTTATTGAAATATAGGAGCGTTTCACTGATTTTAAGGCTTCTCAGGAAGAATACCGGAATCTTGCTGCCGGCAGGCCTCCGGCTGTTCCGGGTGAACATCTCCTTGTAAATCCCCCGTTTTTTCTTGTACACCCGTGAAATTTGGCCAGGTTATGCAGTTTGCATTGCTGCACAATTGCGTTGCCTAGCTCGGCCGCGATTGCAAACATTCAGGCGTGGCAGCCAGATAGGCTGGTCCCCGTAGGACTCTGCCCACGGACTGGGTATATCTGCTTCCCGTTCTCCTCACCTGAGTGCTACTGATTCCAGCTTTGACGGCTACACATTACTCAACCGGAGCATTAAGTTGAACCTCAACTTATGGCACTTTGTGAAACTGTTCAGAACTAGAGGTCAGTTGTTTGGCTCGCCACCACTCTCCATCCATCACTATGGACGGCACTGCCTACATCTGGCTCTAGTTAGTCCACGGTTGTGTTCAGCCGAATGACCTCTGCCGGGAACACTCAGAATGAGGTTCTGAGTTATTGCAACATAGGAGCGTTTCACTGGTTTCACGGCTTCTGAGGAAGAATTCCGGAATCTTGCTGCCGGCAGGCCTCCGGCTGTTCCGGGTGAACATCTCCTTGTAAATCCCCCGTGGTTTCTTGTACACCCCTGAAATTTGGACAGGTTATGCAGTTTGCATTGCTGCACAATTGCGCCAGCCTAGCTCGGCCGCGGTTGCAAACATTCAGGCGTGGCAGCCAGATAGGTTGGTCCCCGTAAGACGCTGCCAGCGGACTGGGTATATCTGCTTCCCGTTCTTCTCACCTGAGTGCTACTGATTCCAGCTTTGACAGCTACACTCAACCGGAGCAGTAAGTTGAACCTCAACTTATGGCACTTTGTGAAAATGTTGAGAACTAGAGCTCAGTTGTTTGGCACGCCACCACTGTCCATCCAGCACTATGGACGGCACTGCCTACTTCTGGCTCTAATTAGTCCACGATTCTGTTCAGCCGAAAGACCTCTGCCGGCAAAACTCAGAATGAGGTTCTGAGTTATTGCAACATAGGACCGTTTCACTGCTTTCAAGGCTTCTCAGGAAGAATTCCGGAATCTTGCTGCCGGCAGGCCTCCGGCTGTTCCGGGTGAACATCTCCTTGTAAATCCCCCGTGGTTTCTTGTACACCCGTGAAATTTGGACAGGTTATGCAGTTTGCATTGCTGCACAATTGCGCCAGCCTAGCTCGGCCGCGGTTGCAAATATTCAGGCGTGGCAGCCAGATAGGCTGGGCCCCATAGGACTCTGCCAGCGGACTGGGTATATCTGCTTCCCGTTCTTCTCACCTGAGTGCTACTGATTCCAGCTTTGACGGCTACACTCTACTCAACCGGAGCAGTAAGTTGAACCTCAACTTATGGCACTTTGTGAAAGTGTTGAGAACTAGAGCTCAGTTGTTTGGCACGCCACCACTCTCCATCCAGCACTATGGACGGAACGGCATACATCTGGCTCTAATAAGTCCACGATTGTGTTCAGCCGAATGACCTCTGCTGGGATCACTCAGATTGAGGTTCTGAGTTATTGCAACATAGGAGCGTTTCACTGCTTTCAAGGCTTCTCAGGAGGAATTCTGGAATCTTCCTGTCGGCAGGCCTCCGGCTGTTCCGGGTGAACATCTCCTTGTAAATCCCCCGTGGTTTCTTGTACACCCGTGAAATTTGGCCAGGTTATGCAGTTTGCATTGCTGCACAATTGCGCCTGCCTAGATAGTCCGCGGTTGCAAACATTCAGGCATGGCAGCCTGATAGGCTGGTCCCCGTAGTACTCTGCCAGCGGACTGGGTATATCTGCTTCCCGTTCTTCTCACCTGAGTGCTACTGAATCCCGATTTGACGGCTACACTCTACTCCACCGGAGTCGTATGTTGAACCTCAACTTATGGCACTTTGTGAAACTGTTGAGAAGTAGAGCTCAGTTGTTTGGCACGCCACCCCTGTCCATCCAGCACTATGGACGGCACTGCCTACATCTGGCTCTAATTAGTCCACGGTTGTGTTCAGCCAAATGACCTCTGTCGGGAACACTCAGAATGAGGTTCTGAGTTATTGCAACATAGGAGCGTTTCACTGCTTTCAAGGCTTCTCAGGAAGAATTCCGGAATCTTGCTGCCGGCAGGCCTCCGGCTCTTCCGGGTGAACATCTCCTTGTAAATCCCCCGTGGTTTCTTGTACACCCGTGAAATTTGGCCAGGTTATGCAGTTTGCCTTGCTGCACAATTGCCCCTGCCTAGCTCTGCAGCGGATGCAAACATTCAGGCGTAGCAGCCAGATAGGTTGGTTCCCGTAGGACACTCCCAGCGGACTGGGTATATCTGCTTCCCGTTCTTCTCACCTGAGTACTACTGATTCCAGATTTGACGGCCACACTCTACTCAACCGGAGCATTAAGTTGAACCTCAACTTATGGCACTTTGTGAAACTGTTGAGAACTAGAGCTCAGTTGTTTGGAACGCCACCACTGTCCATCCAGCACTATGGAAGGCACTGCCTACATCTGGCTCTAATTAGTCCACGGTTGTGTTCAGCCGAATGACCTCTGCCGGGAACACTCAGAATGAGGTTCTGAGTTATTGCAACATAGGATCGTTTCACTGCTTTCAAGGCTTCTCAGGAAGAATTCCGGAATCTTGCTGCCGGCAGGCCTCTGGCTGTTCCGGGTGAACGTCTCCTTGTAAATCCCACGTGGTTTCTTGTACACCCGTGAAATTTGGCCATGTTATGCAGTTTGCATTGCTGCACAATTGCACCTGACTACCTCAGCCTCGGTTGCAAACATTCAGGCGTGGCAGCCAGATGGAATGGCCCCCGGAGGACACGGCCAGCATACTGGGTATATCTGCTTCCCGTTCTTCTCACCTGAGTGCTACTGATTCCAGCTTTGACGGCTACACTCTACTCAACCGGAGCATTAAGTTGAACCTCAACTTATGGCAATTTGTGAAACTGTTGAGAATTAGAGCTCAGTTGTTTGGCACGCCACCACTGTCCATCCAGCACTATGGACGGCACTGCCTACATCTGGCTCTAATTAGTCCACGATTGTGTTCAGCCGAATGACCTCTGCCGGGAACAATCAGAATGAGGTTCTGAGTTATTGCAACATAGGAGCTTTTCACTGCTTTCAAGGATTCTCAGGAAGAATTCCGGAATCTTGCTGCCGGCAGGCCTCCGGCTGTTCCGGGTGAACATCTCCTTGTAAATCCCCCGTGGTTTCTTGTACACCCGTGAAATTTGGACAGGTTATGCAGTTTGCATTGCTGCACAATTGCGCCTGCCTAGTTCGGCCGCGGTTGCAAACATTCAGGCGTGGCAGCCATATAGGCTGGTCCCCGTAGGACTCTGCCAACGGACTGGGTATATCTGCTTCCCGTTCTTCTCACCTGAGTGCTACTGATTCCAGCTTTGACGGCTACACTCTACTCAACCGGAGCAGTAAGTTGAACCTCAACTTATGGCACTTTGTGAAAATGTTGAGAACTAGAGCTCAGTTGTTTGGCACGCCACCACTGTCCATCCAGCACTATGGACGGCACTGCCTACTTCTGGCTCTAATTAGTCCACGGTTGTGTTCAGCCGAATGACCTCTGCCGGGAACACTCAGAATGAGGTTCTGAGTTATTGCAACATAGGAGCGTTTCACTGCTTTCAAGGCTTTTTAGGAAGAATTCCGGAATCTTGCTGCCGGCATGCATCCGGCTATTCCGGGTGAACATGTCCTTGTAAATCCCCCGTGGTTTCTTGTACACCCGTGAAATTTGGCCAGCTTATGCAGTTTGCATTGCTGCACAATTGCGCCTGACTAGCTCAGCCTCGGTTGCAAACATTCAGGCGTGGCAGCCAGATAGAATGGCCCCCGTAGGACACTGACAGCATACTGGGTATATCTGCTTCCCGTTCTTCTCACCTGAGTATTACTGATTCCAGCTTTGACGGCTACACTCTACTCAACCGGAGCATTAAGTTGCACCTCAACTTATGGCACTTTGTGAAACTGTTGAGAATTAGAGCTCAGTTGTTTGGCACGCCACCACTGTCCATCCAGCACTATGGACGGCACTGCCTACATCTGGCTCTAATTAGTCCTCGGTTGTGTTCAGCCGAATGACTTCTGCCGGGAACACTCAGAATGAGGTTCTGAGTTATTGCAACATAGGAGCGTTTCACTGCTTTCAAGGCTTCTCAGGAAGAATTCTGGAATCTTGCTGCCGGCAGGCCTCCGGCTGTTGCGGGTGATCATCTTCTTGAAAATCCCCCGTGGTTTCTTGTACACCCGTCAAATTTGGCCAGTTTATGCAGTTTGCATTGCTGCACAATTGCGCCTGCCAAGCTCGGCCGCGGTTACAAACATTCAGGTGTGGCACCCAGATAGGCTGGTCCCCGTACGACACTTCCTGCGGACTGGGTATATCTGCTTCCCGTTCTTCTCACCTGAGTTCTACTGATTCCAGCTATTACGGCTACACTCTACTCAACCGGAGGATTAAGTTGAACCTCAACTTATGGCACATTGTGAAAGTGTTGAGCACTAGAACTCAGTTGTTTGGCACGCCACCACTCTCCATCCAGCACTATGGACGGCACTGCCTACATCTGGCTCTAATTAGTCCACGGTTGTGTTCAGCCGAATGACCTATGCCTGGAACACTCAGAATGAGGTTCTGAGTTATTGCAACATAGGTGCGTTTCCCTGCTTTCAAGTCTTCTCAGGAAGAATTCCGGAATCTTGCTGCCGGCAGGCCTCCGGCTGTTCCGGGTGAACATCTCCTTGTAAATCCCCCGTGGTTTCTTGTACACCCGTGAAATTTGGCCAGGTTATGCAGTTTGCCTTGCTGCACAATTGCGCCTGCCTAGCTCTGCCGCGGATGCAAACATTCAGGCGTATCAGCCAGATAGGTTGGTCCCCGTAGGACACTCCCAGCGGACTGGGTATATCTGCTTCCCGTTCTTCTCACCTGAGTACTACTGATTCCAGCTTTGACGGCCACACTCTACTCAACCGGAGCAGTAAGTTGAACCTCAACTTATGGCACTTTGTGAAACTGTTGAGAACTAGAGCTCAGTTGTGTGGAACGCCACCACTGTCCATCCAGCCCTATGGACGGCACTGCCTACATCTGGCTCTAATTAGTCCACGGTTGTGTTCAGCCGAATGACCTCTGCCGGGAACACTCAGAATGAGGTTTTGAGTTATTGCAACATAGGAGCGTTTCACTGCTTTCAAGGCTTCTCAGGAAGAATTCCGGAATATTGCTGCCGGCAGGCCTCCAGCTGTTCCGGGTAAACATCTCCTGGTAAATCCCCCGTGGTTTCTTGTACACCCGTGAAATTTGGACAGGTTTTGCAGTTTGCATTGCTGCACAATTGCGCCTGCCTAGTTCGGCCGCGGTTGCAAACATTCAGGCGTGGCAGCCATATAGGCTGGTCCCCGTAGGACTCTGCCAACGGACTGGGTATATCTGCTTCCCGTTCTTCTCACCTGAGTGCTACTGATTCCAGCTTTGACGGCTACACTCTACTCAACCGGAGCAGTAAGTTGAACCTCAACTTATGGCACTTTGTGAAAATGTTGAGAACTAGAGCTCAGTTGTTTGGCACGCCACCACTGTCCATCCAGCACTATGGACGGCACTGCCTACTTCTGGCTCTAATTAGTCCACGGTTGTGTTCAGCCGAATGACCTCTGCCGGGAACACTCAGAATGAGGTTCTGAGTTATTGCAACATAGGAGCGTTTCACTGCTTTCAAGGCTTTTTAGGAAGAATTCCGGAATCTTGCTGCCGGCATGCATCCGGCTATTCCGGGTGAACATGTCCTTGTAAATCCCCCGTGGTTTCTTGTACACCCGTGAAATTTGGCCAGCTTATGCAGTTTGCATTGCTGCACAATTGCGCCTGACTAGCTCAGCCTCGGTTGCAAACATTCAGGCGTGGCAGCCAGATAGAATGGCCCCCGTAGGACACTGACAGCATACTGGGTATATCTGCTTCCCGTTCTTCTCACCTGAGTATTACTGATTCCAGCTTTGACGGCTACACTCTACTCAACCGGAGCATTAAGTTGCACCTCAACTTATGGCACTTTGTGAAACTGTTGAGAATTAGAGCTCAGTTGTTTGGCACGCCACCACTGTCCATCCAGCACTATGGACGGCACTGCCTACATCTGGCTCTAATTAGTCCTCGGTTGTGTTCAGCCGAATGACTTCTGCCGGGAACACTCAGAATGAGGTTCTGAGTTATTGCAACATACGAGCGTTTCACTGCTTTCAAGGCTTCTCAGGAAGAATTCTGGAATCTTGCTGCCGGCAGGCCTCCGGCTGTTGCGGGTGATCATCTTCTTGAAAATCCCCCGTGGTTTCTTGTACACCCGTCAAATTTGGCCAGTTTATGCAGTTTGCATTGCTGCACAATTGCGCCTGCCAAGCTCGGCCGCGGTTACAAACATTCAGGTGTGGCACCCAGATAGGCTGGTCCCCGTACGACACTTCCTGCGGACTGGGTATATCTGCTTCCCGTTCTTCTCACCTGAGTTCTACTGATTCCAGCTATTACGGCTACACTCTACTCAACCGGAGGATTAAGTTGAACCTCAACTTATGGCACATTGTGAAAGTGTTGAGCACTAGAACTCAGTTGTTTGGCACGCCACCACTCTCCATCCAGCACTATGGACGGCACTGCCTACATCTGGCTCTAATTAGTCCACGGTTGTGTTCAGCCGAATGACCTATGCCTGGAACACTCAGAATGAGGTTCTGAGTTATTGCAACATAGGTGCGTTTCCCTGCTTTCAAGTCTTCTCAGGAAGAATTCCGGAATCTTGCTGCCGGCAGGCCTCCGGCTGTTCCGGGTGAACATCTCCTTGTAAATCCCCCGTGGTTTCTTGTACACCCGTGAAATTTGGCCAGGTTATGCAGTTTGCCTTGCTGCACAATTGCGCCTGCCTAGCTCTGCCGCGGATGCAAACATTCAGGCGTATCAGCCAGATAGGTTGGTCCCCGTAGGACACTCCCAGCGGACTGGGTATATCTGCTTCCCGTTCTTCTCACCTGAGTACTACTGATTCCAGCTTTGACGGCCACACTCTACTCAACCGGAGCAGTAAGTTGAACCTCAACTTATGGCACTTTGTGAAACTGTTGAGAACTAGAGCTCAGTTGTGTGGAACGCCACCACTGTCCATCCAGCCCTATGGACGGCACTGCCTACATCTGGCTCTAATTAGTCCACGGTTGTGTTCAGCCGAATGACCTCTGCCGGGAACACTCAGAATGAGGTTTTGAGTTATTGCAACATAGGAGCGTTTCACTGCTTTCAAGGCTTCTCAGGAAGAATTCCGGAATATTGCTGCCGGCAGGCCTCCAGCTGTTCCGGGTAAACATCTCCTGGTAAATCCCCCGTGGTTTCTTGTACACCCGTGAAATTTGGACAGGTTTTGCAGTTTGCATTGCTGCACAATTGCGCCTGCCTAGTTCGGCCGCGGTTGCAAACATTCAGGCGTGGCAGCCATATAGGCTGGTCCCTGTAGGACTCTGCCAACGGACTGGGTATATCTGCTTCCCGTTCTTCTCACCTGAGTGCTACTGATTCCAGCTTTGACGGCTACACTCTACTCAACCGGAGCAGTAAGTTGAACCTCAACTTATGGCACTTTGTGAAAATGTTGAGAACTAGAGCTCAGTTGTTTGGCACGCCACCACTGTCCATCCAGCACTATGGACGGCACTGCCTACTTCTGGCTCTAATTAGTCCACGGTTGTGTTCAGCCGAATGACCTCTGCCGGGAACACTCAGAATGAGGTTCTGAGTTATTGCAACATAGGAGCGTTTCACTGCTTTCAAGGCTTTTTAGGAAGAATTCCGGAATCTTGCTGCCGGCATGCATCCGGCTATTCCGGGTGAACATGTCCTTGTAAATCCCCCGTGGTTTCTTGTACACCCGTGAAATTTGGCCAGCTTATGCAGTTTGCATTGCTGCACAATTGCGCCTGACTAGCTCAGCCTCGGTTGCAAACATTCAGGCGTGGCAGCCAGATAGAATGGCCCCCGTAGGACACTGACAGCATACTGGGTATATCTGCTTCCCGTTCTTCTCACCTGAGTATTACTGATTCCAGCTTTGACGGCTACACTCTACTCAACCGGAGCATTAAGTTGCACCTCAACTTATGGCACTTTGTGAAACTGTTGAGAATTAGAGCTCAGTTGTTTGGCACGCCACCACTGTCCATCCAGCACTATGGACGGCACTGCCTACATCTGGCTCTAATTAGTCCTCGGTTGTGTTCAGCCGAATGACTTCTGCCGGGAACACTCAGAATGAGGTTCTGAGTTATTGCAACATAGGAGCGTTTCACTGCTTTCAAGGCTTCTCAGGAAGAATTCTGGAATCTTGCTGCCGGCAGGCCTCCGGCTGTTGCGGGTGATCATCTTCTTGAAAATCCCCCGTGGTTTCTTGTACACCCGTCAAATTTGGCCAGTTTATGCAGTTTGCATTGCTGCACAATTGCGCCTGCCAAGCTCGGCCGCGGTTACAAACATTCAGGTGTGGCACCCAGATAGGCTGGTCCCCGTACGACACTTCCTGCGGACTGGGTATATCTGCTTCCCGTTCTTCTCACCTGAGTTCTACTGATTCCAGCTATTACGGCTACACTCTACTCAACCGGAGGATTAAGTTGAACCTCAACTTATGGCACATTGTGAAAGTGTTGAGCACTAGAACTCAGTTGTTTGGCACGCCACCACTCTCCATCCAGCACTATGGACGGCACTGCCTACATCTGGCTCTAATTAGTCCACGGTTGTGTTCAGCCGAATGACCTATGCCTGGAACACTCAGAATGAGGTTCTGAGTTATTGCAACATAGGTGCGTTTCCCTGCTTTCAAGTCTTCTCAGGAAGAATTCCGGAATCTTGCTGCCGGCAGGCCTCCGGCTGTTCCGGGTGAACATCTCCTTGTAAATCCCCCGTGGTTTCTTGTACACCCGTGAAATTTGGCCAGGTTATGCAGTTTGCCTTGCTGCACAATTGCGCCTGCCTAGCTCTGCCGCGGATGCAAACATTCAGGCGTATCAGCCAGATAGGTTGGTCCCCGTAGGACACTCCCAGCGGACTGGGTATATCTGCTTCCCGTTCTTCTCACCTGAGTACTACTGATTCCAGCTTTGACGGCCACACTCTACTCAACCGGAGCAGTAAGTTGAACCTCAACTTATGGCACTTTGTGAAACTGTTGAGAACTAGAGCTCAGTTGTGTGGAACGCCACCACTGTCCATCCAGCCCTATGGACGGCACTGCCTACATCTGGCTCTAATTAGTCCACGGTTGTGTTCAGCCGAATGACCTCTGCCGGGAACACTCAGAATGAGGTTTTGAGTTATTGCAACATAGGAGCGTTTCACTGCTTTCAAGGCTTCTCAGGAAGAATTCCGGAATATTGCTGCCGGCAGGCCTCCAGCTGTTCCGGGTAAACATCTCCTGGTAAATCCCCCGTGGTTTCTTGTACACCCGTGAAATTTGGACAGGTTTTGCAGTTTGCATTGCTGCACAATTGCGCCTGCCTAGTTCGGCCGCGGTTGCAAACATTCAGGCGTGGCAGCCATATAGGCTGGTCCCTGTAGGACTCTGCCAACGGACTGGGTATATCTGCTTCCCGTTCTTCTCACCTGAGTGCTACTGATTCCAGCTTTGACGGCTACACTCTACTCAACCGGAGCAGTAAGTTGAACCTCAACTTATGGCACTTTGTGAAAATGTTGAGAACTAGAGCTCAGTTGTTTGGCACGCCACCACTGTCCATCCAGCACTATGGACGGCACTGCCTACTTCTGGCTCTAATTAGTCCACGGTTGTGTTCAGCCGAATGACCTCTGCCGGGAACACTCAGAATGAGGTTCTGAGTTATTGCAACATAGGAGCGTTTCACTGCTTTCAAGGCTTTTTAGGAAGAATTCCGGAATCTTGCTGCCGGCATGCATCCGGCTATTCCGGGTGAACATGTCCTTGTAAATCCCCCGTGGTTTCTTGTACACCCGTGAAATTTGGCCAGCTTATGCAGTTTGCATTGCTGCACAATTGCGCCTGACTAGCTCAGCCTCGGTTGCAAACATTCAGGCGTGGCAGCCAGATAGAATGGCCCCCGTAGGACACTGACAGCATACTGGGTATATCTGCTTCCCGTTCTTCTCACCTGAGTATTACTGATTCCAGCTTTGACGGCTACACTCTACTCAACCGGAGCATTAAGTTGCACCTCAACTTATGGCACTTTGTGAAACTGTTGAGAATTAGAGCTCAGTTGTTTGGCACGCCACCACTGTCCATCCAGCACTATGGACGGCACTGCCTACATCTGGCTCTAATTAGTCCTCGGTTGTGTTCAGCCGAATGACTTCTGCCGGGAACACTCAGAATGAGGTTCTGAGTTATTGCAACATAGGAGCGTTTCACTGCTTTCAAGGCTTCTCAGGAAGAATTCTGGAATCTTGCTGCCGGCAGGCCTCCGGCTGTTGCGGGTGATCATCTTCTTGAAAATCCCCCGTGGTTTCTTGTACACCCGTCAAATTTGGCCAGTTTATGCAGTTTGCATTGCTGCACAATTGCGCCTGCCAAGCTCGGCCGCGGTTACAAACATTCAGGTGTGGCACCCAGATAGGCTGGTCCCCGTACGACACTTCCTGCGGACTGGGTATATCTGCTTCCCGTTCTTCTCACCTGAGTTCTACTGATTCCAGCTATTACGGCTACACTCTACTCAACCGGAGGATTAAGTTGAACCTCAACTTATGGCACATTGTGAAAGTGTTGAGCACTAGAACTCAGTTGTTTGGCACGCCACCACTCTCCATCCAGCACTATGGACGGCACTGCCTACATCTGGCTCTAATTAGTCCACGGTTGTGTTCAGCCGAATGACCTATGCCTGGAACACTCAGAATGAGGTTCTGAGTTATTGCAACATAGGTGCGTTTCCCTGCTTTCAAGTCTTCTCAGGAAGAATTCCGGAATCTTGCTGCCGGCAGGCCTCCGGCTGTTCCGGGTGAACATCTCCTTGTAAATCCCCCGTGGTTTCTTGTACACCCGTGAAATTTGGCCAGGTTATGCAGTTTGCCTTGCTGCACAATTGCGCCTGCCTAGCTCTGCCGCGGATGCAAACATTCAGGCGTATCAGCCAGATAGGTTGGTCCCCGTAGGACACTCCCAGCGGACTGGGTATATCTGCTTCCCGTTCTTCTCACCTGAGTACTACTGATTCCAGCTTTGACGGCCACACTCTACTCAACCGGAGCAGTAAGTTGAACCTCAACTTATGGCACTTTGTGAAACTGTTGAGAACTAGAGCTCAGTTGTTTGGAACGCCACCACTGTCCATCCAGCCCTATGGACGGCACTGCCTACATCTGGCTCTAATTAGTCCACGGTTGTGTTCAGCCGAATGACCTCTGCCGGGAACACTCAGAATGAGGTTTTGAGTTATTGCAACATAGGAGCGTTTCACTGCTTTCAAGGCTTCTCAGGAAGAATTCCGGAATATTGCTGCCGGCAGGCCTCCAGCTGTTCCGGGTAAACATCTCCTGGTAAATCCCCCGTGGTTTCTTGTACACCCGTGAAATTTGGACAGGTTATGCAGTTTGCAATGCTGCACAATTGCGCCTGCCTAGTTCGGCCGCGGTTGCAAACATTCAGGCGTGGCAGCCATATAGGCTGGTCCCCGTAGGACTCTGCCAACGGACTGGGTATATCTGCTTCCCGTTCTTCTCACCTGAGTGCTACTGATTCCAGCTTTGACGGCTACACTCTACTCAACCGGAGCAGTAAGTTGAACCTCAACTTATGGCACTTTGTGAAAATGTTGAGAACTAGAGCTCAGTTGTTTGGCACGCCACCACTGTCCATCCAGCACTATGGACGGCACTGCCTACTTCTGGCTCTAATTAGTCCACGGTTGTGTTCAGCCGAATGACCTCTGCCGGGAACACTCAGAATGAGGTTCTGAGTTATTGCAACATAGGAGCGTTTCACTGCTTTCAAGGCTTTTTAGGAAGAATTCCGGAATCTTGCTGCCGGCATGCATCCGTCTATTCCGGGTGAACATGTCCTTGTAAATCCCACGTGGTTTCTTGTACACCCGTGAAATTTGGCCAGCTTATGCAGTTTGCATTGCTGCACAATTGCGCCTGACTAGCTCAGCCTCGGTTGCAAACATTCAGGCGTGGCAGCCAGATAGAATGGCCCCCGTAGGACACTGACAGCATACTGGGTATATATGCTTCCCGTTCTTCTCACCTGAGTATTACTGATTCCAGCTTTGACGGCTACACTCTACTCAACCGGAGCATTAAGTTGCACCTCAACTTATGGCACTTTGTGAAACTGTTGAGAATTAGAGCTCAGTTGTTTGGCACGCCACCACTGTCCATCCAGCACTATGGACGGCACTGCCTACATCTGGCTCTAATTAGTCCTCGGTTGTGTTCAGCCGAATGACTTCTGCCGGGAACACTCAGAATGAGGTTCTGAGTTATTGCAACATAGGAGCGTTTCACTGCTTTCAAGGCTTCTCAGGAAGAATTCTGGAATCTTGCTGCCGGCAGGCCTCCGGCTGTTGCGGGTGATCATCTTCTTGAAAATCCCCCGTGGTTTCTTGTACACCCGTCAAATTTGGCCAGTTTATGCAGTTTGCATTGCTGCACAATTGCGCCTGCCAAGCTCGGCCGCGGTTACAAACATTCAGGTGTGGCACCCAGATAGGCTGGTCCCCGTACGACACTTCCTGCGGACTGGGTATATCTGCTTCCCGTTCTTCTCACCTGAGTTCTACTGATTCCAGCTATTACGGCTACACTCTACTCAACCGGAGGATTAAGTTGAACCTCAACTTATGGCACATTGTGAAAGTGTTGAGCACTAGAACTCAGTTGTTTGGCACGCCACCACTCTCCATCCAGCACTATGGACGGCACTGCCTACATCTGGCTCTAATTAGTCCACGGTTGTGTTCAGCCGAATGACCTATGCCTGGAACACTCAGAATGAGGTTCTGAGTTATTGCAACATAGGTGCGTTTCCCTGCTTTCAAGTCTTCTCAGGAAGAATTCCGGAATCTTGCTGCCGGCAGGCCTCCGGCTGTTCCGGGTGAACATCTCCTTGTAAATCCCCCGTGGTTTCTTGTACACCCGTGAAATTTGGACAGGTTATGCAGTTTGCATTGCTGCACAATTGCGCCAGCCTAGCTCGGCCGCGGTTGCAAACATTCAGGCGTGGCAGCCAGATAGGCTGGACCCATAGGAGTCTGCCAACGGACTGGGTATATCTGCTTCCCGTTCTTCTGACCTGAGTGCTACTGATTCCAGCTTTGACGGCTACACTCTACTCAACAGGAGCAGTAAGTTGAACCTCAACTTATGGCACTTTGTGAAACTGTCGAGAACTAGAGCTCAGTTGTTTGACACGCCACCACTGTCCATCCAGCACTATGGACGGCACTGCCTACATCTGGCTCTAATTAGTCCACGGTTGTGTTCAGCCGAATGACCTCTGCCGGCAACACTCAGAATGAGGTTCTGAGTTATTGCAACATAGGAGCGTTTCACTGCTTTCAAGGCTTCTCAGGAAGAATTCCGGAATCTTGCTGCCCGCAGGCCTCCGGCTGCTCCGGGTGAACATCTCCTTGTAAATCCCCCGTGGTTTCTTGTACACCCGTGAAATTTGGACAGGTTATGCAGTTTGCATTACTGCACAATTGCGCCTGCCTAGCTCGGCTGCGGTTGCAAACATTCAGGCGTGGCAGCCAGATAGGCTGGTCCCCGTAGGACTCTGCCATCCGACTGGGTATATCTGCTTCCCGTTCTTCTCAACTGAGTGCTACTGATTCCAGCTTTGACGGCTACAGTATACTCAACCGGAGCATTAAGTTGAACCTCTACTTATGGCACTTTGTGAAACTGTTCAGAAGTAGAGCTCAGTTGTTTGGCACGCCACCACTGTCCATCCAGCACTATGGACGGCACTGCCTACATCTGGCTCTAATTAGTCCACGGTTGTGTTCAGCCGAATGACCTCTGCCGGGAACACTCAGAATGAGGTTCTGAGTTATTGCAACATAGGAGCGTTTCACTGATTTCAAGGCTTCTCAAGAAGAATTCCGGAATCTTGCTGCCGGCAGGCCTCCGGCTGTTCCGGGTGAACATCTCCTTGTAAATCCCCTGTGGTTTCTTGCACACCCGTGAAATTTGGCCAGGTTACGCAGTTTGCATTGCAGCACAATTGCGCCTGCCTAGCTCGGCCGCGGTTGCAAACATTCAGGCGTGGCAGCCAGATAGGCTGGTCCCCGTAGGACACTGCCAGCGGACTGGGTATATCTGCTTCCCGTTCTTCTCACCTGAGTGCTACTGATTCCAGCTTTGACGGCTACACTCTACTCAACCGGAGCAGTAAGTTGAACCTCAACTTATGGCACTTTGTGAAACTGTTGAGAACTAGAGCTCAGTTGTTTGGCACGCCACCACTGTCCATCCAGCACTATGGACGGCACTGCCTACATCTGGCTCTAATTAGTCCACGGTTGTGTTCAGCCGAATGACCTCTGTCGGGAACACTCAGAATGAGGTTCTGAGTTATTGCAACATAGGAGCGTTTCACTGCTTTTAAGGCCTTTAGGAAGAATTCAGGAATCTTGCTGTCGGCATGCCTCCGTCTGTTCCGGGTGAATATCTCCTTGTAAATCCCCCGTGGTTTCTTATACACCCGTCAAATTTGGCCAGGTTATGCAGTTTGCATTGCTGCACAATTGCGCCTGCCTAGCTCGGCCGTGGTTGCAAATATTCAGGCGTGGCAGCCAGACAGGCTGGTCCCCGTAGGACAATGCCAGCGGACTGTGTATATCTGCTTCCCGTTCTTCTCACCTAAGTGCTACTGATTCCAGCTTTGACGGCTGCATTCTACTCAAGCAGAGCAGTAAATTGAACCTCAACTTATGGCACTTTGTGAAACTGTTTATAACTAGAGCTCAGTGGTTTGGCACGCCACCACTGTCCATCCAGCACTATGGACGGCACTTCATACATCTGGCTCTAATTAGTCCACGGTTGTGTTCAGCCGAATGACCTCTGCCGGCAACACTCAGAATGAGGTTCTGATTTATTGCAACATAGGAGCGTTTCACTGCTTTCAAGGCTTCTCAGGAAGAATTCCGGAATCTTTCTGCCAGCAGGCCTCCGGCTGTTCCGGGTGAACATCTCCTTGTAAATCCCCCGTGGTTTCTTGTACACCCGTGAAATTTGGCCAGGTTATGCAGTTTGCATTGCAGCACAATTGCGCCTGCCTAGCTCGGCCGCGGTTGCAAACATACAGGCGTGGCAGGCAGATAGGCTGGACCCCGTAGGACAATGCCAGCGGTCTGGGTATATCTGCTTCCCGTTCTTCTCACCTGAGTGCTACTGATTCCAGCTTTGACGGCTACACACTACTCAACCGGAGCATTAAGTTGAACCTCAACTTATGGCACTTTGTGAAACTGTTCAGAACTAGAGGTCAGTTGTTTGGCTCGCCACCACTCTCCATCCAGCACTATGGACGGCACGGCCTACATCTGGCTCTAATTAGTCCACGGTTGTGTTCAGCCGAATGACCTCTGCCGGGAATACTCAGAATGAGGTTCTGAGTTATGTCAACATAGGAGCGTTTCACTGCTTTCAAGGCTTCTCAGGAAGAATTCCGGAATCTTGCTGCGGGCAGGCCTCCGGCTGTTCCGGGTGAACATCCCCTTGCAAATCCTCCGTGGTTTCTTGTACACCCGTGAAATTTGGCCAGGTTATGCAGTTTGCATTACTGCACAATTGCGCCTGCCTAGCTCGGCTACGGTTGCAAACATTCAGGCGTGGCAGCCAGATAGGCTGATCCCCGTAGGACTCTGCCAGCGGACTGGGTATATCTGCTTCCCGTTCTTCTCACCTGAGTGCTACTGATTCCAGCTTTGACGGCTACACTCTACTCAACCGGAGCATTAAGTTGAACCTCTACTTATGGCACTTTGTGAAACTGTTGAGAACTAGATTTCAGTTGTTTGGCACGCCACCACTGTCCATCCAGCACTATGGACGGCACTGCCTACATCTGGCTCTAATTAGTCCACGGTTGTCTTCAGCCGAATGACCTCTGTCGGGAACACTCAGAATGAGGTTCTGAGTTATTGCAACATAGGAGCGTTTCATTGCTTTCAAGGCTTCTCAGGAAGAATTCCGGAATCTTGCTGCCAGCAGGCCTCCGGCTGTTCCGGGTGAACATCTCCTTGTAAATCCCCCGTGGTTTCTTGTACACCCGTGAAATTTGGCCAGGTTATGCAGTTTGCATTGCTGCACAATTTCGCCTGCCTAGCTCGGCCGCGGTTGCAAACATTCAGGCGTGGCAGCCAGATAGGCTGGTCCCCGTAGGACACTGCCAGCGGACTGGGTATATCTGCTTGCCGTTCTCCTCACCTGAGTGCTACTGATTCCAGCTTTGACGGCTACACTCTACTCAACCGGAGCATTAAGTTGAACCTCAACTTATGGCACTTTGTGAAACTGTTCAGAACTAAAGCTCAGTTGTTTGGCACGCCACCACTCTCCATCCAGCACTTTGGACGGCACTCCCTACATATGGCTCTATAATGTCCACGGTTGTGTTCAGCCGAATGACCTCTGCCGGGAACACTCAGAATGAGGTTCTTAGTTATTGCAACATAGGAGCGTTTCATTGCTTTCAAGGCTTCTCAGGAAGAATTCCGGAATCTTTCTGCCAGCAGGCCTCCGGCTTTTCCGGGTGAACATCTCCTTGTAAATCCCCCGTGGTTTCTTGTACACCCGTGAAATTTGGCCAGGTTATGCAGTTTGCATTGCTGCACAATTGCGCCTGCCTAGATAGGCCGCGGTTGCAAACATTCAGGCATGGCAGCCAGATAGGCTGGTCCCCGTAGGACACTGCCAGCGGACTGGGTATATCTGCTTCCCGTTCTTCTCACCTGAGTGCTACTGATTCCAGCTTTGACGGCTACACTCTACTCAACCGGAGCATTAAGTTGACCTCAACTTATGGCACTTTGTGAAACTGTTCAGAACTAGAGCTCAGTTGTTTGGCACGCCACCACTCTCCATCCAGCACTATGGACGGCACTGCCTACATCTGGCTCTAATTAGTCCACGGTTGTGTTCAGCCGAATGACCTGTGCCGGAAACACTCAGAATGAGGTTCTGAGTTATTGCAACATAGGATCATTTCACTGCTTTCAAGGCTTCTCAGGAAGAATTCCGGAATCTTGCTCCCGGTAGGTCTCCGGCTGTTCCGGGTGAACATCTCCTTGTAAATCCCCATTGGTTTCTTGTACACCCGTGAAATTTGGACAGGTTATGCAGTTTGCATTGTTGCACAATTGCGCCTGCCTAGCTCGGACGCGTTTGCAAACTTTCAGGCGTGGCAGCCAGATAGTCTGGTCCCAGTAGAACTCTGCCAGCGGACTGGGTATATCTGCTTCCCGTTCTTCTCACCTGAGTGCTACTGATTCCCGATTTGACGGCTACACTCTACTCAACCGGAGCCGTAAGTTGAACCTCAACTTATGGCACTTTGTGAAACTGTTGAGAACTAGAGCTCAGTTGTTTGGCACGCCACCACTGTCCATCCAGCACTATGGCCGGCACTGCCTACATCTGGCTCTAATTAGTCCACGATTGTGTTCAGCCGAATGACCTCTGCCGGCAACACTTAGAATGAGGTTCTGAGTTATTGCAACATAGGATCGTTTCACTGCTTTCAAGGCTTCTCAGGAAGAATTCCGGAATCTTGCAGCCGGCAGGCCTCCGGGTGTTCCGGGTGAACATCTCCTTGCAAATCCCCTGTGGTTTCTTGTACACCCGTGAAATTTTGACAGGTTATGCAGTTTGCATTGCTGCACAATTGCGCCTGCCTAGCTCGGCCGCGGTTACAAACATTCAGGCATGGCAGCCAGATAGGCTGGTCCCCGTAGGACTCTGCCAGCGGACTGGGTATATCTGCTTTCCGTTCTTCTCACCTGAGTGCTACTGATTCCAGCTTTGACGGCTACACTCTACTCAACCGGAGCATTAAGTTGAACCTCAACTTACGGGACTTTGTGAAAGTGTTGAGAACTAGAGCTCAGTATTTTGGCACGCCACCACTCTCCATCCAGCACTATGGAAGGCACTGCCTACATCTGGCTCTAATTAGTCCAACGTTGTGTTCAGCCGAATGACCTCTGCCGGGAACACTGAGAATGAGGTTCTGAGTTATTGCAACATAGGAGCGTTTCACTTCTTTCAAGGCTTCTCAGGAAGAATTCCGGAATCTTGCTGCCGGCAGGCCTCCGGCTCTTCCGGGTGAACATCTCCTTGTAAATCCCCCGTGTTTTCTTGTACACCCGTGAAATTTGGCCAGGTTATGCAGTTTGCATTGCTGCACAATTGCGCCTGCCTAGCTCGACCGCGCTTGCAAACATTCAGGCGTGGCAGCCAGATAGGCTGGTCCCCGTAGGACTCTGCCAGAACTGTAGTTCTCAATATTCTACCTGAGAAGCCTTGAAAGCAGTGAAACGCTTCTATGTTGCAATAACTCAGTACCGCATTCTGAGTATTCCCAGTCATTCGGCTGAACAAAATCGTGGACTAATAGCCAGCCCGCAGGAAGTGTCGTACGGGGTACAGCCTATCTGGCTCCCACGCCTGAATGTTTGCAACCGCGGCCGAGCGAGACAGGGGCAATTGTGCAACAATGCAAACTGCATAACCTGGCCAAATTTCACGGGTGTACAAGAAACCACGGGGGATTTACAAGGAGATGTTCACCCGGAACAGCCAGAGGCCTGCCGGAGCAAGATTCCGGAATTCTTCCTGAGAAGCCTTGAAAGCAGTGAAACGCTCCTATGTTGCAATAACTCAGAACCTCATTCTGAGTATTGCCAGCAGAGGTCATTCGGCTGAACACAACCGTGGAGTAATTAGAGCCAGATGTAGGCAGTGCCGTCCATAGTGCTGGATGGACAGTGGTGGCGTGCCGAACAACTGAGTTCTAGTTCTCAACAGTTTCACAAAGTGCCATAAATTGAGGTTCAACTTACTGCTCCGGTTGAGTAGAGTGTAGCCGTCAAAGCTGGAATCAGTAGCACTAAGGTGAGAAGAACGGGAAGCAGATATACCCAGACCGCTGGCTGTGTCCTACGGGGTCCAGCCTATCTGGCTTCCACGCCTGAATGTTTGCAAACGGGGCCGAGCTAGGCAGGCGCATTTGTGCTGCAATGCAAACTGCATAACCTGGCCAAATTTCACGGGTGTACAAGAAACCACGGGGGATTTACAAGGAGATGTTCACCCGGAAGAGCCGGAGGCCTGCCGGCAGCAAGATTCCGGAATTCTTCCTGAGAAGCCTTGAAAGCAGTGAAACGCTCCTATGTTGCAATAAATCAGAACCTCATTCTGAGTGTTGCCGGTAGAGATCATTCGGCTGAACACAACCGTGGACTAATTAGAGCCAGATGTAGGCAGTGCCGTCCATAGTGCTGGATGGACAGTGGTGGCGTGCCAAACAACTGAGCTCTAGTTCTCAACACTTTCACCAAGTGCCATAAGTTGAGGTTCAACTTAATGCGCCGGTTGAGCAGACTGTAGCCGTCAAAGCTGGAATCAGTAGCACTCAGGTGAGAAGAACGGGAAGCAGATATACCCAGTCCGCTGGCAGTGCCCTACGTGTACAGCCTATCTGGCTGCCACGACTGAATGTTTGCAACCGCGGCCGAGCGAGTAAGGCGCAATTGTGCAGCAATGCAAACTGCATAACCTGGCCAAATTTCACGGGTGTACAAGAAACCACGGGGGATTTACAAGGAGATGTTCACCCGGAACCGCTGGAGGCCTGCCGGCAGCAAGATTCCGGAATTCTTCCTGAGAAGCCTTGAAAGCAGTGAAATGCTCCTATGTTGCAATAACTCAGAACATCATTCTGAGTATTCCCGGCAGAGGTCATTCGGCTGAACACAACCGTGGACTAATTAGAGCCAGATGTAGGCAGTGCCGTCCATAGTGCTGGATGGAGAGTGGTGGCGTGCCAAACAACTGAGTTCTAGTTCTCAACAGTTTCATAAAGTGCCATAAATTGAGGTTCAACTTACTGTTCCGGTTGAGTAGAGTGTAGCCGTCAAAGCTGGAATAAGTAGCACTCAGGTGAGAAGAACGGGAAGCAGATATACCCAGTCCGCTAGCAGAGTCCTACGGGGAACAGCCTATATGGCTGCCACGCCTGAATGTTTGCAACCGCGGCCGAGCTAGGCAGGGGCAATTGTGCAGCAATGCAAACTGCATAACCTGGCCAAATTTCACGGGTGTACAAGAAACCACGGGGGATTTACAAGGAGATGTTCACCCGGAACAGCCGGAGGCCTGCCGGCAGCAAGATTCCGGAATTCTTCCTGAGAAGCCTTGAAAGCAGTGAAACGCTCCTATGTTGCAATAAATCAGAACCTCATTCTGAGTGTTCCCGGCAGAGGTCATTCGGCTGAACACAACCGTGGACTAATTAGAGCCAGATGTAGGCAGTGCCGTCCATAGTGCTGGATGGACAGTGGTGGCGTGCCAAACAACTGAGCTCTAGTTCTCAACACGTTCACCAAGTGCCATAAGTTGAGGTTCAACTTAATGCTCCGGTTGAGTAGAGTGTAGCCGTCAAAGCTGAAATCAGTAGCACTCAGGTGAGAAGAACGGGAAGCAGATATACCCAGTCCGCTGACATTGTCCTAGGGGACCAGCCGATCTGGCTGCCACGCCTGAGTGTTTGCAATCGCGGCCGAGCTAGGCAGGCGCAATTGGGCAGCAATGCAAACTGCATAACCTGGCCAAATTTCACGGGTGTATAAGAAACCACGGGGGATTTACAAGGAGATGTTCACCCGGAACAGCCGGAGGCCTGCCGGCAGCAAGATTCCGGAATTCTTCCTGAGAAGCCTTGAAAGCAGTGTAATGCTCCTATGTTGCAATAACTCAGAACCTCATTCTGAGTGTTCCCGGCAGAGGTCATTCGGCTGAACACAACCGTGGACTAATTAGAGCCAGATGTAGGCAGTGCCGTCCATAGTGCTGGATGGAGAGTGGTGGCGTGCCAAACAACTGAGTTCTAGTTCTCAACAGTTTCACAAAGTGCCATAAGTTGAGGTTCAACTTACTGCTCTGCTTGAGTAGAATGCAGCCGTCAAAGGTGAAATCAGTAGCACTCAGGTGAGAAGAACGGGAAGCAGATATACCCAGTCATCTGGCAGAGTCCTACGGGGACCAGCCTATATGGCTGCCACGCCTGAATGTTTGCAACCGCGGCCGAGCTAGGCAGGGGCAATTGTGCAGCAATGCAAACTGCATAACCTGGCCAAATTTCACGGGTGTACAAGAAACCACGGGGGATTTACAAGGAGATGTTCACCCGGAAGAGCCGGAGGCCTGCCGGCAGCAAGATTCCGGAATTCTTCCTGAGAAGCCTTGAAAGCAGTGAAACGCTCCTATGTTGCAATAAATCCGAACCTCATTCTGAGTGTTGCCGGCAGAGTTCATTCGGCTGAACACAACCGTGGACTAATTAGAGCCAGATGTAGGCAGTGCCGTCCATAGTGCTGGATGGACAGTGGTGGCGTGCCAAACAACTGAGCTCTAGTTCTCAACACTTTCACCAAGTGCCATAAGTTGAGGTTCAACTTAATGCGCCGGTTGAGCAGACTGTAGCCGTCAAAGCTGGAATCAGTAGCACTCAGGTGAGAAGAACGGGAAGCAGATATACCCAGTCCGCTGGCAGTGCCCTACGTGTACAGCCTATCTGGCTGCCACGACTGAAGGTTTGCAACCGCGGCCGAGCGAGTCAGGCGCAATTGTGCAGCAATGCAAACTGCATAACCTGGCCAAATTTCACGGGTGTACAAGAAACCACGGGGGATTTACAAGGAGATGTTCACCCGGAACAGCTGGAGGCTTGCCGGCAGCAAGATTCCGGAATTCTTCCTGAGAAGCCTTGAAAGCAGTGAAACGCTCCTATGTTGCAATAACTCAGAACCTCATTCTGAGTATTCCCGGCAGAGGTCATTCGGCTGAACACAACCGTGGACTAATTAGAGCCAGATGTAGCCAGTGCCGTCCATAGTGCTGGATGGAGAGTGGTGGCGTGCCAAACAACTGAGTTCTAGTTCTCAACAGTTTCACAAAGTGCCATAAATTGAGGTTCAACTTACTGCTCCGGTTGAGTAGAGTGTAGCCGTCAAAGCTGGAATCAGTAGCACTCAGGTGAGAAGAACGGGAAGCAGATATACCCAGACCGCTGGCAGTGTCCTACGGGGTCCAGCCTATCTGGCTGCCACGCCTGAATGTTTGCAACCGCGGCCGAGCTAGGCAGGCGTAATTGTGCTGCAATGCAAACTGCATAACCTGGCCAAATTTCACGGGTGTACAAGAAACCACGGGGGATTTACAAGGAGATGTTCACCCGGAAGAGTTGGAGGCCTGCCGGCAGCAAGATTCCGGAATTCTTCCTGAGAAGCCTTGAAAGCAGTGAAACGCTCCTATGTTGCAATAAATCAGAACCTCATTCTGAGTATTGCCGGTAGAGATCATTCGGCTGAACACAACCGTGGACTAATTAGAGCCAGATGTAGGCAGTGCCGTCCATAGTGCTGGATGGACAGTGGTGGCGTGCCAAACAACTGAGCTCTAGTTCTCAACAGTTTCACAAATTGCCATAAGTTGAGGTTCAACTTACTGCTCCGGTGGAGTAGAGTGTAGCCGTCAAAGCTGGAATCAGTACCACTCAGGTGAGAAGAACGGGAAGCAGATATACCCAGTCCTCTGGCAGTGTCCTACGGGGACCAGTCTTTCTGGCTGCCTCGCCTGAATGTTTGCAACCGCGGCCTAGCTAGGCAGGCGCATTTGTGCAGCAATGCAAACTGCATAACCTTGCCAAATTTCACGGGTGTACAAGAAACCACGGGGGATTTACAAGGAGAGGTTCACCCGGAACAGCCGGAGGCCTACTGGCAGCAAGATTCCGGAACTCTTCCTGAGAAGCCTTGAAAGCAGTGAAACGCTCCTATGTTGCAATAACTCAGAACCTCAATCTGAGTGTTCCCAGCAGAGGTCATTCGGCTGAACACAACCGTGGACTAATTAGAGCCAGATGTAGGCAGTGTCGTCCATAGTACTGGATGGACAGTTGTGGCCTGCCAAACATCTGAGCTCTAGTTCTCAACACTTTCACAAAGTGCCAAAAGTTGAGGTTCAACTTACTGCTCCGGTTGAGTAGAGTGTAGCCGTCAAAGCTGGAATCAGTAGCACTCAGGTGAGAAGAACGGGAAGCAGATATACCCAATCCGCTGGCAGTGTCCTACGGGGACCAGTCCATCTGACTGCCGCGCATGAATGTTTGCAACCGCGGATGAGCAAGGCAGGCGCAATTGTGCAGCCATGCATACTGCATAACCTGGCCAAATTTCACGGGTGTACAAGAAACCACGGGGGATTTACAAGGAGATGTTCACCCCGAACAGTTGGAGGCCTGCCGGCAGCAAGGTTCCGGAATTCTTCCTGAGAAGCCTTGAAAGCAGTGAAACGTTCCTATACTGCAATAACTCAGAACCTCATTCTCAGTGTTCCCGGCAGAGGTCATTCGGCTGAACACAATCGTGGACTAATTAGAGTCAGATGTAGGCAGTGCCGTCCATAGTGCTGGATGGACAGTGGTGGCGTGCCAAACAACTGAGCTCTAGTTCTCAACAGTTTCACAAAGTGCCATAAGTTGAGGTTCAACTTACTGCTCCGGTTGAGTCGAGTGTAGCCGTCAAAGCTGGAATCAGTAGCACTCAGGTGAGAAGAACGTGAAGCAGATATAACCAGTCGGCTGGCAGAGTCCTACGGGGACCAGCCTATCTGGCTGCCACGCCTGAATGTTTGCAACCGCGGCCGAGCTAGGCTGGCGCAATTGTGCAGCAATGCAAACTGCATAACCTGGCCAAATTTCACGGGTGTACAAGAAACCACAGGGGATTTACAAGGAGATGTTCACCCGGAACAGCCGGAGGCCTGCCGGCAGCAAGATTCCGGAATTCTTCCTGAGAAGCCTTGAAAGCAGTGAAACGCTCCTATGTTGCAATAACTCAGAACCTCATTCTGAGTGTTACCGCCAGAGGGCATTCGCCTGAACACAATCGAGGACTAATTAGAACCAGATGTAGGCAGTGCCGTCCATTGTGCTGGATGGACAGTGGTCGCGTGCCAAACAACTGAGCTCTAGTTCTCAACATTTTCACAAAGTGCATTAAGTTGAGGTTCAACTTACTGCTCCGGTTGAGTAGAGTGTAGCTGTGAAAGCTGGAATCAGTAGCACTCAGGTGAGAAGAACGGGAAGCAGATATACACAGTCCGCTGGCAGAGTCCTACGGGTACCAGCCTATATGGCTGCCACGCCTGAATGTTTGCAACCCCGGACGAGCTTGGCATCCAACATTGTGCAGCAATGCAAACTGCATAACCTGTCCAAATTTCACGGGTGTACAAGAAACCACGGGGCATTTACAAGGAGATGTTCACTTGGAAGAGCCGGAGCCCTGCCGGCAGCAAGATTCCGGAATTCTTCCTGAGAAGCCTTGAAAGCAGTGAAACGCTCCTATGTTGCAATAACTCAGAACCTCATTCTGAGTGTTCCCGGCAGAGGTCATTCTGCTGAACACAACCATGGACTAATTAGAGCCAGATGTAGGCAGTGCCGTCCATAGTGCTGGATGGACAGTGGTGGCGTGCCAAACAACTGAGCTCTAGTTCTCAACACTTTCACAAAGTTCCATAAGTAGAGGTTCAACTTAATGCTACGGTCGAGTAGAGTGTAGCCGTCAAAGCTGGAATCAGTAGCACTCAGGTGAGAAGAACGGGAAGCAGATATACCCAGTCCGCTGGCAGTGTCTATTGGGACCAGCCTATCTGGCTGCCACGCCTGAATGGTTGCAACCGCGGCCGAACTAGGCAGGCGAAATCGTGCAGCAATGGAAACTGTATAAACTGTCCAAATTTCACGGGTGTACAAGAAACCACAGGGGATTTACAAGGAGATGTTTACCCGGAACAGCCGGAGGCCTGCCGGCAGCAAGATTCCGGATTTCTTCCTGAGAAGCCTTGAAAGCAGTGAAACGCTCCTATGTTGCAATAACTCAGAACCTCATTCTGAGTATTCCCGGTAGAGGTCATTCGGCTGAACACAACCGTGGACTAATTAGAGCCAGATGTAGGCAGAGCCGTCCATAGTGCTGGATGGACAGTGGTGGCGTGCCAAACAACTGAGCTCTAGTTCTCAACAGTTTCACAAAGTGCCATAAGTAGAGGTTCAACTTAATGCTCTGGTTGAGTAGACTGTAGCTGTCAAAGCTGGAATCAGTAGCACTCAGGTGAGGAGAACGGGAAGCAGATATACCCAGTCCGCTGGAAGTGTCCTACGGGGACCAGCCTATCTGGCTGCCACGCCTGAATGTTTTCATCCGCGGCCGAGCTAGGCAGGCGCAATTGTGCAGTAATGCAAACTGTATGACCTGGCCCAATTTCACTGGTGTACAAGAAACCACGGGGGATTTACAAGGAGATGTTCACCCGGAACAGCCGGAGACCTGCCGGCAGCAAGATTCCGGAATTCTTACTGAGAAGCCTTGAAAGCAGTGAAACGCTCCTATGTTGCAATAACTCAAAACCTCATTCTGAGTGTTCCCGGCAGAGGTCATTCGGCTGAACACAACCGTGGACTAATTAGAGCCAGATGTAGGCAGTGCCGTCCATAGTGCTGCATGGACAGTGGTGGCGTGCCAAACAACTGAGCTCTAGTTCTAAAGAGTTTCACAAAGTGCCATAAGTTGAGGTTCAACTTACTGCTCCGTTTGAGTAGAGTGTAGCCGTCAAAGCTGGAATCAGTAGCACTCAGGTGAGAAGAACGGGAAGCAGATATACCCAGTCCGCTGGCAGTGTTCTACGGGGACCAGCCTATCTGGCTGCCACGCCTGAATGTTTGTAACCGCGGCCGAGCTGGGCAGGCGCAATTGTGCAGCAATGCAAACTGCATAACCTGGCCAAATTTCACGGGTGTACAAGAAACCACGGGGGATTTACAAGGAGATGTACACCCGGAACAGCTGGAGGCCTGCCGGCAGCAAGATTCCGGAATTCTTCCTGAGAAGCCTTGAAAGCAGTGAAACGCTCCTATGTTGCAATAACTCAGAACCGCATTCTGAGTATTCACAGCAGAGGTCATTCTCCTGAACACAATAGTGGACTAATTAGAGCCAGATGTAGGCAGTGCCGGCCATAGTGCTGGATGGACAGTGGTGGCGTGCCAAACAACTTAGCTATAGTTCTCAACACTTTCACAAAGTGCCATAAGTTGAGGTTCAACTTACTGCTCCGGTTGAGTAGAGTGTAGCCGTCAAAGCTGGAATCAGTAGCACTCAGGTGAGAAGAACGGGAAGCAGATATACCCAATCCGCTGGCAGTGTCCTACGGGGACCAGTCCATCTGACTGCCGCGCATGAATGTTTGCAACCGTGGCTGAGCAAGGCAGGCGCAATTGTGCAGCCATGCATACTGCATAACCTGGCCAAATTTCACGGGTGTACAAGAAACCACGGGGGATTTACAAGGAGATGTTCACCCGGAACAGTTGGAGGCCTGCCGGCAGCAAGATTCCAGAATTCTTCCTGAGAAGCCTTGAAAGCAGTGAAACGTTCCTATACTGCAATAACTCAGAACCTCATTCTAAGTGTTCCCGGCAGAGGTCATTTGGCTGAACACAACCGTGGACTAATTAGAGTTAGATGTAGGCAGTTCCGTCCATAGTGCTGGATGGACAGTGGTGGCGTGCCAAACAACTGAGCTCTAGTTCTCAACAGTTTCACAAAGTGCCATAAGTTGAGGTTCAACTTACTGCTCCGGTTGAGTCGAGTGTAGCCGTCAAAGCTGGAATCAGTAGCACTCAGGTGAGAAGAACGTGAAGCAGATATAACCAGTCGGCTGGCAGAGTCCTACGGGGACCAGCCTATCTGGCTGCCACGCCTGAATGTTTGCAACCGTGGCCGAGCTAGGCTGGCGCAATTGTGCAGGAATGCAAACTGCAAAACCTGGCCAAATTTCACGGGTGTACAAGAAACCACAGGGGATTTACAAGGAGATGTTCACCCGGAACAGCCGGAGGCCTGCCGGCAGCAAGATTCCGGAATTCTTCCTGAGAAGCCTTGAAAGAAGTGAAACGCTCCTATGTTGCAATAACTCAGAACCTCATTCTGAGTGTTGACGCCAGAGGGCATTCGCCAGAACACAATCGAGGACTAATTAGAACCAGATGTAGGCAGTGCCGTCCATTGTGCTGGATGGACAGTGGTCGCGTGCCAAACAACTGAGCTCTAGTTCTCAACATTTTCACAAAGTGCATTAAGTTGAGGTTCAACTTACTGCTCCGGTTGAGTAGAGTGTAGCTGTGAAAGCTGGAATCAGTAGCACTCAGGTGAGAAGAACGGGAAGCAGATATACACAGTCCGCTGGCAGAGTCCTACGGGGACCAGCCTATATGGCTGCCACGCCTGAATGTTTGCAACCCCGGACGAGCTAGGCATCCAACATTGTGCAGCAATGCAAACTGCATAACCTGTCCAAATTTCACGGGTGTACAAGAAACCACGGGGCATTTACAAGGAGATGTTCACTTGGAAGAGCCGGAGCCCTGCCGGCAGCAAGATTCCGGAATTCTTCCTGAGAAGCCTTGAAAGCAGTGAAACGCTCCTATGTTGCAAGAACTCAGAACCTCATTCTGAGTGTTCCCGGCAGAGGTCATTCTGCTGAACACAACCATGGACTAATTAGAGCCAGATGTAGGCAGTGCCGTCCATAGTGCTGGATGGACAGTGGTGGCGTGCCAAACAACTGAGCTCTAGTTCTCAACACTTTCACAAAGTTCCATAAGTAGAGGTTCAACTTAATGCTACGGTCGAGTAGAGTGTAGCCGTCAAAGCTGGAATCAGTAGCACTCAGGTGAGAAGAACGGGAAGCAGATATACCCAGTCCGCTGGCAGTGTCTATTAGGACCAGCCTATCTGGCTGCCACGCCTGAATGGTTGCAACCGCGGCCGAGCTAGGCAGGCGCAATCGTGCAGCAATGGAAACTGTATAAACTGTCCAAATTTCACGGGTGTACAAGAAACCACAGGGGATTTTCAAGGAGATGTTTACCCGGAACAGCCGGAGGCCTGCCGGCAGAAAGATTCCGGATTTCTTCCTGAGAAGCCTTGAAAGCAGTGAAACGCTCCTATGTTGCAATAACTCAGAACCTCATTCTGAGTATTCCCGGTAGAGGTCATTCGGCTGAACACAACCGTGGACTAATTAGAGCCAGATGTAGGCAGAGCAGTCCATAGTGCTGGATGGACAGTGGTGGCGTGCCAAACAACTGAGCTCTAGTTCTCAACAGTTTCACAAAGTGCCATAAGTTGAGGTTCAACTTACTGCTCCGGTTGAGTAGAGTGTAGCCTCAAGGTGGAATCAGTAGCACTCAGGTGAGAAGAACGGGAAGCAGATATACCCAGTCCGCTGGCAGTGTCCTACGGGGACCAGCCTATCTGGCTGCCACGCCTGAATGTTTGTAACCGCGGCCGAATTAGGCTGGCGCAATTGTGCAGCAATGCAAACTGCATAACCTGGCCAAATTTCACGGGTGTACAAGAAACCTCGGGATTTACAAGGAGATGTTCACCCGGAACAGCCGGAGGCCTGCCGGCAGCAAGATTCTGGAATTCTTCCTGAGAAGCCTTGAAAGCAGTGAAACGCTCCTGTGTTGCAATAACTCAGAAGCTCATTCTGAGTGTTCCTGGCAGAGGTCATTCGGCTGAACACAACCGTGGACTAATTAGAGCCTGATGTAGGCAGTGCCGTCCATAGTGCTGGATGGACAGTGGTGGCGTGCCAAACAACTGAGCTCTAGTTCTCAAAACTTTCACTAAGTGCCATAAGTTGAGGTTCAACTTACTGCTCCGGTTGAGTAGAGTGTAGCCGTCAAAGCTGGAATCAGTAGCACTCAGGTGAGAAGAACGGGAAGCAGATATACCCAGTCCGCTGGCAGTGTCCTACGTGTACAACCTATCTGGCTGCCACGCCTGAATGTTTGCAACCGCGTCCGAGCGAGTCAGGCGCAATTGTGCAGCAATGCAAACTGAATAACCTGGCCAAATTTCACGGGTGTACAAGAAACCACGGGGGATTTACAAGGAGATGTTCACCCGGAACAGCTAGAGGCCTGCCGGCAGCAAGATTCCAATATTCTACCTGAGAAGCCTTGAAAGCAGTGAAACCCTAACATCTTGCAATAACTCAGAACCTCATTCTGAGTGCTGCCGGCAGAGGTCATTCGGCTGAACACAACCGTGGACTAATTAGAGCCAGATGTAGGCAGTGCCGTCCATAGTGCTGGATGGACAGTGGTGGGGTGCCAAACAACTGAGCTCTAGTTCTCAACACTTTCACAAAGTGCCCTAAGTTGAGGTTCAACTTACTCCTCCGGTTGAGTAGAGTGTAGCCGTCAAAGCTGAAATCAGTAGCACTCAGGTGAGAAGAACGGGAAGCAGTTATACTCAGTCTGCTGGCAGTGTCCTACGGGGACCAGCCTATCTGGCTGCCACGCCTGAATGTTTGTAACAGCGGCTGAGCAAGGCAGGCACAATTGTGCAGCAATGCAAACTGCATACCCTGGCCAAATTTCACGGGTGTACAAGAAACCACGGGGGATTTACAAGGAGATGTTCACCCGGAACAGCCGGAGGCCTGCCGGCAGCAAGATTCCGGAATTCTTCCTGAGAATCCTTGAAAGCAGTGAAAAGCTCCTATGATGCAATAACTCAGAACCTCATTCTGATTGTTCCCGGCAGAGGTCATTCGGCTGAACACAATCGTGGACTAACTAGAGCCAGATGTAGGCAGTGCCGTCCATAGTGCTGGATGGAGAGTGGTGGCGAGCCAAACAACTGAGCTCTAGTTCTGAACAGTTTCACAAAGTGCCATAAATTGAGGTTCAACTTAATGTTCCGGTTGAGTAGTGTGTAGCCGTCAAAGCTGGAATCAGTAGCACTCAGGTGAGGAGAACGGGAAGCAGATATACCCAGTCCGCTGGCAGTGTCTTACGGGGACCAGCCTATCTGGCTGCCACGCCTGAATGTTTGCAACCGCGGCCGAGCTAGGCAGGCGCAATTGTGCAGCAATGCAAACTGCATAACCTGGCTAAATTTGACGGGTGTACAAGAAACCACGGGGGATTTACAAGGAGATGTTCACCCGGAACAGCCGTAGGCCTGCCGGCAGCAAGATTCCGGAATTCTTCCTGAGAAGCCTTGAAAGCAGTGAAACGCTCCTATGTTGCAATAACTCAGAACCTCATTCTGAGTGTTCCCGGCAGAGGTCATTTGGCTGAACAAAACCGTGGACTAATTAGAGCCAGATGTAGGCAGTGCCGTCCATAGTGCTGGATGGAGAGTGGTGGCGTGCCAAACAACTGAGTTCTAGTGCTCAACACTTTCACAAAGTGCCATAAGTTAAGGTTCAACTTACTGCTCCGGTTGAGGAGAGTGTAGCTGTCAAAGCTGGAAACAGTAGCACTCAGGTGAGAAGAACTGGAAGCAGATATACCCAGTCCGCTGGCAGAGTCCTACGGGGACCAGCCTATATGGCTGCCACGCCTGAATATTTGCAACCGCGGCCGAACTAGGCAGGCGCAATTGTGCAGCAATGCAAACTGCATAACCTGTCCAAATTTCACGGATATACAAGAAACCACGGGGGATTTACAAGGAGATGTTCACCCGGAACAGCTGGAGGCCTGCCGGTAGTAAGATTCCGGTATTCTTCGTGAGAAGCCTTGAAAGCAGTGAAACGCTCCTATGTTGCAATAACTCAAAACCTCATTCTGAGTGTTCCCGGCAGAGGTCATTCGGCTGAACACAACCGTGGACTAATTAGAGCCAGATGAAGGCAGTGCCGTCCATAGTGCTGGATGGACAGTGGTGGCGTTCCAAACAACTGAGCTCTAGTTCTCAACAGCTTCACAAAGTGCCATAAGTTGAGGTTCAACTTAATGCTCCGGTTGAGTAGAGTGTGGCCGTCAAAGCTGGAATCAGTAGTACTCAGGTGAGAAGAACGGGAAGCAGATATACCCAGTCCGCTGGGAGTGTCCTACGGGGACCAACCTATCTGGCTGCTACGCCTGAATGTTTGCATCCGCGGCACAGCTAGGCAGGCGCAATTGTGCAGCAAGGCAAACTGCATAACCTGGCCAAATTTCACGGGTGTACAAGAAACCACGGGGGATTTACAAGGAGATGTTCACCCGGAACAGCCGGAGGCCTGCCGGCAGCAAGATTCCGGAATTCTTCCTGAGAAGCCTTGAAAGCAGTGAAACGCTCCTATGTTGCAATAACTCAGAACCTCATTCTGAGTGTTCCCGACACAGGTCATTTGGCTGAACACAACCGTGGACTAATTAGAGCCAGATGTAGGCAGTGTCGTCCATAGTGCTGGATGGACAGTTGTGGCGTGCCAAACAACTGAGTTCTAGTTCTCAACAGTTTCACAAAGTGCCATAAGTTGAGGTTCAACTTAATGCTCCGGTTGAGTAGAGTGTAGCCGTCAAAGCTGGAATCAGTAGCACTCAGGTGAGAAGAAAGGGAAGCAGATATACCCAGTCCGCTGGCAGTGTCCTACGGGGACCAACCTGTCTGGCCGCCACGCCTGAATGTTTGCAACTCCGGCCTAGCTAGGAATCAGTAGCACTCAGGTGAGAAGAACGGGAAGCAGATATACCCAGTCCTCTGGCAGAGTCCTACGGGGACCAGCCTATCTGGCTTCCACGCCTGAATGTTTGCAACCGCGGCCGAGCTATGTAGGCGCAATTGTGCAATAATGCAAACTGCATAACCTGTCCAAATTTCACGGGTGTACTAGAAACCACGGGGGATTTACAAGGAGATGTTCTCCCGGAACAGCCGGAGGCCTGTCGGCAGCAAGATTCCGGAATTCTTCCTGAGAAGCCTTGAGAGCAGTGAAACGCTCCTATGTTGCAATAACTCAGAACCTCATTCTGAGTGTTCCCGGCAGAGGTCATTCGGCTGAACACAACCGTGGACTAATGAGAGCCAGATGTAGGCAGTGCCGTCCATAGTGCTGGATGTAGAGTGGTGGCGTGCCAAACAACTGAACGCTAGTTCTCAACAGTTTCACAAAGTGCCATAAGTTCAGGTGCAACTTAATGCTCCGGTTGAGTAAAGTGTAGCCGTCAAAGCTGGAATCAGTAGCACTAAGGGGAGAAGAACGGGAAGCAGATATACCCAGTCCGCTGGCAGTGTCCTACGGGGACCAGCCTATCTGGCTGCCACGCCTGAATATTTGTAACCGAGGCCGAGCTAGGCAGGCGCAATTGTGCAGCAATGCAAACTGCATAACCTGTCCAAATTTCACGGGTGTACAAGAAACCAATGGGGATTTACAAGGAGATGTTCACCCGGAAGAGCCGGTGGCCTGCCGGCAACAAGATTCCGGAATTCTTCCTGAGAAGCTTTGAAAGCAGTGAAACGCTCCTATGTTGCAATAACTCAGAACCTCATTCTGAGTGTTACCGGCAGAGGTCATTCGGCTGAACACAATCGTGGACTAATTAGAGCCAGATGTAGGCAGTGCCGGCCATAGTGCTGGATGGAGAGTGGTGGCGTGCCAAACAACTGAGCTCTAGTTCTCAACATTTTCACAAAGTGCCATAAGTTGAGGTTCAACTTACTGCTCCGGTTGAGTAGACTGTAGCTGTCAAATCTGGAATCAGTAGCACTCAGGTGAGAAGAACGGGAAGTAGATATACCCAGTCCGCTGGCAGAGTCCTACGGGGACCAGCCTATATGGCTGCCACGCCTGAATGTTTGCAACCGCGGCCGAGCTATGTAGGCGCAATTGTGCAGCAATTCAAACTGCATACCTTGTCCAAATTTCACGGGTGTACAAGAAACCACGGGGGATTTACAAGGAGATGTTCACTCGGAGAGCCAGAGGCCTGCCGGCAGCAAGATTCCGGAATTCTTCCTGAGAAGCCTTGAAAGAAGTGAAACGCTCCTATGTTGCAATAACTCAAAACCTCATTCTCAGTGTTCCCGGCAGAGGTCATACGGCTGAACACAACCGTTGACTAATTAGAACCAGATGTAGGTAGTGCCGTCCATAGTGCTGGATGGACACTGGTGGCTTGCCAAACAACTGACGTCTAGTTCTCAACACTTTCACAAAGTGCCATAAGTTGAGGTTCAACTTAATGCTCCGGATGAGTAGAGTGTAGCCGTCAAAGCTGGAATCAGTAGCACTCAGGTGAGAAGAACGGGAAGCAGATATACCCAGTCCGCTGGCAGTGTCCTACGGGGACCAGTTCATCAGGCTGCCACGCCTGAATGTTTGCAACCGCGGCTGAGCTGGGCAGGCGCAATTGTGCAGCAATGCAAACTGCATAACTTGGCCAAATTTCACGGGTGTACAAGAAACCACGGGGGATTTACAAGGAGATGTTCACCCGTAACAGCCGGAGTCCTGCCCGCAGCAAGATTCCGGAATTCTTCCTGAGAAGCCTTGAAAGCAGTGAAACGCTCCTATGTTGCAATAACTCAGAACCTCATTGTGAGTTGTCCCGGCGGAGGTCATTCGGCTGAACACAATCGTGAACTAATTAGAGCCAGATGTAGGCAGTGCCGTCCATAGTGCTGGATGGACAGTGGTGGCGTGCCAAACAACTGAGCTCTAGTTGTCAATAGTTTCACAAAGTGCCATAAGTTGAGGTTCAACTTACTGCTCCGGTTGAGTAGTGTAGCTGTCAAATCGGGAATCAGTAGCACTCAGGTGAGAAGAACGGGAAGGAGATATACCCAGTCCGCTGGCAGAGTACTACGGGAACCAGCCTATCTGGCTGCCACGCCTGAAAGTTTGCAACCGCGGCCGAGCTAGGCAGGCGCAATTGTGCAGCAATGCAAACTGCATAACCTGTCCAAATTTCACGGGTGTACAAGAAACCAATGGGGATTTACAAGGAGATGTTCACCCGGAACAGCCGGAGGCCTGCCGGCAGCAAGATTCCGGAATTCTTCCTGAGAAGCCTTGAAAGCAGTGAAACGCTCCTATGTTGCAATAACTCAGAACCTCATTCTGAGTGTTGCCGCCAAAGGGCATTCGCCTGAACACAATCGAGGACTAATTAGAACCAGATGTAGGCAGTGCCGTCCATTGTGCTGGATGGACAGTGGTCGCGTGCCAAACAACTGAGCTCTAGTTCTCAACATTTTCACAAAGTGCATTAAGTTGAGGTTCAACTTACTGCTCTGGTTGAGTAGAGTGTAGCTGTGAAAGCTGGAATCAGTAGCACTCAGGTGAGAAGAACGGGAAGCAGATATACACAGTCCGCTGACAGAGTCCTACGGGGACCAGCCTATATGGCTGCCACGCCTGAATGTTTGCAACCCCGGCCGAGCTAGGCATCCAACATTGTGCAGCAATGCAAACTGCATAACCTGTCCAAATTTCACGGGTGTACAAGAAACCACGGGGCATTTACAAGGAGATGTTCACTTGGAAGAGCCGGAGCCCTGCCGGCAGCAAGATTCCGGAATTCTTCCTGAGAAGCCTTGAAAGCAGTGAAACGCTCCTATGTTGCAATAACACAGAACCTCATTCTGAGTGTTCCCGACAGAGGTCATTCGTCTGAACACAACCGTCGACTAATTAGAGCCAGATGTAGGCAGTGCCGTCCATAGTGCTGGATGGACAGTGGTGGCGTGCCAAACATCTGAGCTCTAGTTCTCAAAAGTTTCACAAAGTGCCATAAGTTGAGGTTCAATTTAATGCTCCGGTTGAGTTGAGTGTAGCCATCACAGCTGGAAACAGTGGCCCTCAGGTGAGAAGAACGGGAATCAGATATACCCAGTCAGCTGACAGAGTCCTACGGGGACCAGCCTATCTGGCTGCCACGCCTGAATGTTTGCAACCGCGGCCAAGCTAGGCAGGCGAAATTGTTCAGCAATGCAAACTGCATAACCTGACCAAATTTCACGGGTGTACAAGAAACCACAGGGGATTTACAAGGAGATGTTCACCCGGAACAGCCGGAGGCCTGCCGGCAGCAAGATTCCGGAATTCTTCCTGAGAAGCCTTGAAAGCAGTGAAACGCTCCTATGTTGCAATAACTCAGAACCTCATTCTGAGTGTTCCCGGCAGAGGTCATTCGGCTGAACACAACCGTGGACTCATTAGAGCCAGATGTAGGCAATGTCGTCCAAAGTACTGGATGGATAGTGGTGGCGTGCCAAACACCTGAGCTCTAGTTCTCAACAGTTTCACAAAGTACCATAAGTTGAGGTTCAACTTACTGCTCCGGTTGAGTCGATTGTAGCCGTCAAAGCTGGAATCAGTAGCACTCAGGTGAGAAGAACGGGAAGCAGATATACCCAGTCCGATGGCAGAGTCCTACGGGGACCAGCCTATCTGGCTGCCCCGCCTGAATGTTTGCAACCGCGGCCGAGCTAGGCTGGCGCAATTGTGCAGCAATGCAAACTGCATAACCTGGCCAAATTTCACGGGTGTACAAGAAACCAATGGGGATTTACAAGGAGATGTTCACCCGGAAGAGCCGGAGGCCTGCCGGCAGCAAGATTCCGGAATTCTTCCTGAGAAGCCTTGAAAGCAGTGAAACGCTCCTATGTTGCAATAACTCAGAACCTCATTCTGAGTGTTCCCGGCAGAGGTCATTCGGCTGAACACAACCATGGACTAATTAGAGCCAGATGTAGGCAGTGCCGTCCCTAGTGCTGGATGGACAGTGGTGGCGTGCCAAACAACTGAGCTCTACTTCTCAACACTTTCACAAAGTTCCATAAGTAGAGGTTCAACTTACTGCTCCGGTGGAGTAGAGTGTAGCCGTCAAAGCTGGAATCAGTAGCACTCAGGTGAGAAGAACGGGAAGCAGATATACCCAGTCCGCTGGCAGTGTCTATTGGGACCAGCCTATCTGGCTGCCACGCCTGAATTGTTGCAACCGCGGCCGAGCTAGGCAGGCGCAATCGTGCAGCAATGGAAACTGTATAAACTGTCCAAATTTCACGGGTGTACAAGAAACCACAGGGGATTTACAAGGAGATGTTCACCCGGAACAGCCGGAGGCCTGCCGGCAGCAAGATTCCGGATTTCTTCCTGAGAAGACTTGAAAGCAGTGAAACGCTCCTATGTTGCAATAACTCAGAACCTCATTCAGAGTATTCCCAGTAGAGGTCATTCGGCTGAACACAACCGTGGACTAATTAGAGCCAGATGTAGGCAGAGCCGTCCATAGTGCTGGATGGACAGTGGTGGCGTGCCAAACAACTGAGCTCTAGTTCTCAACAGTTTCACAAAGTGCCATAAGTAGAGGTTCAACTTAATGCTCCGGTTGAGTAGACTGTAGCTGTCAAAGCTGGAATAAGTAGCACTCAGGTGAGAAGAACGGGAAGCAGATATACCCAGTCCGCTTTCAGAGTCCTACGGGGACCAGCCTATCTGGCTGCCACGCCTGAATGTTTTCATCCGCGGCCGAGCTAGGGAGGCGCAATTGTGCAGTAATGCAAACTGCATAACCTGGCCAAATTTCACCGGTGTACAAGAAACCACGGGGGATTTACAAGGAGATATTCACCCGGAACAGCCGGAGGCCTACCGACAGCAAGATTCCGGAATTCTTCCTAAAAGCCTTGAAAGCAGTGAAACGCTCTTGTGTTGCAATAACTCAGAATCTCATTCTGAGTGTTCCCGGCAGAGGTCATTCGGCAGAACACAACCGTGGACTAATTAGAGCCAGATGTAGGCAGTGCCGTCCATAGTGCTGGATGGAGAGTGCTGGCGTGCCAAACAACTGAGTTCTAGTTCTCAACAGTTTCACAAAGTGCCATCAGTTGAGGTTCAACTTACTGCTCTGCTTGAGTAGAGTGCAGCCGTCAAAGCTGGAATCAGTAGCACTCAGGTGAGAAGAACGGGAAGCAGATACACCCAGTCCGCTGGCAGAGTCCTACGGGGACCAGCCTATCTGGCTGCCACGCCTGAATGTTTACAACCGTGGCCGAGCTAGTCAGGCGCAATTGTGCCGCAATGCAAACTGCATAACCTGGCAAAATTTCACGGGTGTACAAGAAACCACGGGGGATTTACAAGGAGATGTTCACCCGGAACAGCCGGAGGACTGCCGGCAGCAAGATTCCGGAATTCTTCCTGAGAAGCCTTGAAAGCAGTGAAACGATCCTATGTTGCAATAACTCAGAACCTCATTCTGCGTGTTCCCGTCAGAGGTCATTTGGCAGAACACAACCGTGGACTAATTAGAGCCAGATGTAGGCAGTGCCGTCCATAGTGCTGGATGGAGAGTGGTGGTGTGCCAAACAACTGAGTTCTAGTTCTCAACAGTTTCACAAAGTGCCATAAGTTGAGGTTCAACTTACTGCTCCGGTTGAGTCGAGTGTAGCCGTCAAAGCTGGAATCAGTAGCACTCAGGTGAGAAGAACGGGAAGCAGATATACCCAGACAGCTGGCAGAGTCCTACGTGGACCAGCCTATCTGGCTGCCACGCCTGAATGTTTGCAACCGCGGCCGAGCTAGGCAGACGCAATTGTGCAGCAATGCAAACTGCATAACCTGGCCAAATTTCACGGGTGTACAAGAAACCACGGGGGATTTACAAGGAGATGTTCATCCGGAAGAGCCGGAGGCTTGCCGGCAGCAAGATTCCGGAATTCTTCATGAGAAGCCTTGAAAGCAGTGAAACGCTCCTATGTTGCAATAACTCAGAACCTCGTTGTGAGTGTTCCCGGCAGAGGTCATTCGGCTGAACACAACCGTGGACTAATTAGAGCCAGATGTAAGCAGTGCCGTCCATAGTGCTGGATGGACAGTGGTGGCGTGCCAAACAACTGAGCTCTAGTTCTCAACAGTTTCACAAAGTGCCATCAGTTGAGGTTCAACTTACTGCTCTGCTTGAGTAGAGTGCAGCCGTCAAAGCTGAAATCAGTAGCACTCAGGTGAGAAGAACGGGAAGCAGATACACCCAGTCCGCTGGCAGAGTCCTACGGGGACCAGCCTATCTGGCTGCCACGCCTAAATGTTTGCAACCGCGGCCGAGCTACGCAGGGCAATTGTGCAGCAATGCAAACTGCATAACCTGGCCAAATTTCACGGGTGTACAAGAAACCACGGGGGATTTACAAGGAGATGTTCACCCGGAAGAGCCGGAGGCTTGCCAGCAGCAAGATTCGGGAATTCTTCCTGAGAAGCCTTGAAAGCAGTGAAATGCTCCTATGTTGCAATAACTCAGAACCTCATTCTGAGTGTTCCCGGCAGAGGTCATTCGGCTGAACACAACCGTGGACTAATTAGAGCCAGATGTAGGCAGTGCCGTCCATAGTGCTGGATGGAGAGTGGTGGCGTGCCAAACAACTGAGTTCTAGTTCTCAACACTTGCACAAAGTGCCATAAGTTGAGGTTCAACTTAATGCTCAGGTTGAGTAGAGTGTAGCCGTCAAAGCCGTCAGTAGCACTCAGGTGAGAAGAACGGGAAGCAGATATACCCAGTCCGCAGGCAGTTTCGTACGGGGACCAGCCTATCTGGCTGCCACACCTGAATGTTTGTAACCGCGGCCGAGCTAGTCAGGCGCAATTGTACCGCAATGCAAACTGCATAACCTGGCAAAATTTCACGGGTGTACAAGAAACCACGGGGGATTTACAAGGAGATGTTCACCCGGAACAGCCGGAGGACTGCCGGCAGCAAGATTCCGGAATTCTTCCTGAGAAGCCTTGAAAGCAGTGAAACGCTCCTATGTTGCAATAACTCAGAACCTCATTCTGAGTGTTGCCGGCAGAGGTCATTCGACTGAACACAATCGTGGACTAATTAGAGCCAGATGTAGGCAGTGCCGTCCATAGTGCTGGATGGACAGTGGTGGCGTGCCAAACAACTGAGCTCTAGTTCTCAACATTTTCACAAAGTGCCATAAGTTGAGGTGCAACTTACTGCTCCAGTTGAGTAGAGTATAGCCGTCAAAGCTGGAATCAGTAGCACTCAGGTGAGAAGAACGGGAAGCAGATATACCCAGTCCCCGGGCAGAGTCCTACGGGGGCCAGCCTATATAGCTGCCACGCCTGAATGTTTGCAATCGCGGCCGAGCTAGGCAGGCGTAATTGTGCAGCAATGCAAACTGCATAACGAGTCCATATTTCACGGGTGTACAAGAAACCACTGGGGATTTATAAGGAGATGTTCACTTGGAAGAGCCGGAGGCCTGCCGGCAGCAAGATTCCGGAATTCTTCCTGAGAAGCCTTGAAAGCAGTGAAACGCTCCTATGTTGCAATAACTCAGAACCTCATTCTGAGTGTTCCCGGCAGAGGTCATTCGGCTGAACACAACCGTGGACTAATTAGAGCCATATGTAGGGAGTGCCGTCCATAGTGCTGGATGGAGAGTGGTGGCGTGCCAAACAACTGAGCTCTAGTTCTGAACATTTTCACAAATTGCCATAAGTTGAGGTGCAAGTTAATGCTCCGGTTGAGTAGACTGTAGCCGTCAAAGCTGGAATCAGTAGCACTCAGGTGAATAGAACGGTAAGCAGATACACCCAGTCCGCTGGCAGTGTCCTACGGGGACCAGCCTATCTGGCTGCCACGCCTGAATGTTTGTAACCACGGCCGAGCTAGGCAGGCGTAATTGTGCAGCAATGCAAACTGCATAACCTGGCCAAATTTCACGGGTGTACAAGAAACCACGGGGGATTTACAAGGAGATGTTCACCCGGAACATCGGAGGCCTGCCGGCAGCAAGATTCCGGAATTCTTCCTGAGAAGCCTTGAAAGCAGTGAAACGCTCCTATGTTGCAATAACTCAGAACCTCATTCTGAGTGTTCCTGGCAAAGGTCATTCGGCTGAACACAACCGTGGACTAATTAGAGCCAGATGTAGGCAGTGCCGTCCATAGTGTTGGATGGACAGTGGTGGCGTGCCAAACAACTGAGCTCTAGTTCTCAACAGTTTCACAAAGTGCCATCAGTTGAGGTTCAACTTAATGCTCTGGTTGAGTAGACTGTAGCCGTCAAAGCTGGAATCAGTAGCACTCAGGTGAGAAGTATGGGAAGCAGATATACCCAGTCCGCTGGCAGTGTCCTACGGGGACCAGCCTATCTGGCTGCCACGCCCGAATGTTTGTAACCGTGGCCGAGATAGGCAGGCGCAATGGAGCAGCAATGCAAACTGCATAACCTGTCCAAATTTCACGGGTGTACAAGAAACCACGGGGGATTTACAAGGAGATGTTCACCCGGAACAGCCGGAGGACTGCCGGCAGCAAGATTCCGGAATTCTTCCTGAGAAGCCTTGAAAGTAGTGAAACGCTCCTCTGTTGCAATAACTCACAACCTCATTCTGAGTGTTCCCGGCAGAGGTCATTCGGCTGAACACAATCGTGGACTAATTAGAGCCAGATGTAGGCAGTGCCGTCCATAGTGCTGGATGGACAGTGGTGGCGTGCCAAACACCTGAGCTCTAGTTCTCAACAGTTTCACAAAGTGTTATAAGTTCAGGTTCAACTTACTGCTCCGGTTGAGTAGAGTGTAGCCGTCAAAGCTGGAATCAGTAGCACTCAGGTGAGAAGAACGGGAAGCAGATATACCCAGTCCGCTGGCAGTGTCCTACGGGGACCAGCCTATCTGGCTGCCACGCCCGAATGTTTGTAACCGCGGCCGAGATAGGCAGGCGCAATTGAGCAGCAATGCAAACTGCATAAGCTGGCCAAATTTCACGGGTGTACAAGAAACCACGGGGGATTTACAAGGAGATGTTCACCCGGAACAGCCAGAGGACTGCCGGCAGCAAGATTCCGGAATTCTTCCTGAGAAGCCTTGAAAGCAGTGAAACGCTCCTGTGTTGCAATAACTCAGAACCTCATTCTGAGTGTTCCCGGCAGAGGTCATTCGGCTGAACACAAGCGTGGACTAATTAGAGCCAGATGTAGCCAGTGCCGTCCATAGTGCTGGATGGAGAGTGGTGGCGTGCCAAACAACTGAGCGCTAGTTCTCAACACTTTCACAAAGTGCCATAAGTTGAGTTGCAACTTAATGCTCCGGTTGAATAGAGTGTAGCCGTCAAAGCTGGAATCAGTAGCACTCAGGTGAATAGAACGGTAAGCAGATATACCCAGTCCGCTGGCAGTGTCCTACGGGGACCAGCCTATCTGGGTGCCACGCCTGAATGTTTGTAACCACGGCCGAGCTAGGCAGGCGTAATTGTGCAGCAATGCAAACTGCATAACCTGGCCAAATTTCACGGGTGTACAAGGAACCACTGGGGATTTACAAGGAGATGTTCACCCGGAACAGCCGGAGGCCTGCCGGCAGCAAGATTCCGGAATTCTTCCTGAGAAGCCTTGAAAGCAGTGAAACGCTCCTATGTTGCAATAACTCAGAACCTCATTCTGAGTGTTCCTGGCAGAGGTCATTCGGCTGAACACAACCGTGGATTAATTAGAGCCAGATGTAGGCAGTGCCGTCCATAGTGCTGGATGGACCGTGGTGGCATGCCAAACAACTGAGCTCTAGTTCTCAACAGTTTCACAAAGTGCCATAAGTTGAGGTTCAACTTACTGCTCCGGTTGAGTAGAGTGTAGCCGTCAAAGCTGGAATCAATAGCACTCAGGTGAGAAGAACGGGAAGCAGATATACCCAGTCCGCTGGCAGAGTCCTACGGGGACCAGCCTATCTGGCAGCCACGCCTGAATGTTTGCAACCGCGGCCAAGCTAGGCAGGCGCAATTGTGCAGCAATGCAAAATGCATAACCTGGCCACATTTCACGGGTGTACAAGAAACCACGGGGGATTTACAAGGAGATGTTCACCCGGAACAGCCGGAGGCCTGCTGGCAGCAAGATTCGGGAATTCTTCCTGAGAAGCCTTGAAAGAAGTGAAACGCTCCTATGTTGCAATAACTCAGAACCGCATTCTGAGTATTCCCAGCAGAGGTCATTCGGCTGAACACAATCGTGGACTAATTAGAGCCCGATGTAGGCAGTTCCGTCCATAGTGCTGGATGGACAATGGTATCGTGCCAAACAACTGAGCTCTAGTTCTCAACAGTTTCACAAAGTGCCATAAGTTGAGGTTCAACTTACTGCTCCGGTTGAGTAGAGTGCAGCCGTCAAAGCTGAAATCAGTAGCACTCAGGTGAGAAGAACGGGAAGCAGATATACCCAGTTCGCTGGCAGAGTCCTACGGGGGCCCGCCTATCTGGCTGCCACGCCTGAATGTTTGCAACCGCGGCCGAGCTAGGCAGGCGCAATTGTGCAGCACTGCAAACTGCATAACCTGTCCAAATTTCACGGGTGTACAAGAAACCACGGGGGATTTATAAGGAGATGTTCACTCGGAAGAGCCGGAGGCCTGCCGGCATCAAGACTCCGGAATTCTTCCTGAGAAGCCTTGAAAGCAGTAAAACGCTCCTATGTTGCAATAACTCAGAACCTCATTCTGAGTGTTGCCGGCAGAGGTCATTCGGCTGAACACAACCGTGGACTAATTAGAGCCAGATGTAGGCAGTGCCGTCCATAGTGTTGGATGGACAGTGGTGGCGTGCCAAACAACTGAGCTGTAGTTCTCAACAGTTTCACAAAGTGCCATCAGTTGAGGTTCAACTTACTGCTCTGCTTGAGTAGAGTGCAGCCGTCAAAGCTGGAATCAGTAGCACTCAGGTGAGAAGAATGGGAAGCAGATATACCCTGTCCGCTGGCAGTGTTCTACGGGGACCAGCCTATCTGGCTGCCACGCCTGAATGTTTTTAACCCCGGCCGAGCTAGGCAGGCGCAATTGTGCAGCAATGCAAACTGCATAACCTGGCCAAATTTCACGGGTGTAGAAGAAACCACGGGGGATTTACAACGAGATGTTCACCCGGAACAGCCGGAGGCCTGCCGGCAGCAAGATTCCGGAATTCTTCCTGAGAAGCCTTGAAAGCAGTGAAACGCTCCTATGTTGCAATAACTCAGAACCGCATTCTGAGTATTCCCAGCAGAGGTCATTTGGCTGAACACAATAGTGGACTAATTAGAGCCAGATGTAGGCAATGCCGTCCATAGTGCTGGATGGACAGTGGTGGCGTGCCAAACAACTGAGCTCTAGTTCTCAACACTTTCACCATGTGTCATAATTTGAGGTTCAACTTACTGCTCCGGTTGAGTAGAGTGTAGCCGTCAAAGCTGGAATCAGTAGCACTCAGGTGAGAAGAACGGGAAGCAGATATACCCAGTCCGCTGGCAGTGTCCTACGGGGACCAGCCTATCTGGCTGCCACGCCGGAATGTTTGTAACCGCGGCCGAGATAGGCAGGCGCAATTGAGCAGCAATGCAAACTGCATAACCTGTCCAAATTTCACGGGTGTACAAGAAACCACGGGGCATTTACAAGGAGATGTTCACCCGGAACAGCCGGAGGACTGCCGGCAGCAAGATTCCAGAATTCTTCCTGAGAAGCCTTGAAAGCAGTGAAACGCTCCTGTGTTGCAATAACTCAGAACCTCATTATGAGTGTTCCCGGCAGAGGTCATTCGGCTGAACACAATCGTGGACTAATTAGAGCCAGATGTAGGCAGTGCCGTCCATAGTGCTGGATGGACAGTGGTGGCGTGCCAAACAACTGAGCGCTAGTTCTCAACAGTTTCACAAATTTCCGTAAGTTGAGGTTCAACTTAATGCTCCGGTTGAGTAGAGTGTAGCCGTCAAAGCCGTCAGTAGCACTCAGGTGAGAAGAACGCGAAGCAGATATACCCAGTCCGCAGTCAGTTTCGTACGGGGACCAGCCTATCTGGCTGCCACGCCTGAATGTTTGTAACCGCGGCCGAGCTAGGCAGGCGCAATTGTGCAGCAATGCAAACTGCATAACCTGGCCAAATTTCACGGGGGTACAAGAAACCACGGGGGATTTACAAGGAGATGTTCACCCGGAACAGCCAGAGGCCTGCTGGCAGCAAGATTCCGGAATTCTTCCTGAGAAGCCTTGAAAGCAGTGAAACGCTCCTATGTTGCAATAACTCAGAACCTCATTCTGAGTTTTGCCGGCAGAGATCATTCGACTGAACACAATCGTGGACTAATTAGAGCCAGATGTAGGCAGTGCCGTCCATAGAGCTGGATGGACAGTGGTGGCATGCCAAACAACTGAGCTCTAGTTCTCAACAGTTTCACAAAGTGCCAAAAGTTGAGGTTCAACTTACTGCTCCGGTTGAGTAGAGTGTAGCCGTCAAAGCTGGAATCAGTAGCACTCAGGTGAGAAGAACGGGAAGCAGATATACCCAGACAGCTGGCAGAGTCCTACGTGGACCAGCCTATCTGGCTGCCACGCCTGAATGTTTGCAACCGCGGCCGAGCTAGGCAGGCGCAATTGTGCAGCAATGCAAACTGCATAACCTGGCCAAATTTCACGGGTGTACAAGAAACCACGGGGGATTTACAAGGAGATCTTCATCCAGAAGTGCCGGAGGCCTGCCGGCAGCAAGATTCCGGAATTCTTCCTGAGAAGCCTTGAAAGCTGTGAAACGCTCCTATGTTGCAATAACTCAGAACCTCATTCTGAGTATTCCCGGCAGAGGTCATTCGGCTGAACACAACCGTGGACTAATTAGAGCCAGATGTAGGCAGTGCCGTCCATAGTGCTGGATGGACAGTGGTGGCGTGCCAAACAACTGAGCTCTAGTTCTCAACAGTTTCACAAAGTGCCATCAGTTGAGGTTCAACTTACTGCTCTGCTTGAGTAGAGTGCAGCCGTCAAAGCTGAAATCAGTTGCACTCAGGTGAGAAGAACGGGAAGCAGATACACCCAGTCCGCTGGCAGAGTCCTACGGGGACCAGCCTATATGGCTGCCACGCCTGAATGTTTGCAACCGCGGCCGAGCTAGGCAGGCGCAATTGTGCAGCAATGCAAACTGCATAACCTGTCCAAATTTCACGGGTGTACAAGAAACCACGGCGGATTTATAAGGAGATGTTCACTCGGAAGAGCCGGAGGCCTGCCGGCATCAAGACTCCGGAATTCTTCCTGAGAAGCCTTGAAAGCAGTGAAACGCTCCTATGTTGCAATAACTCAGAACCTCATTCTGAGTGTTGCCGGCAGAGGTCATTCAGCTGAACACAACCGTGGACTAATTAGAGCCAGATGTAGGCAGTGCCGTCCATAGTGTTGGATGGACAGTGGTGGCGTGCCAAACAACTGAGCTCTAGTTCTCAACAGTTTCACAAAGTGCCATCAGTTGAGGTTCAACTTAATGCTCCGGTTGAGTAGACTGTAGCCGTCAAAGCTGGAATCAGTAGCACTCAGGTGAGAAGAATGGGAAGCAGATATACACAGTCCGCTGGCAGTGTCCTACGGGGACCAGCCTATCTGGCTGCCACGCCCGAATGTTTGTAACCGTGGCCGAGATAGGCAGGCGCAATGGAGCAGCAATGCAAACTGCATAACCTGTCCAAATTTCACGGGTGTACAAGAAACCACGGGGGATTTACAAGGAGATGTTCACCGGGAACAGCCTGAGGACTGCCGGCAGCAAGATTCCGGAATTCTTCCTGAGAAGCCTTGAAAGCAGTGAAACGCTCCTGTGTTGCAATAACTCAGAACCTCATTCTGAGTGTTCCCGGCAGAGGTCATTCGGCTGAACACAATCGTGGACTAATTAGAGCCAGATGTAGGCAGTGCCGTCCATAGTGCTGGATGGACAGTGGTGGCGTGCCAAACAACTGAGCTCTAGTTCTCAACAGTTTCACAAAGTGCTATAAGTTCAGGTTCAACTTACTGCTCCGGTTGAGTAGAGTGTAGCCGTCAAAGCTGGAATCAGTAGCACTCAGGTGAGAAGAACGGGAAGCAGATATACCCAGTCCGCTGGCAGTGTCCTACGGGGACCAGCCTATCTGGCTGCCACGCCCGAATGTTTGTAACCGCGGCCAAGATATGCAGGCGCAATTGAGCAGCAATGCAAACTGCATAACCTGTCCAAATTTCCCGGGTGTACAAGAAACCACGGGGGATTTACAAGGAGATGTTCACCCGGAACAGCCGGAGGACTGCCGGCAGCAAGATTCCGGAATTCTTCCTGAGAAGCCTTGAAAGCAGTGAAACGCTCCTGTGTTGCAATAACTCAGAACCTCATTCTGACTGTTCCCGGCAGAGGTCATTCGGCTGAACACAACCGTGGACTAATTAGAGCCAGATGTAGCCAGTGCCGTCCATAGTGCTGGATGGAGAGTGGTGGCGTGCCAAACAACTGAGCGCTAGTTCTCAACACTTTCACAAAGTGTCATAAGTTGAGGTGCAACTTAATGCTCCGGTTGAATAGAGTGTAGCCGTCAAAGCTGGAATCAGTAGCACTCAGGTGAGAAGAACGGTAAGCAGATATACCCAGTCCGCTGGCAGTGTCCTACGGGGACCAGCCTATCTGGCTGCCACGCCTGAATATTTGTAACCACGGCCGAGCTAGGCAGGCGTAATTGTGCAGCAATGCAAACTGCATAACCTGGCCAAATTTCACGGGTGTACAAGAAACCACGGGGGATTTACAAGGAGATGTTCACCCGGAACAGCCCGAGGCCTGCCGGCAGCAAGATTCCGGAATTCTTCCTGAGAAGCCTTGAAAGCAGTGAAATGCTCCTATGTTGCAATAACTCAGAACCTCATTCTCAGTGTTCCCGGCAGAGGTCATTCGGCTGAACACAATCGTGGACTAATTAGAGCCAGATGTAGGCAGTGCCGTCCATAGTGCTGGATGGACAGTGGTGGCGTGCCAAACAACTGAGCTCTAGTTCTCAACAGTTTCACAAAGTGCCATAAGTTGAGGTTCAACTTAATGCTCCGGTTGAGTAGAGTGTAGCCGTCAAAGCTGGAATCAGTAGCACTCAGGTGAGAAGAACGGGAAGCAGATATACCCAGTCCGCTGGCAGTATCCTACGGGGTCCATCCTATCTGGCTGCCACGCCTGAATGTTTGCAACCGCGGCCTAGCTAGGCAGGCGCAATTGTGCAGCAATGCAAACTGCATAACCTGGCCAAATTTCACGGGTGTACAAGAAACCACGGGGGATTTACAAGGAGATGTTCACCCGGAACAGCCGGAGGCCTGCCGGCAGCAAGATTCCGGAATTCTTCCTGAGAAGCCTTGAAAGCAGTGAAACGCTCCTATGTTGCAATAACTCAGAACCTCATTCTCAGTGTTCCCGGCAGAGGTCATTCGGCTGAACACAACCGTGGACTAATTAGAGCCATATGTAGGGAATGCCGTCCATAGTGCTGGATGGAGAGTGGTGGCGTGCCAAACAACTGAGCTCTAGTTCTGAACATTTTCACAAAGTGCCATAAGTTGAGGTTCAAATTAATGCTCCGGTTGTATAGAGTGTAGCCGTCAAAGCTGGAATCACTAGCACTCAGGTGAGGAAAACGGGAAGCAGATATACCCAATCCGCTGGCAGTGTCCTACGGGGACCAGTCCATCAGGCTGCCACGCCTGAATGTTTGCAACGGCGGCTGAGGTAGGCAGGCGGAATTGTGCAGCAATGCAAACTGCATAACTTGGCCAAATTTCACGGGTGTACAAGAAACCACGGGGGATTTACAAGGAGATGTTCACCCGGAACAGCCGGAGGCCTGCCCGCAGCAAGATTCCGGAATTCTTCCTGAGAAGCCTTGAAAGCAGTGAAACGCTCCTATGTTGCAATAACTCAGAACCTCATTCTGAGTTTTCCCGGCAGAGGTCATTCGGCTGAACACAATCATGAACTAATTAGAGCCAGATGTAGGCAGTGCCGTCCATAGTGCTGGATGGACAGTGGTGGCGTGCCAAACAACTGAGCTCTAGTTGTCAACAGTTTCACAAAGTGCCATAAGTTGAGGTTCAACTTACTGCTCCGGTTGAGTCGAGTGTAGCCGTCAAAGCTGGAATCAGTAGCACTCAGGTGAGAAGTACGGGAAGCAGATACACCCAGTCCGCTGGCAGAGTCCTACGGGGACCAGCCTATCTGGCTGCCACGCCTGAATATTTGCAACCGCGGCTGAGCTAGGCTGGCGCAATTGTGCAGCAATGCAAACTGCATAACCTGGCCAAATTTCACGGATGTACAAGAAACCAATGGGGATTTACAAGGAGATGTTCACCCGGAACAGCCGGAGGCCTGCCGGCAGCAAGATTCCGGAATTCTTCCTGAGAAGCCTTGTAAGCAGTGAAACGATCCTAAGGTGCAATAACTCAGAACCTCATTCTGAGTGTTCCCGGCAGAGGTCATTCGGCTGAACACAATCGTGGACTAATTAGAGCCAGATGTAGGCAGTGAAGTCCATAGTGCTGGATGGACAGTGGTGGCGTGCCAAACAACTGAGCTCTAGTTCTCAACAGTTTCACAAAGTGCCATAAGTTGAGGTTCAACTTACGGCTCCGGTTGAGTAGAGTGTAGCCGTCAAATCGGGAATCAGTAGCACTCAGGTGAGAAGAACGGGAAGCAGATATACCCAGTCCGCTGGCAGAGTACTACGGGGACCAGCCTATCTGGCTGCCCCGCCTGAAAGTTTGCAAACGCGGCCGAGCTAGGCAGGCGCAATTGTGCAGCAATGCAAACTGCATAACCTGTCCAAATTTCACGGGTGTACAAGAAACCAATGGGGATTTACAAGGAGATGTTCACCCGGAACAGCCGGAGGCCTGCCGGCAGCAAGATTCCGGAATTCTTCCTGAGAAGCCTTTAAAGCAGTGAAATGCTCCTATGTTGCAATAATTCAGAAACTCATTCTCAGTGTTCCCGGCAGAGGTCATTCGGCTGAACACAACCGTGGACTAATTAGAGCCAGATGTAGGCAGTGCCGTCCATAGTGCTGGATGGACAGTGGTGGCGTGAAAAACAACTGAGCTCTAGTTCTCAACAGTTTCACAAAGTGCCATAAGTTGAGGTTCAACTTAATGCTCCGGTTGAGTAGAGTGTAGCCGTCAAAGCTGGAATCAGTAACACTCAGGTGAGAAGAATGGGAAGCAGATATACCCAGTCCGCTGGCAGTGTCCTACGGGGACCAGCCTATCTGGCTGCCATGCCTGAATGTTTGCAACCGCGGCCGAGCTAGGCAGGCACAATTGTGCAGCAATGCAAACTGCATACCCTGGCCAAATTTCACGGGTGTACAAGAAACCACGGGGGATTTACAAGGAGATGTTCACCCGGAACAGCCGGAGGCCTGCTGGCAGCAAGATTCCGGAATTCTTCCTGAGAAGCCTTGAAAGCAATGAAACGCTCCTATGTTGCAATAACTCAGAACCTCATTCTGAGTGTTCACGGCAGAGGTCATTCGGCTGAACACACCGTGGACTAATTAGAGCCATATGTAGGGAGTGCCGTCCATAGTGCTGGATGGAGAGTGGTGGCGTGCCAAACAACTGAGCTCTAGTTCTCAACAGTTTCACAAAGTGCCATAAGTTGAGGTTCAACTTAATGCTCCGGTTGAGTAGAGTGTAGCCGTCAAAGCTTGAATCAGTAGCACTCAGGTGAGGAGAACGGGAAGCAGATATACCCAGTCCGCTGGCAGTGTCCTACGGGGACCAGCCTATCTGGCTTCGACGCCTGAATGTTTGCAACCGCGGCCGAGCTAGGCAGGCGCAATTGTGCAGCAATGCAAACTGCATAACCTGGCCAAATTTCACGGGTGTACAATAAACCACGGGGGATTTATAAGGGGATGTTCACCCGGAACAGCCGGAGGCCTGCCGGCAGGAAGATTCCGGAATTCTTCCTGAGAAGCCTTGAAAGCAGTGAAACGCTCCTATGTTGCAATAACTCAGAACCTCAATCTGAGTGATCCCAGCAGAGGTCATTCGGCTGAACACAATCGTGGACTTATTAGAGCCAGATGTAGGCAGTTCCGTCCATAGTGCTGGATGGAGAGTTGTGGCGTGCCAAACAACTGAGCTCTAGTTCTCAACAGTTTCACAAAGTGCCATAAGTTGAGGTTCAACTTAATGCTCCGGTTGAGTTGAGTGTAGCCGTCACTGCTGGAAACAGTAGCACTCAGGTGAGAAGAACGGGAAGCAGATATACCCAGTCCGCTGGCAGAGTCCTACGGGGACCAGCCTATCTGGCTGCCACGCCTGAATGTTTGCAACCTCGGCCGAGCTAGGCAGGCGCAGTTGTTCAGCAATGCAAACTGCATAACCTGGACAAATTTCACGGGTGTACAAGAAACCAATGCGGATTTACAAGGAGATATTCACCCAGAACAGCCGGAGGCCTGCCGGCAGCAAGATTCCGGAATTCTTCCTGAGAAGCCTTGAAAGCAGTGAAACGCTCCTATGTTGCAATAACTCAGAAACTCATTCTCAGTGTTCCCGGCAGAGGTCATTCGGCTGAACACAATCGTGGACTAATTAGAGCCAGATGTAGGCAGTGCCGTCCATAGTGCTGGATGGACAGTGGTGGCGTGCCAAACAACTGAGCTCTAGTTCTCAACAGTTTCACAAAGTGCCATAAGTTGAGGTTCAACTTAATGGTCCGGTTGAGTAGAGTGTAGCCGTCAAAGCTGGAATCAGTAGCACTCAGGTGAGAAGAACGGGAAGCAGATATACCCAGTCCGCTGGCAGTGTCCTACGGGGACCAGCCTATCTGGCTGCCTCGCCTGAATGTTTGCAACCGCGGCCTAGCTAGGCAGGCGCAATTGTGCAGCAATCCAAACTGCATAACCTGGCCAAATTTCACGGGTGTACAAGAAACCACGGGGGATTTACAAGGAGATGTTCACCTGGAACAGCCGGAGGCCTGCTGGCAGGAAGATTCCGGAATTCTTCCTGAGAAGCCTTGAAAGCAGTGAAACGCTCCTATGTTGCAATAACTCAGAACCTCATTCTGAGTGTTGCCGGCAGAGGTCATTCGGCTGAACACAACCGTGGACTAATTAGAGCCATATGTAGGGAGTGACGTCCATAGTGCTGGATGGAGAGTGGTGGCGTGCCAAACAACTGAGCTCTAGTTCTGAACAGTTTCACAAAGTGCCATAAGTTGAGGTTCAACTTAATGCTCCCGTTGAGTAGAGTGTAGCCATCAAAGCTGGAATCAGTAGCACAAAGGTGAGGAGAACGGGAAGCAGATATACCCAGTCCGCTGGCAGTGTCCTACGGGGACCAGTCCATCAGGCTGCCACGCCTGAATGTTTGCAACCGCGGCTGAGCTAGGCAGGCGGAATTGTGCAGCAATGCAAACTGCATAACTTGGCCAAATTTCACGGGTGGACAAGAAACCACGGGGGATTTACAAGGAGATGTTCACCCGGAACAGCCGGAGGCCTGCCCGCAGCAAGATTCCGGAATTCTTCCTGAGAAGCCTTGAAAGCAGTGAAACGCTCCTATGTTGCAGTAACTTAGAACCTCATTCTGAGTTTTCCCGGCAGAGGTCATTCGGCTGAACACAATCGTGAACTAATTAGAGCCAGATGTAGGCAGTACCGTCCATAGTGCTGGATGGACAGTGGTGGCATGCCAAACAACTGAGCTCTAGTTCTCAACAGTTTCACAAAGTGCCATAAGTTGAGGTTCAACTTACTGCTCCGGTTGAGTCGAGTGTAGCCGTCAAAGCTGGAATCAGTAGCACTCAGGTGAGAAGAACGGGAAGCAGATATACCCAGTCCGCTGGCAGAGTCCTATGGGGACCAACCTATCTGGCTGCCACGCCTGAATGTTTGCAACCGCGGCCGAGCTAGGCTTGCGCAATTGTGCAGCAATGCAAAAAGCATAACCTGGCCAAATTTCACGGGTGTACAAGAAACCAATGGGGATTTACAAGGAGATGTTCACCCGGAACAGCCGGAGGCCTGCCGGCAGCAAGATTCCGGAATTCTTCCTGAGAAGCCTTGAAAGCAGTGAAACGCTCCTATGTTGCAATAACTCAGAACCTCATTCTGAGTGTTCCCGGCAGAGGTCATTCGGCTGAACACAACCGTGGACTAATTAGAGCCAGATGTAGGGAGTGCCGTCCAAAGTGCTGGATGGAGAGTGGTGGCGTGCCAAACAACTGAGCTCTAGTTCTCAACAGTTTTACAAAGTGCCATAAGTTGAGGTTCAACTTACTGCTCCGGTGGAGTAGAGTGTAGCCGTCAAAGCTGGAATCAGTAGCACTCAGGTGAGAAGAACGGGAACCAGATATACACAGTTCGCTGGCAGAGTCCTACGGGGACCAGCCTATCTGGCTGCCACGCCAGAATATTTGCAACCGCGGCCGAGCTAGGCAGGCGCAATTGTGCAGCAATGCAAACTGCATAACCTGGCCAAATTTCACGGGTGTACAAGAAACAAATGGGGATTTACAAGGAGATGTTCACCCGGAACAGCCGGAGGCCTGCCGGCAGCAAGATTCCGGAATTCTTCCTGAGAAGCCTTGAAAGCAGTGAAACGCTCCTATGTTGCAATAACTCAAAACCTCATTCTGAGTGTTCCCGGCAGAGGTCATTCGGCTGAACACAACCATGGACTAATTAGAGCCAGATGGAGGCAGTGCCGTCCATAGTGCTGGATGGAGAGTGGTGGCGTGCCAAACAACTGAGTTCTAGTGCTCAACACTTACACAAAGTGCCATGAGTTGAGGTTCAACTTAATGCTCCGGTTGAGTAGAGTATAGCCGTCAAAGCTGGAATCAGTAGCACTCAGGTGAGAATAACGGGAAGCAGATATACCCAGTCCGCTGGCAGTGTCCTACGGGGACTAGCCTATCTGGCTGCCACGCCTGAATGTTTGCAACCGTGGCCGAGCTAGGCAGGCGCAATTGTGAAGCCATGCAAACTGCATAACCTGGCCAAATTTCACGGGTGTACAAGAAACCACGGGGGATTTACAAGGAGATGTTCACCCGGAACAGCCGGAGGCCTGCCGGCAGCAAGATTCCGGAATTCTTCCTGAGAAGCCTTGAAAGCAGTGAAACGCTCCTATGTTGCAATAACTCAGAACGTCATTCTGAGTGTTCCCGGCAGCGGTCATTCGGCTGAACACAATCGTGGACTAATTAGAGCCAGATGTAGGCAGTTCCGTCCATAGTGCTGGATGGAGAGTGGTGGCGTGGTAAAATACTGAGCTCTAGTTCTCAACACTTTCACAAAGTCCCGTAAGTTGAGGTTCAACTTAATGCTCCGGTTGCGTAGAGTGTAGCCGTCAAAGCTGGAATCAGTAGCACTCAGGTGAGAAGAACAGGAAGCAGATATACCCAATCCGCTGGCAGTGTCCTACGGGGACCAGCCTATCTGGCTGCCACGCCTGAATGTTTGCAACCGCAGCCGAGCTAGGCAGGCGCAATTGTGCAGCAATGCAAACTGCATAACCTGTCCAAATTTCACGGGTGTACAAGAAACCACGGGGAATTTACAAGGAGATGTTCACTCGGAGAGCCAGAGGCCCGCCGGGAGCAAGATTCCGGAATTCTTCCTGAGAAGCTTTGAAAGCAGTGAAACGCTCCTATGTTGCAATAACTCAGAACCTCATTCTGAGTGTTCCCGGCAGAGGTCATTCGGCTGAACACAACCGTGGACTAATTACAGCCAGATGTAGGGAGTGCCGTCCATACTGCTGGATGGACAGTGGTGGCGTGCCAAACAACTGAGCTCTAGTTCTCAACAGTTTCACAAAGTGCCATAAGTTGAGGTTCAACTTACTGCTCCGGTGGAGTAGAGTGTAGCCGTCAAAGCTGGAATCAGTACCACTCAGGTGAGAAGAACGGGAAGCAGATATACACAGTCCGCTGGCAGAGTCCTATGGGGACCAGCCTATCTGGCTGCCACGCCTGAATGTTTGCAACCGCGGCCGTGCTAGGCAGGCGCAATTGTGCAGCAATGCAAACTGCATAACCTGTCCAAATTTCACGGGTGTACAAGAAACCACGGGGGATTTACAAGGAGATGTTCACCCGGAACAGCCGGAGGCCTGCCGGCAGCAAGATTCCGGAATTCTTCCTGAGAAGCCTTGAAAGCAGTGAAACGCTCCTATGTTGCAATAACTCAGAACCTCATTCTGAGTTTTCCCGGCAGAGGTCATTCGGCTGAACACAATCGTGAACTAATTAGAGCCAGATGTAGGCAGTGCTGTCCATAGTGCTGGATGCACAGTGGTGGCGTGCCAAACAACTGAGCTCTAGTTGTCAACAGTTTCACAAAGTGCCATAAGTTGAGGTTCAAATTACTGCTCCGGTTGAGTCGAGTGTAGCCGTCAAAGCTGGAATCAGTAGCACTCAGGTGAGAAGAACGGGAAGCAGATATACCCAGTCCGCTGGCAGAGTCCAACGGGGGCCAGCCTATCTGGCTGCCACGCCTGAATGTTTGCAACCATGGCCGAGCTAGGCAGGCGCAATTGTGCAGCAATGCAAACTGCATAACCTGTCCAAATTTCACGGGTGTACAAGAAACCAATGGGGATTCACAAGGAGATATTCACCCAGAACAGCCGGATGCCTGCCGGCAGCAAGATTCCGGAATTCTTCCTGAGAAGCCTTGAAAGCAGTGAAACGGTCCTATGTTGCAATAACTCAGAACCTCATTCTGAGTTTTCCCGGCAGAGGTCATTCGGCTGAACACAATCGTGGACTAATTAGAGCCAGATGTAGGCAGTGCCGTCCATAGTGCTGGATGGACAGTGGTGGCGTGCCAAACAACTGAGCTCTAGTTGTCAACAGTTTCACAAAGTGCCATAAGTTGAGGTTCAACTTACTGCTCCGGTTGAGTAGAGTGTAGCCGTCAAAGCTGGAATCAGTAGCACTCAGGTGAGAAGAACGGGAAGCAGATATACCCAGTCCGCTGGCAGTGTCCTACGGGGACCAGCCTATCTGGCTGCCACGCCTGAATGTTTGCAACCGCGGCCTAGCTAGGCAGGCGCAATTGTGCAGCAATGCAAACTGCATAACCTGGCCAAATTTCACGGGTGTACAAGAAACCACGGGGGATTTACAAGGAGATGTTCACCTGGAACAGCCGGAGGCCTGCCGGCAGGAAGATTCCGGAATTCTTCCTGAGAAGCCTTGAAAGCAGTGAAACGCTCCTATGTTGCAATAACTCAGAACCTCATTCTCAGTGTTTCCGGCAGAGGTCATTCGGCTGAACACAACCGTGGACTAATTAGAGCCATATGTAGGGAGTGACGTCCATAGTGCTGGATGGAGAGTGGTGGCGTGCCAAACAACTGAGCTCTAGTTCTGAAGAGTTTCACAAAGTGCCATAAGTTGAGGTTCAACTTAATGCTCCGGTTGAGTAGAGTGTAGCCGTCAAAGCTGGAATCAGTAGCACAAAGGTGAGGAGAACGGGAAGCAGATATACCCAGTCCGCTGGCAGTGTCCTACGGGGACCAGTCCATAAGGCTGCCACGCCTGAATGTTTCCAACCGCGGCTGAGCTAGGCAGGCGGAATTGTGCAGCAATGCAAACTGCATAACTTGTCCAAATTTCACGGGTGTACAAGAAACCACGGGGGATTTACAAGGAGATGTTCACCCGGAAAAGCCGGAGGCCTGCCCGCAGCAAGATTCTGGAATTCTTCCTGAGAAGCCTTGAAAGCAGTGAAACGCTCCTATGTTGCAGTAACTTAGAACCTCATTCTGAGTTTTCCCGGCACAGGTGATTCGGCTGAACACAATCGTGAACTAATTAGAGCCAGATGTAGGCAGTACCGTCCATAGTGCTGGATGGACAGTAGTGGCGTGCCAAACAACTGAGCTCTAGTTCTCAACAGTTTCACAAAGTGCCATAAGTTGAGGTTCAACTTACTGCTCCGGTTGAGTCGAGTGTAGCCGTCAAAGCTGGAATCAGTAGCACTCAGGTGAGAAGAACGGGAAGCAGATATACCCAGTCCGCTGGCAGAGTCCTACGGGGACCAGCCTATCTGGCTGCCACGCCTGAATGTTTGCAACCGCGGCCGAGCTACGCTTGCGCAATTGTGCAGCCATGCAAACTGCATAACCTGGCCAAATTTCACGGGTGTACAAGAAACCAATGGGGATTTACAAGGAGATGTACACCCGGAACAGCCGGAGGCCTGCCGGCAGCAAGATTCCGGAATTCTTCCTGAGAAGCCTTGAAAGCAGTGAAACGCTCCTACGTTGCAATAACTCAGAACCTCATTCTGGGTGTTCCCGGCTGAGGTCATTCGGCTGAACACAATCGTGGACTAATTAGAGCCAGATGTAGGCAGTGCCGTCCATAGTGCTGGATGGACAGTGGTGGCGTGCCAAACAACTGAGCTCTAGTTCTCAACAGTTTCACAAAGTGCCATAAGTTGAGGTTCAACTTACGGCTCCGGTTGAGTAGAGTGTAGCCTTCAAATCGGGAATCAGTAGCACTCAGGTGAGAAGAACGGGAAGCAGATATACCCAGTCCGCTGGCAGAGTACTACGGGGACCAGCCTATCTGGCTGCCACGCCTGAAAGTTTGCAACCGCGGCCGAGCTAGGCAGGCGCAATTGTGCAGCAATGCAAACTGCATAACCTGTCCAAATTTCACGGGTGTACAAGAAACCAATGCGGATTTACAAGGAGATATTCACCCAGAACAGCCGGAGGCCTGCCGGCAGCAAGATTCCGGAATTCTTCCTGAGAAGGCTTGAAAGCAGTGAAACGCTCCTATGTTGCAATAACTCAGAACTTCATTCTCAGTGTTCCCGGCAGAGGTCATTCGGCTGAACACAATCGTGGACTAATTAGAGCCAGATGTAGGCAGTGCAGTCCATAGTGCTGGATGGACAATGGTGGCGTGCCAAACAACTGAGCTCTAGTTCTCAACAGTTTCACAAAGTGCCATAAGTTGAGGTTCAACTTAATGGTCCGGTTGAGTAGAGTGTAGCCGTCAAAGCTGGAATCAGTAGCACTCAGGTGAGAAGAACGGGAAGCAGATATACCCAGTCCGCTGGCAGTGTCCTACGGGGACCAGCCTATCTGGCTGCCACGCCTGAATGTTTGCAACCGCGGCCTAGCTAGGCAGGCGCAATTGTGCAGCAATCCAAACTGCATAACCTGGCCAAATTTCACGGGTGTACAAGAAACCACGGGGGATTTACAAGCAGATGTTCACCTGGAACAGCCGGAGGCCTGCCGGCAGGAAGATTCCGGAATTCTTCCTGAGAAGCCTTGAAAGCAGTGAAACGCTCCTATGTTGCAATAACTCAGAACCTCATTCTGAGTGTTGGGGGCAGAGGTCATTCGGCTGAACACAACCGTGGACTAATTAGAGCCATATGTAGGGAGTGACGTCCATAGTGCTGGATGGAGAGTGGTGGCGTGCCAAACAACTGAGCTCTAGTTCTGAACAGTTTCACAAAGTGCCATAAGTTGAGGTTCAACTTAGTGCTCCCGTTGAGTAGAGTGTAGCCATCAAAGCTGGAATCAGTAGCACAAAGGTGAGGAGAACGAGAAGCAGATATACCCAGTCCGCTGGCAGTGTCCTACGGGGACCAGTCCATCAGGCTGCCACGCCTGAATGTTTGCAACCGCGGCTGAGCTAGGCAGGCGGAATTGTGCAGCAATGCAAACTGCATAACTTGGCCAAATTTCACGGGTGGACAAGAAACCACGGGGGATTTACAAGGAGATGTTCACCCGGAACAGCCGGAGGCCTGCCCGCAGCAAGATTCCGGAATTCTTCCTGAGAAGCCTTGAAAGCAGTGAAACGCTCCTATGTTCCAGTAACTTAGAACCTCATTCTGAGTTTTCCCGGCAGAGGTCATTCGGCTGAACACAATCGTGAACTAATTAGAGCCAGATGTAGGCAGTACCGTCCATAGTGCTGGATGGACAGTGGTGGCATGCCAAACAACTGAGCTCTAGTTCTCAACAGTTTCACAAAGTGCCATAAGTTGAGGTTCAACTTACTGCTCCGGTTGAGTCGAGTGTAGCCGTCAAAACTGGAATCAGTAGCACTCAGGTGAGAAGAACGGGAAGCACATATACCCAGTCCGCTGGCAGAGTCCTATGGGGACCAGCCTATCTGGCTGCCACGCCTGAATGTTTGCAACCACGGCCGAGCTAGGCTTGCGCAATTGTGCAGCAATGCAAAATGCATAACCTGGCCAAATTTCACGGGTGTACAAGAAACCAATGGGGATTTACAAGGAGATGTTCACCCGGAACAGCCGGAGGCCTGCGGGCAGCAAGGTTCCGGAATTCTTCCTGAGAAGCCTTGAAAGCAGTGAAACGCTCCTATGTTGCAATAACTCAGAACCTCATTCTGAGTGTTCCCGGCAGAGGTCATTCGGCTGAACACAACCGTGGACTAATTAGAGCCAGATGTAGGGAGTGCCGTCCATAGTGCTGGATGGAGAGTGGTGGCGTGCCAAAAAACTGAGCTCTAGTTCTCAACAGTTTTACAAAGTGCCATAAGTTGAGGTTCAACTTACTGCTCCGGTGGAGTAGAGTGTAGCCGTCAAAGCTGGAATCAGTAGCACTCAGGTGAGAAGAACGGGAAGCAGATATACACAGTCCGCTGGCAGAGTCCTACGGGGACCAGCCTATCTGGCTGCCACGCCAGAATATTTGCAACCGCGGCCGAGCTAGGCAGGCGCAATTGTGCAGCAATGCAAACTGCATAACCTGTCCAAATTTCACGGGTGTACAAGAAACCACGGGGGATTTACAAGGAGATGTTCACCCGGAACAGCCGGAGGCCTGCCGGCAGCAAGATTCCGGAATTCTTCCTGAGAAGCCTTGAAAGCAGTGAAACGCTATTATGTTGCAATAACTCAGAACCTCATTCTGAGTGTTCCCGGCAGAGGTCATTCGGCTGAACACAACCATGGACTAATTATAGCCAGATGTAGGCAGTGCCGTCCATAGTGCTGGATGGACAGTGGTGTCGTGCCAAACAACTGAGTTCTAGTGCTCAACACTTACACAAAGTGCCATGAGTTTTGGTTCAACTTAATGCTCCGGTTGAGTAGAGTATAGCCGTCAAAGCTGGAATCAGTAGCACTCAGGTGAGAAGAACGGGAAGCAGATATACCCAGTCCGCTGGCAGTGTCCTACGGGGACTAGCCTATCTGGCTGCCACGCCTGAATGTTTGCAACCGTGGCCGAGCTAGGCAGGCGCAATTGTGAAGCCATGCAAACTGCATAACCTGGCCAAATTTCACGGGTGTACAAGAAACCACGGGGGATTTACAAGGAGATGTTCACCCGGAACAGCCGGAGGCCTGCCGGCAGCAAGATTCCTGAATTCTTCCTGAGAAGCCTTGAAAGCAGTGAAACGCTCCTATGTTGCAATAACTCAGAACGTCATTCTGAGTGTTCCCGGCAGAGGTCATTCGGCTGAACACAATCGTGGACTAATTAGAGCCAGATGTAGGCAGTTCCGTCCATAGTGCTGGATGGAGAGTGGTGGCGTGGTAAAATACTGAGCTCTAGTTCTCAACACTTTCACAAAGTCCCGTAAGTTGAGGTTCAACTTAATGCTCCGGTTGCGTAGAGTGTAGCCGTCAAAGCTGGAATCAGTAGCACTCAGGTGAGAAGAACAGGAAGCAGATATACCCAATCCGCTGGCAGTGTCCTACGGGGACCAGCCTATCTGGCTGCCACGCCTGAATGTTTGCAACCGCAACCGAGCTAGGCAGGCGCAATTGTGCAGCAATGCAAACTGCATAACCTGTCCAAATTTCACGGGAGTACAAGAAACCACTGGGAATTTACAAGGAGATGTTCACTCGGAGAGCCAGAGGCCCACCGGCAGCAAGATTCCGGAATTCTTCCTGAGAAGCTTTGAAAGCAGTGAAACGCTCCTATGTTGCAATAACTCAGAACCTCATTCTGAGTGTTCCCGGCAGAGGTCATTCGGCTGAACACAACCGTGGACTAATTAGAGCCAGATGTAGGGAGTGCCGTCCATACTGCTGGATGGACAGTGGTGGCGTGCCAAACAACTGAGCTCTAGTTCTCAACAGTTTCACAAAGTGCCATAAGTTGAGGTTCAACTTACTGCTCTGGTGGAGTAGAGTGTAGCCGTCAAAGCTGGAATCAGTAGCACTCAGGTGAGAAGAACGGGAAGCAGATATACACAGTCCGCTAGCAGAGTCCTATGGGGACCAGCCTATCTGGCTGCCACGCCTGAATGTTTGCAACCGCGGCCGTGCTAGGCAGGCGCAATTGTGCAGCAATGCAAACTGCATAACCTGTCCAAATTTCACGGGTGTACAAGAAACCACGGGGGATTTACAAGGAGATGTTCACCCGGAACAGCCGGAGGCCTGCCGGCAGCAAGATTCCGGAATTCTTCCTGAGAAGCCTTGAAAGCAGTGAAACGCTCCTATGTTGCAATAACTCAGAACCTCATTCTGAGTTTTCCCGGCAGAGGTCTTTCGGCTGAACACAATCGTGAACTAATTAGAGCCAGATGTAGGCAGTGCCGTCCATAGTGCTGGATTCACAGTGGTGGCGTGCCAAACAACTGAGCTCTAGTTGTCAACAGTTTCACAAAGAGCCATAAGTTGAGGTTCAACTTACTGCTCCGGTTGAGTCGAGTGTAGCCGTCAAAGGTGGAATCAGTAGCACTCAGGTGAGAAGAACGGGAAGCAGATATACCCAGTCCGCTGGCAGAGTCCTACGGGGGCCAGCCTATCTGGCTGCCACGCCTGAATGTTTGCAACCATGGCCGAGCTAGGCTGGCGCAATTGTGCAGCAATGCAAACTGCATAACCTGGCCAAATTTCACGGGTGTACGAGAAACAAATGGGGATTTACAAGGAGATGTTCACCCGGAACAGCCGGAGGCCTGCCGGCAGCAAGATTCCGGAATTCTTCCTGAGAAGCCTTGAAAGCAGTGAAACGCTCCTATGTTGCAATAACTCAGATCCTCATTCTGAGTGTTCCCGGCAGAGGTCATTCGGCTGAACACAACCGTGGACTAATTAGAGCCAGATGTAGGGAGTGCCGTCCATAGTGCTGGATGGACAGTGGTGGCGTGCCAAACAACTGAGCTCTAGTTCTCAGCAGTTTCACAAAGTGCCATAAGTTGAAGTTCAACTTACTGTTCCGGTTGAGTAGACTGTAGCCGTCAAAGCTGGAATCAGTAGCACTCAGGTGAGAAGAACGGGAAGCAGATATGCCCAGTCCGCTGGCAGAGTACTACGGGGACCAGCCTATCTGGCTGCCACGCCTGAAATTTCAAACGCGGCCGAGCTAGGCAGGCGCAATTGTGCAGCAATGCAAACTGCATAACCTGGCCAAATTTCACGGGTGTACAAGAAACCAATGGGGATTCACAAGGAGATATTCACCCGGAACAGCCGATGCCTGCCGGCAGCAAGATTCCGGAATTCTTCCTGAGAAGTCTTGAAAGCAGTGAAACGGTCCTATGTTGCAATAACTCAGAACCTCATTCTCAGTGTTCCCGGCAGAGGTCATTCGGCTGAACACAATCGTGGACTAATTAGAGCCAGATGTAGGCAGTGCCGTCCATAGTGCTGGATGGACAGTGGTGGCGTGCCAAACAACTGAGCTCTAGTTGTCAACAGTTTCACAAAGTGCCATAAGTTGAGGTTCAACTTAATGCTCCGGTTGAGTAGAGTGTAGCCGTCAAAGCTGGAATCAGTAGCACTCAGGTGAGAAGAACGGGAAGCAGATATACCCAGTCCGCTGGCAGTGTCCTACGGGGACCAGCCTATCTGGCTGCCACGCCTGAATGTTTGCAACCGCGGCCTAGCTAGCCAGGCGACATTGTGCAGCAATGCAAACTGCATAACCTGGCCAAATTTCACGGGTGTACAAGAAACCAATGGGGATTTACAAGGAGATGTACACCCGGAACAGCCGGAGGCCTGCCGGCAGCAAGATTCCGGAATTCTTCCTGAGAAGCCTTGAAAGCAGTGAAACGCTCCTACGTTGCAATAACTCAGAACCTCATTCTGGGTGTTCCCGGCTGAGGTCATTCGGCTGAACACAATCGTGGACTAATTAGAGCCAGATGTAGGCAGTGCCGGCCATAGTGCTGGATGGACAGTGGTGGCGTGCCAAACAACTGAGCTCTAGTTCTCAACAGTTTCACAAAGTGCCATAAGTTGAGGTTCAACTTACGGCTCCCGTTGAGTAGAGTGTAGCCGTCAAATCGGGAATCAGTAGCACTCAGGTGAGAAGAACGGGAAGCAGATATACCCAGTCCGCTGGCAGAGTACTACGGGGACCAGCCTATCTGGCTGCCACGCCTGAAAGTTTGCAAACGCGGCCGAGCTAGGCAGGCGCAATTGTGCAGCAATGCAAACTGCATAACCTGTCCAAATTTCACGGGTGTACAAGAAACCAATGGGGATTTACAAGGAGATGTTCACCCGGAACAGCCGGAGGCCTGCCGGCAGCAAGATTCCGGAATTCTTCCTCAGAAGCCCTGAAAGCAGTGAAATGCTCCTATGTTGCAATAACTCAGAACCTCATTCTGAGTGTTCCCGGCAGAGGTCATTCGGCTGAACACAATCGTGGACTAATTAGAGCCAGATGTAGGCAGTGCCGTCCATAGTGCTGGATGGACAGTGGTGGCGTGCCAAACAACTGAGCTCTAGTTCTCAACAGTTTCACAAAGTGCCATAAGTTGAGGTTCAGCTTAATGCTCCGGTTGAGTAGAGTGTAGCCGTCAAAGCTGGAATCAGTAGCACTCAGGTGAGAAGAACGGGAAGCAGATATACCCAGTCCGCTGGCAGTGTCCTACGGGGACCAGCCTATCTGGCTGCCATGCCTGAATGTTTGCAACCGCGGCCTCGCTAGGGAGGCGCAATTGTGCAGCAATGCAAACTGCATAACCTGGCCAAATTTCACGGGTGTACAAGAAACCACGGGGGATTTACAAGCAGATGTTCACCCGGAACAGCCGGAGGCCTGCTGGGAGCAAGATTCCGGAATTCTTCCTGAGAAGCCTTGAAAGCAATGAAACGCTCCTATGTTGCAATAACTCAGAACCTCATTCTGAGTGTTCCCGGCAGAGGTCATTCGGCTGAACACAACCGTGGACTAATTAGAGCCATATGTAGGGAGTGCCGTCCATAGTGCTGGATGGAGTGTGGTGGCGTGCCAAAAAACTGAGCTCTAGTTCTGAAGAGTTTCACAAAGTGCCATAAGTTGAGGTTCAAATTAATGCTCCGGTTGAGTAGAGTGTAGCCGTCAAAGCTTGAATCAGTAGCACTCAGGTGAGGAGAACGGGAAGCAGATATACCCAGTCCGCTGGCAGTGTCCTACGGGGACCAGCCTATCTGGCTGCCACGCCTGAATGTTTGCAACCGCGGCCGAGCTAGGCAGGCGCAATTGTGCAGCAATGCAAACTGCATAACCTGGCCAAATTTCACGGGTGTACACGAAACCACGGGGGATTTACAAGGAGATGTTCACCCGGAACAGCCGGAGGCCTGCGGGTAGCAAGATTCCGGAAATCCTCCTGAGAAGCCTTGAAAGCAGTGAAACGCTCCTATGTTGCAATAACTCAGAATCTCATTCTGAGTGTTCCCGGCACAGGTTATTCGGCTGAACACAACCGTGGACTAATTAGAGCCAGATGTAGGCAATGTCGTCCATAGTACTGGATGGAAAGTGGTGGCGTGCCAAATATCTAAGCTCTAGTTCTCAACAGTTTCACAAAGTGCCATACGTTGAGGTTCAACTTACTGCTCCGGTTGAGTCGAGTGTAGCCGTCAAAGCTGGAATCAGTAGCACTCAGGTGAGAAGAACGGGAAGCAGATATACCCAGTCCCCTGGCAGAGTACTACGGGGACCAGCCTATCTGGCTGCCACGCCTGAAATTTCAAACGCGGCCGAGCTAGGCAGGCGCAATTGTGCAGCAATGCAAACTGCATAACCTGTCCAAATTTCACGGGTGTACAAGAAACCAATGCGGATTTACAAGAAGATATTCACCCAGAAAAGCCGGAGGCCTGCCGGCAGCAAGATTCCGGAATTCTTCCTGAGAAGCCTTGAAAGCAGTGAAACGCTCCTATGTTGCAATAACTCAGAACCTCATTCTCAGTGTTCCCGGCAGAGGTCATTCGGCTGAACACAATCGTGGACTAATTAGAGCCAGATGTAGGCAGTGCCGTCCATAGTGCTGGATGGACAGTGGTGGCGTGCCAAACAACTGAGCTCTAGTTCTCAACAGTTTCCCAAAGTGCCATAAGTAGAGGTTCAACTTAATGGTCCGGTTGAGTAGAGTGTAGCCGTCAAAGCTGGAATCAGTAGCACTCAGGTGAGAAGAACGGGAAGCAGATATACCCAGTCCGCTGGCAGTGTCCTACGGGGACCAGCCTATCTGGCTGCCACGCCTGAATGTTTGCAACCGCGGCCTAGCTAGGCAGGCTCAATTGTGCAGCAATGCAAACTGCATAACCTGGCCAAATTTCACGGGTGTACAAGAAACCACGGGGGATTTACAAGGAGATGTTCACCTGGAACAGCCGGAGGCCTGCCGGCAGGAAGATTCCGGAATTCTTCCTGAGAAGCCTTGAAAGCAGTGAAACGCTCCTATGTTGCAATAACTCAGAACCTCATTCTGAGTGTTCCCGGCAGAGGTCATTCGGCTGAACACAACCGTGGACTAATTAGAGCCAGATGTAGGGAGTGCCGTCCATAGTGCTGGATGGAGAGTGGTGGCGTGCCAAACAACTGAGCTCTAGTTCTCAACAGTTTTACAAAGTGCCATAAGTTGAGGTTCAAGTTACTGCTCCGGTGGAGTAGAGTGTAGCCGTCAAAGCTGGAATCAGTAGCACTCAGGTGAGAAGAACGGGAAGCAGATATACACAGTCCGCTGGCAGAGTCCTACGGGGACCAGCCTATCTGGCTGCCACGCCAGAATATTTGCAATCGCGGCCGAGCTAGGCAGGCGCAATTGTGCAGCAATGCAAACTGCATAACCTGTCCAAATTTCACGGGTGTACAAGAAACCACGGGGGATTTACAAGGAGATGTTCACCCGGAACAGCCGGAGGCCTGCCGGCAGCAAGATTCCGGAATTCTTCCTGAGAAGCCTTGAAAGCAGTGAAACGCTCCTATGTTGCAATAACTCAGAACATCATTCTGAGTGTTCCCGGCAGAGGTCATTCGGCTGAACACAACCATGGACTAATTAGAGCCAGATGGAGGCACTGCCGTCCATAGTGCTGGATGGACAGTGGTGGCGTGCCAAACAACTGAGTTCTAGTGCTCAACACTTACACAAAGTGCCATGAGTTGAGGTTCAACTTAATGCTCCGGTTGAGTAGAGTATAGCCGTCAAAGCTGGAATCAGTAGCACTCAGGTGAGAAGAACGGGAAGCAGATATACCCAGTCCGCTGGCAGTGTCCTACGGGGACTAGCCTATCTGGCTGCCACGCCTGAATGTTTGCAACCGTGGCCGAGCTAGGCAGGCGCAATTGTGAAGCCATGCAAACTGCATAACCTGGCCAAATTTCACGGGTGTACAAGAAACCACGGGGGATTTACAAGGAGATGTTCACCCGGAACAGCCGGAGGCCTGCCGGCAGCAAGATTCCGGAATTCTTCCTGAGAAGCCTTGAAAGCAGTGAAACGCTCCTATGTTGCAATAACTCAGAACGTCATTCTGAGTGTTCCCGGCAGAGGTCATTCGGCTGAACACAATCTTGGACTAATTAGAGCCAGATGTAGGCAGTTCCGTCCATAGTGCTGGATGGAGAGTGGTGGCGTGGTAAAATACTGAGCTCTAGTTCTCAACACTTTCACAAAGTCCCGTAAGTTGAGGTTCAACTTAATGCTCCGGTTGCGTAGAGTGTAGCAGTCAAAGCTGGAATCAGTAGCACTCAGGTGAGAAGAACAGGAAGCAGATATACCCAATCCGCTGGCAGTGTCCTACGGGGACCAGCCTATCTGGCTGCCACGCCTGAATGTTTGCAACCGCAGCCGAGCTAGGCAGGCGCAATTGTGCAGCAATGCAAACTGCATAACCTGTCCAAATTTCACGGGTGTACAAGAAACCACGGGGAATTTACAAGGAGATGTTCACTCGGAGAGCCAGAGGCCCACCGGCAGCAAGATTCCGGAATTCTTCCTGAGAAGCTTTGAAAGCAGTGAAACGCTCCTATGTTGCAATAACTCAGAACCTCATTCTGAGTGTTCCCGGCAGAGGTCATTCGGCTGAACACAACCGTGGACTAATTAGAGCCAGATGTAGGGAGTGCCGTCCATACTGCTGGATGGACAGTGGTGGCGTGCCAAACAACTGAGCTCTAGTTCTCAACAGTTTCACAAAGTGCCATAAGTTGAGGTTCAACTTAATGGTCCGGTTGAGTAGAGTGTAGCCGTCAAAGCTGGAATCAGTAGCACTCAGGTGAGAAGAACGGGAAGCAGATATACCCAGTCCGCTGGCAGTGTCCTACGGGGACCAGCCTATCTGGCTGCCACGCCTGAATGTTTGCAACCGCGGCCTAGCTAGGCAGGCGCAATTGTGCAGCAATGCAAACTGCATAACCTGGCCAAATTTCACGGGTGTACAAGAAACCACGGGGGATTTACAAGGAGATGTTCACCTGGAACAGCCGGAGGCCTGCCGGCAGGAAGATTCCGGAATTCTTCCTGAGAAGCCTTGAAAGCAGTGAAACGCTCCTATGTTGCAATAACTCAGAACCTCATTCTGAGTGTTGCCGGCAGAGGTCATTCGGCTGAACACAACCGTGGACTAATTAGAGCCATATGTAGGGAGTGACGTCCATAGTGCTGGATGGAGAGTGGTGGCGTGCCAAACAACTGAGCTCTAGTTCTGAACAGTTTCACAAAGTGCCATAAGAAGAGGTTCAACATAATGCTCCCGTTGAGTAGAGTGTAGCCATCAAAGCTGGAATCAGTAGCACAAAGGTGAGGAGAACGGGAAGCAGATATACCCAGTCCGCTGGCAGTGTCCTACGGGGACCAGTCCATCAGGCTGCCACGCCTGAATGTTTGCAACCGCGGCTGAGCTAGGCAGGCGGAATTGTGCAGCAATGCAAACTGCATAACTTGGCCAAATTTCACGGGTGGACAAGAAACCACGGGGGATTTACAAGGAGATGTTCACCCGGAACAGCCGGAGGCCTGCCCGCAGCAAGATTCCGGAATTCTTCCTGAGAAGCCTTGATAGCAGTGAAACGCTCCTATGTTGCAGTACCTTAGAACCTCATTCTGAGTTTTCCCGGCAGAGGTCATTCGGCTGAACACAATCGTGAACTAATTAGAGCCAGATGTAGGCAGTACCGTCCATAGTGCTGGATGGACAGTGGTGGCATGCCAAACAACTGAGCTCTAGTTCTCAACAGTTTCACAAAGTGCCATAAGTTGAGGTTCAACTTACTGCTCCGGTTGAGTCGAGTGTAGCCGTCAAAGCTGGAATCAGTAGCACTCAGGTGAGAAGAACGGGAAGCACATATACCCAGTCCGCTGGCAGAGTCCTATGGGGACCAGCCTATCTGGCTGCCACGACTGAATGTTTGCAACCGCGGCCGAGCTAGGCTTGCGCAATTGTGCAGCAATGCAAAATGCATAACCTGGCCAAATTTCACGGGTGTACAAGAAACCACGGGGGATTTACAAGCAGATGTTCACCCGGAACAGCCGGAGGCCTGCTGGGAGCAAGATTCCGGAATTCTTCCTGAGAAGCCTTGAAAGCAATGAAACGCTCCTATGTTGCAATAACTCAGAACCTCATTCTGAGTGTTCCCGGCAGAGGTCATTCGGCTGAACACAACCGTGGACTAATTAGAGCCATATGTAGGGAGTGCCGTCCATAGTGCTGGATGGAGAGTGGTGGCGTGCCAAAAAACTGAGCTCTAGTTCTGAAGAGTTTCACAAAGTGCCATAAGTTGAGGTTCAACTTAATGCTCCGGTTGAGTAGAGTGTAGCCGTCAAAGCTTGAATCAGTAGCACTCAGGTGAGGAGAACGGGAAGCAGATATACCCAGTCCGCTGGCAGTGTCCTACGGGGACCAGCCTATCTGGCTGCCACGCCTGAATGTTTGCAACCGCGGCCGAGCTAGGCAGGCGCAATTGTGCAGCAATGCAAACTGCATAACCTGGCCAAATTTCACGGGTGTACAGGAAACCACGGGGGATTTACAAGGAGATGTTCACCCGGAACAGCCGGAGGCCTGCGGGCAGCAATATTCCGGAAATCCTCCTGAGAAGCCTTGAAAGCAGTGAAACGCTCCTATGTTGCAATAACTCAGAATCTCATTCTGAGTGTTGCCGGCAGAGGTTATTCGGCTGAACACAACCGTGGACTAATTAGAGCCAGATGTAGGCAATGTCGTCCATAGTACTGGATGGAAAGTGGTGGCGTGCCAAATATCTAAGCTCTAGTTCTCAACAGTTTCACAAAGTGCCATACGTTGAGGTTCAACTTACTGCTCCGGTTGAGTCGAGTGTAGCCGTCAAAGCTGGAATCAGTAGCACTCAGGTGAGAAGAACGGGAAGCAGATATACCCAGTCCGCTGGCAGAGTACTACGGGGACCAGCCTATCTGGCTGCCACGCCTGAAATTTCAAACGCGGCCGAGCTAGGCAGGCGCAATTGTGCAGCAATGCAAACTGCATAACCTGTCCAAATTTCACGGGTGTACAAGAAACCAATGCGGATTTACAAGAAGATATTCACCCAGAAAAGCCGGAGGCCTGCCGGCAGCAAGATTCCGGAATTCTTCCTGAGAAGCCTTGAAAGCAGTGAAACGCTCCTATGTTGCAATAACTCAGAACCTCATTCTCAGTGTTCCCGGCATAGGTCATTCGGCTGAACACAATCGTGGACTAATTAGAGCCAGATGTAGGCAGTGCCGTCCATAGTGCTGGATGGACAGTGGTGGCGTGCCAAACAACTGAGCTCTAGTTCTCAACAGTTTCACAAAGTGCCATAAGTTGAGGTTCAACTTAATGGTCCGGTTGAGTAGAGTGTAGCCGTCAAAGCTGGAATCAGTAGCACTCAGGTGAGAAGAACGGGAAGCAGATATACCCAGTCCGCTGGCAGTGTCCTACGGGGACCAGCCTATCTGGCTGCCACGCCTGAATGTTTGCAACCGCGGCCTAGCTAGGCAGGCGCAATTGTGCAGCAATGCAAACTGCATAACCTGGCCAAATTTCACGGGTGTACAAGAAACCACGGGGGATTTACAAGGAGATGTTCACCTGGAACAGCCGGAGGCCTGCCGGCAGGAAGATTCCGGAATTCTTCCTGAGAAGCCTTGAAAGCAGTGAAACGCTCCTATGTTGCAATAACTCAGAACCTCATTCTGAGTGTTGCCGGCAGAGGTCATTCGGCTGAACACAACCGTGGACTAATTAGAGCCATATGTAGGGAGTGACGTCCATAGTGCTGGATGGAGAGTGGTGGCGTGCCAAACAACTGAGCTCTAGTTCTGAACAGTTTCACAAAGTGCCATAAGAAGAGGTTCAACTTAATGCTCCCGTTGAGTAGAGTGTAGCCATCAAAGCTGGAATCAGTAGCACAAAGGTGAGGAGAACGGGAAGCAGATATACCCAGTCCGCTGGCAGTGTCCTACGGGGACCAGTCCATCAGGCTGCCACGCCTGAATGTTTGCAACCGCGGCTGAGCTAGGCAGGCGGAATTGTGCAGCAATGCAAACTGCATAACTTGGCCAAATTTCACGGGTGGACAAGAAACCACGGGGGATTTACAAGGAGATGTTCACCCGGAACAGCCGGAGGCCTGCCCGCAGCAAGATTCCGGAATTCTTCCTGAGAAGCCTTGATAGCAGTGAAACGCTCCTATGTTGCAGTAACTTAGAACCTCATTCTGAGTTTTCCCGGCAGAGGTCATTCGGCTGAACACAATCGTGAACTAATTAGAGCCAGATGTAGGCAGTACCGTCCATAGTGCTGGATGGACAGTGGTGGCATGCCAAACAACTGAGCTCTAGTTCTCAACAGTTTCACAAAGTGCCATAAGTTGAGGTTCAACTTACTGCTCCGGTTGAGTCGAGTGTAGCCGTCAAAGCTGGAATCAGTAGCACTCAGGTGAGAAGAACGGGAAGCACATATACCCAGTCCGCTGGCAGAGTCCTATGTGGACCAGCCTATCTGGCTGCCACGCCTGAATGTTTGCAACCGCGGCCGAGCTAGGCTTGCGCAATTGTGCAGCAATGCAAAATGCATAACCTGGCCAAATTTCACGGGTGTACAAGAAACCAATGGGGATTTACAAGGAGATGTTCACCCGGAACAGCCGGAGGACTGCCGGCAGCAAGATTCCGGAATTCTTCCTGAGAAGCCTTGAAAGCAGTGAAACGCTCCTATGTTGCAATAACTCAGAACCTCATTCTGAGTGTTCCCGGCAGAGGTCATTCGGCTGAACACAACCGTGGACTAATTAGAGCCAGATGTAGGGAGTGCCGTCCATAGTGCTGGATGGAGAGTGGTGGCGTGCCAAACAACTGAGCTCTAGTTCTCAACAGTTTTACAAAGTGCCATAAGTTGAGGTTCAACTTACTGCTCCGGTGGAGTAGAGTGTAGCCGTCAAAGCTGGAATCAGTAGCACTCAGGTGAGAAGAACGGGAAGCAGATATACACAGTCCGCTGGCAGAGTCCTACGGGGACCAGCCTATCTGGCTGCCACGCCAGAATATTTGCAATCGCGGCCGAGCTAGGCAGGCGCAATTGTGCAGCAATGCAAACTGCATAACCTGTCCAAATTTCACGGGTGTACAAGAAACCACGGGGGATTTACAAGGAGATGTTCACCCGGAACAGACGGAGGCCTGCCGGCAGCAAGATTCCGGAATTCTTCCTGAGAAGCCTTGAAAGCAGTGAAACGCTCCTATGTTGCAATAACTCAGAACCTCATTCTGAGTGTTCCCGGCAGAGGTCATTCGGCTGAACACAACCATGGACTAATTAGAGCCAGATGGAGGCAGTGCCGTCCATAGTGCTGGATGGACAGTGGTGGCGTGCCAAACAACTGAGTTCTAGTGCTCAACACTTACACAAAGTGCCATGAGTTGAGGTTCAACTTAATGCTCCGGTTGAGTAGAGTATAGCCGTCAAAGCTGGAATCAGTAGCACTCAGGTGAGAAGAACGGGAAGCAGATATACCCAGTCCGCTGGCAGTGTCCTACGGGGACTAGCCTATCTGGCTGCCACGCCTGAATGTTTGCAACCGTGGCCGAGCTAGGCAGGCGCAATTGTGAAGCCATGCAAACTGCATAACCTGGCCAAATTTCACGGGTGTACAAGAAACCACGGGGGATTTACAAGGAGATGTTCACCCGGAACAGCCGGAGGCCTGCCGGCAGCAAGATTCCGGAATTCTTCCTGAGAAGCCTTGAAAGCAGTGAAACGCTCCTATGTTGCAATAACTCAGAACGTCATTCTGAGTGTTCCCGGCAGAGGTCATTCGGCTGAACACAATCTTGGACTAATTAGAGCCAGATGTAGGCAGTTCCGTCCATAGTGCTGGATGGAGAGTGGTGGCGTGGTAAAATACTGAGCTCTAGTTCTCAACACTTTCACAAAGTCCCGTAAGTTGAGGTTCAACTTAATGCTCCGGTTGCGTAGAGTGTAGCCGTCAAAGCTGGAATCAGTAGCACTCAGGTGAGAAGAACAGGAAGCAGATATACCCAATCCGCTGGCAGTGTCCTACGGGGACCAGCCTATCTGGCTGCCACGCCTGAATGTTTGCAACCGCAGCCGAGCTAGGCAGGCGCAATTGTGCAGCAATGCAAACTGCATAACCTGTCCAAATTTCCCGGGTGTACAAGAAACCACGGGGAATTTACAAGGAGATGTTCACTCGGAGAGCCAGAGGCCCACCGGCAGCAAGATTCCGGAATTCTTCCTGAGAAGCTTTGAAAGCAGTGAAACGCTCCTATGTTGCAATAACTCAGAACCTCATTCTGAGTGTTCCCGGCAGAGGTCATTCGGCTGAACACAACCGTGGACTAATTAGAGCCAGATGTAGGGAGTGCCGTCCATACTGCTGGATGGACAGTGGTGGCGTGCCAAACAACTGAGCTCTAGTTCTCAACAGTTTCACAAAGTGCCATAAGTTGAGGTTCAACTTACTGCTCCGGTGGAGTAGAGTGTAGCCGTCAAAGCTGGAATCAGTAGCACTCAGGTGAGAAGAACCGGAAGCAGATATACACAGTCCGCTGGCAGAGTCCTATGGGGACCAGCCTATCTGGCTGCCACGCCTGAATGTTTGCAACCGCGGCCGTGCTAGGCAGGCGCAATTGTGCAGCAATGCAAACTGCATAACCTGTCCAAATTTCACGGGTGTACAAGAAACCACGGGGGATTTACAAGGAGATGTTCACCCGGAACAGACGGAGGCCTGCCGGCAGCAAGATTCCGGAATTCTTCCTGAGAAGCCTTGAAAGCAGTGAAACGCTCCTATGTTGCAATAACTCAGAACCTCATTCTGAGTTTTCCCGGCAGAAGTCATTCGGCTGAACACAATCGTGAACTAATTAGAGCCAGATGTAGGCAGTGCCGTCCATAGTGCTGGATGCACAGTGGTGGCGTGCCAAACAACTGAGCTCTAGTTGTCAACAGTTTCACAAAGTGCCATAAGTTGAGGTTCAACTTACTGCTCCGGTTGAGTCGAGTGTAGCCGTCAAAGGTGGAATCAGTAGCACTCAGGTGAGAAGAACGGGAAGCAGATATACCCAGTCCGCTGGCAGAGTCCTACGGGGGCCAGCCTATCTGGCTGCCACGCCTGAATGTTTGCAACCATGGCCGAGCTAGGCAGGCGCAATTGTGCAGCAATGCAAACTGCATAACCTGGCCAAATTTCACGGGTGTACAAGAAACAAATGGGGATTTACAAGGAGATGTTCACCCGGAACAGCCGGAGGCCTGCCGGCAGCAAGATTCCGGAATTCTTCCTGAGAAGCCTTGAAAGCAGTGAAACGCTCCTATGTTGCAATAACTCAGATCCTCATTCTGAGTTTTCCCGGCAGAGGTCATTCGGCTGAACACAACCGTGGACTAATTAGAGCCAGATGTAGGGAGTGCCGTCCATAGTGCTGGATGGATAGTGGTGGCGTGCCAAACAACTGAGCTCTAGTTCTCAGCAGTTTCACAAAGTGCCATAAGTTGAAGTTCAACTTACTGCTCCGGTTGAGTAGAGTGTAGCCGACAAAGCTGGAATCAGTAGCACTCAGGTGAGAAGAACGGGAAGCAGATATACCCAGTCCGCTGGCAGAGTACTACGGGGACCAGCCTATCTGGCTGCCACGCCTGAAATTTCAAACGCGGCCGAGCTAGGCAGGCGCAATTGTGCAGCAATGCAAACTGCATAACCTGTCCAAATTTCACGGGTGTACAAGAAACCAATGGGGATTCACAAGGAGATATTCACCCGGAACAGCCGGATGCCTGCCGGCAGCAAGATTCCGGAATTCTTCCTGAGAAGCCTTGAAAGCAGTGAAACGGTCCTATGTTGCAATAACTCAGAACCTCATTCTCAGTGTTCCCGGCAGAGGTCATTCGGCTGAACAAAATCGTGGACTAATTAGAGCCAGATGTAGGCAGTGCCGTCCATAGTGCTGGATGGACAGTGGTGGCGTGCCAAACAACTGAGCTCTAGTTGTCAACAGTTTCACAAAGTGCCATAAGTTGAGGTTCAACTTAATGCTCCGGTTGAGTAGAGTGTAGCCGTCAAAGCTGGAATCAGTAGCACTCAGGTGAGAAGAACGGGAAGCAGATATACCCAGTCCGCTGGCAGTGTCCTACGGGGACCAGCCTATCTGGCTGCCACGCCTGAATGTTTGCAACCGCGGCTGAGCTAGGCAGGCGGAATTGTGCAGCAATGCAAACTGCATAACTTGTCCAAATTTCCCGGGAGTACAAGAAACCACGGGGGATTTACAAGGAGATGTTCACCCGGAAAAGCCGGAGGCCTGCCCGCAGCAAGATTCCGGAATTCTTCCTGAGAAGCCTTGAAAGCAGTGAAACGCTCCTATGTTGCAGTAACTTAGAACCTCATTCTGAGTTTTCCCGGCACAGGTCATTCGGCTGAACACAATCGTGAACTAATTAGAGCCAGATGTAGGCAGTACCGTCCATAGTGCTGGATGGACAGTAGTGGCGTGCCAAACAACTGAGCTCTAGTTCTCAACAGTTTCACAAAGTGCCATAAGTTGAGGTTCAACTTACTGCTCCGGTTGAGTCGAGTGTAGCCGTCAAAGCTGGAATCAGTAGCACTCAGGTGAGAAGAACGGGAAGCAGATATACCCAGTCCGCTGGCAGAGTCCTACGGGGACCAGCCTATCTGGCTGCCACGCCTGAATGTTTGCAACCGCGGCCGAGCTAGGCTTGCGCAATTGTGCAGCCATGCAAACTGCATAACCTGGCCAAATTTCACGGGTGTACAAGAAACCAATTTGGATTTACAAGGAGATGTACACCCGGAACAGCCGGAGGCCTGCCGGCAGCAAGATTCCGGAATTCTTCCTGAGAAGCCTTGAAAGCAGTGAAACGCTCCTAAGTTGCAATAACTCAGAACCTCATTCTGAGTGTTCCCGGCAGAGGTCATTCTGCTGAACACAACCATGGACTAATTAGAGCCAGATGTAGGCAGTGCCGTCCATAGTGCTGGATGGACAGTGGTGGCGTGCCAAACAACTGAGTTCTAGTGCTCAACACTTACACAAAGTGCCATGAGTTGAGGTTCAACTTAATGCTCCGGTTGAGTAGAGTGTAGCCGTCAAAGCTGGAATCAGTAGCACTCAGGTGAGAAGAACGGGAAGCAGATATACCCAGTCCGCTGGCAGTGTCCTACGGGGACCAGCCTATCTGGCTGCCACGCCTGAATGTTTGCAACCGTGGCCGAGCTAGGCAGGCGCAATTGTGAAGCCATGCAAACTGCATAACCTGGCCAAATTTCACGGGTGTACAAGAAACCACGGGGGATTTACAAGGAGATGTTCACCCGGAACAGCCGGAGGCCTGCCGGCAGCAAGATTCCGGAATTCTTCCTGAGAAGCCTTGAAAGCAGTGAAACGCTCCTATGTTGCAATAACTCAGAACCTCATTCTGAGTGTTGCCGGCAGAGGTCATTCGGCTGAACACAATCGTGGACTAATTAGAGCCAGATGTAGGCAGTGCCGGCCATAGTGCTGGATGGACAGTGGTGGCGTGCCAAACAAGTGAGCTCTAGTTCTCATCATTTTCACAAAGTGCCATAAGTTGAGGTTCAACTTACTGCTCCGTTTGAGTAGAGTGTAGCTGTCAAATCTGGAATCAGTAGCACTCAGGTGAGAAGAACGGGAAGCAGATATACCCAGTCCGCTGGCAGAGTCCTACGGGGACCAGCCTATATGGCTGCCACGCCTGAATGTTTGCATCCGCAGCCGAGCTATGTAGGCGCAATTGTGCAGCAATTCAAACTGCATAACTTGTCCAAATTTCACGGGTGTACAAGAAACCACGGGGGATTTACAAGGAGATGTTCACTCGGAGAGCCAGAGGCCCGCCGGCAGCAAGATTCCGGAATTCTTCCTGAGAAGCCTTGAAAGCAGTGAAACGCTCCTATGTTGCAATAACTCAAAACCTCATTCTGAGTGTTCCCGGCAGAGGTCATTCGGCTGAACACAACCGTTGACTAATTAGAGCCAGATATAGGCAGTGCCGTCCATATTGCTGGATGGACACTGGTGGCGTGCCAAACAACTGAGCATTAGTTCTCAACACTTTCACAAAGTGCCCTAAGTTGAGGTTCAACTTACTGCTCCGGTTGAGTAGAGTGTATCCGTCAAAGCTGGAATCAGTAGCACTCAGGTGAGAAGAACGGAAAGCAGATATACCCAGTCCCCTGGCAGAGTCCTACGGGGACCAGCCTATCTGGCTGCCACGCCTGAATGTTTGCAACCGCGGCCGAGCTAGGCAGGCGCAATTGTGCAGCAATGCAAACTGCATAACCTGGCCAAATTTCACGGGTGTACATGAAACCACGGGGGATTTACAAGGAGATGTTCACCCGGAACAGCCGGAGGCCTGCCGGCAGGAAGATTCCGGAATTCTTCCTGAGAAGCCTTGAAAGCAGTGAAACGCTCCTATGTTGCAATAACTCAGAACCTCATTCTCAGTGTTCCCGGGAGAGGTCATTTGGCTGAACACAACCGTGGACTAATTAGAGCCAAATGTAGGCAGTGCCGTCCATAGTGCTGGATGCAGAGTGGTGGGGTGCCAAACAACTGAGCTCTAGTTCTCAACACTTTCACAAAGTGCCGTATGTTGAGGTTCAACTTAATGATCCGGTTGAGTAGAGTGTAGCCGTCAAAGCTGGAATCAGTAGAACTCAGGTGAGAAGAACGGGAAACAGATATACCCAGTCCGCTGGCAGTGTCCTACGGGGACCAGCCTATCTGGCTGCCACGCCTGAATGTTTGCAACCGCGGCCGAGCTAGGCAGGCGCAATTGTGCAGCAATGCAAACTGCATAACCTGTCCAAATTTCACGGGTGTACAAGAAACCACGGGGGATTTGCAAGGAGATGTTCACCCGGAACAGCCGGAGGCCTGCCGGCAGCAAAATTCCGGAATTCTTCCTGAGAAGCCTTGAAAGCAGTGAAACGCTCCTATGTTGCAATAACTCAGAACCTCATTCTGAGTTTTCCCGGCAGAGGTCATTCGGCTGAACACAATCGTGAACTAATTAGAGCCAGATGTAGCCAGTGCCGTCCATAGTGCTGGTTGCACAGTGGTGGCGTGCCAAACAACTGAGCTCTAGTTGTCAACAGTTTCACAAAGTGCCATAAGTTGAGGTTCAACTTAATGCTCCGGTTGAGTCGAGTGTAGCCGTCAAAGGTGGAATCAGTAGCACTCAGGTGAGAAGAACGGGAAGCAGATATACCCAGTCCGCTGGCAGAGTCCTAAGGGGGCCAGCCTATCTGGCTGCCACGCCTGAATGTTTGCAACCGCGGCCGAGCTAGGCTGGCGAAATTGTGCAGCAATGCAAACTGAATAACCTGGCCAAATTTCACGGGTGTACAAGAAACAAATGGGGATTTACAAGGAGATGTTCACCCGGAACAGCCGGAGGCCTGCTGGCAGCAAGATTCCGGAATTCTTCCTGAGAAGCCTTGAAAGCAATGAAACGATCCTATGTTGCAATAACTCAGAACCTCATTCTGAGTGTTCCCGGCAGAGGTCATTCGGCTGAACACAAACGTGGACTAATTAGAGCCATATGTAGGGAGTGCCGTCCATAGTGCTGGATGGAGAGTGGTGGCGTGCCAAACAACTGAGCTCTAGTTCTGAACAGTTTCACAAAGTGCCATAAGTTGAGGTTCAACTTACTGCTCCGGTTGAGTCGAGTGTAGCCGTCAAAGCTGGAATCAGTAGCACTCAGGTGAGAAGAACGGGAAGCAGATATACCCAGTCCGCTGGCAGAGTCCTACGGGGACCAGCCTATCTGGCTGCCACGCCTGAATATTTGCAACCGCGGCCGAGCTCGGCTGGCGCAATTGTGCAGCAATGCAAACTGCATAACCTGGCCAAATTTCACTGGTGTAGAAGAAACGACAGGGGATTTACAAGGAGATGTTCACCCGGAACAGCCCGAGGCCTGCCGGCAGCAAGATTCCCGAATTCTTCCTGAGAAGCCTTGAAAGCAGTGAAACGCTCCTATGTTGCAATAACTCAGAACATCATTCTGAGTGTTCCCGGCAGAGGTCATTCGGCTGAACACAACCGTGGACTAATTAGAGCCAGATGTAGGCAATGTCGTCCATAGTACTGGATGGACAGTGGTGGCGTGCCAAACATCTGAGCTCTAGTTTTCAACAGTTTCACAAAGTGCCATAAGTTGAGGTTCAACTTACTGCTCATGTTGAGTCGACTGTAGCTGTCAAAGCTGGAATCAGTAGCACTCCGGTGAGAAGAATGGGAAGCAGATATACCCAGTCCGCTGCAGAGTCCTACGGGGACCAGCCTATCTGGCTGCCACGCCTGAATATTTGCAACCGGAGCCGAGCTAGGCTGGCCCAATTGTGCAGCAATGCAAACTGCATAACCTGGCCAAATTTCACGGGTGTACAAGAAACCACAGGGGATTTACAAGGAGATGTTCAATCGGAACAGCCCGAGGCCTGCCGGCAGCAAGATTCCGGAATTCTTCCTGAGAAGCCTTGAAAGCAGTGAAACGCTCCTACGTTGCAATAACTCAGAACCTCATTCTGGGTGTTCCCGGCTGAGGTCATTCGGCTGAACACAATCGTGGACTAATTAGAGCTAGATGTAGGCAGTGCCGTCCATAGTGCTGGATGGACAGTGGTGGCGTGCCAAACAACTGAGCTCTAGTTCTCAACAGTTTCACAAAGTGCCATTAGTTGAGGTTCAACTTACGGCTCCGGTTGAGTAGAGTGTAGCCGTCAAATCGGGAATCAGTAGCACTCAGGTGAGAAGAACGGGAAGCAGATATACCCAGTCCGCTGGCATTGTCCTACGGGGACCAGCCTATCTGGCTGCCATGCCTGAATGTTTGCAACCGCGGCCTAGCTAGGCAGGCGCAATTGTGCAGCAATGCAAACTGCATAACCTGGCCAAATTTCACGGGTGTACAAGAAACCACGGGGGAGTTACAAGGAGATGTTCACCCGGAACAGCCGGAGGCCTGCTGGGAGCAAGATTCCGGAATTCTTCCTGAGAAGCCTTGAAAGCAATGAAACGCTCCTATGTTGCAATAACTCAGAACCTCATTCTGAGTGTTCCCGGCAGAGGTCATTCGGCTGAACACAACCATGGACTAATTAGAGCCATATGTAGGGAGTGCCGTCCATAGTGCTGGATGGAGAGTGGTGGCGTGCCAAAAAACTGAGCTCTAGTTCTGAAGAGTTTCACAAAGTGCCATAAGTTGAGGTTCAACTTAATGCTCCGGTTGAGTAGAGTGTAGCCGTCAAAGCTTGAATCAGTAGCACTCAGGTGAGGAGAACGGGAAGCAGATATACCCAGTCCGCTGGCAGTGTCCTACGGGGACCAGGCTATCTGGCTGCCACGCCTGAATGTTTGCAACCGCGGCCGAGCTAGGCAGGCGCAATTGTGCAGCAATGCAAACAGCATAACCTGGCCAAATTTCACGGGTGTACAAGAAACCACGGGGGATTTACAAGGAGATGTTCACCCGGAACAGCCGGAGGCCTGCGGGCAGCAAGATTCCGGAAATCTTCCTGAGAATCCTTGAAAGCAGTGAAACGCTCCTATGTTGCAATAACTCAGAATCTCATTCTGAGTGTTCCCGGCAGAGGTTATTCGGCTGAACACAACCGTGGACTAATTAGAGCCAGATGTAGGCAATGTCGTCCATAGTACTGGATGGACAGTGGTGGCGTGCCAAACATCTAAGCTCTAGTTCTCAACAGTTTCACAAAGTGCCATACGTTCAGGTTCAACTTACTGCTCCGGTTGAGTCCAGTATAGCCGTCAAAGCTGGAATCAGTAGCACTCAGGTGAGAAGAACGGGAAGCAGATATACCCAGTCCGCTGGCAGAGTACTACGGGGACAAGCCTATCTGGCTGCCACGCCTGAAATTTCAAACGCGGCCGAGCTAGGCAGGCGCAATTGTACAGCAATGCAAACTGCATAACCTGTCCAAATTTCACGGGTGTACAAGAAACCAATGGGGATTTACAAGGAGATATTCACCCAGAACAGCCGGAGGCCTGCCGGCAGCAAGATTCCGGAATTCTTCCTGAGAAGCCTTGAAAGCAGTGAAACGCTCCTATGTTGCAATAACTCAGAACCTCATTCTCAGTGTTCCCGGCAGAGGTCATTCGGCTGAACACAATCGTGGACTACTTAGAGCCAGATGTAGGCAGTGCCGTCCATAGTGCTGGATGGACAGTGGTGGCGTGCCAAACAACTGAGCTCTAGTTCTCAACAGTTTCACAAAGTGCCATAAGTTGAGGTTCAACTTAATGCTCCGGTTGAGTAGAGTGTAGCCGTCAAAGCTGGAATCAGTAGCACTCAGGTGAGAAGAACGGGAAGCAGATATACCCAGTCCGCTGGCAGTGTCCTACGGGGACCAGCCTATCTGGCTGCCACGACTGAATGTTTGCAACCTCGGCCTAGCTTGGCAGGCGCAATTGTGCAGCAATGCAAACTGCATAACCTGGCCAAATTTCACGGGTGTACAAGAAACCACGGGGGATTTACAAGGAGATGTTCACCTGGAACAGCCGGAGGCCTGCCGGCAGGAAGATTCCGGAATTCTTCCTGAGAAGCCTTGAAAGCAGTGAAACGCTCCTATGTTGCAATAACTCAGAACCTCATTCTGAGTGTTGCCGGCAGAGGTCATTCGGCTGAACACAACCGTGGACTAATTAGAGCCATATGTAGGGAGTGACGTCCATAGTGCTGGATGGAGAGTGGTGGCGTGCCAAACAACTGAGCTCTAGTTCTGAACAGTTTCACAAAGTGCCATAAGTTGAGGTTCAACTTAATGCTCCCGTTGAGTAGAGTGTAGCCATCAAAGCTGGAATCAGTAGCACAAAGGTGAGGAGAACGGGAAGCAGATATACCCAGTCCGCTGGCAGTGTCCTACGGGGACCAGTCCATCAGGCTGCCACGCCTGAATGTTTGCAACCGCGGCTGAGCTAGGCAGGCGGAATTGTGCAGCAATGCAAACTGCATAACTTGGCCAAATTTCACGGGTGGGCAAGAAACCACGGGGGATTTACAAGGAGATGTTCACCCGGAACAGCCGGAGGCCTGCCCGCAGCAAGATTCCGGAATTCTTCCTGAGAAGCCTTGAAAGCAGTGAAACGCTCCTATGTTGCAGTAACTTAGAACCTCATTCTGAGTTTTCCCGGCAGAGGTCATTCGGCTGAACACAATCGTGAACTAATTAGAGCCAGATGTAGGCAGTACCGTACATAGTGCTGGATGGACAGTGGTGGCGTGCCAAACAAATGAGCTCTAGTTCTCAACAGTTTCACAAAGTGCCATAAGTTGAGGTTCAACTTACTGCTCCGGTTGAGTCGAGTGTAGCCGTCAAAGCTGGAATCAGTAGCACTCAGGTGAGAAGAACGGGAAGCAGATATACCCAGTCCGCTGGCAGAGTCCTATGGGGACCAGCCTATCTGGCTGCCACGCCTGAATGTTTGCAACCGCGGCCGAGCTAGGCTTGCGCAATTGTGCAGCAATGCAAACTGCATAACCTGGCCAAATTTCACGGGTGTACAAGAAACCAATGGGGATTTACAAGGAGATGTTCACCCGGAACAGCCGGAGGCCTGCCGGCAGCAAGATTCCGGAATTCTTCCTGAGAAGCCTTGAAAGCAGTGAAACGCTCCTATGTTGCAATAACTCAGAACCTCATTCTGAGTGTTCCCGGCAGAGGTCATTCGGCTGAACACAACCGTGGACTAATTAGAGCCAGATGTAGGGAGTGCCGTCCATAGTGCTGGATGGAGAGTGGTGGCGTGCCAAACAACTGAGCTCTAGTTCTCAACAGTTTTACAAAGTGCCATAAGTTGAGGTTCAACTTACTGCTCCGGTGGAGTAGAGTGTAGCCGTCAAAGCTGGAATCAGTAGCACTCAGGTGAGAAGAACGGGAAGCAGATATACACAGTCCGCTGGCAGAGTCCTACAGGGACCAGCCTATCTGGCTGCCACGTCAGAATATTTGCAACCGCGGCCGAGCTAGGCAGGCGCAATTGTGCAGCAATGCAAACTGCATAACCTGTCCAAATTTCACGGGTGTACAAGAAACCACGGGGGATTTACAAGGAGATGTTCACCCGGAACAGCCGGAGGCCTGCCGGCCGCAAGATTCCGGAATTCTTCCTGAGAAGCCTTGAAAGCAGTGAAACGCTCCTATGTTGCAATAACTCAGAACCTCATTCTGAGTGTTCCTGGCAGAGGTCATTCGGCTGAACACAACCATGGACTAATTAGAGCCAGATGTAGGCAGTGCCGTCCATAGTGCTGGATGGACAGGGGTGGCGTGCCAAACAACTGAGTTCTAGTGCTCAACACTTACACAAAGTGCCATGAGTTGAGGTTCAACTTAATGCTCCGGTTGAGTAGAGTATAGCCGTCAAAGCTGGAATCAGTAGCACTCAGATGTGAAGAACGGGAAGCAGATATACCCAGTCCGCTGGCAGTGTCCTACGGGGACCAGCCTATCTGGCTGCCACGCCTGAAAGATTGCAACCGTGGCCGAGCTAGGCAGGCGCAATTGTGAAGCCATGCAAACTGCATAACCTGGCCAAATTTCACGGGTGTACAAGAAACCACGGGGGATTTACAAGGAGATGTTCACCCGGAACAGCTGGAGGCCTGCCGGCAGCAAGATTCCGGAATTCTTCCTGAGAAGCCTTGAAAGCAGTGAAACGCTCCTATGTTGCAATAACTCAGAACCTCATTCTCAGTGTTCCCGGCAGAGGTCATTCGGCTGAACACAATCGTGGACTAATTAGAGCCAGATGTAGGCAGTTCCGTCCATAGTGCTGGATGGAGAGTGGTGGCGTGGCAAAATACTGAGCTCTAGTTCTCAACACTTTCACAAAGTCCCGTAAGTTGAGGTTCAACTTAATGCTCCGGTTGAGTCGAGTGTAGCCGTCAAAGGTGGAATCAGTAGCACTCAGGTGAGAAGAACGGGAAGCAGATATACCCAGTCCGCTGGCAGAGTCCTACGGGGGCCAGCCTATCTGCCTGCCACGCCTGAATGTTTGCAACCATGTCCGAGCTAGGCTGGCGCAATTGTGCAGCAATGCAAACTGCATAACCTGGCCAAATTTCACGGTTGTACAAGAAACAAATGGGGATTTACAAGGAGATGTTCACCCGGAACAGCCGGAGGCCTGCCGGCAGCAAGATTCCGGAATTCTTCCTGAGAAGCCTTGAAAGCAGTGAAACGCTCCTATGTTGCAATAACTCAGATCCTCATTCTGAGTCTTCCCGGCAGAGGTCATTCGGCTGAACACAACCGTGGACTAATTAGAGCCAGATGTAGGGAGTGCCGTCCATAGTGCTGGATGGACAGTGGTGGCGTGCCAAACAACTGAGCTCTAGTTCTCAGCAGTTTCACAAAGTGCCATAAGTTGAAGTTCAACTTACTGCTCCGGTTGAGTAGAGTGTAGCCGTCAAAGCTGGAATCAGTAGCACTCAGGTGAGAAGAACGGGAAGCAGATATACCCAGTCCGCTGGCAGAGTCCTACGTGGACCAGCCTATCTGGCTGCCACGCCTGAAATTTCAAACGCGGCCGAGCTAGGCAGGCGCAATTGTGCAGCAATGCAAACTGCATAACCTGTCCAAATTTAACGGGTGTACAAGAAACCAATGGGGATTTACAAGGAGATATTCACCCGGAACAGCCGGATGCCTGCCGGCAGCAAGATTCCGGAATTCTTCCTGAGAAGCCTTGAAAGCAGTGAAACGGTCCTATGTTGCAATAACTCAGAACCTCATTCTCAGTGTTCCCGGCAGAGGTCATTCGGCTGAACACAATTGTGGACTAATTAGAGCCAGATGTAGGCAGTGCCGTCCATAGTGCTGGATGGACAGTGGTGGCGTGCCAAACAACTGAGCTCTAGTTGTCAACAGTTTCACAAAGTGCCATAAGTTGAGGTTCAACTTAATGCTCCGGTTGAGTAGAGTGTAGCCGTCAAAGCTGGAATCAGTAGCACTCAGGTGAGAAGAACAGGAAGCAGATATACCCAGTCCGCTGGCAGTGTCCTACGGGGACCAGCCTATCTGGCTGCCACGCCTGAATGTTTGCAACCGCGGCCTAGCTAGGCAGGCGCAATTGTGCAGCAATGCAAACTGCATAACCTGGCCAAATTTCACGGGTGTACAAGAAACCACGGGGGATTTACAAGGAGATGTTCACCTGGAACAGCCGGAGGCCTGCCGGCAGGAAGATTCCGGAATTCTTCCTGAGAAGCCTTGAAAGCAGTGAAACGCTCCTATGTTGCAATAACTCAGAACCTCATTCTCAGTGTTCCCGGCAGAGGTCATTCGGCTGAACACAACCGTGGACTAATTAGAGCCATATGTAGGGAGTGACGTCCATAGTGCTGGATGGAGAGTGGTGGTGTGCCAAACAACTGAGCTCTAGTTCTGAACAGTTTCACAAAGTGCCATAAGTTGAGGTTCAACTTAATGCTCCGGTTGAGTAGAGTGTAGCCGTCAAAGCTGGAATCAGTAGCACAAAGGTGAGGAGAACGGGAAGCAGATATACCCAGTCCGCTGGCAGTGTCCTACGGGGACCAGTCCATAAGGCTGCCACGCCTGAATGTTTGCAACCGCGGCTGAGCTAGGCAGGCGGAATTGTGCAGCAATGCAAACTGCATAACTTGTCCAAATTTCACGGGTGTACAAGAAACCACGGGGGATTTACAAGGAGATGTTCACCCGGAAAAGCCGGAGGCCTGCCCGCAGCAAGATTCCGGAATTCTTCCTGAGAAGCCTTGAAAGCAGTGAAACGCTCCTATGTTGCAGTAACTTAGAACCTCATTCTGAGTTTTCCCGGCATAGGTCATTCGGCTGAACACAATCGTGAACTAATTAGAGCCAGATGTAGGCAGTACCGTCCATAGTGCTGGATGGACAGTAGTGGCGTGCCAAACAACTGAGCTCTAGTTCTCAACAGTTTCACAAAGTGCCATAAGTTGAGGTTCAACTTACTGCTCCGGTTGAGTCGAGTGTAGCCGTCAAAGCTGGAATCAGTAGCACTCAGGTGAGAAGAACGGGAAGCAGATATACCCAGTCCGCTGGCAGAGTCCTACGGGAACCAGCCTATCTGGCTGCCACGCCTGAATGTTTGCAACCGCGGCCGAGCTAGGCTTGCGCAATTGTGCAGCAATGCAAACTGCATAACCTGGCCAAATTTCACGGGTGTACAAGAAACCAATGGGGATTTACAAGGAGATGTACACCCGGAACAGCCGGAGGCCTGCCGGCAGCAAGATTCTGGAATTCTTCCTGAGAAGCCTTGAAAGCAGTGAAACGCTCCTATGTTGCAATAACTAAGAACCTCATTCTCAGTGTTCCCGGCAGAGGTCATTCGGCTGAACACAACCATGGACTAATTAGAGCCAGATGTAGGCAGTGCCGTCCATAGTGCTGGATGGACAGTGGTGGCGTGCCAAACAACTGAGTTCTAGTGCTCAACACTTACACAAAGTGCCATGAGTTGAGGTTCAACTTAATGCTCCGGTTGAGTAGAGTGTAGCCGTCAAAGCTGGAATCAGTAGCACTCAGGTGAGAAGAACGGGAAGCAGATATACCCAGTCCGCTGGCAGTGTCCTACGGGGACCTGCCTATATGGCTGCCACGCCTGAATGTTTGCATCCGCGGCCGAGCTTTGTAGGCGCAATTGTGCAGCAATTCAAACTGCATAACTTGTCCAAATTTCACGGGTGTACAAGAAACCACGGGGGATTTACAAGGAGATGTTCACTCGGAGAGCCAGAGGCCCGCCGGCAGCAAGATTCCGGAATTCTTCCTGAGAAGCCTTGAAAGCAGTGAAAGGCTCCTATGTTGCAATAACTCAAAACCTCATTCTGAGTGTTCCCGGCAGAGGTCATTCGGCTGAACACAACCGTTGACTAATTAGAGCCAGATATAGGCAGTGCCGTCCATATTGCTGGATGGACACTGGTGGCTTGCCAAACAACTGAGCTCTAGTTCTCAACACTTTCACAAAGTGCCATAAGTTGAGGTTCAACTTAATGCTCCGGTTGAGTAGAGTGTAGCCGTCAAAGCTGGAATCAGTAGAACTCAGGTGAGAAGAACGGGAAGCAGATATACCCAGTCCGCTGGCAGTGTCCTACGGGGACCAGCCTATCTGGCTGCCACGCCTGAATGTTTGCAACCGCGGCCGAGCTAGGCAGGCGCAATTGTGCAGCAATGCAAACTGCATAACCTGGCCAAATTTCACGGGTGTACAAGAAACCACGGGGGATTTGCAAGGAGATGTTCACCCGGAACAGCCGGAGGCCTGCCCGCAGCAAGATTCCGGAATTCTTCCTGAGAAGCCTTGAAAGCATTGAAACGCTCCTATGTTGCAATAACTCAGAACCTCATTCTGAGTGTTGCTGGCAGAGGTCATTCGGATGAACACAACCGTGGACTAATTAGAGCCAGATGTAGGCAGTGCCGTCCATAGTGTTGGATGGACATTGGTGGCGTGCCAAACAACTGAGCTATAGTTCTCAACAGTTTCACAAAGTGCCATAAGTTGAGGTTCAACTTAATGCTCCGGTTGAGTAGAATGTGGCCCTCAAAGCTGGAATCAGTAGCACTCAGTTGAGAAGAACGGGAAGCAGATATACCCAGTCCGCTGGCAATGTCCTACGGGGACCAGCCTATCTGGCTGCCACGCCTGAATATTTCCAACCCCGGCCGAGCTATGCAAGCGCAATTGTGCAGCAATGCAAAGTGTATAAGCTGGGAAATTTCACGGGTGTACAAGAAACCACGGGGGATTTACAAGGAGATGTTCACCCGGAACAGCCGGAGGCCTGCCGGCAGCAAAATTCCGGAATTCTTCCTGAGAAGCCTTGAAAGCAGTGAAACGCTCCTATGTTGCAATAACTCAGAACCTCATTCAGAGTTTTCCCGGCAGAGGTCATTCGGCTGAACACAATCGTGAACTAATTAGAGCCAGATGTAGGCAGTGCCGTCCATAGTGCTGGATGCACAGTGGTGGCGTGCAAAACAACTGAGCTCTAGTTGTCAACAGTTTCACAAAGTGCCATAAGTTGAGGTTCAACTTACTGCTCCGGTTGAGTCGAGTGTAGCCGTCAAAGGTGGAATCAGTAGCACTCAGGTGAGAAGAACGGGAAGCAGATATACCCAGTCCGCTGGCAGAGTCCTAAGGGGGCCAGCCTATCTGGCTGCCACGCCTGAATGTTTGCAACCGCGGCCGAGCTAGGCTGGCGCAATTGTGCAGCAATGCAAACTGAATAACCTGGCCAAATTTCCCGGGTGTACAAGAAACAAATGGGGATTTACAAGGAGATGTTCACCCGGAACAGCCGGAGGCCTGCTGGCAGCAAGATTCCGGAATTCTTCCTGAGAAGCCTTGAAAGCAATGAAACGATCCTATGTTGCAATAACTCAGAACCTCATTCTGAGTGTTCCCGGCAGAGGTCATTCGGCTGAACACAAACGTGGACTAATTAGAGCCATATGTAGGGAGTGCCGTCCATAGTGCTGGATGGAGAGTGGTGGCGTGCCAAACAACTGAGCTCTAGTTCTGAACAGTTTCACAAAGTGCCATAAGTTGAGGTTCAACTTACTGCTCCGGTTGAGTCGAGTGTAGCCGTCAAAGCTGGAATCAGTAGCACTCAGGTGAGAAGAACGGGAAGCAGATATACCCAGTCCGCTGGCAGAGTCCTACGGGGACCAGCCTATCTGGCTGCCACGCTTGAATATTTGCAACCGCGGCCGAGCTCGGCTGGCGCAATTTTGCAGCAATGCAAACTGCATAACCTGGCCAAATTTCACTGGTGTAGAAGAAACGACAGGGGATTTACAAGGAGATGTTCACCCGGAACAGCCCGAGGCCTGCCGGCAGCAAGATTCCCGAATTCTTCCTGAGAAGCCTTGAAAGCAGTGAAACGCTCCTATGTTGCAATAACTCACAACATCATTCTGAGTGTTCCCGGCAGAGGTCATTCGGCTGAACACAACCGTGGACTAATTAGAGCCTGATGTTGGCAATGTCGTCCATAGTACTGGATGAACTGTGGTGGCGTGCTAAACATCTGAGCTCTAGTTTTCAACAGTTTCACAAAGTGCCATAAGTTGAGGTTCAACTTACTGCTCATGTTGAGTCGAGTGTAGCCGTCAAAGCTGGAATCAGTAGCACTCCGGTGAGAAGAACGGGAAGCAGATATACCCAGTCCGCTGGCAGAGTCCTACGGGGACCAGCCTATCTGGCTGCCAAGCCTGAATGTTTGCAACCGCGGCCGATCTAGGCTTGCGCAATTGTGCAGCAATGCAAACTGCATAACCTGGCCAAATTTCACGGGTGTACAAGAAACCACGGGGGATTTACAAGGCGATGTTCACCCGGAACAGCCGGAGGCCTGCCGGCAGCAAGATTCCGGAATTCTTCCTGAGAAGCCTTGAAAGCAGTGAAACGCTCCTATGTTGCAATAACTCAGAACCTCATTCTGAGTGTTCCCGGCAGAGGTCATTCGGCTGAACACAACCGTGGACTAATTAGAGCCAGATGTAGGCAGTGCCGTCCATAGTGCTGGATGGACAGTGGTGGCGTGCCAAACAACTGAGCTCTAGTTCTGAACAGTTTCACAAAGTGCCATAAGTTGAGGTTCAACTTACTGCTCCGGTTGAGTAGAGTGTAGCCCTCAAAGCTGGAATCAGTAGCACTCAGGTGAGAAGAACGGGAAGCAGATATACAGAGTCCGCTGGCAGAGTCCTACGGGACCAGCCTATCTGGCTGCCACGCCTGAATATTTGCAACCGCGGCTGAGCTAGGCAGGCGCAATTGTGCAGCAATGCAAACTGCATAACCTGTCCAAATTTCACGGGTGTACAAGAAACCACGGGGGATTTACAAGGAGATGTTCACCCGGAACAGCCGGAGGCCTGCCGGCAGCAAGATTCCGGAATTCTTCCTGAGAAGCCTTGAAAGCAGTGAAACGCTCCTATGTTGCAATAACTCAGAACCTCATTCTGAGTGTTCCCGGGAGAGGTCATTCGGCTGAACACAACCATGGACTAATTAGAGCCAGATGTAGGCAGTGCCGTCCATAGTGCTGGATGGACAGTGGTGGCGTGCCAAACAACTGAGTTCTAGTGCTCAATACTTACACAAAGTGCCATGAGTTGAGGTTCAAATTAATGCTCCGGTTGAGTAGAGTGTAGCCGACAAAGCTGGAATCAGTAGCACTCAGGTGAGAAGAACGGGAAGCAGATATACCCAGTCCGCTGGCAGTGTCCTACGGGGACCAGCCTATCTGGCTGCCACGCCTGAATGTTTGCAACCGTGGCCTAGCTAGGCAGGCGTAATTGTGAAGCCATGCAAACTGCATAACCTGGCCAAATTTCACGGGTGTACAAGAAACCACGGGGGATTTACAAGGAGATGTTCACCCGGAACAGCCGGAGGCCTGCCGGCAGCAAGATTCCGGAATTCTTCCTGAGAAGCCTTGAAAGCAGTGAAACGCTCCTATGTTGCAATAACTCAGAACCTCATTCTGAGTGTTCCCGGCAGAGGTCATTCGGCTGAACAAAATCGTGGACTAATTAGAGCCAGATGTAGGCAGTTCCGTCCATAGTGCTGGATGGACAGTATTGGCGTGCCAAACAACTGAGCTCTAGTTCTCAACAGTTTCACAAAGTGCCATAAGTTGAGGTTCAACTTACTGCTCCGGTTGAGTCGAGTGTAGCCGTCAAAGCTGGTATCAGTAGCACTCAGGTGAGAAGAACGGGAAGCAGATATACCCAGTCCGCTGGCAGAGTCCTACGGGGACCAGCCTATCTGGCTGCCACGCCTGAATGTTTGCAACCGCGGCCGAGCTAGGCTTGCGCAATTGTGCAGCAATGCAAACTGCATAACCTGGCCAAATTTCACGGGTGTACAAGAAACCAATGGGGATTTACAAGGAGATGTACACCCGGAACAGCCGGAGGCCTGCCGGCAGCAAGATTCTGGAATTCTTCCTGAGAAGCCTTGAAAGCAGTGAAACTCTCCTATGTTGCAATAACTCAGAACCTCATTCTGAGTGTTCCCGGCAGAGGTCATTCGGCTGAACACAACCATGGACTAATTAGAGCCAGATATAGGCAGTGCCGTCCATAGTGCTGGATGGACAGTGGTGGCGTGCCAAATAACTGAGTTCTAGTGCTCAACACTTAAACAAAGTGCCATGAGTTGAGGATCAACTTAATGCTCCGGTTGAGTAGAGTGTAGCCGTCAAAGCTGGAATCAGTAGCACTCAGGTGAGAAGAACGGGAAGCAGATATACCCAGTCCGCTGGCAGTGTCCTACGGGGACCAGCCTATCTGGCTCCCACGCCTGAATGTTTGCAACCGTGGCCGAGCTAGGCAGGCGCAATTGTGAAGCCATGCAAACTGCATAACCTGGCCAAATTTCACGGGTGTACAAGAAACCACGGGGGATTTACAAGGAGATGTTCACCCGGAACAGCCGGAGGCCTGCCGGCAGCAAGATTCCGGAATTCTTCCTGAGAAGCCTTGAAAGCAGTGAAACCATCCTATGTTGCAATAACTCAGAACCTCATTCTGAGTGTTGCCGGCAGAGGTCATTCGGCTGAACACAATCGTGGACTAATTAGAGCCAGATGTAGGCAGTGCCGGCCATAGTGCTGGATGGACAGTGGTGGCGTGCCAAACAAGTGAGCTCTAGTTCTCATCATTTTCACAAAGTGCCATAAGTTGAGGTTCAACTTACTGCTCCGGTTGAGTAGAGTGTAGCTTTCAAATCTGGAATCAGTAGCACTCAGGTGAGAAGAACGGGAAGCAGATATACCCAGTCCGCTGACAGAGTCCTACGGGGACCAGCCTATATGGCTGCCACGCCTGAATGTTTGCATCCGCGGCCGAGCTTTGTAGGCGCAATTGTGCAGCAATTCAAACTGCATAAGTTGTCCAAATTTCACGGGTGTACAAGAAACCACGGGGGATTTACAAGGAGATGTTCACTCGGAGAGCCAGAGGCCCGCCGGCAGCAAGATTCCGGAATTCTTCCTGAGAAGCCTTGAAAGCAGTGAAAGGCTCCTATGTTGCAATAACTCAAAACCTCATTCTGAGTGTTCCCGGCAGAGGTCATTCGGCTGAACACAACCGTTGACTAATTAGAGCCAGATATAGGCAGTGCCGTCCATATTGCTGGATGGACACTGGTGGCGTGCCAAACAACTGAGCTCTAGTTCTCAACACTTTCACAAAGTGCCATAAGTTGAGGTTCAACTTAATGCTCCGGTTGAGTAGAGTGTAGCCGTCAAAGCTGGAATCAGTAGAACTCAGGTGAGAAGAACGGGAAGCAGATATACCCAGTCCGCTGGCAGTGTCCTACGGGGACCAGCCTATCTGGCTGCCACGCCTGAATGTTTGCAACCGCGGCCGAGCTAGGCAGGCGCAATTGTGCAGCAATGCAAACTGCATAACCTGGCCAAATTTCACGGGTGTACAAGAAACCACGGGGGATTTGCAAGGAGATGTTCACCCGGAACAGCCGGAGGCCTGCCCGCAGCAAGATTCCGGAATTCTTCCTGAGAAGCCTTGAAAGCATTGAAACGCTCCTATGTTGCAATAACTCAGAACCGCATTCTGAGTGTTGCCGGCAGAGGTCATTCGGATGAACACAACCGTGGAATAATTATAGCCAGATGTAGGCAGTGCCGTCCATAGTGTTGGATGGACAATGGTGGCGTGCCAAACAACTGAGCTATAGTTCTCAACAGTTTCACAAAGTGCCATAAGTTGAGGTTCAACTTAATGCTCCGGTTGAGTAGAATGTGGCCCTCAAAGCTGAAATCAGTAGCACTCAGTTGAGAAGAACGGGAAGCAGATATACCCAGTCCGCTGGCAGAGTCCTATGGGGACCAGCCTATCTGGGTGCCACGCCTGAATATTTCCAACCCCGGCCGAGCTATGGAGGCGCAATTGTGCAGCAATGCAAAGTGTATAAGCTGGGAAATTTCACGGGTGTACAAGAAACCACGGGGGATTTACAAGGAGATGTTCACCCGGAACAGCCTGAGGCCTGCCGGCAGCAAAATTCCGGAATTCTTCCTGAGAAGCCTTGAAAGCAGTGAAACGCTCCTATGTTGCAATAACTCAGAACCTCATTCTGAGTTTTCCCGGCAGAGGTCATTCGGCTGAACACAATCGTGAACTAATAAGAGCCAGATGTAGGCAGTGCCGTCCATAGTGCTGGATGCACAGTGGTGGCGTGCCAAACAACTGAGCTCTAGTTGTCAACAGTTTCACAAAGTGCCATAAGTTGAGGTTCAACTTACTGCTCCGGTTGAGTCGAGTGTAGCCGTCAAAGGTGGAATCAGTAGCACTCAGGTGAGAAGAACGGGAAGCAGATATACCCAGTCCGCTGGCAGAGTCCTAAGGGGGCCAGCCTATCTGGCTGCCACGCCTGAATGTTTGCAACCGCGGCCGAGCTAGGCTGGCGCAATTGTGCAGCAATGCAAACTGAATAACCTGGCCAAATTTCACGGGTGTACAAGAAACAAATGGGGATTTACAAGGAGATGTTCAACCGGAACAGCCGGAGGCCTGCTGGCATCAAGATTCCGGAATTCTTCCTGAGAAGCCTTGAAAGGAATGAAACGATCCTATGTTGCAATAACTCAGAACCTCATTCTGAGTGTTCCCGGCAGAGGTCATTCGGCTGAACACAAACGTGGACTAATTAGAGCCATATGTAGGGAGTGCCGTCCATAGTGCTGGATGGAGAGTGGTGGCGTGCCAAACAACTGAGCTCTAGTTCTCAACAGTTTCACAAAGTGCCATAAGTTGAGGTTCAACTTACTGCTCCGGTTGAGTCGAGTGTAGCCGTCAAAGCTGGAATCAGTAGCACTCAGGTGAGAAGAACGGGAAGCAGATATACCCAGTCCGCTGACAGAGTCCTACGGGGACCAGCCTATCTGGCTGCCACGCTTGAATATTTGCAACCGCGGCCGAGCTCGGCTGGCGCAATTTTGCAGCAATGCAAACTGCATAACCTGGCCAAATTTCACTGGTGTAGAAGAAACGACAGGGGATTTACAAGGAGATGTTCACCCGGAACCGCCCGAGGCCTGCCGGCAGCAAGATTCCCGAATTCTTCCTGAGAAGCCTTGAAAGCAGTGAAACGCTCCTATGTTGCAATAACTCAGAACATCATTCTGAGTGTTCCCGGCAGAGGTCATTCGGCTGAACACAACCGTGGACTAATTAGAGCCAGATGTAGGCAATGTCGTCCATAGTACTGGATGGACAGTGGTGGCGTGCCAAACATCTGAGCTCTAGTTTTCAACAGTTTCACAAAGTGCCATAAGTTGAGGTTCAACTTACTGCTCATGTTGAGTCGAGTGTAGCCGTCAAAGCTGGAATCAGTAGCACTCCGGTGAGAAGAACGGGAAGCAGATATACCCAGTCCGCTGGCAGAGTCCTACGGGGACCAGCCTATCTGGCTTCCACGCCTGAATGTTTGCAACCGCGGCCGATCTAGGCTTGCGCAATTGTGCAGCAATGCAAACTGCATAACCTGGCCAAATTTCACGGGTGTACAAGAAACCAATTGGGATTTACAAGGAGATGTTCACCCGGAACAGCCGGAGGCCTGCCGGCAGCAAGATTCCGGAATTCTTCCTGAGAAGCCTTGAAAGCAGTGAAACGCTCCTATGTTGCAATAACTCAGAACCTCATTCTGAGTGTTCCCGGCAGAGGTCATTCGGCTGAACACAACCGTGGACTAATTAGAGCCAGATGTAGGCAGTGCCGTCCATAGTGCTGGATGGACAGTGGTGGCATGCCAAACAACTGAGCTCTAGTTCTCAACAGTTTCACAAAGTGCCATAAGTTGAGGTTCAACTTAATGCTCCGGTTGAGTAGAGTGTAGCCGTCAAAGCTGGAATCAGTAGCACTCAGGTGAGAAGAACGGGAAGCAGATATACAGAGTCCACTGGCAGAGTCCTACGGGGACCAGCCTATCTGGCTGCCACGCCTGAATATTTGCAACCGCGGCTGAGCTAGGCAGGCGCAATTGTGCAGCAATGCAAACTGCATAACCTGTCCAAATTTCACGGGTGTACAAGAAACCACGGGGGATTTACAAGGAGATGTTCACCCGGAACAGCCGGAGGCCTGCCGGCAGCAAGATTCCGGAATTCTTCCTGAGAAGCCTTGAAAGCAGTGAAACGCTCCTATGTTGCAATAACTCAGAACCTCATTCTGAGTGTTCCCGGGAGAGGTCATTCGGCTGAACACAACCATGGACTAATTAGAGCCAGATGTAGGCAGTGCCGTCCATAGTGCTGGATGGACAGTGGTGGCGTGCCAAACAACTGAGTTCTAGTGCTCAATACTTACACAAAGTGCCATGAGTTGAGGTTCAAATTAATGCTCCGGTTGAGTAGAGTGTAGCCGACAAAGCTGGAATCAGTAGCACTCAGGTGAGAAGAACGGGAAGCAGATATACCCAGTCCGCTGGCAGTGTCCTACGGGGACCAGCCTATCTGGCTGCCACGCCTGAATGTTTGCAACCGTGGCCTAGCTAGGCAGGCGCAATTGTGAAGCCATGCAAACTGCATAACCTGGCCAAATTTCACGGGTGTACAAGAAACCACGGGGGATTTACAAGGAGATGTTCACCCGGAATAGCCGGAGGCATGCCGGCAGCAAGATTCCGGAATTCTTCCTGAGAAGCCTTAAAGCAGTGATAAGCTCCTATGTTGCAATAACTCAGAACCTCATTCTGAGTATTCCCGGTAGAGGTCATTCGGCTGAACACAATCGTGGACTAATTAGAGCCAGATGAAGGCAGTACAGTCCATAGTGCTGGATGGAGAGTGGTGGCGTGCCAACCAACTGAGCTCTAGTTCTCAACAGTTTCACAAAGTGCCATAAGTTGAGGTTCAACTTACTGCTTCGGTTGAGTAGAGTGTAGCCGTCAAAGCTGGAATCAGTAGCACTCAGGTGAGAAGAACGGGAAGCAGATATACCCAGTCCACTGGCAGAGTCCTTCGGGGACCAGCCTATCTGGCTGTCACGCCTGAATGTTTGTAACCGCGGCCGAGCTAGGCAGGCGCAATTGTGCAGCAATGCAAACTGCATAACCTGTCCAAATTTCACGGGTGTACAAGAAACCAATGGGGATTTACAAGGAGATGTTCACCCGGAACAGCCCGAGGCCTGCCGGCAGCAAGATTCCGGAATTCTTCCTGAGAAGCCTTGAAAGCAGTGAAACGATCCTATGTTGCAATAACTCAGAACCTCATTCTGAGTGTTGCCGGCAGAGGTCATTCGGCTGAACACAATCGTGGACTAATTAGAGCCAGATGTAGGCAGTGCCGGCCATAGTGCTGGATGGACAGTGGTGGCGTGCCAAACAAGTGAGCTCTAGTTCTCAACATTTTCACAAAGTGCGTAAGTTGAGGTTCAACTTACTGCTCCGGTTGAGTAGAGTGTAGCTGTCAAATCTGGAATCAGTAGCACTCAGGTGAGAAGAACGGGAAGCAGATATACCCAGTCCGCTGGCAGAGTCCTACGGGGACCAGCCTATATGGCTGCCACGCCTGAATGTTTGCATCCGCGGCCGAGCTATGTAGGCTCAATTGTGCAGCAATTCAAACTGCATAACTTGTCCAAATTTCACGGGTGTACAAGAAACCACGGGGGATTTACAAGGAGATGTTTACTCGGAGAGCCAGAGGCCTGCCGGCAGCAAGATTCCGGAATTCTTCCTGAGAAGCCTTGAAAGCAGTGAAACGCTCCTATGTTGCAATAACTCAGAACCTCATTCTCAGTGTTCCCGGCAGAGGTCATTCGGCTGAACACAACCGTTGACTAGAGCCATATGTAGGCAGTGCCGTACATATTGCTGGATGGACACTGGTGGCGTGCCAAACAACTGAGCTCTAGTTCTCAACACTTTCACAAAGTGCCGTATGTTGAGGTTCAACTTAATGATCCGGTTGAGTAGAGTGTAGCCGTCAAAGCTGGAATCAGTAGAACTCAGGTGAGAAGAACGGGAAGCAGATATACCCAGTCCGCTGGCAGTGTCCTACGGGGACCAGCCTATCTGGCTGCCACGCCTGAATGTTTGCAACCGCGGCCGAGCTAGGCAGGCGCAATTGTGCAGCAATGCAAACTGCATAACCTGGCCAAATTTCACGGGTGTACAAGAAACCACGGGGGATTTGCAAGGAGATGTTCACCCGGAACAGCCGGAGGCCTGCCCGCAGCAAGATTCCGGAATTCTTCCTGAGAAGCCTTGAAAGCATTGAAACGCTCCTATGTTGCAATAACTCAGAACCTCATTCTGAGTGTTGCCGGCAGAGGTCATTCGGCTGAACACAACCGTGGACTAATTAGAGCCAGATGTAGGCAGTGCCGTCCATAGTGTTGGATGGACAATGGTGGCGTGCCAAACAACTGAGCTATAGTTCTCAACAGTTTCACAAAATGCCATTAGTTGAGGTTCAACTTACTGCTCCGGTTGAGTCGAGTGTAGCCGTCAAAGGTGGAATCAGTAGCACTCAGGTGAGAAGAACGGGAAGCAGATATACCCAGTCCGCTGGCAGAGTCCTACGGGGGCCAGCCTATCTAGCTGCCACGCCTGAATGTTTGCAACCGCGGCCGAGCTAGGCTGGCGCAATTGTGCAGCAATGCAAACTGCATAACCTGGCCAAATTTCACGGGTGTACAAGAAACAAATGGGGATTTACAAGGAGATGTTCACCCGGAACAGCCGGAGGCCTGCCGGCAGCAAGATTCCGGAATTCTTCCTGAGAAGCCTTGAAAGCAGTGAAACGCTCCTATGTTGCAATAACTCAGAACCTCATTCTGAGTGTTCCAGGCAGAGGTCATTCGGCTGAACACAACCGTGGACTAATTAGAGCCATATGTAGGGAGTGCCGTCCATAGTGCTGGATGGAGAGTGGTGGCGTGCCAAACAACTGAGCTCTAGTTCTGAACAGTTTCACAAAGTGCCATAAGTTGAGGTTCAACTTAATGCTTGGGTTGAGTAGAGTGTAGCCGTCAAAGCTTGAATCAGTAGCACTCAGGTGAGGAGAACGGGAAGCAGATATACCCAGTCCGCTGGCAGTGTCCTACGGGGACCAGCCTATCTGGCTGCCACGCCTGAATGTTTGCAACCGCAGCCGAGCTAGGCAGGCGCAATTGTGCAGCAATGCAAACTGCATAACCTGGCCAAATTTAACGGGTGTACAAGAAACCACCGGGGATTTACAAGGAGATGTTCACCCGGAACAGCCGGAGTCCTGCCGGCAGCAAGATTCCGGAAATCTTCCTGAGAAGCCTTGAAAGCAGTGAAACGCTCCTATGTTGCAATAACTCAGAATCTCATTCTGAGTGTTCCCGGCAGAGGTCATTCGGCTGAACACAACCGTGGACTAATTAGAGCCAGATGTAGGCAATGTCGTCCATAGTACTGGATGGACAGTGGTGGCGTGCAAAACATCTGAGCTCTAGTTCTCAACACTTTCACAAAATGCCATAAGTTGAGTTTCAACTTACTGCTCCGGTTGAGTAGAGTGTAGCCGTCAAAGCTGGAATCAGTAGCACTCAGGTGAGAAGAACGGGAAGCAGATATACCCAGTCCGCTGGCAGTGTCCTACGGGGACCAGCCTATCTGGCTGCCATGCCTGAATGTTTGCAACCGCGGCCGAGCTAGGCAGGCGCAATTGTGCAGCAATGCAAACTGCATAACCTGGCCAAATTTCACGGGTGTACAAGAAACCACGGGGGATTTACAAGGAGATGTTCACCCGGAACAGCCGGAGGCCTGCCGGCTGGAAGATTCCGGAATTCTTCCTGAGAAGCCTTGAAAGCAGTGAAACGCTCCAATGTTGCAATAACTCAGAACCTCAATCTGAGTGTTCCCAGCAGATGTCATTCGGCTGAACACAACCGTGGACTAATTAGAGCCAGATGTAGGCAGTGTCGTCCATAGTAGTGGATGGACAGTTGTGGCGTGCCAAACATCTGAGCTCTAGTTCTCAACAGTTTCACAAAGTGCCATAAGTTGAGGTTCAACTTACTGCTCCGGTTGAGTAGAGTGTGGCCCTCAAAGCTGAAATCAGTAGCACTCAGGTGAGAAGAACGGGAAGCAGATATACCCAGTCCGCTGGCAGTGTCCTACGGGGTCCAGCCTATCTGGCTGCCACGCCTGAATATTTCCAACCCCGGCCGAGCTATGCAGGCGCAATTGTGCAGCAATGCAAATTGTATAAGCTGGGAAATTTCACGGGTGTACAAGAAACCACGGGGGATTTAAAAGGAGATGTTCACCCGGAACAGCCGGAGGCCTGCCAGCAGCAAGATTCCGGAATTCTTCCTGAGAAGCCTTGAAAGCAGTGAAACGCTCCTATGTTGCAATAACTCAGAACCTCATTCTGAGTTTTCCCGGCAGAGGTCATTCGGCTGAACACAATCGTGAACTAATTAGAGCCAGATGTAGGCAGTGCCGTCCATAATGCTGGATGCACAGTGGTGGCGTGCCAAACAACTGAGCTCTAGTTGTCAACAGTTTCACAAAGTGCCATAAGTTGAGGTTCAACTTCCTGCTCCGGTTGAGTCGAGTGTAGCCATCAAAGGTGGAATCAGTAGCACTCAGGTGAGAAGAACGGGAAGCAGATATACCCAGTCCGCTGGCAGAGTCCTACGGGGGCCAGCCTATCTGGCTGCCACGCCTGAATGTTTGCAACCGCGGCCGAGCTAGGCTGGCGCAATTGTGCAGCAATGCAAACTGCATAACCTGGCCAAATTTCACGGGTGTACAAGAAACAAATGGGGATTTACAAGGAGATGTTCACCCGGAACAGCCGGAGGCCTGCCGGCAGCAAGATTCCGGAATTCTTCCTGAGAAACCTTGAAAGCAGTGAAACGCTCCTATGTTGCAATAACTCAGAACCTCATTCTGAGTGTTCCCGGCAGAGGTCATTCGGCTGAACACAACCGTGGACTAATTAGAGCCATATGTAGGGAGTGCCGTGCATAGTGCTGGATGGAGAGGGGTGGCTTGCCAAACAACTGAGCTCTAGTTCTGAACAGTTTCACAAAGTGCCATAAGTTGAGGTTCAACTTAATGCTCCGGTTGAGTAGAGTGTAGCCGTCAAAGCTTGAATCAGTAGCACTCAGGTGAGGAGAACGGGAAGCAGATATACCCAATCCGCTGGCAGTGTCCTACGGGGACCAGCCTATCTGGCTGCCACGCCTGAATGTTTGCAACCGCGGCCGAGCTATGCAGGCGCAATTGTGCAGCAATGCAAACTGCATAACCTGGCCAAATTTCACGGGTGTACAAGAAACCACGGGGGATTTACAAGGAGATGTTAACCCGGAACAGCCGGAGGCCTGCCGGCAGCAAGATTCCGGAAATCTTCCTGAGAAGCCTTGAAAGCAGTGAAACGCTCCTATTTTGCAATAACTCAGAATCTCATTCTGAGTGTTCCCGGCAGAGGTCATTCGGCTGAACACAACCGTGGACTAATTAGAGCCAGATGTAGGCAATGTCGTCCATAGTACTGGATGGACAGTGGTGGCGTGCAAAACATCTGAGCTCTAGTTCTCAACACTTTAACAAAGTGCCATAAGTTGAGTTTCAACTTACTGCTCCGGTTGAGTAGAGTGTAGCCGTCAAAGCTGGAATCAGTAGCACTCAGGTGAGAAGTACGGGAAGCAGATATACCCAGTCCGCTGGCAGTGTCCTATGGGGACCAGCCTATCTGGCTGCCATGCCTGACTGTTTGCAACCGCGGCCGAGCTATGCAGGCGCAATTGTGCAGCAATGCAAACTGCATAACCTGGCCAAATTTCACGGGTGTACAAGAAACCAATGGGGATTTACAAGGAGATGTTCACCCGGAACAGCCGGAGGCCTGCCGGCTGGAAGATTCCGGAATTCTTCCTGAGAAGCCTTGAAAGCAGTGAAACGCTCCTATGTTGCAATAACTCAGAACCTCAATCTGAGTGTTCCCTGCAGATGTCATTCGGCTGAACACAACCATGGACTAATTAGAGCCAGATGTAGGCAGTGTCGTCCATAGTACTGGATGGACAGTTGTGGCGTGCCAAACATCTGAGCTCTAGTTCTCAACACTTTCACAAAGTGCCATAAGTTGAGGTTCAAATTGCTGCTCCGGGTGAGTAGAGTGTAGCCGTCAAAGCTGGAATCAGTAGCACTCAGGTGAGAAGAACGGGAAGCAGATATACCCAATCCGCTGGCAGTGTCCTTCGGGGACCAGTCCATCTGACTGCCGCGCCTGAATGTTTGCAACCGTGGCTGAGCTAGGCAGGCGCAATTGTGCAGCCATGCAAACTGCATAACCTGGCCAAATTTCACGGGTGTACAAGAAACCACGGGGGATTTAAAAGGAGATGTTCACTTGGAAGAGCCGGAGGCCTGCCGGCAGCAAGTTTCCGGAATTCTTCCTGAGAAGCCTTGAAAGCAGTGAAACGCTCCTATGTTGCAATAACTCAGAACCTCATTCTGAGTGTTCCCGGCAGAGGTCATTCGGCTGAACACAACCATGGACTAATTAGAGCCAGATGTAGGCAGTGCCGTCCATTGTGCTGGATGGACAGTGGTGGCGTGCCAAACAACTGAGTTCTAGTGCTCAACACTTTCACAAAGTGCCATAAGTTGAGGTTCAACTTAATGCTCCGGTTGAGTCGAGTGTAGCCGTCAAAGCTGGAATCAGTAGCACTCAGGTGAGAAGAACGGGAAGCAGTTATACCCAGTCCGCTGGCAGTGTCCTATGGGGACCAGCCTATCTGGCTGCCACGCCTGAATGTTTGCAACCGTGGCCGAGCTAGGCAGGCGCAATTGTGAAGCCATGCAAACTGCATAACCTGGCCAAATTTCACGGGTGTAGAAGAAACCACGGGGGATTTACAAGGAGATGTTCAACTGGAACAGCTGGAGGCCTGCCGGCAGCAAGTTTCCGGAATTCTTCCTGAGAAACCTTGAAAGCAGTGAAACGCTCCTATGTTGCAATAACTCAGAACCTCATTCTGAGTGTTCCCGGCAGAGGTCATTCGGCTGAACACAACTGTGGCCTAATTAGAGCCAGATGTAGGCAGTGCCGTCCATAGTGCTGGATGGACAGTGGTGGCGTGCCAAACAACTGAGCTCTAGTTGTCATCACTTACACAAAGTGCCCTAAGTTCAGATTCAACTTATTGCTCTGGTTGAGTAGAATGTAGCCGTCAAAGGTGGAATCAGTAGTACTCAGGTGAGAAGACCGGGAAGCAGATATACCCAATCCGCTGGCAGTGTCCTACGAGGCCCAGCCTATCTGGCTGCCACGCCTGAATGTTTGCAACCGCGGCCGAGCTAGGCAGGCGCAATTGTGCAGCAATGCAAACTGCATAACCTGGCCAAATTTCACGGGTGTACAAGAAACCAATGGGGATTTACAAGATGTTCACGCGGAACTGCCGGAGGCCTGCCGGCAGCAAGATTCCGGAATTCTTCCTGAGAAGCCTTGAAAGCAGTGAAACGCTCCTATGTTGCAATAACTCAGAACCTCATTCTGAGTGTTCCCGGCAGAGGTCATTCGGCTGAACACAACCATGGACTAATTAGAGCCAGATGTAGGCAGTGCCGTCCATAGTGCTGGATGGACAGTGGTGGCGTGCCAAACAACTGAGCTCTAGTTCTCAACACTTTCACAAAGTGCCATAAGTTGAAGTTCAACTTACTGCTCCGGTTGAGTAGAGTGTAGCCGTCAAAGCTGGAATCAGTAGCACTCAGGTGAGAAGAACGGGAAGCAGATATACACAGTCCGCTAGCAGTGTCCTACCGGGACCAGCCTATCTGGCTGCCACGCCTGAATGTTTGCAACCGCGGCCGAGTTAGGCATGCGGAATTGTGCAGCAATGTAAACTGCATAACCTGGCCAAATTTCACGAGTGTACAAGAAACCACGGGGGAATTACAAGGAGATGTTCACCCGGAACAGCCGGAGGCCTGCCGGCAGCAAGATTCCGGAATTCTTCCTGAGAAGCCTTGAAAGCAGTGAAACGCTCCTATGTTGCAATAACTCAGAACCTCATTCTGAGTGTTCCCGGCAGAGGTCATTCGGCTGAACACAACCGTGGACTAATTAGAGCCAGATATAGGCAGTGCCTTCCATAGTGCTGGATGGAGAGTGGTCGCGTGCCAAACAACCGAGCTCTAGTTCTCCACACTTTGACAAAGTGCCATAAGTTGAGGTTCAACTTTCAGCTCCGGTTGAGTAGAGTGTAGACCTCAAAGTTGGAATCAATAGTACTCAGGTGAGAAGAACGGGAAGCAGATATACCCAGTCCACTGGCAGATGCTACGGGGACCAGCCTATCTGGCTGCCACGTCTGAATGTTTGCAACCGCGGCAGAGCTAGGCAGGCGGAATTGTGCAGAATTGCAAACTGCATAACCTGTCCAAATTTCACGGGTGTACAAGAAACCACGGGGGATTTACAAGGAGATGTTCACCCTGAACTGCCGGAGGCCTGCCGGCAGCAAGATTCCGGAATTCTCCCTGAGAAGCCTTGAAAGCAGTGAAACGCTCCTATGTTGCAATAACTCAGAACCTCATTCTGAGTGTTCCCGGCAGAGTTCATTCGGCTGAACACAACCGTGGACTAATTAGAGCCAGATGTAGGCAGTGCCGTCCCTAGTGCTGGATGGACAGTGGTGGCGTGCCAAACAACTGAGCTCTAGTTCTCAACACTTTCACAAAGTGACCTAAGTAGAGGTTCAACTTACTGCTCCGGTTGAGTAGAGTGTAGCCGTCAAAGCTGGAATCAGTAGCACTCAGGTGAGAAGAACGGGAAGCAGATATACCCAGTCCAATGGCAGTGTCCTCTTGGGACCAGCCTATCTGGCTGCCACGCCTCAATGGTTGCAATCGCGGCCGAGCTAGGCAGGCGCAATTGTGCAGCAATGCAAACTGCATAACCTGGCCAAATTTCACGGATGTACAAGAAACCACGGGGGATTTACAAGGAGATGTTCACCCGGAACTCCCGGAGGCCTGCCGGCAGCAAGATTCCGGAATTCTTCCTGAGAAGCCTTGAAAGCAGTAAAACGCTCCTATGTTGCAATAACTCAGAACCTCATTCTGAGTGTTCCCGGCAGAGGTCATTCGGCTGAACACAACTGTCGACTAATTAGAGCCAGATATAGGCAGTGCCGTCCATAGTGCTGGATGGACAGTGGTGGCGTGCCAAACAACTGAGCTCTAGTTCTCAACAGTTTCACAAAGTGCCCTAAGTTGAGGTTCAACTTACGGCTCCGGTTGAGTAGAGTGTAGCCGTCAAAGCTGGAATCAGTTGCACTCAGGTGAGAAGAACGGGAAGCAGATATACCCAGTCCACTGGCAGAGTCCTACGGGGACCAGCCTATCTGGATGCCACGCCTGAATGTTTGTAACCGCGGCCGAGCTAGGCAGGCGCAATTGTGCAGCAATGCAAACTGCATAAGCTGGCCAAATTTCACGGGTGTACAAGAAACCAATGGGAATTTACAAGGAGATGTTCACCCGGAGCAGCCGGAGTCCTGCCGGAAGCAAGATTCCGGAATTCTTCCTGAGAAGCCTTGAAAGCAGTGAAACGATCCTATGTTGCAATAACTCAGAACCTCATTCTGAGTGTTGCCGGCAGAGGTATTTCGGCTGAACACAATCGTGGACTAATTAGAGCCAGATGTAGGCAGTGCTGTCCATAGTGCTGGATGGACAGTGGTGGCGTGCCAAACAACTGAGCTCTAGTTCTCAACAGTTTCACAAAGTGCCATAAGTTGAGGTTCAGCTTAATGCTCCGGTTGAGTAGAGTGTAGCCGTCAAAGCTGGAATCAGTAGCACTCAGGTGAGAAGAACGGGAAGCAGATATACCCAGTGCGCTGGCAGTGTCCTACGGGGACCAGCCTATCTGGCTTCCATGCCTGAATGTTTGCAACCGCGGCCTAGCTAGGCAGGCGCAATTGTGCAGCAATGCAAACTGCATAACCTGGCCAAATTTCATGGGTGTACAAGAAACCACGGGGGATTTACAAGGAGATGTTCACCCGGAACAGCCGGAGGCCTGCTGGCAGCAAGAATCCGGAATTCTTCCTGAGAAGCCTTGAAAGCAGTGAAACGCTCCTATGTTGCAATAACTCAGAACCTCATTCTGAGTGTTCCCGGCAGAGGTCATTCGGCTGAACACAATCGTGGACTTATTCGAGCCAGATGTAGGCAGTTCCGTCCATAGTACTGGATGGAGAGTGGTGGCGTGCCAAAATACTGAGCTCTAGTTCTCAACACTTTCACAAAGTCCCGTAAGTTGAGGTTCAATTAATGCTCCGGTTGCGTAGAGTGTAGGCGTCAAAGCTGGAATCAGTAGCACTCAGGTGACAAGAACGGGAAGCAGATATACCCAATCCGCTGGCAGTGTCCTACAGGGACTAGCCGATCTGGCTGCCACGCCTGAATGTTTGCATCCCCGGCCTAGCTAGGCAGACGCAATTGTGCAGCAATGCAAACTGCATAACCTGGCCAAATTTCACGGGTGTACAAGAAACCAATTGGGATTTACAAGGAGATGTTCACCCGGAACAGCCGGAGGCCTGCCGGCAGCAAGATTCCGGAATTCTTCCTGAGAAGCCTTGAAAGCAGTGAAACGCTCCTATGTTGCAATAACTCAGAACCTCATTCTGAGTGTTCCCGGCAGAGGTCATTCGGCTGAACACAATCGTGGACTAATTAGAGCCAGATGTAGGCAGTTCCGTCCATAGTACTGGATGGAGAGTGGTGGCGTGCCAAAATACTGAGCTATAGTTCTCAACAGTTTCACAAAGTGCCATAAGTTGAGGTTCAACTAACTGCTCCGGTTGAGTAGAGTGTGGCCCTCAAACCTGAAATCAGTAGCACTCAGGTGAGAAGAACGGGAAGCAGATATACCCAGTCCGCTGGCAGAGTCCTACGGGGACCAGCCTATCTGGCTGCCACGCCTGAATGTTTGCAACCGCGGCCGAGCTAGGCTGGCGCAATTGTGCAGCAATGCAAACTGCATAACCTGGCCAAATTTCACGGGTGTACAAGAAACCAATGGGGATTTACATATAGATGTTCACCCGGAAGAGCCGGTGGCCTGCCGGCAGCAAGATTCCGGAATTCTTCCTGAGAAGCCTTGAAAGCAGTGAAACGCTCCTATGTTGCAATAACTCAGAACCTCATTCTGAGTGTTCCCGGCAGAGGTCATTCGGCTGAACACAACCATGGACTAATTAGAGCCAGATGTAGGGAGTGCCGTCCATAGTGCTGGATGGACAGTGGTGGCGTGCCAAACAACTGAGCTCTAGTTCTCACAGTTTCACAAAGTGCCATAAGTTGAGGTTCAACTTAATGGTCCTGTTGAGTTGAGTGTAGCCATCACAGCTGGAAACAGTAGCCCTCAGGTGAGAAGAACGGGAAGCAGATATACCCAGTCCGCTGGCAGATTCCTACGGGGACCAGCCTATCTGGCTGCCACGCCTGAATGTTTGCAACCGCGGCCGAGCTAGGCTTGCGCAATTGTGCAGCAATGCAAACTGCATAACCTGGCCAAATTTCATGAGTGTACAAGAAACCAATGGGGATTTACAAGGAGATGTTCACCCGGAACAGCCGGAGGCCTGCCGGCAGCAAGATTCCGGAATTCTTCCTGAGAAGCCTTGAAAGCAGTGAAACGCTCCTATGTTGCAATAACTCAGAACCTCATTCTGAGTGTTCCCGGCAGAGTTCATTCGGCTGAACACAACCGTGGACTAATTAGAGCCAGATGTAGGGAGTGCCGTCCATAGTGCTGGATATAGAGTGGTGGCGTGCCAAACAACTGAGCTCTAGTTCTCAACAGTTTCACAAAGTGCCATAAGTTGAGGTTCAACTTACTGCTCCGGTGGAGTAGAGTGTAGCCGTCAAAGCTGGAATCAGTAGCACTCAGGTGAGAAGAACGGGAAGCAGATATACACAGTCCGCTGGCAGAGTCCTACGGGGACCAGCCTATCTGGCTGCCACGCCTGAATGTTTGCAACCGCGGCCGAGCTAGGCAGGCACAATTGTGCAGCAATGCAAACTGCATAACCTGTCCAAATTTCACGGGTGTACAAGAATCCACGGGGGATTTACAAGGAGATGTTCACCCGGAACACCCGGAGGCCTGCCGGCAGCAAGATTCCGGAATTCTTCCTGAGAAGCCTTGAAAGCAGTGAAACGCTCCTATGTTGCAATAACTCAGAACCTCATTCTGAGTGTTCCCGGCAGAGGTCATTCGGCTGAACACAACCATGGACTACTTAGAGATAGATGTAGGCAGTGCCGTCCATAGTGCTGGATGGACAGTGGTGGCATGCCAAACAACTGAGTTCTAGTGCTCAACACTTTCACAAAGTGCCATAAGTTGAGGTTCAACTTAATGCTCCGGTTGAGTAGAGTGTACCCGTCAAAGCTGGAATCAGTAGCACTCAGGTGAGAAGAAGGGGAAGCAGATATACCCAGTCCGCTGGCAGTGTCCTACGGGGACCAGCCTATCTGGCTGCCACGCCGGAATGTTTGCAACCGTGGCCGAACTAGGTAGGCGCAATGTGAAGCCATGCAAACTGCATAACCTGGCCAAATTTCACGGGTGTACAAGAAACCACGGGGGATTTACAAGGAGATGTTCACCTGGAACAGCCGGAGGCCTGCCGGCAGCAAGATTCCGGAATTCTTCCTGAGAAGCCTTGAAAGCAGTGAAACGCTCCTATGTTGCAATAACTCAGAACCTCATTCTGAGTGTTCCCGGCAGAGGTCATTCGGCTGAACACAATCGTGGACTAATTAGAGCCAGATGAAGGCAGTACAGTCCATAGTGCTGGATGGAGAGTGGTGGAGTGCCAACCAACTGAGCTCTAGTTCTCAACAGTTTCACAAAGTGCCATAAGTTGAAGTTCAACTTACTGCTCCGGTTGAGTCGAGTGTAGCCGTCAAAGCAGGAATCAGTAGCACTCAGGTGAGAAGAACGGGAAGCAGATATACCCAGTCTGCTGGCAGTGTCCTACGGGGACCAGCCTATCTGGCTGCCACGCCTGAATGTTTGTAACCGCGGCCGAGCTACGCAGGCGCAATTGTGGAGCAATGCAAACTGCATAACCTGTCCAAATTTCACGGGTGTACAAGAAACCACGGGGGATTTACAAGGAGATGTTCACCCGGAACAGCCGGAGGCCTGCCGGCAGCAAGATTCCGGAATTCTTCCTGAGAAGCCTTGAAAGCAGTGAAACCATCCTATGTTGCAATAACTCAGAACCTCATTCTGAGTGTTGCCGGCAGAGGTCATTCGGCTGAACACAATCGTGGACTAATTAGAGCCAGATGTAGGCAGTGCCGGCCATAGTGCTGGATGGACAGTGGTGGCGTGCCAAACAACTGAGCTCTAGTTCTCAACATTTTAACAAAGTGCCATAAGTTGAGGTTCAACTTACTGCTCCGGTTGAGTAGAGTGTAGCTGTCAAATCTGGAATCAGTAGCACTCAGGTGAGAAGAACGGGAAGCCGATATACCCAGTCCGCTGGCAGAGTCCTACGGGGACCAGCCTATATGGCTGCCACGCCTGAATGTTTGCATCCGCGGCCGAGCTATGTAGGCGCAATTGTGCAGCAATTCAAACTGCATAACTTGTCCAAATTTCACGGGTGTACAAGAAACCACGGGGGATTTACATGGAGATGTTCACTCGGAGAGCCAGAGGCCTGCCGGCAGCAAGATTCCGTAATTCTTCCTGAGAAGCCTTGAAATCAGTGAAACGCTCCTATGTTGCAATAACTCAAAACCTCATTCTGAGTGTTCCCGGCAGAGGTCATTCGGCTGAACACAACCGTTGACTAATTAGAGCCAGATGTAGGCAGTGCCGTCCATATTGCTGGATGGACACTGGTGGCGTGCCAAACAACTGAGCTCTAGTTCTCAACAGTTTCACAAAGTGCCCTAAGTTGAGGTTCAACTTAATGATCCGGTTGAGTAGAGTGTAGCCGTCAAAGCTGGAATCAGTAGAACTCAGGTGAGAAGAACGGGAAGCAGATATACCCAGTCCGCTGGCAGTGTCCTACGGGGACCACCCTATCTGGCTGCCACGCCTGAATGTTTGCAACCGCGGCCGAGCTAGGCAGGCGCAATTGTGCAGCAATGCAAACTGCATAACCTGGCCAAATTTCACGGGTGTACAAGAAACCACGGAGGATTTGCAAGGAGATGTTCACCCAAAACAGCCGGAGGCCTGCCCGCAGCAAGATTCCGGAATTCTTCCTGAGAAGCCTTGAAAGCATTGAAACGCTCCTATGTTGCAATAACTCAGAATCTCATTCTGAGTGTTCCCGACAGAGGTCATTCGGCTGAACACAACCGTGGACTAATTAGAGCCAGATGTAGGCAGTGCCGTCCATAGTGCTGGATGGACAGTGGTGGCGTGCCAAACAACTGAGCTCTAGTTGTCAACAGTTTCACAAAGTGCCATAAGTTGAGGTTCAACTTACTGCTCCGGTTGAGTCGAGTGTGGCCCTCAAAGCTGAAATCAGTAGCACTCAGGTGAGAAGAACGGGAAGCAGATATACCCAGTCCGCTGGCAGTGTCCTACGGGGACCAGCCTATCTGGCTGCCACGCCTGAATATTTCCAACCTCGGCCGGGCTATGCAGGCGCAATTGTGCAGCAATGCAAACTGTATTAGCTGGGAAATTTCACGGGTGTACAAGAAAGCACGGGGAATTTAAAAGGAGATGTTCACCCGGAACAGCCGGAGGCCTGCGGGCAGCAAGATTCCGGAATTCTTCCTGAGAAGCCTTGAAAGCAGTAAAACTTTCCTATGTTGCAATAACTCAGAACCTAATTCTGAGTTTTCCCGGCAGAGGTAATTCGGCTGAACACAATCTTGAACTAATTAGAGCCAGATGTAGGCAGTGCCGTCCATAGTGCTGGATGCACAGTGGTGGCGTGCCAAACAACTGAGCTCTAGTTGTCAACAGTTTCACAAAGTGCCATAAGTTGAGGTTCAACTTACTGCTCTGGTTGAGTCGAGTGTAGCCGTCAAAGGTGGAATCAGTAGCACTCAGTTGAGAAGAACGGGAAGCAGATATACCCAGTCCGCTGGCAGTGTCCTACGGGGGCCAGCCTATCTGGCTGCCACGCCTGAATGTTTGCAACCGCGGCCGAGCTAGGCTGGCGGAATTGTGCAGAATTGCAAACTGCATAACCTGGCCAAATTTCCCGGGTGTACAGGAAACAAATGGGGATTTACAAGGAGATGTTCACCCGGAAGAGCCGGTGGCCTGCCGGCAGCAAGATTCCGGAATTCTTCCTGAGGAGCCTTGAAAGCAGTGAAACGCTCCTATGTTGCAATAACTCAGAACCTCATTCTGAGTGTTCCCGGCAGAGGTCATTCGGCTGAACACAACCGTGGACTAATTAGAGCCAGATGTAGGCAGTGCCGTCCATAGTGCTGGATGGACAGTGGTGGCGTGCCAAACAACCGAGCTCTACTTCTCCACACTTTCACAAAGTGCCATAAGTTGAGGTTCAACTTTCGGCTCCGGTTCAGTAGAGTGTAGCCCTCAAAGCTGGAATCAGTAGTAGTCAGGTGAGAAGAACGTGAAGCAGATATCCCCAGTCCGCTGGCAGATGTTACGGGGACCAGCCTATCTGGCTGCCACGCCTGAATGTTTGCAACCGCGGCCAAGCTACACAGGCGGAATTGTGCAGCAATGTAAACTGCATAACCTGTCCAAATTTCACGGGTGTACAAAAAAACCACGGGGGATTTACAAAGAGATGTTCACCCGGAACTGCCAGAGACCTGCCGGCAGCAAGATTCCGGAATTCTTCCTGAGAAGCCTTGAAAGCAGTGAAACGCTCCTATGTTGCAATAACTCAGAACCTCATTCTCAGTGTTCCCGGCAGAGGTCATTCGGCTGAACACAACCGTGGACTAATTAAAGCCAGATGTAGGCAGTGCCGTCCATAGTGCTGGATGGACAGTGGTGGCGTGCCAAACAACTGAGCTCTAGTTCTCAACACTTTCACAAAGTGTCCTAAGTAGAGGTTCAACTTAATGCTACGGTTGATTAGAGTGTAGCCGTCAAAGCTGGAATCAGTAGCACTCAGGTGAGAAGAACGGGAAGCAGATATACCCAGTCCGCTGGCAGTGTCCTATTGGGACCAGCCTATCTGGCTGCCACGCCTCAATGGTTGCAACCGCGGCCGAGCTAGGCAGGCGCAATTGTGCAGCAAAGCAAACTGCATAACCAGGCCAAATTTCACGGATGTACAAGAAACCACGGGGGATTTACAAGGAGATGTTCACCCGGAACTGCCAGAGGCCTGCCGGCAGCAAGATTCAGGAATTCTTCCTGAGAAGCCTTGAAAGCAGTAAAACGCTCCTATGTTGCAATAACTCAGAACCTCATTCTGAGTTTTCCCGGCAGAGGTCATTCGGCTGAACACAACTGTCGACTAATTAGAGCCAGATATAGGCAGTGCCGTCCATAGTGCTGGATGGACAGTGGTGGCGTGCCAAACAACTGAGCTCTAGTTCTCAACAGTTTCACAAAGTGCCATAAGTTGAGGTTCAACTTACTGCTCCGGTTGAGTAGAGTGTAGCCGTCAAAGCTGGAATCAGTAGTACTCAGGTGAGAAGAACGGGAAGCAGATATACCAAGTCCGCTGGCAGTGTCCTATGGGGACCAGCCTATCTGGCTCCCACGCCTGAATGTTTGCAACCGCGGTCGAGCTAGGGAGGCACAATTGTGCAGCAATGCAAACTGCATAACCTGGCCAAATTTCACGGGTGTACAAGAAACCACGGGGGATTTACAAGGAGATGTTCACCCGGAACAACCGGAGGCCTGCCGGCAGCAAGATTCCGGAATTCTTCCTGAGAAGCCTTGAAAGCAGTGAAACGCTCCTATGTTGCAATAACTCAGAACCTCATTCTGAGTTTTCCCGGCACAGGTCATTCCGCTGAACACAACCGTGGACTAATTAGAGCCAGATGTAGGCAGTGCCGTCTATTGTGCTGGATGGACAGTGGTGGCGTGCCAAACAACTGAGCTCTAGTTCTCAACAGTTTCACAAAGTGCCCTAATTTGAGGTTGAACTTACTGCTCCGGTTGAGTAGAGTGTAGCGGTCAAAGCTGGAGTCAGTAGCACTCAGGTGAGAAGAACGGGAAGCAGATATACCCAGTCCGCTGGCATGTCCTACGGGGAGTAGCCTATCTGGCTGCCACGCCTGAATGTTTGCAACCGCGGCAGAGCTAGGCAGGCGGAATAGTGCAGCAATGCAAACTGCATAACCTGGCCAAATTTCACTGGTGTACAAGAAACCACGGGGGATTTACAAGGAGATATTCACCCGGAACTGCCGGAGGCCTGCAGGCAGCAAGATTCCGGAATTCTTCCTGAGAAGCCTTGAAAGCAGTGAAACGCTCCTATGTTGCAATAACTCAGAACCTCATTCTGAGTGTTCCCGGCAGAGGTCATTCGCCTGAACACAACCGTGGACTAATTAGAGCCAGATGTAGGCAGTGCCGTCCATAGTGCTGGATGGACACTGTTGGCGTGCCAAACAACTGAGCTCTAGTTCTCATCACTTTCACAAAGTGCCATATGTTGAGGTTCAACTTACTGCTCCGGTTGAGTAGAGTGCAGCGGTCAAACCTGGAATCAGTTGCACCCAGGTGAGGAGAACGGGAAGCAGATATACCCAGTCCGGTAGCACTGTCCTACGGGGACCAGCCTATCTGGCTGCCACGCCTGAATGTTTGCAACCGCGTCCGAGCTAGGCAGGCACAATTGTGCAGCAGTGCGAACTGCATAACCTGGCCAAATATCATGGATGTACAAGAAACCACGGGGGATTTACAAGGAGATGTTCACCCGGAACTGCCGGAGGCCTGCCGACAGCAAGATTCCGGAATTCTTCCTGAGAAGCCTTGAAAGCAGTGAAACGCTCATATGTTGCAATAACTCAGAACCTCATTCTGAGTGTTCCCGGCAGAGGTCATTCGGCTGAACACAACCCTGGACTAATTAGTGCCAGATGTAGGCAGTGCCATCCATAGTGCTGGATGGACAGTGGTGGCGTGCCAAACAACTGAGCTCTAGTTCTCAACAGTTTCACAAAGTGCCATGAGTTGAGGTTCAACTTACTGCTCCGGTTGAGTAGAGTGTAGCGGTCAAAGCTGGAATCAGTAGCACTCAGGTGAGAAGAACCAGAACCAGATATACCCAGTCCGCTGGCAGTGTCCTACGGGGACTAGCCTATCTGGATTCCATGCCTGAATGTTTGCAACCGCGGCTGAGCTAGGCAGGCGGAATTGTGCAGCAATGCAAACTGCATAACCTGGCCAAATTTCACGGGTGTACAAGAAACCACGGGGGATTTACAAGGAGATGTTCACCCGGAACTGCCGGAGCCCTGCCGGCAGCAAGATTCCGTAATTCTTCCTGAGAAGCCTTGAAAGCAGTGAAACGCTCCTATGTTGCAATAACTCAGAACCTCATTCTGAGTGTTCCCGGCAGAGGTCATTCGGCTGAACACAACCATGGACTAATTAGAGCCAGATGTAGGCAGTGCCGTCCATAGTGCTGGATGGACAGTGGTGGCGTGCCAAACAACTGAGCTCTAGTTCTCAACACTTTCACAAAGTGCCATAAGTTGAGGTTCAACTTACTGCTCCGGTTGAGTAGAGTGTAGCCGACAAAGCTGAAATCAGTAGCACTCAGGTGAGAAGAACGGGAAGCAGATATACCCAGTCTGCTGGCAGTGTCCTACTGGGACCAGCCTATCTGGCGGCCACGCCTCAATGTTTGCAACCGCGGCCGAGCTAGGCAGGCGCAATCGTGCAGCAATGCAAACTGCATAACCTGGCCAAATTTCACGGTTGTACAAGAAACCTCGGGGGATTTACAAGGAGATGTTCACCCGGAACTGCCGGAAGCCTGCCGGCCGCAAGATTCCGGAATTCTTCCTGAGAAGCCTTGAAAGCAGTGAAACGTTCCTATATTGCAATAACTAAGAACCTCATTCTGAGTGTTCCCGGCAGAGGTCATTCGGATGAACACAACCGTGGACTAATTAGAGCCCGATGTAGGCAGTGCCGTCCATAGTGCTGGATGGCCAGTGGTGGCATGCCAAACAACTGAGCTGTAGTTCTCAACAGTTTCACAAAGTGCCATAAGTTGAGGTTCAACTTAATGCTCCGGTTGAGTAGAGTGTAGCCGTCAAAGCTGGAATCAGTAGCACTCAGGTGAGAAGAACGGGAAGCAGATATACCCAGTCCGCTGGCAGTGTCCTACGGGGACCAGTCTATCTGGATGCCACGCCTGAATGTTTGCAACCGGGGCCGAGCTAGGCAGGCGGAATTGTGCAGCAATGCAAACTGCATAATCTGGCCAAATTTCACGGATGTACAAGAAACCACGGGGGATTTACAAGGAGATGTTCACCCGGAACTGCCGGAGGCCTGCCGGCAGCAAGATTCCGGAATTATTCCTGAGAAGCCTTGAAAGCAGTGGAACGCTCCTATGTTGCAATAACTCAGAACCTCATTCTGAGTGTTCCCGGTAGAGGTCATTCGGCTGAACACAACCATGGACTAATTAGAGCCAGATGTAGGCAGTGCCGTCCATTGTGCTGGATGGACAGTGGTGGAGTGCCAAACAACTGCACTCTAGTTCTCATCACTTTCACAAAGTGCCATAAGTTGAGGTTCAACTTACTGCTCCGGTTGAGTAGAGTGTAGCGGTCAAACCTGGAATCAGTAGCACTCAGGTGAGAAGAACGGGAAGCAGTTATACCCAGTCCGCTGGCAGTGTCCTACGGGGACTAGCCTATCTGGCTGCCATGCCTGAATGTTTGCAACCGCGGCCGAGATAGGCAGGCGCATTGTGCAGCAATGCCAACTGCATAACCTCGCCAAATTTCACGGATGTACAAGAAACCACGGGGGATTTACAAGGAGATGTTAACCGGGAACAGATGGAGGCCAGCCGGCAGCAAGATTCCGGAATTCTTCCTGAGAAGCCTTGAAAGCAGTGAAACGCTCCTATGTTGCAATAATTCAGAACCCCATTCTTAGTGTTCCCGGCAGAGGTGATTCAGCTGAACACAACCGTGGACTAATTAGAGCCAGATGTAGGCAGTGCCATCCATAGTGCTGGATGGACAGTGGTGGCGTGCCAAACAACTGAGCTCTAGTTCTCATCACTTTCACAAAGTCCCATAAGTTGAGGTTCAACTTACAGCTCCGGTTGAGTAGAATGTAGCCGTCAAAGTTGGAATCTGTAGCACTCAGGTGAGAAAAACTGGAAGCAGATATACCCAGTCCATTGGCAGTGTCCTACGTGGACCAGCCTATCTGGCTGCCACGCCTGAATGTTTGCAACCGCGGCCGAGCTAGGCAGGCGCAATTGTGCAGCAATGCAAACTGCATAACCTGGCCAAATTTCACGGGTGTACAAGAAACCACGGGGGATTTACAAGGAGATGTTCACCCGGAAGAGCCGGTCGCCGGCGGGCAGCAAGTTTCCGGAACTCTTCCTGAGAAGCCTTGAAAGCAGTGAAACGCTCCTATGTTGCAATAACTCAGAACCTCATTCTGAGTGTTCCCGGTAGAGGTCATTCGGCTGAACACAACCATGGACTAATTAGAGCCAGATGTAGGCAGTGCCGTCCATAGTGCTGGATGTACAGTGGTGGCGTGCCAAACAACTGAGATCTAGTTCTCAAAAGTTTCACAAAGTGCCATAAGTAGAGGATCAACTTACTGCACCCGTTGAGTAGAGTGTAGCCGTCAAAGCTGGAATCAGTAGCACTCAGGTGAGAAGAATGGGAAGCAGATATACCCAGTCCGCTGGCAGTGTCCTCTTGGGACCAGCCTATCTGGCTGCCACGCCTCAATGGTTGCAACCGCGGCCGAGCTAGGCAGGCGCAATTGTGCAGCCATGCAAACTGCATAACCTGGCCAAATTTCACGGATGTACAAGAAACCACGGGGGATTTACAAGGAGATGTTCACCCGGAACAGCCGGAGGCCTGCCGGCAGCAAGATTCAGGAATTTTTCTGAGAAGCCTTGAAAGCAGTGAAACACTCCTATATTGCAATAACTCAGAACCTCATTCTGAGTGTTCCCGGCAGAGGTCATTCAGCTGAACACAACCGTGGACTAATTAGAGCCAGATGTAGGCAGTGCCGTCCATAGTGCTGGATGGACAGTGGTGGCGTGCCAAACAACTGAGCTCTAGTTCTCAACAGTTTCACAAAGTGCCCTAAGTTGAGGTTCAACTTACGGCTCCGGTGGAGTAGAGTGTAGCGGTCAAAGCTGGAATCAGTAGCACTCAGGTGAGAAAAATGTGAAGCAGATATAGCTAGTCCGCTGGCAGTGTCCTACGGGGACTAGCCTATCTGGCTGCCACGCCTGAATGTTTGCAAGCGCGGCCGAGCTAAGCAGGCGGAATTGTGCAGCAATGCAAACTGTATAACCTGGCCAAATTTCACGGGTGTACAAGAAACCACGGGGGATTTACAAGGAGATGTTCACCCGGAAGAGCCGGAGGCCTGCCGGCAGCAAGATTCCGGAATTCTTCCTGAGAAGCCTTGAAAGCAGAAAAACGCTCCTATGTTGCAATAACTCAGGACCTCATTCTGAGTGTTCCAGGCGGAGGTCATTCGGCTGAACACAACCGTGGACTAATTAGAGCCAGATGTAGGCAGTGCCGTCCATAGTGCTGGATGGACATGGTGGCGTGCCAAACAACTGAGCTCTAGTTCTCAACAGTTTCACAAAGTGCCCTAAGTTGAGGTTCAACTTACGGCTCCGGTTGAGTAGAGTGTAGCGGTCAAAGGTGGAATCAGTAGCACTCCGGTGAGAAGAATGTGAAGCAGATATAGCTAGTCCGCTGGCAATGTCCTACGGGGACTAGCCTATCTGGCTGCCACGCCTGAATGTTTGCAAGCGCGGCCGAGCTAAGCAGGCGGAATTGTGCAGCAATGCAAACTGTATAACCTTCCCAAATTTCACGGGTGTACAAGAAACCACGGGGGATTTACAAGGAGATGTTCACCCGGAACAGCCGGACGCGGGCGGGCCGCAAGATTCCGGAACTCTTCCTGAGAAGCCTTGAAAGCAGTGAAACGCTCCTCTGTTGCAATAAGTCAGAAACTCATTCTGAGTGTTCCCGGCAGAGGTCATTCGGCTGAACACAACCATGGACTAATTAGAGCCAGATGTAGGCAGTGCCGTCCATAGTGCTGGATGGACAGTGGTGGCGTGCCAAACAACTGAGCTCTAGTTCTCAACAGTTTCACAAAGTGCCATAAGTTGAGGTTCAACTTACTGCTCCGGTTGAGTAGAGTGTAGCCGTCAAAGCTGGAATCAGTAGCACTCAGGTGAGAAGAACGGGAAGCAGATATACCCAGTCCGCTAGCAGTGTCCTACGGGGACCAGCCTATCTGGTTGCCACACCTGAATGCTTGCAAGCGCTGCCGAGCTAGGCAGGCACAATTGTGCAGCAATGCAAACTGCATAACCTGGCCAAATATCACGGGTGTACAAGAAACCACGGGGGATTTACAAGGAGATGTTCACCCGGAACAGCCAGAGGCCTGCCGGCAGCAAGATTCCGGAATTCTTCCTGAGAAACCTTGAAAGCAGTGAAACGCTCCTATGTTGCAATAACTCATAACATCATTCTGAGTGTCCCCGGCCGAGGTCATTCGGCTGAACACAACCGTGGACTAATTAGAGCCAGATGTAGGCAGTGCCGTCCATAGTGCTGGATGGACAGTGGTGGCGTGCCAAACAACTGATCTCTAGTTCTCAACAGTTTCACAAAGTGCCATAAGTAGAGGTTCAACTTACTGCTCCGGTTGAGTAGAGTGTAGCCGTCAAAGCTGGAATCAGTAGCACTCAGGTGAGAAGAACGGGAAGCAGATATACCCAGTCCGCTGGCAGTGTCCTACGGGGACCAGCCTATCTGGCTGCCACGCCTGAATGTTTGCAACCACGGCCGCGGTAGGCAGGCGCAATTGTGCAGCAATGCAAACTGCATAACCTGGCCAAATTTCACGGATGTACAAGACACCACGGGGGATTTACACGGAGATGTTCACCCGGAAGAGCCGGAGGCCTGCCGGCAGCAAGATTCCGGAATTCTTCCTGAGATGCCTTGAAAGCAGTGAACCGCTCCTATGTTGCAATAACTCAGAACCTCATTCTGAGTGTTCCCGGCAGAGGTCATTCGGCTGAACACAACCGTGGACTAATTAGAGCCAGATGTAGGCAGTGCCGTCCATAGTGCTGGATGGACAGTGGTGGCGTGCCAAACAACTGAGCTCTAGTTCTCAACAGTTTCACAAAGTGCCCTAAGTTGAGGTTCAACTTACGGCTCCGGTTTAGTAGAGTGTAGCGGTCAAAGATGGAATCAGTAGCACTCAGGTGAGAAGAACGTGAAGCAGATATAGCCAGTCCGCTGGCAGTGTCCTAAGGGGACCAGCCTATCTGGCTGCCACGCCTGAATGTTTGCAAGCGCAGCATAGCTAAGCAGGCGGAATTGTGCAGCAATGCAAACTGTATAACCTGGCCAAATTTCAAGGGTGTACAAGAAACCACAGGGGATTTACAAGGAGATGTTCACCGGAACAGCCGGAGGCCTGCCGGCAGCAAGATTCCAGAATTCTTCCTGAGAAGCCTTGAAAGCAGTGAAACGCTCCTATGTTGCAATAACTCAGAACCTCATTCTGAGTGTTCCCGGCAGAGGTCATTCGGCTGAACAGAACCGTGGACTAATTAGAGCCAGATGTAGGCAGTGCCGTCCATAGGGCTGGATGGACAGTGGTGGCGTGCCAAACAACTGAGCTCTAGTTCTAATCACTTTCACAAAGTGCCTTAAGTTGAGGTTCAACTTAAGGCTCCGGTTGAGTAGAGTGTAGCCGTCAAAGCTGGAATCAGTAGCACTCAGGTGAGAAGAACGGGAAGCAGATATACCCAGTCCGCTGGCAGTGTCCTACGGGGACCAGCCTATTTGGCTGCCACGCCTGAATGTTTGCAACTTCGGCCGAGCTAGGCAGGCGCAATAGTGCAGCAATGCAATCTGCATAACCTGGCCAAATTTCACGGGTGTAAAAGAAACCACGGGGGATTTACAAGGAGATGTTCACCCGGAACAGCCGGACGCGGGCGGGCAGCAAGATTCCGGAACTCTTCCTGAGAAGCCTTGAAAGCAGTGAAACGCTCCTCTGTTGCAATAAATCAGAACCTCATTCTGAGTGTTCCCGGCAGAGGTCATTCGGCTGAACACAACCATGGACTAATTAGAGCCAGATGTAGGCAGTGCCATCCATAGTGCTGGATGGAAAGTGATGGCGTGCCAAACAACTGAGCTCTAGTTCTAAACAGTTTCACAAAGTGCCCTAAGTTGAGGTTCAACTTACGGCTCTGGTTGAGTAGACTGTAGCGGTCAAAGCTGGAATCAGTAGCACTCAGGTGAGAAGAACTTGAAGCAGATATAGCAAGTCCGCTGGCAGTGTCCTACGGGGACTAGCCTATCTGGCTGCCACGCCTGAATGTTTGCAAGCGGGGCCGAGCTAAGCAGGCGGAATTGTGAAGCAATGCAAACTGTATAACCTGGTCAAATTTCAAGGGTGTACAAGAAACCACGGGGGATTTACAATGAGATGTTCACCCGGAACTGCCGGAGCGTGCCGGCAGCAAGATTCCGGAATTCTTCCTGAGAAGCCTTGAAAGCAGTGAAACGCTCCTATGTTGCAATAACTCAGAACCTCATTCTGAGTGTTCCCGGCAGAGGTCTTTCGGCTGAACACAACCTTGCACTAACTAGAGCCAGATGTAGGCAGTGCCATCCATAGTACTGGATGGACAGTGGTGGCGTTCTAAACAACTGAACTCTAGTTCTCATCACTTTCACAAAGTGCCATAAGTTGAGGTTCAACTTACTGCTCCGGTTGAGTAGAGTGTAGCGGTCAAACCTGGAATCAGTAGCACTCAGGTGAGAAGAACGGGAAGCAGATATACCCAGTCCGCTGGCAGTGTCCAACGGGGAACAGCCTATCTGGTTGCCACGCCTGAATGTTTGCAACCGCGGCCGAGATAGGCAGGCGCAATTGTGCAGCAATGCAAACTGCATAACCTGGCCAAATTTCACGGGTGTACAAGAAACCACGGGGGATTTACAAGGAGATGTTCACCCGGAACAGCCGGACGCTGGCGGGCAGCAAGATTCCGGAACTCTTCTTGAGAAGCCTTGAAAGCAGTGAAACGCTCCTATGTTGCAATAACTCAGAACCTCATTCTGAGTGTTCCCGGCAGAGGTCATTCGGCTGAACACAACCGTGGACTAATTAGAGCCAGATGTAGTCAGTGCCGTCCTTAGTGCTGGATGGACAGAGGTGGCGTGCCAAACAACTGAGCTCTAGTTCTCATCACTTTCACAAAGTGCCTTAAGTTGAGGTTCAACTTACGGCTCCGGTTGAGTAGAGTGTAGCCGTCAAAGCTGGAATCAGTAGCACTCAGGTGAGAAGAACGGGAAGCAGATATACCCAGTCCATTGGCAGTGTCCTACGGGGACCAGCCTATCTGGCTGCCACGCCTGAATGTTTGCAACCGCGGCCGAGGTAGGCAGGCGCAATTGTGCAGCAATGCAAACTGCATAACCTGGCCAAATTTCACGGGTGTACAAGAAACCACGGCGGATTTACAAGGAGATGTTCTCCGGAACAGCCGGACGCCGGCGGGCAGCAAGATTCCGGAACTCTTCATGAGAAGCCTTGAAAGCAGTGAAACGCTCCTATGTTGCAATAACTCAGAACCTCATTCTGAGTGTTCCCGGTAGAGGTCATTCGGCTGAACACAACCATGGACTAATTAGAGCCAGATGTAGGCAGTGCCGTCCATAGTGCTGGATGGACAGTGGTGGCGTGCCAAACAACTGAGCTCTAGTTCTCAACAGTTTCACAAAGTGCCCTAAGTTGAGGTTCAACTTACTGCTCCGGTTGAGTAGAGTGTAGCCGTCAAAGCTGGAATCAGTAGCACTCAGGTGAGAAGAACGGGAAGCAGATATACACATTCCGCTGGCAGTGTCCTATGGGGACCAGCCTATCTGGCTGCGACACGTGAATGTTTGCAACCGCGGCCGAGCTAGGCAGGCACAATTGTGCAGCAATGCAAACTGCATAACCTGGCCAAATATCACGGGTGTACAAGAAACCACGGGGGATTTACAAGGAGAGGTTCACCCAGAACTGCCGGAGGCCTGCCAGCAGCAAGATTCCGGAATTCTTCCTGAGAAACCTTGAAAGCAGTGAAACGCTCCTATGTTGCAATAACTCAGAACGTCATTCTGAGTGTTCCCGACAGAGGTCATTCAGCTGAACACAACCGTGGACTAATTAGAGCCAGATGTAGGCAGTGCCGTCCATAGTGCTGGATGGACAGTGGTGGCGTGCCAAACAACTGAGCTCTAGTTCTCAACACTTTCACAAAGTGCCATAAGTTGAGGTTCAAGTTATTGCTCGGGTTGAGTAGAGTGTAGCCGTCAAAGCTGGAATCAGTAGCACTCAGGTGAGAAGAACGGGAAGCACATATACCCAGTCCGCTGGCAGTGTCCTACGGGGACCAGCCTATCTGGCTCCCAAGCCTGAATGTTTGCAACCGCGGCCGAGCTAGGCAGGCGCAATTGTGCAGCAATGCAAACTGCATAACCTGGCCAAATTTCACGGGTGTACAAGAAACCACGGGGGATTTACAAGGAGATGTTCACCCGGAATAGCCGGAGGCCTGCCGGCAGCAAGATTCCGGAATTCTTCCTGAGAAGCCGTGAAAGCAGTGAAACGCTCCTATGTTGCAATAACTCAGAACATCATTCTGAGTGTTCCCCGCAGAGGTCATTCGTCTTAACACAACCGTCGACTAATTAGAGCCAGATGTAGGCAGTGCAGTCCATAGTGCTGGATGGACAGTGGTGGCGTGCCAAACAACGGAGCTCTAGTTCTCATCACTTTCACAAAGTGCCCTAAGTTGAAGTTCAACTTACTGCTCCGGTTGAGTAGAGTGTAGCGGTCAAAGCTGGAATCAGTAGCACTCAGGTGAGAAGAACGTGAAGCAGATATAGCCAGTCCGCTGGCAGTGTCCTACGGGGACCAGCCTATCTGGCTGCCACGCCTGAATGTTTGCAACCGTGGCCGAGCTAGGCAGGCGCAATTGTGCAGCAATGCAAACTGCATAACCTGGCCAAATTTTACGGGTGTACAAGAAACCACGGGGGATTTACAAGGAGATGTTCACCCGGAACAGCCGGAGGCCTGCCGGCAGCAAGGTTCCGGAATTCTTCCTGAGAAGCCTTGAAAGCAGTGAAACGCTCATATGTTGCAATAACTCAGAACGTCATTCTGAGTGTTCCCGGCAGAGGTCATTCGGCTGAACACAACCGTGGACTAATTAGAGCCAGATGTAGGCAGTGCCGTCCATAGTGCTGAATGGACAGTGGAGGCGTGCCAAACAACTGAGCTCTAGTTCTCAGCACTTTCACAAAATGCCATAAGTTGAGGTTCAACTTACTGCTCCGGTTGAGTAGAGTTTAGCGGTCAAAGCTGGAATCAGTAGCACTCAGGTGAGAAGAACGGGAAGCAGATATACCCAGTCCGCTGGCAGTGTCCTACGGGGACCAGCCCATCTGGCTGCCACGCCTGAAGATTTGCAAACGAGGCCGAGCTAGGCAGGCGCAATTGTGCAGCAATGCAAACTGCATAACCTGGCCAGATTTCAAGGGTGTACAAGAAACCACGGGGGATTTACAAGGAGATGTTCACCCGGAACAGCTGGACGCCGGCGGGCAGCAAAATTCCGGAACTCTTCCTGAGAAGCCTTGAAAGCAGTGAAACGCTCCTATGTTGCAATAACTCAGAACCTCATTCTGAGTGTTCTCGGCAGAGGTCATTCGGCTGAACACAACCGTGGACTAATTAGAGCCAGATGTAGGCAGTGCCGTCCATAGTGCTGGATGGACAGTGGTGGCGTGCCAAACAACTGAGCTCTAGTTCAAATCACTTTCACAAAGGGCCATAAGTTGAGGTTCAACTTACTGCGCCCATTGAGTAGAGTGTAGCCGTCAAAGATGGAATCAGTAGCACTCAGGTGAGAAGAACGGGAAGCAGATATACCCAGTCCGCTGGCCGTGTCCTTCGGGGACCAGCCTATCTGGCTGCCACACCTGAATGTTTACAACTGCAGCCGAGCTAGGCAGGCACAATTGTGCAGCAATACAAACTGCATAACCTGGCCAAATATCACGGGTGAACAAGAAACCACGGGGGATTTACAAGGAGATGTTCAGCCGGAACTGCCAGAGGCATGCCGGCAGTAAGATTCCGGAATTCTTCCTGAGAAGCCTTGAAAGCAGTGAAAAGCTCCTATGTTGCAATAACTCAGAACCTCATTCTGAGTGTCCCCGGCCGCGGTCATTCGGCTGAACACAACCGTGGACTAATTAGAGCCAGATGTAAGCAGTGCCGTCCATAGTGCTGGATGGACAGTGGTGGCGTGCGAAACAACTGAGCTCTACTTGTCCACAATTTCACAAAGTGCCATAAGTAGAGGTTAATCTTACTGGTCCGGTTGAGTAGAGTGTAGCCGTCAAAGCTGGAATCAGTAGCACTCTGGTGAGAAGAACGGGAAGCAGATATACCCAGTCCGCTGGCAGTGTCCTACGGGGACCAGCCTATCTGGCTGCCACGCCTGAATGTTTGCAACCGCGGTCCAGGTAGGCAGGCGGAATTGTGCAGCAATGCAAACTGCATAACCTGGCCAAATTTCACGGATGTACAAGAAACCACGGGGTATTTACAAGGAGATGTTCACCCGGAAGAGCCGGAGGCCTGCCGGCAGCAAGATTCCGGAATTCTTCCTGAGAAGCCTTGAAAGCAGTGAAACGCTCCTATGTTGCAATAACTCAGAACCTCATTCTGAGTGTTCCCGGCAGAGGTCATTCAGCTGAACACAACCGTGGACTAATTAGAGCCAGATGTAGGCAGTGCCGTCCATAGTGCTGGATGGACAGTGGCGGCATTCCAAACAACTGAGCTCTAGTTTTCAACAGTTTCACAAAGTGCCCTAAGTTGAGGTTCAACTTACTGCGCCGATTGAGTAGAGTGCAGCCGTCAAAGATGGAATCAGTAGCACTCAGTTGAGAAGAACGGGAAGCAGATATACCCAGTCCGCTGGCAGCGTCCTACGGGGACCAGCCTTTCTGGCTGCGACACGTGAATGTTTGCAACTGCGGCCGAGCTAGGCAGGCGCAATTGTGCAGCAATGCAAACTGCATAACCTGGCCAAATATCACGGGTGTACAAGAAACCACGGGGGATTTACAAGGAGATGTTCACCGGGAACTGCCGGAGGCCTGCCGGCAGCAAGATTCCGGAATTTTTCCTGAGAAGCCTTGAAAGCAGTGAAACGCTCCTATGTTGCAATAACTCAGAACATCATTCTGAGTGTCCCCGGCCAAGGTCATTCGGCTGAACACAACCGTGGACTAATTAGAGCCAGATGTAGGCAGTGCCGTCCATAGTGCTGGATGGACAGTGGTGGCGTGCCAAACAACTGAGCTCTAGTTCTCAACAGTTTCACAAAGCGCCCTAAGTTGAGGTTCAACTTACGGCTCCGGTTGAGTAGAGTGTAGCCGTCAAAGCTGGAATCAGTAGCACTCAGGTGAGAAGAACGGGAAGCAGATATACCCAGTCCGCTGGCAGTGTCCTACGGGGACCAGCCTATCTGGCTGCCACGCCTGAATGTTTGCAACCGCATCCGAGTTAGGCAGGCGCAATTGTGCAGCAATGCGAACTGCATAACCTGGCCAAATATCACGGATGTACAAGAAACCACGGGGGATTTACAAGGAGAAGTTCACCCGGAACTGCCGGAGGCCTGCCGGCAGCAAGATTCCGGAATTCTTCCTGAGAAGCCTTGAAAGCAGTGAAACGCTCCTATGTTGCAATAACTCAGAACCTCATTCTGAGTGTTCCCGGCAGAGGTCATTCGGCTGAACACAACCATGGACTAATTAGAGCCAGATGTAGGCAGTGCCGTCCATAGTGCAGAATGGACTGTGGTGGCGTGCCAAACAACTGAGCTCTAGTTCTCATCACTTTCACAAAGTGCCATGAGTTGAAGTTCAACTTACTGCTCCGGTTGAGTAGATTGTAGCCGTCAAAGGTGGAATCAGTAGCACTCAGGTGAGAAGAACGGGAAGCAGATATACCCAGTCCGCTGGCAGTGTCCTACGGGGACCAGCCTATCTGGCTGCCACGCCTGAATGTTTGCAACCGCGGCTGAGCTAGGCAGGCGCAATTGTGCAGCAATTCAAACTGCATAACCTGGCCAAATTTCACGGGTGTACAAGGAACCGCGGGTGATTTACAAGGAGATGTTCACCCGGAGCAGCCGGAGGCCTGCTGGCAGCAAGATTCCGGAATTCTTCCTGAGAAGCCTTGAAAGCAGTGAAACGCTCCTATGTTGCAATAACTCAGAACCTCATTCTGAGTGTTCCCGGCAGAGGTCATTCGGCTGAACACAACCATGGACTAATTAGAGCCAGATGTAGGCAGTGCCGTCCATAGTGCTGGATGGACAGTGGTGGCGTGCCAAACAACTGAGCTCTAGTTCTCAACAGTTTCACAAAATGCCCTAAGTTGAGGTTCAACTTACTGCTCCGGTTGAGTAGAGTGTAGCGGTCAAAGCTGGAATCAGTAGCACTCAGGTGAGAAGAACGGGAAGCAGATATTGCTAGTCTTCTTGCAGTGTCCTATGGGGACTAGACTATCTGGCTGCCACTCCTGAATGTTTGCAAGCGCGCCCGAGCTAAGCAGGCGTAATTGTGCAGCAATGCAAACTGTATAACCTGGCCAAATTTGACGGGTGTACAAGAAACCACGGGGGATTTACAAGGAGATGTTCACCCGGAACAGCCGGAGGCCTGCCGGCAACAAGATTCCGGAATTCTTCCTGAGAAGCCTTGAAAGCAGTGAAACGCTCCTATGTTGCAATAACTCAGAACCTCATTCTGAGTGTTCCCGGCAGAGGTCATTCGGCTGAACACAACCGTGGACTAATTAGAACCAGATATAGTCAGTGCCGTCCATAGTGCTGGATGGACAGTGGTGGCGTGCCAAACAACTGAGCTCTAGTTCTCATCACTTTCACAAAGTGCCATAAGTTGAGGTTCAACTTACGGCTCCGGTTGAGTAGAGTGTAGCCGTCAAAGCTGGAATCAGTAGCACTCAGGTGAGAAGAACGGGAAGCAGATATACCCAGTCCATTGGCAGTATCCTACGGGGACTAGCCTATCTGGCTGCCACGCCTGAATGTTTGCAACCGCGGCCGAGCAAGGCAGGCGCAATTGTGCAGCAATGCAAACTGCATAACCTGGCCAAATTTCACGGGTGTACAAGAAATCACGGGGGATTTACAAGGAGATGTTCACCCGGAACAGCTGGACGCCGGCGGGCAGGAAGATTCCGGAACTCTTCCAGAGAAGCCTTGAAAGCAGTGAAAAGCTCCTATGTTGCAATAACTCAGAACCTCATTCTGAGTGTTGCCGGCAGAGGTCATTCGGCTGAACACAACCATGGACTAATTAGAGCCAGATGAAGGCAGTGCCGTCCATAGTGCTGGATTGACAGTGGTGGCGTGCCAAACAACTGAGCTCTAGTTCTCAACAGTTTCACAAAGTGCCATGAGTTGAGGTTCAACTTACTGCTCCGGTTGAGTAGAGTGTAGCCGTCAAAGATGGAATCAGTAGCACTCAGGTGAGAAGAACGGGAAGCAGATATACCCAGTCCACTGGCAGTGTTCTACGGGGACCAGCCTATCTGGCGGCCACACCTGAATGTTTGCAACCGCGGCCGAGCTAGGCAGGCACAATTGTGCAGCAATGCAAACTGCATAACCTGGCCAAATATCACGGGTGAACAAGAAACCACGGGGGATTTACAAGGAGATGTTCAGCCGGAACTGCCAGAGGCCTGCCGGCAGTAAGATTCCGGAATTCTTCCTGAGAAGCCTTGAAAGCAGTGAAACGCTCCTATGTTGCAATAACTCAGAACCTCATTCTGAGTGTCCCCGGCCGCGGTCATTCGGCTGAACACAACCGTGGACTAATTAGAGCCAGATGTAGGCAGTGCCGTCCATAGTGCTGGATGGACAGTGGTGGCGTGCCAAACAACTGAGCCCTAGTTCTCCACAGTTTCACAAAGTGCCATAAGTTGAGGTTCAACTTACGGCTCCGGTTGAGTAGAGTGTAGCCGTCAAAGCTGGAATCAGTAGCACTCTGGTGAGAAGAACGGGAAGCAGATATACCCAGTCCGCTGGCAGTGTCCTACGGGGACCAGCCTATCTGGCTGCCACGCCTGAATGTTTGCAACCGAGGTCGAGGTAGGCAGGCGCAATTGTGCAGCAATGCAAACTGCATAACCTGGCCAAATTTCACGGATGTAGAAGAAACCACGGGGTATTTACAAGGAGATGTTCACCCGGAAGAGCCGGAGGCCTGCCGGCAGCAAGATTCCGGAATTCTTCCTGAGAAGCCTTGAAAGCAGTGAAACGCTCCTATGTTGCAATAACTCAGAACCTCATTCTGAGTGTTCCCGGCAGAGGTCATTCAGCTGAACAAAACCGTGGACTAATTAAAGCCAGATGTAGGCAGTGCCGTCCATAGTGCTGGATGGACAGTGGTGGCATGCCAAACAACTGAGCTCTCGTTTTCAACAGTTTCACAAAGTGCCCTAAGTTGAGGTTCAACTTACGGCTCCGGTTGAGTAGAGTGTAGCGGTCAAAGCTGGAATCAGTAGCACTCAGGTGAGAAGAACGTGAAACAGATATAGCCAGTCCGCTGGCAGTGTCCTACGGGGACTAGCCTATCTGGCTGCCACGCCTGAATGTTTGCAAGCGCGGCCGAGCTAAGCAGGCGGAATTGTGCAGCAATGCAAACTGTATAACCTGGCCAAATTTCAAGGGTGTACAAGAAACCACATGGGATATACAAGGAGATGTTCACCCGGAACAGCCGGAGGCCTGCCGGCAGCAAGATTCCAGAATTCTTCCTGAGAAGCCTTGAAAGCAGTGAGACGCTCCTATGTTGCAATAACTCAGAACCTCATTCTGAGTGTTCCAGGCAGAGGTCATTCGGCTGAACACAACCGTGGACTAATTAGAGACAGATGTAGGCAGTGCCGTCCATAGGGCTGGATGGAGAGTGGGCGCGTGCCAAACAACTGAGCTCTAGTTCTCAACAGTTTCACAAAGTGCCATAAGTTGAGGTTCAACTTACTGCTCCGGTTGAGTCGAGTGTAGCCGTCAAAGCTGGAATCAGTAGCACTCAGGTGAGAAGAACGGGAAGCAGATATACCCAGTCGGCCGGCAGTGTCCTACGGGGACCAGCGTATCTGGCTGCCACGACTGAATGTTTGCAACCGCGGCCGAGGTAGGCAGGCGCAATTGTGCAGCAATGCAAACTGCATAACCTGGCCAAATTTCACGGATGTACAAGAAACCACGGGGGATTTACAAGGAGATGTTCACCCGGAACTGCCGGAGGCCTGCCGGCAGCAAGATTCCGGAATTCTTCCTGAGAAGCCTTGAAAGCAGTGAAACGCTCCTATGTGGCAATAACTCAGAACCTCATTCTGAGTGTTCCCGACAGAGGTCATTCAGCTGAACACAACCGTGGACTAATTAGAGCCAGATGTAGGCAGTGCCGTCCATAGTGCTGGATGGACAGTCTTGGCGTGCCAAACAGCTGAGCTCTAGTTCTCAACAGTTTCACAAAGTGCCCTAAGTTGAGGTTCAACTTACGGCTCCGGTTGAGTAGTGTGTAGCCGTCAAAGCTGGAATCAGTAGCACTCAGGTGAGAAGAACGGGAAGCAGATATACCCAGTCCGCTGGCAGAGTCCTACGGGGACCAGCCTATATGGCTGCCACGCCTGAATGTTTGCATCCGCAGCCGAGCTATGTAGGCGCAATTGTGCAGCAATTCAAACTGCATAACTTGTCCAAATTTCACGGGTGTACAAGAAACCACGGGGGATTTACAAGGAGATGTTCACTCGGAGAGCCAGAGGCCCGCCGGCAGCAAGATTCCGGAATTCTTCCTGAGAAGCCTTGAAAGCAGTGAAACGCTCCTATGTTGCAATAACTCAAAACCTCATTCTGAGTGTTCCCGGCAGAGGTCATTCGGCTGAACACAACCGTTGACTAATTAGAGCCAGATGTAGGCAGTGCCGTCCATAGTGCTGGATGGACACTGGTGGCGTGCCAAACAACTGAGCTCTAGTTCTCAACACTTTCACAAAGTGCCATAAGTTGAGGTTCAACTTAATGCTCCGGTTGAGTAGAGTGTAGCCGTCAAAGCTGGAATCAGTAGCACTCAGGTGAGAAGAACGGAAAGCAGATATACCCAGTCCGATGGCAGAGTCCTACGGGGACCAGCCTATCTGGCTGCCACGCCTGAATGTTTGCAACCGCGGCCGAGCTAGGCAGGCGCAATTGTGCAGCAATGCAAACTGCATAAGCTGGCCAAATTTCACCGGTGTACAAGAAACCACGGGGGATTTACAAGGAGATGTTCACCCGGAACAGCCGGAGGCCTGCCGGCAGCAAGATTCCGGAATTCTTCCTGAGAAGCCTTGAAAGCAGTGAAACGCTCCTATGTTGCAATAACTCAGAACCTCATTCTCAGTGTTCCCGGGAGAGGTCATTTGGCTGAACACAACCGTGGACTAATTAGAGCCAAATGTAGGCAGTGCCGTCCATAGTGCTGGATGGAGAGTGGTGGCGTGCCAAACAACTGAGCTCTAGTTCTCAACACTTTCACAAAGTGCCGTATGTTGAGGTTCAACTTAATGATCCGGTTGAGTAGAGTGTAGCCGTCAAAGCTGGAATCAGTAGAACTCAGGTGAGAAGAACGGGAAGCAGATATACCCAGTCCGCTGGCAGTGTCCTACGGGGACCAGCCTATCTGGCTGCCACGCCTGAATGTTTGCAACCGCAGCCCAGCTAGGCAGGCGCAATTGTGCAGCAATGCAAACTGCATAACCTGTCCAAATTTCACGGGTGTACAAGAAACCACGGGGGATTTGCAAGGAGATGTTCACCCGGAACACCCGGAGGCCTGCCCGCAGCAAGATTCCGGAATTCTTCCTGAGAAGCCTTGAAAGCATTGAAACGCTCCTATGTTGCAATAACTCAGAACCTCATTCTGAGTGTTGCCGGCAGAGGTCATTCGGCTGAACACAACCGTGGACTAATTAGAGCCAGATGTAGGCAGTGCCGTCCATAGTGTTGGATGGACAATGGTGGCGTGCCAAACAACTGAGCTATAGTTCTCAACAGTTTCACAAAGTGCCATAAGTTGAGGTTCAACTTAATGCTCCGGTTGAGTAGAATGTGGCCCTCAAAGCTGAAATCAGTAGCACTCAGTTGAGAAGAACGGGAAGCAGATATACCCAGTCCGCTGGCAGTGTCCTACGGGGACCAGCCTATCTGGCTGCCACGCCTGAATATTTCCAACCCCGGCCGAGCTATGCAGGCGCAATTGTGCAGCAATGCAAAGTGTATAAGCTGGGAAATTTCACGGGTGTAAAAGAAACCACGGGGGATTTAAAAGGAGATGTTCACCCGGAACAGCCGGAGGCCTGCCGGCAGCAAGATTCCGGAATTCTTCCTGAGAAGCCTTGAAAGCAGTGAAACGCTCCTAAGTGGCAATAACTCAGAACCTCATTCTGAGTTTTCCCGGCAGAGGTCATTCGGCTGAATACAACCGTGGACTAATTAGAGCCATATGTAGGGAGTGCCGTCCATAGTGCTGGATGGAGAGTGGTGGCGTGCCAAACAACTGAGCTCTAGTTCTGAACAGTTTCACAAAGTGCCATAAGTTGAGGTTCAACTTACTGCTCCGGTTGAGTCGAGTGTAGCCGTCAAAGCTGGAATCAGTAGCACTCAGGTGAGAAGAACGGAAAGCAGATATACCCAGTCTGCTGGCAGAGTCCTACGGGGACCAGCCTATCTGGCTGCCACGCCTGAATATTTGCAACCGCGGCCGAGCTCGGCTGGCGCAATTGTGCAGCAATGCAAACTGCATAACCTGGCCAAATTTCACGGGTGTACAAGAAACCAATTGGGATTTACAAGGAGATGTTCACCCGGAACAGCCGGAGGCCTGCCGGCAGCAAGATTCCGGAATTCTTCCTGAGAAGCCTTGAAAGCAGTGAAACGTTCCTATGTTGCAATAACTCAGAACCTCATTCTGAGTGTTCCCGGCAGAGGTCATTCGGCTGAACACAACCGTGGACTAATTAGAGCCAGATGTAGGCAGTGCCGTCCATAGTGCTGGATGGACAGTGGTGGCGTGCCAAACAACTGAGCTCTAGTTCTGAACAGTTTCACAAAGTGCCATAAGTTGAGGTTCAACTTACTGCTCCGGTGGAGTAGAGTGTAGCCGTCAAAGCTGGAATCAGTAGCACTCAGGTGAGAAGAACGGGAAGCAGATATACAGAGTCCGCTGGCAGAGTCCTACGGGGACCAGCCTATCTGGCTGCCACGCCTGAATATTTGCAACCGCGGCTGAGCTAGGCAGGCGCAATTGTGCAGCAATGCAAACTGCATAACCTGTCCAAATTTCACGGGTGTACAAGAAACCACGGGGGATTTACAAGGAGATGTTCACCCGGAACAGCCGGAGGCCTGCCGGCAGCAAGATTCCGGAATTCTTCCTGAGAAGCCTTGAAAGCAGTGAAACGCTCCTATGTTGCAATAACTCAGAACCTCATTCTGAGTGTTCCCGGCAGAGGTCATTCGGCTGAACACAACCATGGACTAATTAGAGCCAGATGTAGGCAGTGCCGTCCATAGTGCTGGATGGACAGTGGTGGCGTGCCAAACAACTGAGTTCTAGTGCTCAACACTTACACAAAGTGCCATGAGTTGAGGTTCAAATTAATGCTCCGGTTGAGTAGAGTGTAGCCGTCAAAGCTGGAATCAGTAGCACTCAGGTGAGAAGAACGGGAAGCAGATATACCCAGTCCGCTGGCAGTGTCCTACGGGGACCAGCCTATCTGGCTGCCACGCCTGAATGTTTGCAACCGTGGCCGAGCTAGGCAGGCGCAATTGTGAAGCCATGCAAACTGCATAACCTGGCCAAATTTCACGGGTGTACAAGAAACCACGGGGGATTTACAAGGAGGTGTTCACCCGGAACAGCCGGAGGCCTGCCGGCAGCAAGATTCCGGAATTCTTCCTGAGAAGCCTTGAAAGCAGTGAAACGCTCCTATGTTGCAATAACTCAGAACCTCATTCTGAGTGTTCCCGGCAGAGGTCATTCGGCTGAACAAAATCGTGGACTAATTAGAGCCAGATGTAGGCAGTTCCGTCCATAGTGCTGGATGGAGAGTGGTGGCGTGGCAAAATACTGAGCTCTAGTTCTCAACACTTTCACAAAGTCCCGTAAGTTGAGGTTCAACTTAATGCTCCGGTTGTGTAGAGTGTAGCCGTCAAAGCTGGAATCAGTAGCACTCAGGAGAGAAGAACGGGAAGCAGATATACCCAATCCGCTGGCAGTGTCCTACGGGGACCAGTCGATCTGGCTGCCACGCCTGAATGTTTGCAACCCCGCCCTAGCTAGGCAGACGCAATTGTGCAGCAATGCAAACTGCATAAGCTGGCCAAATTTCACGGGTGTACAAGAAACCACGGGGGATTTACAAGGAGATGTTCACCCGGAATAGCCGGAGGCATGCCGGCAGCAAGATTCTGGAATTCTTCCTGAGAAGCCATAAAGCAGTGATACGCTCCTATGTTGCAATAACTCAGAACCTCATTCTGAGTATTCCCGGCAGAGGTCATTCGGCTGAACACAATCGTGGACTAATTAGAGCCAGATGTAGGCAGTGCCGGCCATAGTGCTGGATGGACAGTGGTGGCGTGACAACAAGTGAGCTCTAGTTCTCAACATTTTCACAAAGTGCGTAAGTTGAGGTTCAACTTACTGCTCAGGTTGAGTAGAGTGTAGCTGTCAAATCTGGAATCAGTAGCACTCAGGTGAGAAGAACGGGAAGCAGATATACCCAGTCCGCTGGCAGAGTCCTACGGGGACCAGCCTATATGGCTGCCACGCCTGAATGTTTGCATCCGCGGCCGAGCTATGTAGGCTCAATTGTGCAGCAATTCAAACTGCATAACTTGTCCAAATTTCACGGGTGTACAAGAAACCACGGGGGATTTACAAGGAGATGTTCACTCGGAGAGCCAGAGGCCTGCCGGCAGCAAGATTCCGGAATTCTTCCTGAGAAGCCTTGAAAGCAGTGAAACGCTCCTATGTTGCAATAACTCAGAAACTCATTCTCAGTGTTCCCGGCAGAGGTCATTCGGCTGAACACAACCGTTGACTAATTAGAGCCATATGTAGGCAGTGCCGTCCATATTGCTGGATGGACACTGGTGGCGAGCCAAACAACTGAGCTCTAGTTCTCAACACTTTCACAAAGTGCCGTATGTTGAGGTTCAACTTAATGATCCGGTTGAGTAGAGTGTAGCCGTCAAAGCTGGAATCAGTAGAACTCAGGTGAGAAGAACGGGAAGCAGATATACCCAGTCCGCTGGCAGTGTCCTACGGGGACCAGCCTATCTGGCTGCCACGCCTGAATGTTTGCAACCGCGGCCGAGCTAGGCAGGCGCAATTGTGCAGCAATGCAAACTGCATAACCTGTCCAAATTTCACGGGTGTACAAGAAACCACGGGGGATTTACAAGGAGATGTTCACCCGGAACAGCCGGAGGACTGCCGGCAGCAAGATTCCGGAATTCTTCCTGAGAAGCCTTGAAAGCAGTGAAACGCTCCTATGTTGCAATAACTCAGAACCTCATTCTGATTGTTCCCGGCAGGGGTCATTCGGCTGAACACAACCATGGACTAATTAGAGCCAGATGTAGGCAGTGCCGTCCATAGTGCTGGATGGAGAGTGGTGGCGTGCCAACCAACTGAGCTCTAGTTCTCAACAGTTTCACAAAGTGCCATAAGTTGAAGTTCAACTTACTGCTTCGGTTGAGTCGAGTGTAGCCGTCAAAGCTGGAATCAGTAGCACTCAGGTGAGAAGAACGGGAAGCAGATATACCCAGTCCACTGGCAGAGTCCTTCGGGGACCAGCCTATCTGGCTGCCACGCCTGAATGTTTGTAACCGCGGCCGAGCTAGGCAGGCGCAATTGTGCAGCAATGCAAACTGCATAACCTGTCCAAATTTCACGGGTGTACAAGAAACCACGGGGGATTTACAAGGAGATGTTCACTCGGAGAGCCAGAGGCCCGCCGGCAGCAAGATTCCGGAATTCTTCCTGAGAAGCCTTGAAAGCAGTGAAACCATCCTATGTTGCAATAACTCAGAACCTCATTCTGAGTGTTGCCGGCAGATGTCATTCGGCTGAACACAATCGTGGACTAATTAGAGCCAGATGTAGGCAGTGCCGGCCATAGTGCTGGATGGACAGTGGTGGCATGCCAAACAAGTGAGCTCTAGTTCTCATCGTTTTCACAAAGTGCCATAAGTTGAGGTTCAACTTACTGCTCCGGTTGAGTAGAGTGTAGCTGTCAAATCTGGAATCAGTAGCACTCAGGTGAGAAGAACGGGAAGCAGATATACCCAGTCCGCTGGCAGAGTCCTACGGGGACTAGCCTATCTGGCTGCCACGCCTGAATGTTTGCATCCGCGGCCGAGCTATGTAGGCGCAATTGTGCAGCAATTCAAACTGCATAACTTGTCCAAATTTCACGGGTGTACAAGAAACCACGGGGGATTTACAAGGAGATGTTCACTCGGATTGCCAGAGGCGCGCCGGCAGCAAGATTCCGGAATTCTTCCTGAGAAGCCTTGAAAGCAGTGAAACGCTCCTATGTTGCAATAACTCAAAACCTCATTCTGAGTGTTCCCGGCAGAGGTCATTCGGCTGAACACAACCGTTGACTAATTAGAGCCAGATGTAGGCAGTACCGTCCATATTGCTGGATGGACACTGGTGGCGTGCCAAACAACTGAGCTCTAGTTCTCAACACTTTCACAAAGTGCCGTATGTTGAGGTTCAACTTAATGATCCGGTTGAGTAGAGTGTAGCCGTCTAAGCTGGAATCAATAGAACTCAGGTGAGAAGAACGGGAAGCAGATATACCCAGTCCGCTGGCAGTGTCCTACGGGGACCAGCCTATCTGGCTGCCACGCCTGAATGTTTGCAACCGCGGCCGAGCTAGGCAGGCGCAATTGTGCAGCAATGCAAACTGCATAACCTGTCCAAATTTCACGGGTGTACAAGAAACAACGGGGGATTTGCAAGGAGATGTTCACCCGGAACAGCCGGAGGCCTGCCCGCAGCAAGATTCCGGAATTCTTCCTGAGAAGCCTTGAAAGCATTGAAACGCTCCTATGTTGCAATAACTCAGAACCTCATTCTGAGTGTTGCCGGCAGAGGTCATTCGGCTGAACACAACCGTGGACTAATTAGAGCCAGATGTAGGCAGTGCCGTCCATAGTGTTGGATGGACAATGGTGGCGTGCCAAACAACTGAGCTATAGTTCTCAACAGTTTCACAAAGTGCCATAAGTTGAGGTTCAACTTAATGCTCCGGTTGAGTAGAATGTGGCCCTCAAAGCTGAAATCAGTAGCACTCAGTTGAGAAGAACGGGAAGCAGATATACCCAGTCCGCTGGCAGTGTCCTACGGGGACCAGCCTATCTGGCTGCCACGCCTGAATATTTCCAACCCCGGCCGAGCTATGCAGGCGCAATTGTGCAGCAATGCAAAGTGTATAAGCTGGGAAATTTCACGGGTGTAAAAGAAACCACGGGGGATTTAAAAGGAGATGTTCACCCGGAACAGCCGGAGGCCTGCCGGCAGCAAGATTCCGGAATTCTTCCTGAGAAGCCTTGAAAGCAGTGAAACGCTCCTAAGTTGCAATAACTCAGAACCTCATTCTGAGTTTTCCCGGCAGAGGTCATTCGGCTGAATACAACCGTGGACTAATTAGAGCCATATGTAGGGAGTGCCGTCCATAGTGCTGGATGGAGAGTGGTGGCGTGCCAAACAACTGAGCTCTAGTTCTGAACAGTTTCACAAAGTGCCATAAGTTGAGGTTCAACTTACTGCTCCGGTTGAGTCGAGTGTAGCCGTCAAAGCTGGAATCAGTAGCACTCAGGTGAGAAGAACGGAAAGCAGATATACCCAGTCTGCTGGCAGAGTCCTACGGGGACCAGCCTATCTGGCTGCCACGCCTGAATATTTGCAACCGCGGCCGAGCTCGGCTGGCGCAATTGTGCAGCAATGCAAACTGCATAACCTGGCCAAATTTCACGGGTGTACAAGAAACCAATTGGGATTTACAAGGAGATGTTCACCCAGAACAGCCGGAGGCCTGCCGGCAGCAAGATTCCGGAATTCTTCCTGAGAAGCCTTGAAAGCAGTGAAACGCTCCTATGTTGCAATAACTCAGAACCTCATTCTGAGTGTTCCCGGCAGAGGTCATTCGGCTGAACACAACCGTGGACTAATTAGAGCCAGATGTAGGCAGTGCCGTCCATAGTGCTGGATGGACAGTGGTGGCGTGCCAAACAACTGAGCTCTAGTTCTGAACAGTTTCACAAAGTGCCATAAGTTGAGGTTCAACTTACTGCTCCGGTGGAGTAGAGTGTAGCCGTCAAAGCTGGAATCAGTAGCACTCAGGTGAGAAGAACGGGAAGCAGATATACAGAGTCCGCTGGCAGTGTCCTACGGGGACCAGCCTATCTGGCTGCCACGCCTGAATGTTTGCAACCGTGGCCGAGCTAGGTAGGCGCAATTGTGAAGCCATGCAAACTGCATAACCTGGCCAAATTTCACGGGTGTACAAGAAACCACGGGGGATTTACAAGGAGATGTTCACCCGGAACAGCCGGAGGCCTGCCGGCAGCAAGATTACGGAATTCTTCCTGAGAAGCCTTGAAAGCAGTGAAACGCTCCTATGTTGCAATAACTCAGAACCTCATTCTGAGTGTTCCCGGCAGAGGTCATTCGGCTGAACACAATCGTGGACTAATTAGAGCCAGATGTAGGCAGTGCCGGCCATAGTGCTGGATGGACAGTGGTGGCGTGGCAAAATACTGAGCTCTAGTTCTCAACACTTTCACAAAGTCCCGTAAGTTGAGGTTCAACTTAATGCTCCGTTTGTGTAGAGTGTAGCCGTCAAAGCTGGAATCAGTAGCACTCAGGAGAGAAGAACGGGAAGCAGATATACCCAATCCGCTGGCAGTGTCCTACGGGGACCAGCCGATCTGGCTGCCACGCCTGAATGTTTGCAACCCCGGCCTAGCTAGGCAGACGCAATTGTGCAGCAATGCAAACTGCATAAGCTGGCCAAATTTCACGGGTGTACAAGAAACCACGGGGGATTTACAAGGAGATGTTCACCCGGAATAGCCGGAGGCATGCCGGCAGCAAGATTCCGGAATTCTTCCTGAGAAGCCTTAAAGCAGTGATAAGCTCCTATGTTGCAATAACTCAGAACCTCATTCTGAGTATTCCCGGCAGAGGTCATTCGGCTGAACACAATCGTGGACTAATTAGAGCCAGATGTAGGCAGTGCCGGCCATAGTGCTGGATGGACAGTGGTGGCGTGACAACAAGTGAGCTCTAGTTCTCAACATTTTCACAAAGTGCGTAAGTTGAGGTTCAACTTACTGCTCAGGTTGAGTAGAGTGTAGCTGTCAAATCTGGAATCAGTAGCACTCAGGTGAGAAGAACGGGAAGCAGATATACCCAGTCCGCTGGCAGAGTCCTACGGGGACCAGCCTATATGGCTGCCACGCCTGAATGTTTGCATCCGCGGCCGAGCTATGTAGGCTCAATTGTGCAGCAATTCAAACTGCATAACTTGTCCAAATTTCACGGGTGTACAAGAAACCACGGGGGATTTACAAGGAGATGTTCACTCGGAGAGCCAGAGGCCTGCCGGCAGCAAGATTCCGGAATTCTTCCTGAGAAGCCTTGAAAGCAGTGAAACGCTCCTATGTTGCAATAACTCAGAAACTCATTCTCAGTGTTCCCGGCAGAGGTCATTCAGCTGAACACAACCGTTGACTAATTAGAGCCATATGTAGGCAGTGCCGTCCATATTGCTGGATGGACAGTGGTGGCGAGCCAAACAACTGAGCTCTAGTTCTCAACACTTTCACAAAGTGCCGTATGTTGAGGTTCAACTTAATGATCCGGTTGAGTAGAGTGTAGCCGTCAAAGCTGGAATCAGTAGAACTCAGGTGAGAAGAACGGGAAGCAGATATACCCAGTCCGCTGGCAGTGTCCTACGGGGACCAGCCTATCTGGCTGCCACGCCTGAATGTTTGCAACCGCGGCCGAGCTAGGCAGGCGCAATTGTGCAGCAATGCAAACTGCATAACCTGTCCAAATTTCACGGGTGTACAAGAAACCACGGGGGATTTGCAAGGAGATGTTCACCCGGAACAGCCGGAGGCCTGCCCGCAGCAAGATTCCGGAATTCTTCCTGAGAAGCCTTGAAAGCATTGAAACGCTCCTATGTTGCAATAACTCAGAACCTCATTCTGAGTGTTGCCGGCAGAGGTCATTCGGCTGAACACAACCGTGGACTAATTAGAGCCATATGTAGGGAGTGCCGTCCATAGTGCTGGATGGAGAGTGGTGGCGTGCCAAACAACTGAGCTCTAGTTCTGAACAGTTTCACAAAGTGCCATAAGTTGAGGTTCAACTTAATGCTTGGGTTGAGTAGAGTGTAGCCGTCAAAGCTTGAATCAGTAGCACTCAGGTGAGGAGAACGGGAAGCTGATATACCCAGTCCGCTGGCAGTGTCCTACGGGGACCAGCCTATCTGGCTGCCACGCCTGAATGTTTGCAACCACGGCCGAGCTAGGCAGGCGCAATTGTGCAGCAATGCAAACTGCATAACCTGGCCAAATTTCACGGGTGTACAAGAAACCACGGGGGATTTACAAGGAGATGTTCACCCGGAAGAGCCGGAGGCTTGCCGGCAGCAAGATTCCGGAATTCTTCCTGAGAAGCCTGAAAGCAGTGAAACGCTCCTATGTTGCAATAACTCAGAACCTCATTCTGAGTGTTCCCGGCAGAGGTCATTCGGCTGAACACAACCGTGGACTAATTACAGCCAGATGTAGGCAATGTCGTCCATAGTACTGGATGGACAGTGGTGGCGTGCCAAACATCTGAGCTCTAGTTCTCAACACTTTCACAAAGTGCCATAAGTTGAGTTTCAACTTACTGCTCCGGTTGAGTAGAGTGTAGCCGTCAAAGCTGGAATCAGTAGCACTCAGGTGAGAAGAACGGGAAGCAGATATACCCAGTCGGCTGGCAGTGTCCTACGGGGAACAGCCTATCTGGCTGCCATGCCTGAATGTTTGCAACCGCGGCCGACCTAGGCAGGCGCAATTGTGCAGCAATGCAAACTGCATAACCTGGCCAAATTTCACGGGTGTACAAGAAACCACGGGGGATTTACAAGGAGATGTTCACCCGGAACAGCCGGAGGCCTGCCGGCAGCAAGATTCCGGAATTCTTCCTGAGAAGCCTTGAAAGCAGTGAAACGCTCCTATGTTGCAATAACTCAGAACCTCATTCTGAGTGTTCCCGGCAGAGGTCATTCGGCTGAACACAACCGTGGTCTAATTAGAGCCAGATGTAGGCAGTGCCGTCCATAGTGCTGGATGGACAGTGGTGGCGTGCCAAACAACTGAGCTCTAGTTCTGAACAGTTTCACAAAGTGCCATAAGTTGAAGTTCAACTTACTGCTTCGGTTGAGTCGAGTGTAGCCGTCAAAGCTGGAATCAGTAGCACTCAGGTGAGAAGAACGGGAAGCAGATATACCCAGTCCACTGGCAGAGTCCTTCGGGGACCAGCCTATCTGGCTGCCACGCCTGAATGTTTGTAACCGCGGCCGAGCTAGGCAGGCGCAATTGTGCAGCAATGCAAACTGCATAACCTGTCCAAATTTCACGGGTGTACAAGAAACCAATGGGGATTTACAAGGAGATGTTCACACGGAACAGCCGGAGGCCTGCCGGAAGCAAGATTCCGGAATTCTTCCTGAGAAGCCTTGAAAGCAGTGAAATGATCCTATGTTGCAATAACTCAGAACCTCATTCTGAGTGTTGCCGGCAGATGTCATTCGGCTGAACACAATCGTGGACTAATTAGAGCCAGATGTAGGCAGTGCCGGCCATAGTGCTGGATGGACAGTGGTGGCGTGCCAAACAAGTGAGCTCTAGTTCTCAACATTTTCAAAAAGTGCGTAAGTTGAGGTTCAACTTATTGCTCCGGTTGAGTAGAGTGTAGCTGACAAATCTGGAATCAGTAGCACTCAGGTGAGAAGAACGGGAAGCAGATATACCCAGTCCGCTGGCAGAGTCCTACGGGGACCAGCCTATATGGCTGCCACGCCTGAATGTTTGCAACCGTGGCCGAGCTAGGCAGGCGCAATTGTGAAGCCATGCAAACTGCATAACCTGGCCAAATTTCACGGGTGTACAAGAAACCACGGGGGATTTACAAGGAGATGTTCACCCGGAACAGCCGGAGGCCTGCCGGCAGCAAGATTCCGGAATTCTTCCTGAGAAGCCTTGAAAGCAGTGAAACGCTCCTATGTTGCAATAACTCAGAACCTCATTCTGAGTGTTCCCGGCAGAGGTCATTCGGCTGAACACAATCGTGGACTAATTAGAGCCAGATGTAGGCAGTTCCGTCCATAGTGCTGGATGGAGAGTGGTGGCGTGGCAAAATACTGAGCTCTAGTTCTCAACACTTTCACAAAGTCCCGTAAGTTGAGGTTCAACTTAATGCTCCGGTTGCGTAGAGTGTAGCCGTCAAAGCTGGAATCAGTAGCACTCAGGTGAGAAGAACGGTAAGCAAATATACCCAATCCGCTGGCAGTGTCCTACGGGGACCAGCCTATCTGGCTGCCACGCCTGAATGTTTGCAACCGTGGCCGAGCTAGGCTTGCGCAATGGTGCAGCAATGCAAACTGCATAACCTGTCCAAATTTCACGGGTGTACAAGAAACCACGGGGGATTTACAAGGAGATGTTCACTCGGAGAGACAGAGGCCCGCCGGCAGCAAGATTCCGGAATTCTTCCTGAGAAGCCTTGAAAGCAGTGAAACCATCCTATGTTGCAATAACTCAGAACCTCATTCTGAGTGTTGCCGGCAGAGGTCATTCGGCTGAACACAATCGTGGACTAATTAGAGCCAGATGTAGGCAGTGACGGCCATAGTGCTGGATGGACAGTGGTGGCGTGCCAAACAAGTGAGCTCTAGTTCTCATCGTTTTCACAAAGTGCCATAAGTTGAGGTTCAACTTACTGCTCCGGTTGAGTAGAATGTAGCTGTCAAATCTGGAATCAGTAGCACTCAGGTGAGAAGAACGGGAAGCAGATATACCCAGTCCGCTGGCAGAGTCCTACGGGGACCAGCCTATATGGCTGCCACGCCTGAATGTTTGCATCCGCGGCCGAGCTATGTAGGCGCAATTGTGCAGCAATTCAAACTGCATAACTTGTCCAAATTTCACGGGTGTACAAGAAACCACGGGGGATTTACAAGGAGATGTTCACTCGGAGAGCCAGAGGCCCGCCGGCAGCAAGATTCCGGAATTCTTCCTGAGAAGCCTTGAAAGCAGTGAAACGCTCCTATGTTGCAATAACTCAAAACCTCATTCTGAGTGTTCCCGGCAGAGGTCATTCGGCTGAACACAACCGTTGACTAATTAGAGCCAGATGTAGGCAGTACCGTCCATATTGCTGGATGGACACTGGTGGCGTGCCAAACAACTGAGCTCTAGTTCTCAACACTTTCACAAAGTGCCGTATGTTGAGGTTCAACTTAATGATCCGGTTGAGTAGAGTGTAGCCGTCTAAGCTGGAATCAATAGAACTCAGGTGAGAAGAACGGGAAGCAGATATACCCAGTCCGCTGGCAGAGTCCTACGGGGGCCAGCCTATCTGGCTGCCACGCCTGAATGTTTGCAACCGCGGCCGAGCTAGGCTGGCGCAATTGTGCAGCAATGCAAACTGCATAACCTGGCCAAATTTCACGGGTGTACAAGAAACAAATGGGGATTTACAAGGAGATGTTCACCCGGAACAGCCGGAGGCCTGCTGGCAGCAAGATTCCGGAATTCTTCCTGAGAAGCCTTGAAAGCAGTGAAACGCTCCTATGTTGCAATAACTCAGAACCTCATTCTGAGTGTTCCCGGCAGAGGTCATTCGGCTGAACACAACCGTGGACTAATTAGAGCCAGATGTAGGGAGTGCCGTCCATAGTGCTGGATGGACAGTGGTGGCGTGCCAAACAACTGAGCTCTAGTTCTGAACAGTTTCACAAAGTGCCATAAGTTGAGGTTCAACTTAATGCTCCGGTTGAGTAGAGTGTAGCCGTCAAAGCTGGAATCAGTAGCACTCAGTTGAGAAGAACGGGAAGCAGATATACCCAGTCCACTGGCAGAGTCCTACGGGGACCAGCCTATCTGGCTGCCATGCCTGAATGTTTGCAACCGCGGCCTAGCTAGGTAGGCGCAATTGTGCAGCAATGCAAACTGCATAACCTGGCCAAATTTCACGGGTGTACAAGAAACCACGGGGGATTTACAAGGAGATGTTCACCCGGAACAGCCGGAGGCCTGCTGGCAGCAAGATTCCGGAATTCTTCCTGAGAAGCCTTGAAAGCAATGAAACGATCCTATGTTGCAATAACTCAGAACCTCATTCTGAGTGTTCCCGGCAGAGGTCATTCGGCTGAACACAACCGTGGACTAATTAGAGCCATATGTAGGGAGTGCCGTCCATAGTGCTGGATGGAGAGTGGTGGCGTGCCAAACAACTGAGCTCTAGTTCTGAACAGTTTCACAAAGTGCCATAAGTTGAGGTTCAACTTACTGCTCCGGTTGAGTCGAGTGTAGCCGTCAAAGCTGGAATCAGTAGCACTCAGGTGAGAAGAAAGGGAAGCAGATATACCCAGTCTGCTGGCAGAGTCCTACGGGGACCAGCCTATCTGGCTGCCACGCCTGAATATTTGCAACCGCGGCCGAGCTGGGCTGGCGCAATTGTGCAGCAATGCAAACTGCATAACCTGGCCAAATTTCACGGTTGTACAAGAAACCACGGGGGATTTACAAGGAGATGTTCACCTGGAACAGCCGGAGGCCTGCCAGCAGGAAGATTCCGGAATTCTTCCTGAGAAGCCTTGAAAGCAGTGTAACGCTCCTATGTTGCAATAACTCAGAACCTCATTCTCAGTGTTCCCGGGAGAGGTCATTTGGCTGAACACAACCGTGGACTAATTAGAGCCAAATGTGGGCAGTGCCGTCCATAGTGCTGGATGGAGAGTGGTGGCGTGCCAAACAACTGAGCTCTAGTTCTCAACACTTTCACAAAGTGCCGTATGTTGAGGTTCAACTTAATGATCCGGTTGAGTAGAGTGTAGCCGTCAAAGCTGGAATCAGTAGAACTCAGGTGAGAAGAACGGGAAGCAGATATACCCAGTCCGCTGGCAGTGTCCTACGGGGACCAGCCTATCTGGCTGCCACGCCTGAATGTTTGCAACCGCAGCCGAGCTAGGCAGGCGCAATTGTGCAGCAATGCAAACTGCATAACCTGTCCAAATTTCACGGGTGTACAAGAAACCACGGGGGATTTGCAAGGAGATGTTCACCCGGAACAGCCGGAGGCCTGCCCGCAGCAAGATTCCGGAATTCTTCCTGAGAAGCCTTGAAAGCATTGAAACGCTCCTATGTTGCAATAACTCAGAACCTCATTCTGAGTGTTGCCGGCAGAGGTCATTCGGCTGAACACAACCGTGGACTAATTAGAGCCAGATGTAGGCAGTGCCGTCCATAGTGTTGGATGGACAATGGTGGCGTGCCAAACAACTGAGCTATAGTTCTCAACAGTTTCACAAAGTGCCATAAGTTGAGGTTCAACTTAATGCTCCGGTTGAGTAGAATGTGGCCCTCAAAGCTGAAATCAGTAGCACTCAGTTGAGAAGAACGGGAAGCAGATATACCCAGTCCGCTGGCAGTGTCCTACGGGGACCAGCCTATCTGGCTGCCACGCCTGAATATTTCCAACCCCGGCTGAGCTATGCAGGCGCAATTGTGCAGCAATGCAAAGTGTATAAGCTGGGAAATTTCACGGGTGTAAAAGAAACCACGGGGGATTTAAAAGGAGATGTTCACCCGGAACAGCCGGAGGCCTGCCGGCAGCAAGATTCCGGAATTCTTCCTGAGAAGCCTTGAAAGCAGTGAAACGCTCCTAAGTTGCAATAACTCAGAACCTCATTCTGAGTTTTCCCGGCAGAGGTCATTCGGCTGAATACAACCGTGGACTAATTAGAGCCATATGTAGGGAGTGCCGTCCATAGTGCTGGATGGAGAGTGGTGGCGTGCCAAACAACTGAGCTCTAGTTCTGAACAGTTTCACAAAGTGCCATAAGTTGAGGTTCAACTTACTGCTCCGGTTGAGTCGAGTGTAGCCGTCAAAGCTGGAATCAGTAGCACTCAGGTGAGAAGAACGGAAAGCAGATATACCCAGTCTGCTGGCAGAGTCCTACGGGGACCAGCCTATCTGGCTGCCACGCCTGAATATTTGCAACCGCGGCCGAGCTCGGCTGGCGCAATTGTGCAGCAATGCAAACTGCATAACCTGGCCAAATTTCACGGGTGTACAAGAAACCACGGGGGATTTACAAGGAGATGTTCACCCGGAACAGCCGGAGGCCTGCCGGCAGCAAGATTCCGGAATTCTTCCTGAGAAGCCTTGAAAGCAGTGAAACGCTCCTATGTTGCAATAACTCAGAACCTCATTCTGAGTGTTCCCGGCAGAGGTCATTCGGCTGAACACAACCGTGGACTAATTAGAGCCAGATGTAGGCAGTGCCGTCCATAGTGCTGGATGGACAGTGGTGGCGTGCCAAACAACTGAGCTCTAGTTCTGAACAGTTTCACAAAGTGCCATAAGTTGAGGTTCAACTTACTGCTCCGGTGGAGTCGAGTGTAGCCGTCAAAGCTGGAATCAGTAGCACTCAGGTGAGAAGAACGGGAAGCAGATATACAGAGTCCGCTGGCAGTGTCCTACGGGGACCAGCCTATCTGGCTGCCACGCCTGAATGTTTGCAACCGTGGCCGAGCTAGGTAGGCGCAATTGTGAAGCCATGCAAACTGCATAACCTGGCCAAATTTCACGGGTGTACAAGAAACCACGGGGGATTTACAAGGAGATGTTCACCCAGAACCCCCGGAGGCCTGCCGGCAGCAAGATTACGGAATTCTTCCTGAGAAGCCTTGAAAGCAGTGAAACGCTCCTATGTTGCAATAACTCAGAACCTCATTCTGAGTGTTCCCGGCAGAGGTCATTCGGCTGAACACAATCGTGGACTAATTAGAGCCAGATGTAGGCAGTGCCGGCCATAGTGCTGGATGGACAGTGGTGGCGTGGCAAAATACTGAGCTCTAGTTCTCAACACTTTCACAAAGTCCCGTAAGTTGAGGTTCAACTTAATGCTCCGGTTGTGTAGAGTGTAGCCGTCAAAGCTGGAATCAGTAGCACTCAGGAGAGAAGAACGGGAAGCAGATATACCCAATCCGCTGGCAGTGTCCTACGGGGACCAGCCGATCTGGCTGCCACGCCTGAATGTTTGCAACCCCGGCCTAGCTAGGCAGACGCAATTGTGCAGCAATGCAAACTGCATAAGCTGGCCAAATTTCACGGGTGTACAAGAAACCACGGGGGATTTACAAGGAGATGTTCACCCGGAATAGCCGGAGGCATGCCGGCAGCAAGATTCCGGAATTCTTCCTGAGAAGCCTTAAAGCAGTGATACGCTCCTATGTTGCAATAACTCAGAACCTCATTCTGAGTATTCCCGGCAGAGGTCATTCGGCTGAACACAATCGTGGACTAATTAGAGCCAGATGTAGGCAGTGCCGGCCATAGTGCTGGATGGACAGTGGTGGCGTGACAACAAGTGAGCTCTAGTTCTCAACATTTTCACAAAGTGCGTAAGTTGAGGTTCAACTTACTGCTCAGGTTGAGTAGAGTGTAGCTGTCAAATCTGGAATCAGTAGCACTCAGGTGAGAAGAACGGGAAGCAGATATACCCAGTCCGCTGGCAGAGTCCTACGGGGACCAGCCTATATGGCTGCCACGCCTGAATGTTTGCATCCGCGGCCGAGCTATGTAGGCTCAATTGTGCAGCAATTCAAACTGCATAACTTGTCCAAATTTCACGGGTGTACAAGAAACCACGGGGGATTTACAAGGAGATGTTCACTCGGAGAGCCAGAGGCCTGCCGGCAGCAAGATTCCGGAATTCTTCCTGAGAAGCCTTGAAAGCAGTGAAACGCTCCTATGTTGCAATAACTCAGAAACTCATTCTCAGTGTTCCCGGCAGAGGTCATTCAGCTGAACACAACCGTTGACTAATTAGAGCCATATGTAGGCAGTGCCGTCCATATTGCTGGATGGACAGTGGTGGCGAGCCAAACAACTGAGCTCTAGTTCTCAACACTTTCACAAAGTGCCGTATGTTGAGGTTCAACTTAATGATCCGGTTGAGTAGAGTGTAGCCGTCAAAGCTGGAATCAGTAGAACTCAGGTGAGAAGAACGGGAAGCAGATATACCCAGTCCGCTGGCAGTGTCCTACGGGGACCAGCCTATCTGGCTGCCACGCCTGAATGTTTGCAACCGCGGCCGAGCTAGGCAGGCGCAATTGTGCAGCAATGCAAACTGCATAACCTGTCCAAATTTCACGGGTGTACAAGAAACCACGGGGGATTTGCAAGGAGATGTTCACCCGGAACAGCCGGAGGCCTGCCCGCAGCAAGATTCCGGAATTCTTCCTGAGAAGCCTTGAAAGCATTGAAACGCTCCTATGTTGCAATAACTCAGAACCTCATTCTGAGTGTTCCCGGCAGAGGTCATTCGGCTGAACACAACCGTGGACTAATTAGAGCCATATGTAGGGAGTGCCGTCCATAGTGCTGGATGGAGAGTGGTGGCGTGCCAAACAACTGAGCTCTAGTTCTGAACAGTTTCACAAAGTGCCATAAGTTGAGGTTCAACTTAATGCTTGGGTTGAGTAGAGTGTAGCCGTCAAAGCTTGAATCAGTAGCACTCAGGTGAGGAGAACGGGAAGCTGATATACCCAGTCCGCTGGCAGTGTCCTACGGGGACCAGCCTATCTGGCTGCCACGCCTGAATGTTTGCAACCACGGCCGAGCTAGGCAGGCGCAATTGTGCAGCAATGCAAACTGCATAACCTGGCCAAATTTCACGGGTGTACAAGAAACCACGGGGGATTTACAAGGAGATGTTCACCCGGAACAGCCGGAGGCCTGCCGGCTGGAAGATTCCGGAATTCTTCCTGAGAAGCCTTGAAAGCAGTGAAACGCTCCTATGTTGCAATAACTCAGAACCTCATTCTGAGTGTTCTTGGCAGAGGTCATTCGGCTGAACACAACCGTGGTCTAATTAGAGCCAGATGTAGGCAGTGCCGTCCATAGTGCTGGATGGACAGTGGTGGCGTGCCAAACAACTGAGCTCTAGTTCTGAACAGTTTCACAAAGTGCCATAAGTTGAAGTTCAACTTACTGCTTCGGTTGAGTCGAGTGTAGCCGTCAAAGCTGGAATCAGTAGCACTCAGGTGAGAAGAACGGGAAGCAGATATACCCAGTCCACTGGCAGAGTCCTTCGGGGACCAGCCTATCTGGCTGCCACGCCTGAATGTTTGTAACCGCGGCCGAGCTAGGCAGGCGCAATTGTGCAGCAATGCAAACTGCATAACCTGTCCAAATTTCACGGGTGTACAAGAAACCAATGGGGATTTACAAGGAGATGTTCACCCGGAACAGCCGGAGGCCTGCCGGCAGCAAGATTCCGGAATTCTTCCTGAGAAGCCTTGAAAGCAGTGAAATGATCCTATGTTGCAATAACTCAGAACCTCATTCTGAGTGTTGCCGGCAGATGTCATTCGGCTGAACACAATCGTAGACTAATTAGAGCCAGATGTAGGCAGTGCCGGCCATAGTGCTGGATGGACAGTGGTGGCGTGCCAAACAAGTGAGCTCTAGTTCTCAACATTTTCACAAAGTGCGTAAGTTGAGGTTCAACTTATTGCTCCGGTTGAGTAGAGTGTAGCTGACAAATCTGGAATCAGTAGCACTCAGGTGAGAAGAACGGCAAGCAGATATACCCAGTCCGCTGGCAGAGTCCTACGGGGACCAGCCTATATGGCTGCCACGCCTGAATGTTTGCAACCGTGGCCGAGCTAGGCAGGCGCAATTGTGAAGCCATGCAAACTGCATAACCTGGCCAAATTTCACGGGTGTACAAGAAACCACGGGGGATTTACAAGGAGATGTTCACCCGGAACAGCCGGAGGCCTGCCGGCAGCAAGATTCCGGAATTCTTCCTGAGAAGCCTTGAAAGCAGTGAAACGCTCCTATGTTGCAATAACTCAGAACCTCATTCTGAGTGTTCCCGGCAGAGGTCATTCGGCTGAACACAATCGTGGACTAATTAGAGCCAGATGTAGGCAGTTCCGTCCATAGTGCTGGATGGAGAGTGGTGGCGTGGCAAAATACTGAGCTCTAGTTCTCAACACTTTCACAAAGTCCCGTAAGTTGAGGTTCAACTTAATGCTCCGGTTGCGTAGAGTGTAGCCGTCAAAGCTGGAATCAGTAGCACTCAGGTGAGAAGAACGGTAAGCAGATATACCCAATCCGCTGGCAGTGTCCTACGGGGACCAGCCTATCTGGCTGCCACGCCTGAATGTTTGCAACCGTGGCCGAGCTAGGCTTGCGCAATGGTGCAGCAATGCAAACTGCATAACCTGTCCAAATTTCACGGGTGTACAAGAAACCACGGGGGATTTACAAGGAGATGTTCACTCGGAGAGACAGAGGCCCGCCGGCAGCAAGATTCCGGAATTCTTCCTGAGAAGCCTTGAAAGCAGTGAAACCATCCTATGTTGCAATAACCCAGAACCTCATTCTGAGTGTTGCCGGCAGAGGTCATTCGGCTGAACACAATCGTGGACTAATTAGAGCCAGATGTAGGCAGTGACGGACATAGTGCTGGATGGACAGTGGTGGCATGCCAAACAAGTGAGCTCTAGTTCTCATCGTTTTCACAAAGTGCCATAAGTTGAGGTTCAACTTACTGCTCCGGTTGAGTAGAATGTAGCTGTCAAATCTGGAATCAGTAGCACTCAGGTGAGAAGAACGGGAAGCAGATATACCCAGTCCGCTGGCAGAGTCCTACGGGGACCAGCCTATATGGCTGCCACGCCTGAATGTTTGCATCCGCGGCCGAGCTATGTAGGCGCAATTGTGCAGCAATTCAAACTGCATAACTTGTCCAAATTTCACGGGTGTACAAGAAACCACGGGGGATTTACAAGGAGATGTTCACTCGGAGAGCCAGAGGCCCGCCGGCAGCAAGATTCCGGAATTCTTCCTGAGAAGCCTTGAAAGCAGTGAAACGCTCCTATGTTGCAATAACTCAAAACCTCATTCTGAGTGTTCCCGGCAGAGGTCATTCGGCTGAACACAACCGTTGACTAATTAGAGCCAGATGTAGGCAGTACCGTCCATATTGCTGGATGGACACTGGTGGCGTGCCAAACAACTGAGCTCTAGTTCTCAACACTTTCACAAAGTGCCGTATGTTGAGGTTCAACTTAATGATCCGGTTGAGTAGAGTGTAGCCGTCTAAGCTGGAATCAATAGAACTCAGGTGAGAAGAACGGAAAGCAGATATACCCAGTCCGCTGGCAGTGTCCTACGGGGACCAGCCTATCTGGCTGCCACGCCTGAATGTTTGCAACCGCGGCCGAGCTAGGCAGGCGCAATTGTGCAGCAATGCAAACTGCATAACCTGGCCAAATTTCACGGGTGTACAAGAAACCACGGGGGATTTGCAAGGAGATGTTCACCCGGAACACCCGGAGGCCTGCCCGCAGCAAGATTCCGGAATTCTTCCTGAGAAGCCTTGAAAGCATTGAAACGCTCCTATGTTGCAATAACTCAGAACCTCATTCTGAGTGTTGCCGGCAGAGGTCATTCGGCTGAACACAACCGTGGACTAATTAGAGCCAGATGTAGGCAGTGCCGTCCATAGTGTTGGATGGACAATGGTGGCGTGCCAAACAACTGAGCTATAGTTCTCAACAGTTTCACAAAGTGCCATAAGTTGAGGTTCAACTTAATGCTCCGGTTGAGTAGAATGTGGCCCTCAAAGCTGAAATCAGTAGCACTCAGTTGAGAAGAACGGGAAGCAGATATACCCAGTCCGCTGGCAGTGTCCTACGGGGACCAGCCTATCTGGCTGCCACGCCTGAATATTTCCAACCCCGGCCGAGCTATGCAGGCGCAATTGTGCAGCAATGCAAAGTGTATAAGCTGGGAAATTTCACGGGTGTACAAGAAACCAATGGGGATTTAAAAGGAGATGTTCACCCGGAACAGCCGGAGGCCTGCCGGCAGCAAGATTCCGGAATTCTTCCTGAGAAGCCTTGAAAGCAGTGAAACGCTCCTATGTTGCAATAACTCAGAACCTCATTCTGAGTTTTCCCGGCAGAGGTCATTCGGCTGAACACAATCGTGAACTAATTAGAGCCAGAAGTAACCAGTGCCGTCCATAGTGCTGGATGCACAGTGGTGGCGTGCCAAACAACTGAGCTCTAGTTGTCAACAGTTTCACAAAGTGCCATAAGTTGAGGTTCAACTTAATGCTCCGGTTGAGTCGAGTGTAGCCGTCAAAGGTGGAATCAGTAGCACTCAGGTGAGAAGAACGGGAAGCAGATATACCCAGTCCGCTGGCAGAGTCCTACGGGGGCCAGCCTATCTGGCTGCCACGCCTGAATGTTTGCAACCGCGGCCGAGCTAGGCTGGCGCAATTGTGCAGCAATGCAAACTGCATAACCTGGCCAAATTTCACGGGTGTACAAGAAACAAATGGGGATTTACAAGGAGATGTTCACCCGGAACAGCCGGAGGCCTGCTGGCAGCAAGATTCCGGAATTCTTCCTGAGAAGCCTTGAAAGCAGTGAAACGCTCCTATGTTGCAATAACTCAGAACCTCATTCTGAGTGTTCCCGGCAGAGGTCATTCGGCTGAACACAACCGTGGACTAATTAGAGCCAGATGTAGGGAGTGCCGTCCATAGTGCTGGATGGACAGTGGTGGCGTGCCAAACAACTGAGCTCTAGTTCTGAACAGTTTCACAAAGTGCCATAAGTTGAGGTTCAACTTAATGCTCCGGTTGAGTAGAGTGTAGCCGTCAAAGCTGGAATCAGTAGCACTCAGTTGAGAAGAACGGGAAGCAGATATACCCAGTCCACTGGCAGTGTCCTACGGGGACCAGCCTATCTGGCTGCCATGCCTGAATGTTTGCAACCGCGGCCTAGCTAGGTAGGCGCAATTGTGCAGCAATGCAAACTGCATAACCTGGCCAAATTTCACGGGTGTACAAGAAACCACGGGGGATTTACACGGAGATGTTCACCCGGAACAGCCGGAGGCCTGCTGGCAGCAAGATTCCGGAATTCTTCCTGAGAAGCCTTGAAAGCAATGAAACGATCCTATGTTGCAATAACTCAGAACCTCATTCTGAGTGTTCCCGGCAGAGGTCATTCGGCTGAACACAACCGTGGACTAATTAGAGCCATATGTAGGGAGTGCCGTCCATAGTGCTGGATGGAGAGTGGTGGCGTGCCAAACAACTGAGCTCTAGTTCTGAACAGTTTCACAAAGTGCCATAAGTTGAGGTTCAACTTACTGCTCCGGTTGAGTCGAGTGTAGCCGTCAAAGCTGGAATCAGTAGCACTCAGGTGAGAAGAACGGGAAGCAGATATACAGAGTCCGCTGGCAGAGTCCTACGGGGACCAGCCTATCTGGCTGCCACGCCTGAATATTTGCAACCGCGGCTGAGCTAGGCAGGCGCAATTGTGCAGCAATGCAAACTGCATAACCTGTCCAAATTTCACGGGTGTACAAGAAACCACGGGGGATTTACAAGGAGATGTTCACCCGGAACAGCCGGAGGCCTGCCGGCAGCAAGATTCCGGAATTCTTCCTGAGAAGCCTTGAAAGCAGTGAAACGATCCTATGTTGCAATAACTCAGAACCTCATTCTGAGTGTTCCCGGCAGAGGTCATTCGGCTGAACACAACCATGGACTAATTAGAGCCAGATGTAGGCAGTGCCGTCCATAGTGCTGGATGGACAGTGGTGGCGTGCCAAACAACTCAGTTCTAGTGCTCAACACTTACACAAAGTGCCATGAGTTGAGGTTCAAATTAATGCTCCGGTTGAGTAGAGTGTAGCCGTCAAAGCTGGAATCAGTAGCACTCAGGTGAGAAGAACGGGAAGCAGATATACCCAGTCCGCTGGCAGTGTCCTACGGGGACCAGCCTATCTGGCTGCCACGCCTGAATGTTTGCAACCGTGGCCGAGCTAGGCAGGCGCAATTGTGAAGCCATGCAAACTGCGTAACCTGGCCAAATTTCACGGGTGTACAAGAAACCACGGGGGATTTACAAGGAGATGTTCACCCGGAACAGCCGGAGGCCTGCCGGCAGCAAGATTCCGGAAATCTTCCTGAGAAGCCTTGAAAGCAGTGAAACGCTCCTATGTTGCAATAACTCAGAACCTCATTCTGAGTGTTCCCGGCAGAGGTCATTCGGCTGAACAAAATCGTGGACTAATTAGAGCCAGATGTAGGCAATTCCGTCCATAGTGCTGGATGGAGAGTGGTGGCGTGGCAAAATACTGAGCTCTTGTTCTCAACACTTTCACAAAGTCCCGTAAGTTGAGGTTCAACTTAATGCTCCGGTTGCGTAGAGTGTAGCCGTCAAAGCTGGAATCAGTAGCACTCAGGAGAGAAGAACGGGAAGCAGATATACCCAATCCGCTGGCAGTGTCCTACGGGGACCAGCCGATCTGGCTGCCACGCCTGAATGTTTGCAACCCCGGCCTAGCTAGGCAGACGCAATTGTGCAGCAATGCAAACTGCATAAGCTGGCCAAATTTCACGGGTGTACAAGAAACCACGGGGGATTTACAAGGAGATGTTCACCCGGAATAGCCGGAGGCATGCCGGCAGCAAGATTCCGGAATTCTTCCTGAGAAGCCTTAAAGCAGTGATACGCTCCTATGTTGCAATAACTCAGAACCTCATTCTGAGTATTCCCGGCAGAGGTCATTCGGCTGAACACAATCGTGGACTAATTAGAGCCAGATGTAGGCAGTGCCGGCCATAGTGCTGGATGGAGAGTGGTGGCGTGCCAACCAACTGAGCTCTAGTTCTCAACAGTTTCACAAAGTGCCATAAGTTGAAGTTCAACTTACTGCTTCGGTTGAGTCGAGTGTAGCCGTCAAAGCTGGAATCAGTAGCACTCAGGTGAGAAGAACGGGAAGCAGATATACCCAGTCCACTGGCAGAGTCCTTCGGGGACCAGCCTATCTGGCTGCCACGCCTGAATGTTTGTAACCGCGGCCGAGCTAGGCAGGCGCAATTGTGCAGCAATGCAAACTGCATAACCTGGCCAAATTTCACGGGTGTACAAGAAACCAATGGGGATTTACAAGGAGATGTTCACCCGGAACAGCCGGAGGCCTGCCGGCAGCAAGATTCCGGAATTCTTCCTGAGAAGCCTTGAAAGCAGTGAAACGATCCTATGTTGCAATAACTCAGAACCTCATTCTGAGTGTTGCCGGCAGAGGTCATTCGGCTGAACACAATCGTGGACTAATTAGAGCCAGATGTAGGCAGTGCCGGCCATAGTGCTGGATGGACAGTGGTGGCATGCCAAACAAGTGAGCTCTAGTTCTCAACATTTTCACAAAGTGCGTAAGTTGAGGTTCAACTTACTGCTCCGGTTGAGTAGAGTGTAGCTGTCAAATCTGGAATCAGTAGCACTCAGGTGAGAAGAACGGGAAGCAGATATACCCAGTCGGCTGGCAGAGTCCTACGGGGACCAGCCTATATGGCTGCCACGCCTGAATGTTTGCATCCGCGGCCGAGCTATGTAGGCTCAATTGTGCAGCAATTCAAACTGCATAACTTGTCCAAATTTCACGGGTGTACAAGAAACCACGGGGGATTTACAAGGAGTTGTTCACTCGGAGAGCCAGAGGCCTGCCGGCAGCAAGATTCCGGAATTCTTCCAGAGAAGCCTTGAAAGCAGTGAAACGCTCCTATGTTGCAATAACTCAGAACCTCATTCTCAGTGTTCCCGGCAGAGGTCATTCGGCTGAACACAACCGTTGACTAATTAGAGCCATATGTAGGCAGTGCCGTCCATATTGCTGGATGGACACTGGTGGCGTGCCAAACAACTGAGCTCTAGTTCTCAACACTTTCACAAAGTGCCGTATGTTGAGGTTCAACTTAATGATCCGGTTGAGTAGAGTGTAGCCGTCAAAGCTGGAATCAGTAGAACTCAGGTGAGAAGAACGGGAAGCAGATATACCCAGTCCGCTGGCAGTGTCCTACGGGGACCAGCCTATCTGGCTGCCACGCCTGAATGTTTGCAACCGCGGCAGAGCTAGGCAGGCGCAATTGTGCAGCAATGCAAACTGCATAACCTGGCCAAATTTCACGGGTGTACAAGAAACCACGGGGGATTTGCAAGGAGATGTTCACCCGGAACAGCCGGAGGCCTGCCCGCAGCAAGATTCCGGAATTCTTCCTGAGAAGCCTTGAAAGCAGTGAAACGCTCCTATGTTGCAATAACTCAGAACCTCATTCTGAGTTTTCCCGGCAGAGGTCATTCGGCTGAACACAATCGTGAACTAATTAGAGCCAGATGTAGGCAGTGCCGGCCATAGTGCTGGATGGACAGTGGTGGCGTGCCAAACAACTGAGCTCTAGTTGTCAACAGTTTCACAAAGTGCCATAAGTTGAGGTTCAATTTACTGCTCCGGTTGAGTCGAGTGTAGCCGTCAAAGGTGGAATCAGTAGCACTCAGGTGAGAAGAACGGGAAGCAGATATACCCAGTCCGATGGCAGAGTCCTACGGGGGCCAGCCTATCTAGCTGCCACGCCTGAATGTTTGCAACCGCGGCCGAGCAAGGCTGGCGCAATTGTGCAGTAATGCAAACTGCATAACCTGGCCAAATTTCACGGGTGTACAAGAAACAAATGGGGATTTACAAGGAGATGTTCACCCGGAACAGCCGGAGGCCTGCCGGCAGCAAGATTCCGGAATTCTTCCTGAGAAGCCTTGAAAGCAGTGAAACGCTCCTATGTTGCAATAACTCAGAACCTCATTCTGAGTGTTCCCGGCAGAGGTCATTCGGCTGAACACAACCGTGGACTAATTAGAGCCATATGTAGGGAGTGCCGTCCATAGTGCTGGATGGAGAGTGGTGGCGTGCCAAACAACTGAGCTCTAGTTCTGAACAGTTTCACAAAGTGCCATAAGTTGAGGTTCAACTTAATGCTTTGGTTGAGTAGAGTGTAGCCGCCAAAGCTTGAATCAGTAGCACTCAGGTGAGGAGAACGGGAAGCAGATATACCCAGTCCGCTGGCAGTGTCCTACGGGGACCAGCCTATCTGGCTGCCACGCCTGAATGTTTGCAACCGCGGCCGAGCTAGGCAGGCTCAATTGTGCAGCAATGCAAACTGCATAACCTGGCCAAATTTCACGGGTGTACAAGAAACCACGGGGGATTTACAAGGAGATGTTCACCCGGAAGAGCCGGAGGCTTGCCGGCAGCAAGATTCCGGAATTCTTCCTGAGAAGCCTGAAAGCAGTGAAACGCTCCTATGTTGCAATAACTCAGAACCTCATTCTGAGTGTTCCCGGCAGAGGTCATTCGGCTGAACACAACCGTGGACTAATTAGAGCCAGATGTAGGCAATGTCGTCCATAGTACTGGATGGACAGTGGTGGCGTGCCAAACATCTGAGCTCTAGTTCTCAACACTTTCACAAAGTGCCATAAGTTGAGGTTCAACTTACTGCTCCGGTTGAGTAGAGTGTAGCCGTCAAAGCTGGAATCAGTAGTACTGAGGTGAGAAGAACGGGAAGCAGATATACCCAATCCGCTGGCAGTGTCCTTCGGGGACCAGTCCATCTGACTGCCGCGCCTGAATGTTTGCAACCGCGGCTGAGCTAGGCAGGCGCAATTGTGCAGCCATGCAAACTGCATAACCTGGCCAAATTTCACGGGTGTACAAGAAACCACGGGGGATTTAAAAGGAGATGTTCACTTGGAAGAGCCGGAGGCCTGCCGGCAGAAAGATTCCGGAATTCGTCCTGAGAAGCCTTGAAAGCAGTGAAACGCTCCTATGTTGCAATAACTCAGAACCTCATTCTGAGTGTTCCCGACAGAGGTCATTCGGCTGAACACAACCGTGGACTAATTAGAGCCAGATGTAGGCAGTGCCGTCCATAGTGCTGGATGGACAGTGGTGGCGTGCCAAACAACTGAGCTCTAGTTCTCACAGTTTCACAAAGTGCCATAAGTTGAGGTTCAACTTAATGCTCCGGTTGAGTTGAGTGTAGCCATCACAGTTGGAAACAGTAGCCCTCAGGTGAGAAGAACGGGAAGCAGATATACCCAGTCCGCTGGCAGAGTCCTACGGGGACCAGCCTATCTGGCTGCCACGCCTGAATGTTTGCAACCGCGGCCAAGCTAGGCAGGCGCAATTGTTCAGCAATGCAAACTGCATAAGCTGGCCAAATTTCACGGGTGTAAAAGAAACCACGGGGGATTTACAAGGAGATGTTCACCCGGAACAGCCCGAGGCCTGCCGGCAGCAAGATTCCGGAATTCTTCCTGAGAAGCCTTGAAAGCAGTGAAACGCTCCTATGTTGCAATAACTCAGAAGCTCATTCTGAGTGTTCCCGGCAGAGGTCATTCGGCTGAACACAACCGTGGACTAATTAGAGCCAGATGTAGGCAATGTCGTCCATAGTACTGGATGGACAGTGGTGGCGTGCCAAACATCTGAGCTCTAGTTCTCAACAGTTTCACAAAGTGCCATAAGTTGAGGTTCAACTTACTGCTCCGGTTGAGTCGAGTGTAGCCGTCAAAGCTGGAATCAGTAGCACTCAGGTGAGAAGATCGGGAAGCAGATATACACAGTCCGCTGGCAGAGTCCTACGGGGACCAGCCTATCTGGCTGCCACGCCTGAATGTTTGCAACCGTGGCCGAGCTAGGCTTGCGCAATTGTGCAGCAATGCAAACTGCATAACCTGGCCAAATTTCACGGGTGTACAAGAAACCACGGGGGATTTACAAGGAGATGTTCACCCGGAAGAGCCGGAGGCTTGCCGGCAGCAAGATTCCGGAATTCTTCCTGATAAGCCTGAAAGCAGTGAAACGCTCCTATGTTGCAATAACTCAGAACCTCATTCTGAGTGTTCCCGGCAGAGGTCATTCGGCTGAACACAACCATGGACTAATTAGAGCCAGATGTAGGCAGTGCCGTCCATAGTGCTGGATGGACAGTGGTGGCGTGCCAAACAACTGAGTTCTAGTGCTCAACACTTTCACAAAGTGCCATAAGTTGAGGTTCAACTTACTGCTCCGGTTGAGTCGAGTGTAGCCGTCAAAGCTGGAATCAGTAGCACTCAGGTGAGAAGATCGGGAAGCAGATATACACAGTCCGCTGGCAGAGTTCTACGGGGACCAGCCTATCTGGCTGCCACGTCTGAATGTTTGCAACCGTGGCCGAGCTAGTCTTGCGCAATTGTGCAGCAATGCAAACTGCATAACCTGTCCAAATTTCACGGGTGTACAAGAAACCACGGGGGATTTACAAGGAGATGTTCACCCGGAAGAGCCGGAGGCTTGCCGGCAGCAAGATTCCGGAATTCTTCCTGAGAAGCCTGAAAGCAGTGAAACGCTCCTATGTTACAATAACTCAGAACCTCATTCTGAGTGTTCCCGGCAGAGGTCATTCGGCTGAACACAACCATGGACTAATTAGAGCCAGATGTAGGCAGTGCCGTCCATAGTGCCGGATGGACAGTGGTGGCGTGCCAAACAACTGAGTTCTAGTGCTCAACACTTTCACAAAGTGCCATAAGTTGAGGTTCAACTTACTGCTCCGGTTGAGTCGAGTGTAGCCGTCAAAGGTGGAATCAGTAGCACTCAGGTGAGAAGAACGGGAAGCAGATATACCCAGTCCGCTGGCAGTGTCCTACGGGGACCAGCCTATCTGGCTGCAACGCCTGAATGTTTGCAACCGTGGCCGAGCTAGGCAGGCGCAATTGTGAAGCCATGCAAACTGCATAACCTGGCCAAATTTCACGGGTGTACAAGAAACCACGGGGGATTTACAAGGAGATGTTCAACTGGAACAGCCGGAGGCCTGCCGGCAGCAAGATTCCGGAATTCTTCCTGAGAAGCCTTGAAAGCAGTGAAACGCTCCTATGTTGCAATAACTCAGAACCTCATTCTGAGTTTTCCCGGCAGAGGTCATTCGGCTGAACACAACTGTGGCCTAATTAGAGCCAGATGTAGGCAGTGCCGTCCATAGTGCTGGATGGACAGTGGTGGCGTGCCAAACAACTGAGCTCTAGTTCTCATCACTTACACAAAGTGCCCTAAGTTGAGGTTCAACTTATTGCTCCGGTTGAGTAGAGTGTACCCGTCAAAGCTGGAATCAGTAGTACTCAGGTGAGAAGAACGGGAAGCAGATATACCCAATCCGCTGGCAGTGTCCTACGAGGCCCAGCCTATCTGGCTGCCACGCCTGAATGTATGCAACCGCGGCCGAGCTAGGCAGGCGCAATTGTGCAGCAATGCAAACTGCATAACCTGGCCAAATTTCACGGGTGTACAAGAAACCAATGGGGATTTACAAGGAGATGTTCACGCATAAGAGCCGGAGGCCTGCCGGCGGCAAGATTCCGGAATTCTTCCTGAGAAGCCTTGAAAGCAGTGAAACGCTCCTATGTTGCAATAACTCAGAACCTCATTCTGAGTGTTCCCGGCAGAGGTCATTCGGCTGAACACAACCATGGACTAATTAGAGCCAGATGTAGGCAGTGCCGTCCATAGTGCTGGATGGACAGTGGTGGCGTGCCAAACAACTGAGCTCTAGTTCTCAACACTTTCACAAAGTGCCATAAGTTGAAGTTCAACTTACTGCTCCGGTTGAGTAGAGTGTAGCCGTCAAAGCTGGAATCAGTAGCACTCAGGTGAGAAGAACGGGAAGCAGATATACACAGTCCGCTAGCAGTGTCCTACCGGGACCAGCCTATCTGGCTGCCACGCCTGAATGTTTGCAACCGCGGCCGAGTTAGGCAGGCGGAATTGTGCAGCAATGCAAACTGCATAACCTGGCCAAATTTCACGGGTGTACAAGAAACCACGGGGGAATTACAAGGAGATGTTCACCCGGAACAGCCGGAGGCCTGCCGGCAGCAAGATTCCGGAATTCTTCCTGAGAAGCCTTGAAAGCAGTGAAACGCTCCTATGTTGCAATAACTCAGAACCTCATTCTGAGTGTTCCCGGCAGAGGTCATTCGGCTGAACACAACCGTGGACTAATTAGAGCCAGATGTAGGCAGTGCCGTCCATAGTGCTGGATGGACAGTGGTCGCGTGCCAAACAACCGAGCTCTAGTTCTCCACACTTTGACAAAGTGCCATAAGTTGAGGTTCAACTTTCAGCTCCGGTTGAGTAGAGTGTTGCCCTCAAAGTTGGAATCAATCGTACTCAGGTGAGAAGAACGGGAAGCAGATATACCCAGTCCGCTGGCAGATGCTACGGGGACCAGCCTATCTGGCTGCCACGCCTGAACGTTTGCAACCGCGGCCGAGCTAGGCAGGCGGAATTGTGGAGCAATGCAAACTGCATAACCTGTCCAAATTTCACGGGTGTACAAGAAACCACGGGGGATTTACAAGGAGATGTTCACCCTGAACTGCCGGAGCCCTGCCGGCAGCAAGATTCCGGAATTTTCCCTGAGAAGCCTTGAAAGCAGTGAAACGCTCCTATGTTGCAATAACTCAGAACCTCATTCTGAGTGTTCCCGGCAGAGGTCATTCGGCTGAACACAACCGTGGACTAATTAGAGCCAGATGTAGGCAGTGCCGTCCATAGTGCTGGATGGAGAGTGGTGGCGTGCCAAACAACCGAGCTCTACTTCTCCACACTTTCACAAAGTGCCGTAAGTTGAGGTTCAACTTACTGTTCCGGTTGAGTAGAGTGTAGCCGTCAAAGCTGGAATCAGTAGCAGTCAGGTGAGAAGAACGGGAAGCAGATATACCCAGTCCGCTGGCAGTGTCCTCTTGGGACCAGCCTATCTGGCTGCCACGCCTCAATGGTTGCAACCGCGGCCGAGCTAGGCAGGAGCAATTGTGCAGCAATGCAAACTGCATAACCTGGCCAAATTTCACGGATGGACAAGAAACCACGTGGGATTTACAAGGAGATGTTCACCCGGAACTCCCTGAGGCCTGCCGGCAGCAAGATTCCGGAATTCTTCCTGAGAAGCCTTGAAAGCAGTAAAACGCTCCTATGTTGCAATAACTCAGAACCTCATTCTGAGTGTTCCCGGCAGAGGTCATTCGGCTGAACACAACTGTGGACTAATTAGAGCCAGATATAGGCAGTGCCGTCCATAGTGCTGGATGGACAGTGGTGGCGTGCCAAACAACTGAGCTGTAGTTCTCAACAGTTTCACAAAGTGCCATAAGTTGACGTTCAACTTACTGCTCCGGTTGAGTAGAGTGTAGTCGTCAAAGCTGGAATCAGTAGCACTCAGGTGAGAAGAAAGGGAAGCAGATATACCAAGTCCGCTGGCAGAGTCCTACGGGGACCAGCCTATCTGGCTGCCACGCCTGAATGTTTGCAACCGCAGCCGAGCTAGGCAGGATCCAATTGTGCAACAATGAAAACTGCATAACCTGGGCAAATATCACGGGTGTACAAGAAACCACGGGGGACTTGCAAGGAGATGTTCACCCGGAACAGCTGGACGCCGGCAGGCAGCAAGATTCCGGAACTCTTCCTGAGAAGCCTTGAAAGCAGTGAAACGCTCCTATGTTGCAATAACTCAGAACCTCATTCTCAGTGTTCCCGGCAGAGGTCATTCGGCTGAACACATCCGTGGACTAATTAGAGCCAGATGTATGCAGTGCCGTCCATAGTGCTGGATGCACAGTGGTGGCGTGCCAAACAACTGAGCTCTAGTTCTCAACAGTTTCACAAAGTGCCATAAGTTGAGGTTCAACTTACTGCTCCGGTTGAGTAGAGTGTAGCCGTCAAAGATGGAATCAGTAGCACTCAGGTGAGAAGAACGGGAAGCAGATATACCCAATCCGCTGGCAGTGTCCTACGGGGACCAGCCGATCTGGCTGCCACGCCTGAATGTTTGCAACCCCGGCCTAGCTAGGCAGACGCAATTGTGCAGCAATGCAAACTGCATAAGCTGGCCAAATTTCATGGGTGTACAAGAAACCACGGGGGATTTACAAGGTGATGTTCTCCCGGAACAGCCGGAGGCCTGCCAGCAGCAAGATTCCGGAATTCTTCCTGAGAAGCCTTGAAAGCAGTGAAACTCTCTTATGTTGCAATAACTCAGAACCTAATTCTGAGTTTTCCCGGCAGAGGTCATTTGGCTGAATACAATCGTGAACTAATTAGAGCCAGATGTAGGCAGTGCCGACCATAGTGCTGGATGCACAGTGGTGTCGTGCCAAACAACTGAGCTCTAGTTCTCAATAGTTTCACAAAGTGCCATAAGTTGAGGTTCAACTTACTGCTCCGGTTGAGTCGAGTGTAGCCGTCAAAGGTGGAATCAGTAGCACTCAGGTGAGAAGAACGGGAAGCAGATATACCCAGTCCGCTGGCAGAGTCCTACGGGGGCCAGCCTATCTGGCTGCCACGCCTGAATGTTTGCAACCGCGGCCGAGCTAGGCTGGCGCAATTGTGCAGCAATGCAAACTGCATAACCTGGCCAAATTTCACGGGTGTACAAGAAACAAATGGGGATTTACAAGGAGATGTTCACCCGGAACAGCCCGAGGCCTGCCGGCAGCAAGATTCCGGAATTCTTCCTGAGAAGCCTTGAAAGCAGTGAAACGCTCCTACGTTGCAATAACTCAGAACATCATTCTGAGTGTTCCCGGCAGAGGTCATTCGGCTGAACACAACCATGGACTAATTAGAGCCAGATGTAGGGAGTGCCGTCCATAGTGCTGGATGGACAGTGTTGGCGTGCCAAACAACTGAGCTCTAGTTGTCAACAGTTTCACAAAGTGCCATAAGTTGAGGTTCAACTTAATGCTCCGGTTGAGTCGAGTGTAGCCGTCAAAGCTGGAATCAGTAGCACTCAGGTGAGAAGAACGGGAAGCAGATATACCCAGTCTGCTGGCAGAGTCCTACGGGGCCAGCCTATCTGGCTGCCACGCCTGAATATTTGCAACCGCGGCCGAGCTAGGCAGGCGCAATTGTGCAGCAATGCAAACTGCATAACCTGGCCAAATTTCACGGGTGTACAAGAAACCATGGGGGATTTACAAGGAGATGTTCACCCGGAATAGCCGGAGGCCTGCCGGCAGCAAGATTCCGGAATTCTTCCTGAGAAGCCTTGAAAGCAGTGAAACGCTCCTATGTTGCAATAACTCAGAACCTCATTCTGAGTGTTCCCGACAGAGGTCATTCGGCTGAACACAACCGTGGACTAATTAGAGCCAGATGTAGGCAGTGCCGTCCATAGTGCTGGATGGACAGTGTTGGCGTGCCAAACAACTGAGCTCTAGTTCTCAACAGTTTCACAAAGTGCCATAAGTTGAGGTTCAACTTACTGCTCCGGTTGAGTCGAGTGTAGCCGTCAAAGCTGGAATCAGTAGCACTCAGGTGAGAAGAACGGGAAGCAGATATACCCAGTCTGCTGGCAGAGTCCTACGGGGACCAGCCTATCTGGCTGCCACGCCTGAATATTTGCAACCGCGGCCGAGCTAGGCTGGCGCAATTGTGCAGCAATGCGAACTGCATAACCTGGCCAAATTTCACGGGTGTACAAGAAACCACAGGGGATTTACAAGGAGATGTTCACCCGGAACAGCCCGAGGCCTGCCGGCAGCAAGATTCCGGAATTCTTCCTGAGAAGCCTTGAAAGCAGTGAAACGCTCCTACGTTGCAATAACTCAGAGCCTCATTCTGAGTGTTCCCGACAGAGGTCATTCGGCTGAACACAATCGTGGACTAATTAGAGCCAGATGTAGGCAGTGCCGTCCATAGTGCTGGATGGACAGTGGTGGCGTGCCAAACAACTGAGCTCTAGTTCTCAACAGTTTCACAAAGTGCCATAAGGTGAGGTTCAACTTACGGCTCCGGTTGAGTAGAGTGTAGCCGTCAAATCGGGAATCAGTAGCACTCAGGTGAGAAGAACGGGAAGCAGATATACCCAGTCCGCTGGCAGAGTAGTACGGGGACCAGCCTATCTGGCTGCCACGCCTGAAAGTTTGCAAACGCGGCCGAGCTAGGCAGGCGCCATTGTGCAGCAATGCAACTGCATAACATGGCCAAATTTCACGGGTCTACAAGAAACCAATGGGGATTTACAAGGAGATGTTCACCCGGAACAGCCGGAGGCCTGCCGGCAGCAAGATTCCGGAATTCTTCCTGAGAAGCCTTGAAAGCAGTGAAACGCTCCTATGTTGCAATAACTCAGGACCTCATTCTCAGTGTTCCCGGCAGAAGTCATTCGCCTGAACACAACCGTGGACTAATTAGAGCCAGATGTAGGGAGTGCCGTCCATAGTGCTGGATATACAGTGGTGGCGTGCCAAACAACTGAGCTCTAGTTCTCAACAGTTTCACAAAGTGCCATAAGTTGAGGTTCAACTTACTGCTCCGGTGGAGTAGAGTGTAGCCGTCAAAGCTGGAATCAGTAGCACTCAGGTAAGAAGAACGGGAAACAGATATACACAGTCCGCTGGCAGAGTCCTACGGGGACCAGCCTATCTGGCTGCCACGCCTGAATGTTTGCAACCGCGGCCGAGCTAGGCAGGCGCAATTGTGCAGCAATGCAAACTGCATAACCTGTCCAAATTTCACGGGTGTACAAGAATCCACGGGGGATTTACAAGGAGATGAACACCCGGAGGCCTGCCGGCAGCAAGATTCCGGAATTCTTCCTGAGAAGCCTTGAAAGCAGTGAAACGCTCCTATGTTGCAATAACTCAGAACCTCATTCTGAGTGTTCCCGGCAGAGGTCATTCGGCTGAACACAACCATGGACTAATTAGAGATAGATGTAGGCAGTGCCGTCCATAGTGCTGGATGGACAGTGGTGGCGTGCCAAACAACTGAGTTCTAGTGCTCAACACTTTCACAAAGTGCCATAAGTTGAGGTTCAACTTAATGCTCCGGTTGAGTAGAGTGTAGCCGTCAAAGCTGGAATCAGTAGCACTCAGGTGAGAAGAACGGGAAGCAGATATACCCAGTCCGCTGGCAGTGTCCTACGGTGACCAGCCTATCTGGCTGCCACGCCGGAATGTTTGCAACCGTGGCCGAACTAGGTAGGCGCAATTGTGAAGCCATGCAAACTGCATAACCTGGCCAAATTTCACGGGTGTACAAGAAACCACGGGGGATTTACAAGGAGATGTTCACCTGGAACAGCCGGAGGCCTGCCGGCAGCAAGATTCCGGAATTCTTCCTGAGAAGCCTTGAAAGCAGTGAAACGCTCCTATGTTGCAATAACTCAGAACCTCATTCTGAGTGTTCCCGGCAGAGGTCATTCGGCTGAACACAATCGTGGACTAATTAGAGCCAGATGAAGGCAGTACAGTCCATAGTGCTGGATGGAGAGTGGTGGCGTGCCAACCAACTGAGCTCTAGTTCTCAACAGTTTCACAAAGTGCCATAAGTTGAAGTTCAACTTACTGCTCCGGTTGAGTCGAGTGTAGCCGTCAAAGCTGGAATCAGTAGCACTCAGGTGAGAAGAACGGGAAGCAGATATACCCAGTCCACTGGCAGAGTCCTACGGGGACCAGCCTATCTGGCTGCCACGCCTGAATGTTTGTAACCGCGGCCGAGCTACGCAGGCGCAATTGTGCAGCAATGCAAACTGCATAACCTGTCCAAATTTCACGGGTGTACAAGAAACCACGGGGGATTTACAAGGAGATGTTCACTTGGAAGAGCCGGAGGCCTGCCGGCAGCAAGATTCCGGAATTCTTCCTGAGAAGCCTTGAAAGCAGTGAAACGCTCCTATGTTGCAATAACTCAGAACCTCATTCTGAGTGTTCCCGACAGAGGTCATTCGGCTGAACACAACCGTGGACTAATTAGAGCCAGATGTAGGCAGTGCCGTCCATAGTGCTGGATGGACAGTGGTGGCGTGCCAAACAACTGAGCTCTAGTTCTCACAGTTTCACAAAGTGCCATAAGTTGAGGTTCAACTTAATGCTCCGGTTGAGTTGAGTGTAGCCATCACAGCTGGAAACAGTAGCCCTCAGGTGAGAAGAACGGGAGGCAGATATACCCAGTCCGCTGGCAGAGTCCTACGGGGACCAGCCTATCTGGCTTCTACGCCTGAATGTTTGCAACCGCGGCCGAGCTAGGCTTGCGCAATTGTGCAGCAATGCAAACTGCATAACCTGGCCAAATTTCATGGGTGTACAAGAAACCAATGGGGATTTACAAGGAGATGTTCACCCGGAACAGCCGGAGGCCTGCCGGCAGCAAGATTCCGGAATTCTTCCTGAGAAGCCTTGAAAGCAGTGAAACGCTCCTATGTTGCAATAACTCAGAACCTCATTCTGAGTGTTCCCGGCAGAGGTCATTCGGCTGAACACAACCGTGGACTAATTAGAGCCAGATGTAGGGAGTGCTGTCCATAGTGCTGGATATACAGTGGTGGCGTGCCAAACAACTGAGCTCTAGTTCTCAACACTTTCACAAAGTGCCATAAGTTGAGGTTCAACTTACTGCTCCGGTTGAGTAGAGTGTAGCCGTCAAAGCTGGAATCAGTAGCACTCAGGTGAGAAGAACGGGAAGCAGATATACCCAGTCGGCTGGCAGAGTCCTACGGGGACCAGCCATTCTGGCTGCCACGCCTGAATGTTTGCAACCGCGGCCGAGCTAGGCAGGCGCAATTGTGCAGCAATGCAAACTGCATAACCTGTCCAAATTTCACGGGTGTACAAGAATCCATGGGGGATTTACAAGGAGATGTTCACCAGGAACAGCCGGAGGCCTGCCGGCAGCAAGATTCCGGAATTCTTCCTGAGAAGCCTTGAAAGCAGTGAAACGCTCCTATGTTGCAATAACTCAGAACCTCATTCTGAGTGTTCCCGGCAGAGGTCATTCGGCTGAACACAACCATGGACTAATTAGAGATAGATGTAGGCAGTGCCGTCCATAGTGCTGGATGGACAGTGTTGGCGTGCCAAACAACTGAGTTCTAGTGCTCAACACTTTCACAAAGTGCATAAGTTGAGGTTCAACTTAATGCTCCGGTTGAGTAGAGTGTAGCCGTCAAAGCTGGAATTAGTAGCACTCAGGTGAGAAGAACGGGAAGCAGATATACCCAGTCCGCTGGCAGTGTCCTACGGGGACCAGCCTATCTGGCTGCCACGCCTGAATGTTTGCAACCGTGGCCGAACTAGGCAGGCGCAATTGTGAAGCCATGCAAACTGCATAACCTGGCCAAATTTCACGGGTGTACAAGAAACCACGGGGGATTTACAAGGAGATGTTCACCTGGAACAGCCGGAGGCCTGCCGGCAGCAAGATTCCGTAATTCTTCCTGAGAAGCCTTGAAAGCAGTGAAACGCTCCTATGTTGCAATAACTCAGAACCTCATTCTGAGTGTTCCCGGCAGAGGTCATTCGGCTGAACACAACCATGGACTAATTAGAGCCAGATGTAGGCAGTGCCGTCCATAGTGCTGGATGGACAGTGGTGGCGTGCCAAACAACTGAGCTCTAGTTCTCAACACTTTCACAAAGTGCCATAAGTTGAAGTTCAACTTACTGCTCCGGTTGAGTAGAGTGTAGCCGTCAAAGCTGGAATCAGTAGCACTCAGGTGAGAAGAACGGGAAGCAGATATACCCAGTCCGCTGGCAGTGTCCTACGGGTACCAGCCTATCTGGCTGCCACGCCTGAATGTTTGCAACCGCGGCCGAGTTAGGCAGGCGGAATTGTGCAGCAATGCAAACTGCATAACCTGGCCAAATTTCACGGGTGTACAAGAAACCACGGGGGAATTACAAGGAGATGTTCACCCGGAACAGCCGGAGGCCTGCCGGCAGCAAGATTCCGGAATTCTTCCTGAGAAGCCTTGAAAGCAGTGAAACGCTCCTATGTTGCAATAACTCAGAACCTCATTCTGAGTGTTCCCGGCAGAGGTCATTCGGCTGAACACAACCGTGGACTAATTAGAGCCAGATGTAGGCAGTGCCGTCCATAGTGCTGGATGGACAGTGGTGGCGTGCCAAACAACTGAGCTGTAGTTCTCAACAGTTTCACAAAGTGCCATAAGTTGAGGTTCAACTTACTGCTCCGGTTGAGTAGAGTGTAGCCGTCAAAGCTGGAATCAGTAGCACTCAGGTGAGAAGAACGGGAAGCAGATATACCAAGTCCGCTGGCAGTGTCCTACAGGGACTAGCCTATCTGGCTGCCACGCCTGAATGTTTGCAACCGCGGCAGAGCTAGGCAGGCGGAATAGTGCAGCAATGCAAACTGCATAACCTGGCCAAATTTCACTGGTGTACAAGAAACCACGGGGGATTTACAAGGAGATATTCACCCGGAACTGCCGGAGGCCTGCCGACAGCAAGATTCCGGAATTCTTCCTGAGAAGCCTTGAAAGCAGTGAAACGCTCCTATGTTGCAATAACTCAGAACCTCATTCTGAGTGTTCCCGGCAGAGGTCATTCGCCTGAACACAACCGTCGACTAATTAGAGCCAGATGTAGGCAGTGCCGTCCATAGTGCTGGATGGACACTGTTGGCGTGCCAAACAACTGAGCTCTAGTTCTCATCACTTTCACAAAGTGCCATATGTTGAGGTTCAACTTACTGCTCCGGTTGAGTAGAGTGCAGCGGTCAAACCTGGAATCAGTTGCACCCAGGTGAGGAGAACGGGAAGCAGATATACCCAGTCCGGTGGCACTGTCCTACGGGGACCAGCCTATCTGGCTGCCACGCCTGAATGTTTGCAACCGCGTCCGAGCTAGGCAGGCACAATTGTGCAGCAGTGCGAACTGCATAACCTGGCCAAATATCACGGATGTACAAGAAACCACGGGGGATTTACAATGAGATGTTCACCCGGAACTGCCAGAGGCCTGCCAGCAGCAAGATTCCGTAATTCTTCCTGAGAAGCCTTGAAAGCAGTGAAAGGCTCCTATGTTGCAATAACTCAGAACCTCATTCTGAGTGTTCCCGGCAGAGGTCATTCGGCTGAACACAACCATGGACTAATTAGAGCCAGATGTAGGCAGTGCCGTCCATAGTGCTGGATGGACAGTGGTGGCGTGCCAAACAACTGGGCTGTAGTTCTCAACAGTTTCACAAAGTGCCATAAGTTGAAGTTCAACTTACTGCTTCGGTTGAGTAGAGTGTAGCCGACAAAGCTGGAATCAGTAGCACTCAGGTGAGAAGAACGGGAAGCAGATATACCCAGTCTGCTGGCAGTGTCCTACTGGGACCAGCCTATCTGGCGGCCACGCCTGAATGTTTGCAACCGCGGCCGAGCTAGGCAGGCGCAATCGTGCAGCAATGCAAACTGCATAACCTGGCCAAATTTCACGGGTGTACAAGAAACCACGGGGGATTTACAAGGAGATGTTCACCTGGAACAGCCGGAGGCCTGCCGGCAGCAAGATTCCGGAATTCTTCCTGAGAAGCCTTGAAAGCAGTGAAACGCTCCTATGTTGCAATAACTCAGAACCTCATTCTGAGTGTTCCCGGTAGAGGTCATTCGGCTGAACACAACCATGGACTAATTAGAGCCAGATGTAGGCAGTGCCGTCCATAGTGCTGGATGGACAGTGGTGGCGTGCCAAACAACTGAGCTCTAGTTCTCACAGTTTCACAAAGTGCCATAAGTTGAGGTTCAACTTAATGCTCCGGTTGAGTTGAGTGTAGCCATCACAGCTGGAAACAGTAGCCCTCAGGTGAGAAGAACGGGAGGCAGATATACCCAGTCCGCTGGCAGAGTCCTACGGGGACCAGCCTATCTGGCTGCCACGCCTGAATGTTTGCAACCGCGGCCGAGCTAGGCTTGCGCAATTGTGCAGCAATGCAAACTGCATAACCTGGCCAAATTTCATGGGTGTACAAGAAACCAATGGGGATTTACAAGGAGATGTTCACCCGGAACAGCCGGAGGCCTGCCGGCAGCAAGATTCCGGAATTCTTCCTGAGAAGCCTTGAAAGCAGTGAAACGCTCCTATGTTGCAATAACTCAGAACCTCATTCTGAGTGTTCCCGGCAGAGGTCATTCGGCTGAACACAACCGTGGACTAATTAGAGCCAGATGTAGGGAGTGCTGTCCATAGTGCTGGATATACAGTGGTGGCGTGCCAAACAACTGAGCTCTAGTTCTCAACACTTTCACAAAGTGCCATAAGTTGAGGTTCAACTTACTGCTCCGGTTGAGTAGAGTGTAGCCGTCAAAGCTGGAATCAGTAGCACTCAGGTGAGAAGAACGGGAAGCAGATATACCCAGTCGGCTGGCAGAGTCCTACGGGGACCAGCCATTCTGGCTGCCACGCCTGAATGTTTGCAACCGCGGCCGAGCTAGGCAGGCGCAATTGTGCAGCAATGCAAACTGCATAACCTGTCCAAATTTCACGGGTGTACAAGAATCCATGGGGGATTTACAAGGAGATGTTCACCAGGAACAGCCGGAGGCCTGCCGGCAGCAAGATTCCGGAATTCTTCCTGAGAAGCCTTGAAAGCAGTGAAACGCTCCTATGTTGCAATAACTCAGAACCTCATTCTGAGTGTTCCCGGCAGAGGTCATTCGGCTGAACACAACCATGGACTAATTAGAGATAGATGTAGGCAGTGCCGTCCATAGTGCTGGATGGACAGTGTTGGCGTGCCAAACAACTGAGTTCTAGTGCTCAACACTTTCACAAAGTGCATAAGTTGAGGTTCAACTTAATGCTCCGGTTGAGTAGAGTGTAGCCGTCAAAGCTGGAATTAGTAGCACTCAGGTGAGAAGAACGGGAAGCAGATATACCCAGTCCGCTGGCAGTGTCCTACGGGGACCAGCCTATCTGGCTGCCACGCCTGAATGTTTGCAACCGTGGCCGAACTAGGCAGGCGCAATTGTGAAGCCATGCAAACTGCATAACCTGGCCAAATTTCACGGGTGTACAAGAAACCACGGGGGATTTACAAGGAGATGTTCACCTGGAACAGCCGGAGGCCTGCCGGCAGCAAGATTCCGTAATTCTTCCTGAGAAGCCTTGAAAGCAGTGAAACGCTCCTATGTTGCAATAACTCAGAACCTCATTCTGAGTGTTCCCGGCAGAGGTCATTCGGCTGAACACAACCATGGACTAATTAGAGCCAGATGTAGGCAGTGCCGTCCATAGTGCTGGATGGACAGTGGTGGCGTGCCAAACAACTGAGCTCTAGTTCTCAACACTTTCACAAAGTGCCATAAGTTGAAGTTCAACTTACTGCTCCGGTTGAGTAGAGTGTAGCCGTCAAAGCTGGAATCAGTAGCACTCAGGTGAGAAGAACGGGAAGCAGATATACCCAGTCCGCTGGCAGTGTCCTACGGGTACCAGCCTATCTGGCTGCCACGCCTGAATGTTTGCAACCGCGGCCGAGTTAGGCAGGCGGAATTGTGCAGCAATGCAAACTGCATAACCTGGCCAAATTTCACGGGTGTACAAGAAACCACGGGGGATTTACAAGGAGATATTCACCCGGAACTGCCGGAGGCCTGCCGACAGCAAGATTCCGGAATTCTTCCTGAGAAGCCTTGAAAGCAGTGAAACGCTCCTATGTTGCAATAACTCAGAACCTCATTCTGAGTGTTCCCGGCAGAGGTCATTCGCCTGAACACAACCGTCGACTAATTAGAGCCAGATGTAGGCAGTGCCGTCCATAGTGCTGGATGGACACTGTTGGCGTGCCAAACAACTGAGCTCTAGTTCTCATCACTTTCACAAAGTGCCATAAGTTGAGGTTCAACTTACTGCTCCGGTTGAGTAGAGTGCAGCGGTCAAACCTGGAATCAGTTGCACCCAGGTGAGGAGAACGGGAAGCAGATATACCCAGTCCGGTGGCACTGTCCTACGGGGACCAGCCTATCTGGCTGCCACGCCTGAATGTTTGCAACCGCGGCAGAGCTAGGCAGGCACAATTGTGCAGCAGTGCGAACTGCATAACCTGGCCAAATATCACGGATGTACAAGAAACCACGGGGGATTTACAAGGAGATGTTCACCCGGAACTGCCGGAGGCCTGCCGGCAGCAAGATTCCGGAATTCTTCCTGAGAAGCCTTGAAAGCAGTGAAACGCTCCTATGTTGCAATAACTCAGAACCTCATTCTGAGTGTTCCCGGCAGAGGTCATTCGGCTGAACACAACCCTGGACTAATTAGAGCCAGATGTAGGCAGTGCCATCCATAGTGCTGGATGGACAGTGGTGGCGTGCCAAACAACTGAGCTCTAGTTCTCAACAGTTTCACAAAGTGCCCTAAGTTGAGGTTCAACTTACTGCTCCGGTTGAGTAGAGTGTAGCGGTCAAAGCTGGAATCAGTAGCACTCAGGTGAGAAGAACCGGAACCAGATATACCCAGTCCGCTGGCAGTGTCCTACGGGGACTAGCCTATCTGGATTCCATGCCTGAATGTTTGCAACCGCGGCCGAGCTAGGCAGGCGGAATTGTGCAGCAATGCAAACTGCATAACCTGGCCAAATTTCACGGGTGTACAAGAAACCACGGGGGATTTACAATGAGATGTTCACCCGGAACTGCCAGAGGCCTGCCGGCAGCAAGATTCCGGAATTCTTCCTGAGAAGCCTTGAAAGCAGTGAAACGATCCTATGTTGCAATAACTCAGAACCTCATTCTGAGTGTTCCCGGCAGAGGTCATTCGGCTGAACACAACCATGGACTAATTAGAGCCAGATGTAGGCAGTGCCGTCCATAGTGCTGGATGGAGAGTGGTGGCGTGCCAAACAACTGAGCTGTAGTTCTCAACAGTTTCACAAAGTGCCATAAGTTGAGGTTCAACTTACTGCTTCGGTTGAGTAGAGTGTAGCCGACAAAGCTGGAATCTTTAGCACTCAGGTGAGAAGAACGGGAAGCAGATATACCCAGTCTGCTGGCAGTGTCCTACTGGGACCAGCCTATCTGGCGGCCACGCCTGAATGTTTGCAACCGCGGCCGAGCTAGGCAGGCGCAATCGTGCAGCAATGCAAACTGCATAACCTGGCCAAATTTCACGGGTGTACAAGAAACCACGGGGGATTTACAAGGAGATGTTCACCTGGAACAGCCGGAGGCCTGCCGGCAGCAAGATTCCGGAATTCTTCCTGAGAAGCCTTGAAAGCAGTGAAACGCTCCTATGTTGCAATAACTCAGAACCTCATTCTGAGTGTTCCCGGTAGAGGTCATTCGGCTGAACACAACCATGGACTAATTAGAGCCAGATGTAGGCAGTGCCGTCCATAGTGCTGGATGGACAGTGGTGGCGTGCCAAACAACTGAGCTCTAGTTCTCAACACTTTCACAAAGTGCCATGAGTTGAAGTTCAACTTACTGCTCCGGTTGAGTAGAGTGTAGCCGTCAAAGCTGGAATCAGTAGCACTCAGGTGAGAAGAACGGGAAGCAGATATACCCAGTCCGCTGGCAGTGTCCTACGGGTACCAGCCTATCTGGCTGCCACGCCTGAATGTTTGCAACCGCGGCCGAGTTAGTCAGGCGGAATTGTGCAGCAATGCAAACTGCATAACCTGGCCAAATTTCACGGGTGTACAAGAAACCACGGGGGAATTACAAGGAGATGTTCACCCGGAACAGCCGGAGGCCTGCCGGCAGCAAGATTCCGGAATTCTTCCTGAGAAGCCTTGAAAGCAGTGAAACGCTCCTATGTTGCAATAACTCAGAACCTCATTCTGAGTGTTCCCGGCAGAGGTCATTCGGCTGAACACAACCGTGGACTAATTAGAGCCAGATGTAGGCAGTGCCGTCCATAGTGCTGGATGGACAGTGGTGGCGTGCCAAACAACCGAGCTCTACTTCTCCACACTTTCACAAAGTGCAATAAGTTGAGGTTCAACTTTCGGCTCCGGTTCAGTAGAGTGTAGCCTTCAAAGCTGGAATCAGTAGTAGTCAGGTGAGAAGAACGGGAAGCAGATATCCCCAGTCCGCTGGCAGATGTTACGGGGACCAGCCTATCTGGCTGCCACGCCTGAATGTTTGCAACCGCGGCCAAGCTACACAGGCGGAATTGTGCAGCAATGTAAACTGCATAACCTGTCCAAATTTCACGGGTGTACAAAAAAACCACGGGGGATTTACAAGGAGATGTTCACCCGGAACTGCCAGAGGCCTGCCGGCAGCAAGATTCCGGAATTCTTCCTGAGAAGCCTTGAAAGCAGTGAAACGCTCCTATGTTGCAATAACTCAGAACCTCATTCTCAGTGTTCCCGGCAGAGGTCATTCGGCTGAACACAACCGTGGACTAATTAAAGCCAGATGTAGGTAGTGCCGTCCATAGTGCTGGATGGACAGTGGTGGCGTGCCAAACAACTGAGCTCTAGTTCTCAACACTTTCACAAAGTGTCCTATGTAGAGGTTCAACTTAATGCTACGGTTGATTAGAGTGTAGCCCTCAAAGCTGGAATCAGTAGCACTCAGGTGAGAAGAACAGGAAGCAGATATACCCAGTCCGCTGGCAGTGTCCTATTGGGACCAGCCTATCTGGCTGCCACGCCTCAATGGTTGCAACCGCGGCCGAGCTAGGCAGGCGCAATTTTGCAGCAATGCAAACTGCATAACCTGGGCAAATTTCACGGATGTACAAGAAACCACGGGGGATTTACAAGGAGATGTTCACCCGGAACTGCCAGAGGCCTGCCGGCAGCAAGATTCAGGAATTCTTCCTGAGAAGCCTTGAAAGCAGTAAAACGCTCCTATGTTGCAATAACTCAGAACCTCATTCTGAGTTTTCCCGGCAGAGGTCATTCGGCTGAACACAACTGTCGACTAATTAGAGCCAGATATAGGCAGTGCCGTCCATAGTGCTGGATGGACAGTGGTGGCGTGCCAAACAACTGAGCTGTAGTTCTCAACAGTTTCACAAAGTGCCATAAGTTGAGGTTCAACTTACTGCTCCGGTTGAGTAGAGTGTAGCCGTCAAAGCTGGAATCAGTAGTACTCAGGTGAGAAGAACGGGAAGCAGATATACCAAGTCCGCTGGCAGTGTCCTATGGGGACCAGCCTATCTGGCTGCCACGCCTGAATGTTTGCAACCGCGGCAGAGCTAGGCAGTCCCAATTGTGCAGCAATGAAAACTGCATAACCTGGGCAAATATCACGGGTGTACAAGAAACCACGGGGGATTTACAAGGAGATGTTCACCCGGAACAGCTGGACGCCGGCAGGCAGCAAGATTTCGGAACTCTTCCTGAGAAGCCTTGAAAGCAGTGAAACGCTCCTATGTTGCAATAACTCAGAACCTCATTCTGAGTGTTCCCGGCAGAGGTCATTCGGCTGAACACAACCGTGGAGTAATTAGAGCCAGATGTAGGCAGTGCCGTCCATAGTGCTGGATGGACAGTGGTGGCGTGCCAAACAACTGAGCTCTAGTTCTCAACACTTTCAAAAAGTGCCATAAGTTCAGGTTCAACTTACTGCTCCGGTTGAGTAGAGTGTAGCGGTCAAAGCTGGAATAAGTAGCACTCAGATGAGAAGAACGGGAAGCAGATATACCCAGTCCGCTGGCAGTGTCCTACGGGGACCAGTCCATCTAGCTGCCACGCCTGAATGTTTGCAACCGCGGTCGAGCTAGGCAGGCGCAATTGTGCAGCAATGCAAACTGCATAACCTGGCCAAATTTCACGGGTGTACAAGAAACCACGGGGGATTTACAAGGTGATGTTCACCCGGAACAACCGGAGGCCTGCCGGCAGCAAGATTCCGGAATTCTTCCTGAGAAGCCTTGAAAGCAGTGAAACGCTCCTATGTTGCAATAACTGAGACCATCATTCTGAGTTTTCCCGGCACAGGTCATTCGGCTGAACACAACCGTGGACTAATTAGAGCCAGATGTAGGCAGTGCCGTCCATAGTGCTGGATGGAGAGTGGTGGCGTGCCAAACAACTGAGCTCTAGTTCTGAACAGTTTCACAAAGTGCCATAAGTTGAGGTTCAACTTACTGCTCCGGTTGAGTCGAGTGTAGCCGTCAAAGCTGGAATCAGTAGCACTCAGGTGAGAAGAACGGGAAGCAGATATACCCAGTCCGCTGGCAGAGTCCTACGGGGACCAGCCTATCTGGCTGCCACGCCTGAATATTTGCAACCGCGGCCGAGCTCGGCTGGCGCAATTGTGCCGCAATGCAAACTGCATAACCTGGCCAAATTTCACTGGTGCAGAAGAAACGACAGGGGATTTACAAGGAGATGTTCACCCGGAACAGCCCGAGGCCTGCCGGCAGCAAGATTCCAATATTCTACCTGAGAAGCCTTGAAAGCAGTGAAACGCTCCTATGTTGCAATAACTCAGAACATCATTCTGAGTGTTCCCGGCAGAGGTCATTCGGCTGAACACAACCGTGGACTAATTAGAGCCAGATGTAGGCAATGTCGTCCATAGTACTGGATGGACAGTGGTGGCGTGCCAAACATCTGAGCTCTAGTTCTCAACAGTTTCACAAAGTGCCATAAGTTGAGGTTCAACTTACTGCTCCGGTTGAGTCGAGTGTAGCCGTCAAAGCTGGAATCAGTAGCACTCAGGTGAGAAGAACGGGAAGCAGATATACAGAGTCCGCTGGCAGAGTCCTACGGGGACCAGCCTATCTGGCTGCCACGCCTGAATATTTGCAACCGCGGCTGAGCTAGGCAGGCGCAATTGTGCAGCAATGCAAACTGCATAACCTGTCCAAATTTCACGGGTGTACAAGAAACCACGGGGGATTTACAAGGAGATGTTCACCCGGAACAGCCGGAGGCCTGCCGGCAGCAAGATTCCGGAATTCTTCCTGAGAAGCCTTGAAAGCAGTGAAACGCTCCTATGTTGCAATAACTCAGAACCTCATTCTGAGTGTTCCCGGCAGAGGTCATTCGGCTGAACACAACCATGGACTAATTAGAGCCAGATGTAGGCAGTGCCGTCCATAGTGCTGGATGGACAGTGGTGGCGTGCCAAACAACTCAGTTCTAGTGCTCAACACTTACACAAAGTGCCATGAGTTGAGGTTCAAATTAATGCTCCGGTTGAGTAGAGTGTAGCCGTCAAAGCTGGAATCAGTAGCACTCAGGTGAGAAGAACGGGAAGCAGATATACCCAGTCCGCTGGCAGTGTCCTACGGGGACCAGCCTATCTGGCTGCCACGCCTGAATGTTTGCAACCGTGGCCGAGCTAGGCAGGCGCAATTGTGAAGCCATGCAAACTGCATAACCTGGCCAAATTTCACGGGTGTACAAGAAACCACGGGGGATTTACAAGGAGATGTTCACCCGGACAAGCCGGAGGCCTGCCGGCAGCAAGATTCCGGAATTCTTCATGAGAAGCCTTGAAAGCAGTGAAACGCTCCTATGTTGCAATAACTCAGAACCTCATTCTGAGTGTTCCCGGCAGAGGTCATTCGGCTGAACAAAATCGTGGACTAATTAGAGCCAGATGTAGGCAATTCCGTCCATAGTGCTGGATGGAGAGTGGTGGCGTGGCAAAATACTGAGCTCTTGTTCTCAACACTTTCACAAAGTCCCGTAAGTTGAGGTTCAACTTAATGCTCCGGTTGCGTAGAGTGTAGCCGTCAAAGCTGGAATCAGTAGCACTCAGGAGAGAAGAACGGGAAGCAGATATACCCAATCCGCTGGCAGTGTCCTACGGGGACCAGCCGATCTGGCTGCCACGCCTGAATGTTTGCAACCCCGGCCTAGCTAGGCAGACGCAATTGTGCAGCAATGCAAACTGCATAAGCTGGCCAAATTTCACGGGTGTACAAGAAACCACGGGGGATTTACAAGGAGATGTTCACCCGGAATAGCCGGAGGCATGCCGGCAGCAAGATTCCGGAATTCTTCCTGAGAAGCCTTAAAGCAGTGATACGCTCCTATGTTGCAATAACTCAGAACCTCATTCTGAGTATTCCCGGCAGAGGTCATTCGGCTGAACACAATCGTGGACTAATTAGAGCCAGATGAAGGCAGTACAGTCCATAGTGCTGGATGGAGAGTGGTGGCGTGCCAACCAACTGAGCTCTAGTTCTCAACAGTTTCACAAAGTGCCATAAGTTGAAATTCAACTTACTGCTTCGGTTGAGTCGAGTGTTGCCCTCAAAGTTGGAATCAATCGTACTCAGGTGAGAAGAACGGGAAGCAGATATACCCAGTCCGCTGGCAGATGCTACGGGGACCAGCCTATCTGGCTGCCACGCCTGAATGTTTGCAACCGCAGCCGAGCTAGGCAGGATCCAATTGTGCAACAATGAAAACTGCATAAAATGGGCAAATATCACGGGTGTACAAGAAACCACGGGGGACTTGCCAGGAGATGTTCACCCGGAACAGCTGGACGCCGGCAGGCAGCGAGATTCCGGAACTCTTCCTGAGAAGCCTTGAAAGCAGTGAAACGCTCCTATGTTGCAATAACTCAGAACCTCATTCTCAGTGTTCCCGGCAGAGGTCATTCGGCTGAACACATCCGTGGACTAATTAGAGCCAGATGTATGCAGTGCCGTCCATAGTGCTGGATGCACAGTGGTGGCGTGCCAAACAACTGAGCTCTAGTTCTCAACAGTTTCACAAAGTGCCATAAGTTGAGGTTCAACTTACTACTCCGGTTGAGTCGAGTGTAGCCGTCAAAGCTGGAATCAGTAGCACTCAGGTGAGAAGAACGGGAAGCAGATATACCCAGTCCGCTGGCAGAGTCCTACGGGGACCAGCCTATCTGGCTGCCACGCCTGAATGTTTGCAACCGCGGCCGAGCTAGGCAGGCGCAATTGTGCAGCAATGCAAACTGCATAACCTGGCCAAATTTCACGGGTGTATAAGAAACCACGGGGGATTTACAAGGAGATGTTCACCCGGAACAGCCGGAGGTCTGCCGGCAGCAAGATTCCGGAATTCTTCCTGAGAAGCCTTGAAAGCAGTGAAACGCTCCTATGTTGCAATAACTCAGAACCTCATTCTGAGTGTTCCCGGCAGAGGTCATTCGGCTGAACACAACCATGGACAAATTAGAGCCAGATGTAGGCAGTGCCGTCCATAGTGCTGGATGGACAGTGGTGGCGTGCCAAACAACTGAGTTCTAGTGCTCAACACTTTCACAAAGTGCCATAAGTTGAGGTTCAACTTAATGCTCCGGTTGAGTAGAGTGTAGCCGTCAAAGCTGGAATCAGTAGCACTCAGGTGAGAAGAACGGGAAGCAGATATACCCAATCCGCTGGCAGTGTCCTAAAGGGACCAGCCGATCTGGCTGCCACGCCTGAATGTTTGCAACCCCGGCCTAGCTAGGCAGACGCAATTGTGCAGCAATGCAAACTGCATAAGCTGGCCAAATTTCATGGGTGTACAAGAAACCACGGGGGATTTACAAGGTGATGTTCTCCCGGAACAGCCGGAGGCCTGCCGGCAGCAAGATTCCGGAATTCTTCCTGAGAAGCCTTGAAAGCAGTGAAACTCTCTTATGTTGCAATAACTCAGAACCTAATTCTGAGTTTTCCCTGCAGAGGTCATTTGGCTGAATACAATCGTGAACTAATTAGAGCCAGATGTAGGCAGTGCCCACCATAGTGCTGGATGCACAGTGGTGTGCCAAACAACTGAGCTCTAGTTCTCAATAGTTTCACAAAGTGCCATAAGTTGAGGTTCAACTTACTGCTCCGGTTAAGTCGAGTGTAGCCGTCAAAGGTGGAATCAGTAGCACTCAGGTGAGAAGAACGGGAAGCAGATATACCCAGTCCGCTGGCAGAGTCCTACGGGGGCCAGCCTATCTGGCTGCCACGCCTGAATGTTTGCAACCGCGGCCGAGCTAGGCTGGCGCAATTGTGCAGCAATGCAAACTGCATAACCTGGCCAAATTTCACGGGTGTACAAGAAACAAATGGGGATTTACAAGGAGATGTTCACCCGGAACAGCCCGAGGCCTGCCGGCAGCAAGATTCCGGAATTCTTCCTGAGAAGCCTTGAAAGCAGTGAAACGCTCCTACGTTGCAATAACTCACAACATCATTCTGAGTGTTCCCGGCAGAGGTCATTCGGCTGAACACAACCATGGACTAATTAGAGCCAGATGTAGGGAGTGCCGTCCATAGTGCTGGATGGACAGTGGTGGCGTGCCAAACAACTGAGCTCTAGTTGTCAACAGTTTCACAAAGTGCCATAAGTTGAGGTTCAACTTAATGCTCCGGTTGAGTCGAGTGTAGCCGTCAAAGCTGGAATCAGTAGCACTCAGGTGAGAAGAACGGGAAGCAGATATACCCAGTCTGCTGGCAGAGTCCTACGGGGACCAGCCTATCTGGCTGCCACGCCTGAATATTTGCAACCGCGGCCGAGCTAGGCTGGCGCAATTGTGCAGCAATGCAAACTGCATAACCTGGCCAAATTTCACGGGTGTACAAGAAACCATGGGGGATTTACAAGGAGATGTTCACCCGGAATAGCCGGAGGCCTGCCGGCAGCAAGATTCCGGAATTCTTCCTGAGAAGCCTTGAAAGCAGTGAAACGCTCCTATGTTGCAATAACTCAGAACCTCATTCTGAGTGTTCCCGACAGAGGTCATTCGGCTGAACACAACCGTGGACTAATTAGAGCCAGATGTAGGCAGTGCCGTCCATAGTGCTGGATGGACAGTGTTGGCGTGCCAAACAACTGAGCTCTAGTTCTCAACAGTTTCACAAAGTGCCATAAGTTGAGGTTCAACTTACTGCTCCGGTTGAGTCGAGTGTAGCCGTCAAAGCTGGAATCAGTAGCACTCAGGTGAGAAGAACGGGAAGCAGATATACCCAGTCTGCTGGCAGAGTCCTACGGGGACCAGCCTATCTGGCTGCCACGCCTGAATATTTGCAACCGCGGCCGAGCTAGGCTGGCGCAATTGTGCAGCAATGCGAACTGCATAACCTGGCCAAATTTCACGGGTGTACAAGAAACCACAGGGGATTTACAAGGAGATGTTCACCCGGAACAGCCCGAGGCCTGCCGGCAGCAAGATTCCGGAATTCTTCCTGAGAAGCCTTGAAAGCAGTGAAACGCTCCTACGTTGCAATAACTCAGAGCCTCATTCTGAGTGTTCCCGACAGAGGTCATTCGGCTGAACACAATCGTGGACTAATTAGAGCCAGATGTAGGCAGTGCCGTCCATAGTGCTGGATGGACAGTGGTGGCGTGCCAAACAACTGAGCTCTAGTTCTCAACAGTTTCACAAAGTGCCATAAGGTGAGGTTGAACTTACGGCTCCGGTTGAGTAGAGTGTAGCCGTCAAATCGGGAATCAGTAGCACTCAGGTGAGAAGAACGGGAAGCAGATATACCCAGTCCGCTGGCAGAGTAGTACGGGGACCAGCCTATCTGGCTGCCACGCCTGAAAGGTTGCAAACGCGGCCGAGCTAGGCAGGCGCCATTGTGCAGCAATGCAAACTGCATAACCTGGCCAAATTTCACGGGTCTACAAGAAACCACGGGGGATTTACAAGGAGATGTTCACTTGGAAGAGCCGGAGCCCTGCCGGTAGCAAGATTCCGGAATTCTTCCTGAGAAGCCTTGAAAGCAGTGAAACGTTCCTATGTTGCAATAACTCAGAAGCTCATTCTGAGTGTTCCCGACAGAGGTCATTCGGCTGAACACAACCGTGGACTAATTAGAGCCAGATGTAGGCAGTGCCGTCCATAGTGCTGGATGGACAGTGGTGGCGTGCCAAACAACAGAGCTCTAGTTCTGAACAGTTTCACAAAGTGCCATAAGTTGAGGTTCAACTTAATGCTCCTGTTGAGTTGAGTGTAGCCTTCACAGCTGGAAACAGTAGCCCTCAGGTGAGAAGAACGGGAAGCAGATATACCCAGTCCGCTGGCAGATTCCTACGGGGACCAGCCTATCTGGCTGCCACGCCTGAATGTTTGCAACCGCGGCCGAGCTAGGCTTGCGCAATTGTGCAGCAATGCAAACTGCATAACCTGGCCAAATTTCATGGGTGTACAAGAAACCAATGGGGATTTACAAGGAGATGTTCACCCGGAACAGCCGGAGGCCTGCCGGCAGCAAGATTCCGGAATTCTTCCTGAGAAGCCTTGAAAGCAGTGAAACGCTCCTATGTTGCAATAACTCAGAACCTCATTCTCAGTGTTCCCGGCAGAAGTCATTCGGCTGAACACAACCGTGGACTAATTAGAGCCAGATGTAGGGAGTGCCGTCCATAGTGCTGGATATACAGTGGTGGCGTGCCAAACAACTGAGCTCTAGTTCTCAACAGTTTCACAAAGTGCCATAAGTTGAGGTTCAACTTACTGCTCCGGTGGAGTAGAGTGTAGCCGTCAAAGCTGGAATCAGTAGCACTCAGGTAAGAAGAACGGGAAGCAGATATACACAGTCCGCTGGCAGAGTCCTACGGGGACCAGCCTATCTGGCTGCCACGCCTGAATGTTTGCAACCGCGGCCGAGCTAGGCAGGCGCAATTGTGCAGCAATGCAAACTGCATAACCTGTCCAAATTTCACGGGTGTACAAGAATCCACGGGGGATTTACAAGGAGATGTTCACCCGGAACACCCGGAGGCCTGCCGGCAGCAAGATTCCGGAATTCTTCCTGAGAAGCCTTGAAAGCAGTGAAACGCTCCTATGTTGCAATAACTCAGAACCTCATTCTGAGTGTTCCCGGCAGAGGTCATTCGGCTGAACACAACCATGGACTAATTAGAGATAGATGTAGGCAGTGCCGTCCATAGTGCTGGATGGACAGTGGTGGCGTGCCAAACAACTGAGTTCTAGTGCTCAACACTTTCACAAAGTGCCATAAGTTGAGGTTCAACTTAATGCTCCGGTTGAGTAGAGTGTAGCCGTCAAAGCTGGAATCAGTAGCACTCAGGTGAGAAGAACGGGAAGCAGATATACCCAGTCCGCTGGCAGTGTCCTACGGTGACCAGCCTATCTGGCTGCCACGCCGGAATGTTTGCAACCGTGGCCGAACTAGGTAGGCGCAATTGTGAAGCCATGCAAACTGCATAACCTGGCCAAATTTCACGGGTGTACAAGAAACCACGGGGGATTTACAAGGAGATGTTCACCTGGAACAGCCGGAGGCCTGCCGGCAGCAAGATTCCGGAATTCTTCCTGAGAAGTCTTGAAAGCAGTGAAACGCTCCTATGTTGCAATAACTCAGAACCTCATTCTGAGTGTTCCCGGCAGAGGTCATTCGGCTGAACACAATCGTGGACTAATTAGAGCCAGATGAAGGCAGTACAGTCCATAGTGCTGGATGGAGAGTGGTGGCGTGCCAACCAACTGAGCTCTAGTTCTCAACAGTTTCACAAAGTGCCATAAGTTGAAGTTCAACTTACTGCTCCGGTTGAGTCGAGTGTAGCCGTCAAAGCTGGAATCAGTAGCACTCAGGTGAGAAGAACGGGAAGCAGATATACCCAGTCCACTGGCAGAGTCCTACGGGGACCAGCCTATCTGGCTGCCACGCCTGAATGTTTGTAACCGCGGCCGAGCTACGCAGGCGCAATTGTGCAGCAATGCAAACTGCATAACCTGTCCAAATTTCACGGGTGTACAAGAAACCAATGGGGATTTACAAGGAGATGTTCACCCGGAACAGCCGGAGGCCTGCCGGCAGCAAGATTCCGGAATTCTTCCTGAGAAGCCTTGAAAGCAGTGAAACGATCCTATGTTGCAATAACTCAGAACCTCATTCTGAGTGTTGCCGGCAGAGGTCATTCGGTGAAAACAATCGTGGACTAATTAGAGCCAGATGTAGGCAGTGACGGCCATAGTGCTGGATGGACAGTGGTGGCGTGCCAAACAACTGAGCTCTAGTTCTCAACATTTTCACAAAGTGCCATAAGTTGAGGTTCAACTTACTGCTCCGGTTGAGTAGAGTGTAGCTGTCAAATCTGGAATCAGTAGCACTCAGGTGAGAAGAACGGGAAGCAGATATACCCAGTCCGCTGGCAGAGTCCTACGGGGACTAGCCTATCTGGCTGCCACGCCTGAATGTTTGCAACCGCGGCCGAGCTAGGCAGGCGCAATTGTGCAGCAATGCAAACTGCATAAGCTGGCCAAATTTCACGGGTGTACAAGAAACCACGGGGGATTTACAAGGAGATGTTCACCCGGAACAGCCGGAGGCCTGCCGGCAGCAAGATTCCGGAATTCTTCCTGAGAAGCCTTGAAAGCAGTGAAACGCTCCTATGTTGCAATAACTCAGAACCTCATTCTCAGTGTTCCCGGCAGAGGTCATTCGGCTGAACACAACCATGGACTAATTAGAGATAGATGTAGGCAGTGCCGTCCATAGTGCTGGATGGACAGTGGTGGCGTGCCAAACAACTGAGCTCTAGTTGTCAACAGTTTCACAAAGTGCCATAAGTTGAGGTTCAACTTACTGCTCCGGTTGAGTCGAGTGTAGCCGTCAAAGCTGGAATCAGTAGCACTCAGGTGAGAAGAACGGGAAGCAGATATACCCAGTCCGCTGGCAGAGTCCTACGGGGACCAGCCTATCTGGCTGCCACGCCTGAATATTTGCAACCGCGGCCGAGGTAGGCTGGCGCAATTGTGCACTAATGCAAACTGCATAACCTGGCCAAATTTCACGGGTGTACAAGAAACCACAGGGGATTTACAAGGAGATGTTCACCCGGAACAACCGGAGGCCTGCCGGCAGCAAGATTCCGGAATTCTTCCTGAGAAGCCTTGAAAGCAGTGAAACGCTCCTACGTTGCAATAACTCAGAACCTCATTCTGAGTGTTCCCGGCAGAGGTCATTCGGCTGAACACAATCGTGGACTAATTAGAGCCAGATGTATGCAGTGCCGTCCATAGTGCTGGATGGACAGTGGTGGCGGGCCAAACAACTGAGCTCTAGTTCTCAACAGTTTCACAAAGTGCCATAAGTTGAGGTTCAACTGACGGCTCCGGTTGAGTAGAGTGTAGCCGTGAAATCGGGAATCAGTAGGACTCAGGTGAGAAGAACGGGAAGCAGATATACCCAGTCCGCTGGCAGAGTACTACGGGGACCAGCCTATCTGGCTGCCACGCCTGAAAGTTTGCAAACGCGGCCGAGCTAGGCAGGCGCCATTGTGCAGCAATGCAAACTGCATAACCTGTCCAAATTTCACGGGTGTACAAGAAACCACGGGGGATTTACAAGGAGATGTTCACTTGGAAGAGCCGGAGGCCTGCCGGCAGCAAGATTCCGGAATTCTTCCTGAGAAGCCTTGAAAGCAGTGAAACGCTCCTATGTTGCAATAACTCAGAACCTCATTCTGAGTGTTCCCGACAGAGGTCATTCGGCTGAACACAACCGTGGACTAATTAGAGCCAGATGTAGGCAGTGCCGTCCATAGTGCTGGATGGACAGTGGTGGCATGCCAAACAACTGAGCTCTAGTTCTCACAGTTTCACAAAGTGCCATAAGTTGAGGTTCAACTTAATGCTCCGGTTGAGTTGAGTGTAGCCATCACAGCTGGAAACAGTAGCCCTCAGGTGAGAAGAACGGGAGGCAGATATACCCAGTCCGCTGGCAGAGTCCTACCGGGACCAGCCTATCTGGCTGCCACGCCTGAATGTTTGCAACCGCGGCCGAGCTAGGCTTGCGCAATTGTGCAGCAATGCAAACTGCATAACCTGGCCAAATTTCATGGGTGTACAAGAAACCAATGGGGATTTACAAGGAGATGTTCACCCGGAACAGCCGGAGGCCTGCCGGCAGCAAGATTCCGGAATTCTTCCTGAGAAGCCTTGAAAGCAGTGAAACGCTCCTATGTTGCAATAACTCAGAACCTCATTCTGAGTGTTCCCGGCAGAGGTCATTCGGCTGAACACAACCGTGGACTAATTAGAGCCAGATGTAGGGAGTGCTGTCCATAGTGCTGGATATACAGTGGTGGCGTGCCAAACAACTGAGCTCTAGTTCTCAACACTTTCACAAAGTGCCATAAGTTGAGGTTCAACTTACTGCTCCGGTGGAGTAGAGTGTAGCCGTCAAAGCTGGAATCAGTAGCACTCAGGTGAGAAGAACGGGAAGCAGATATACCCAGTCGGCTGGCAGAGTCCTACGGGGACCAGCCATTCTGGCTGCCACGCCTGAATGTTTGCAACCGCGGCCGAGCTAGGCAGGCGCAATTGTGCAGCAATGCAAACAGCATAACCTGTCCAAATTTCACGGGTGTACAAGAATCCATGGGGGATTTACAAGGAGATGTTCACCAGGAACAGCCGGAGGCCTGCCGGCAGCAAGATTCCAGAATTCTTCCTGAGAAGCCTTGAAAGCAGTGAAACGCTCCTATGTTGCAATAACTCAGAACCTCATTCTGAGTGTTCCCGGCAGAGGTCATTCGCCTGAACACAACCGTGGACTAATTAGAGATAGATGTAGGCAGTGCCGTCCATAGTGCTGGATGGACAGTGGTGGCGTGCCAAACAACTGAGTTCTAGTGCTCAACACTTTCACAAAGTGCCATAAGTTGAGGTTCAACTTAATGCTCCCGTTGAGTAGAGTGTAGCCGTCAAAGCTGGAATCAGTAGCACTCAGGTGAGAAGAACGGGAAGCAGATATACCCAGTCCGCTGGCAGTGTCCTACGGGGACCAGCCTATCTGGCTGCCACGCCTGAATGTTTGCAACCGTGGCCGAACTAGGCAGGCGCAATTGTGAAGCCATGCAAACTGCATAACCTGGCCAAATTTCACGGGTGTACAAGAAACCACGGGGGATTTACAAGGAGATGTTCACCTGGAACAGCCGGAGGCCTGCCGGCAGCAAGATTCCGTAATTCTTCCTGAGAAGCCTTGAAAGCAGTGAAACGCTCCTATGTTGCAATAACTCAGAACCTCATTCAGAGTGTTCCCGGCAGAGGTCATTCGGCTGAACACAACCATGGACTAATTAGAGCCAGATGTAGGCAGTGCCGTCCATAGTGCTGGATGGACAGTGGTGGCGTGCCAAACAACTGAGCTCTAGTTCTCAACACTTTCACAAAGTGCCATAAGTTGAAGTTCAACTTACTGCTCCGGTTGAGTAGAGTGTAGCCGTCAAAGCTGGAATCACTAGCACTCAGGTGAGAAGAACGGGAAGCAGATATACCCAGTCCGCTGGCAGTGTCCTACGGGTACCAGCCTATCTGGCTGCCACGCCTGAATGTTTGCAACCGCGGCCGAGTTAGGCAGGCGGAATTGTGCAGCAATGCAAACTGCATAACCTGGCCAAATTTCACGGGTGTACAAGAAACCACGGGGGAATTACAAGGAGATGTTCACCCGGAACAGCCGGAGGCCTGCCGGCAGCAAGATTCCGGAATTCTTCCTGAGAAGCCTTGAAAGCAGTGAAACGCTCCTATGTTGCAATAACTCAGAACCTCATTCTGAGTGTTCCCGGCAGAGGTCATTCGGCTGAACACAACCGTGGACTAATTAGAGCCAGATGTAGGCAGTGCCGTCCATAGTGCTGGATGGACAGTGGTGGCGTGCCAAACAACTGAGCTGTAGTTCTCAACAGTTTCACAAAGTGCCATAAGTTGAGGTTCAACTTACTGCTCCGGTTGAGTAGAGTGTAGCCGTCAAAGCTGGAATCAGTAGCACTCAGGTGAGAAGAACGGGAAGCAGATATACCAAGTCCGCTGGCAGTGTCCTACAGGGACTAGCCTATCTGGCTGCCACGCCTGAATGTTTGCAACCGCGGCAGAGGTAGGCAGGCGGAATAGTGCAGCAATGCAAACTGCATAACCTGGCCAAATTTCACTGGTGTACAAGAAACCACGGGGGATTTACAAGGAGATATTCACCCGGAACTGCCGGAGGCCTGCCGACAGCAAGATTCCGGAATTCTTCCTGAGAAGCCTTGAAAGCAGTGAAACGCTCCTATGTTGCAATAACTCAGAACCTCATTCTGAGTGTTCCCGGCAGAGGTCATTCGGCTGAACACAACCGTGGACTAATTAGAGCCAGATGTAGGCAGTGCCGTCCATAGTGCTGGATGGACACTGTTGGCGTGCCAAACAACTGAGCTCTAGTTCTCATCACTTTCACAAAGTGCCATATGTTGAGGTTCAACTTACTGCTCCGGTTGAGTAGAGTGCAGCGGTCAAACCTGGAATCAGTTGCACCCAGGTGAGGAGAACGGGAAGCAGATATACCCAGTCCGGTGGCACTATCCTACGGGGACCAGCCTATCTGGCTGCCACGCCTGAATGTTTGCAACCGCGTCCGAGCTAGGCAGGCACAATTGTGCAGCAGTGCGAACTGCATAACCTGGCCAAATATCACGGATGTACAAGAAACCACGGGGGATTTACAAGGAGATGTTCACCAGGAACTGCCGGAGGCCTGCCGGCAGCAAGATTCCGGAATTCTTCCTGAGAAGCCTTGAAAGCAGTGAAACGCTCCTATGTTGCAATAACTCAGAACCTCATTCTGAGTGTTCCCGGCAGAGGTCATTCGGCTGAACACAACCCTGGACTAATTAGAGCCAGATGTAGGCAGTGCCATCCATAGTGCTGGATGGACAGTGGTGGCGTGCCAAACAACTGAGCTCTAGTTCTCAACAGTTTCACAAAGTGCCCTAAGTTGAGGTTCAACTTACTGCTCCGGTTGAGTAGAGTGTAGCGGTCAAAGCTGGAATCAGTAGCACTCAGGTGAGAAGAACCGCAACCAGATATACCCAGTCCGCTGGCAGTGTCCTACGGGGACTAGCCTATCTGGATTCCATGCCTGAATGTTTGCAACCGCGGCCGAGCTAGGCAGGCAGAATTGTGCAGCAATGCAAACTGCATAACCTGGCCAAATTTCACGGGTGTACAATAAACCACGGGGGATTTACAAGGAGATGTTCACCCGGAACTGCCAGAGGCCTGCCGGCAGCAAGATTCCGTAATTCTTCCTGAGAAGCCTTGAAAGCAGTGAAACGCTCCTATGTTGCAATAACTCAGAACCTCATTCTGAGTGTTCCCGGCAGAGGTCATTCGGCTGAACACAACCATGGACTAATTAGAGCCAGATGTAGGCAGTGCCGTCCATAGTGCTGGATGGACAGTGGTGGCGTGCCAAACAACTGAGCTGTAGTTCTCAACAGTTTCACAAAGTGCCATAAGTTGAGGTTCAACTTACTGCTTCGGTTGAGTAGAGTGTAGCCGACAAAGCTGGTATCAGTAGCACTCAGGTGAGAAGAACGGGAAGCAGATATACCCAGTCTGCTGGCAGTGTCCTACTGGGACCAGCCTATCTGGCGGCCACGCCTGAATGTTTGCAACCGCAGCCGAGCTAGGCAGGCGCAATCGTGCAGCAATGCAAACTGCATAACCTGGCCAAATTTCACGGGTGTACAAGAAACCACGGGGGATTTACAAGGAGATGTTCACCTGGAACAGCCGGAGGCCTGCCGGCAGCAAGATTCCGGAATTCTTCCTGAGAAGCCTTGAAAGCAGTGAAACGCTCCTATGTTGCAATAACTCAGAACCTCATTCTGAGTGTTCCCGGTAGAGGTCATTCGGCTGAACACAACCATGGACTAATTAGAGCCAGATGTAGGCAGTGCCGTCCATAGTGCTGGATGGACAGTGGTGGCGTGCCAAACAACTGAGCTCTAGTTCTCAACACTTTCACAAAGTGCCATGAGTTGAAGTTCAACTTACTGCTCCGGTTGAGTAGAGTGTAGCCGTCAAAGCTGGAATCAGTAGCACTCAGGTGAGAAGAACGGGAAGCAGATATACCCAGTCCGCTGGCAGTGTCCTACGGGTACCAGCCTATCTGGCTGCCACGCCTGAATGTTTGCAACCGCGGCCGAGTTAGTCAGGCGGAATTGTGCAGCAATGCAAACTGCATAACCTGGCCAAATTTCACGGGTGTACAAGAAACCACGGGGGAATTACAAGGAGACGTTCACCCGGAACAGCCGGAGGCCTGCCGGCAGCAAGATTCCGGAATTCTTCCTGAGAAGCCTTGAAAGCAGTGAAACGCTCCTATGTTGCAATAACTCAGAACCTCATTCTGAGTGTTCCCGGCAGAGGTCATTCGGCTGAACACAACCGTGGACTAATTAGAGCCAGATGTAGGCAGTGCCGTCCATAGTGCTGGATGGACAGTGGTGGCGTGCCAAACAACCGAGCTCTACTTCTCCACACTTTCACCAAGTGCAATAAGTTGAGGTTCAACTTTCGGCTCCGGTTCAGTAGAGTGTAGCCTTCAAAGCTGGAATCAGTAGTAGTCAGGTGAGAAGAACGGGAAGCAGATATCCCCAGTCCGCTGGCAGATGTTACGGGGACCAGCCTATCTGGCTGCCACCTGAATGTTTGCAACCGCGGCCAAGCTACACAGGCGGAATTGTGCAGCAATGTAAACTGCATAACCTGTCCAAATTTCACGGGTGTACAAAAAAACCACGGGGGATTTACAAGGAGATGTTCACCCGGAACTGCCAGAGGCCTGCCGGCAGCAAGATTCCGGAATTCTTCCTGAGAAGCCTTGAAAGCAGTGAAACGCTCCTATGTTGCAATAACTCAGAACCTCATTCTCAGTGTTCCCGGCAGAGGTCATTCGGCTGAACACAACCGTGGACTAATTAAAGCCAGATGTAGGCAGTGCCGTCCATAGTGCTGGATGGACAGTGGTGGCGTGCCAAACAACTGAGCTCTAGTTCTCAACACTTTCACAAAGTGTCCTATGTAGAGGTTCAACTTAATGCTACGGTTGATTAGAGTGTAGCCCTCAAAGCTGGAATCAGTAGCACTCAGGTGAGAAGAACAGGAAGCAGATATACCCAGTCCGCTGGCAGTGTCCTATTGGGACCAGCCTATCTGGCTGCCACGCCTCAATGGTTGCAACCGCGGCCGAGCTAGGCAGGCGCAATTTTGCAGCAATGCAAACTGCATAACCTGGGCAAATTTCACGGATGTACAAGAAACCACGGGGGATTTACAAGGAGATGTTCACCCGGAACTGCCAGAGGCCTGCCGGCAGCAAGATTCAGGAATTCTTCCTGAGAAGCCTTGAAAGCAGTAAAACGCTCCTATGTTGCAATAACTCAGAACCTCATTCTCAGTGTTCCCGGCAGAGGTCATTCGGCTGAACACAACTGTCGACTAATTAGAGCCAGATATAGGCAGTGCCGTCCATAGTGCTGGATGGACAGTGGTGGCGTGCCAAACAACTGAGCTGTAGTTCTCAACAGTTTCACAAAGTGCCATAAGTTGAGGTTCAACTTAATGCTCGGGTTGAGTAGAGTGTAGCCGTCAAAGCTGGAATCAGTAGTACTCAGGTGAGAAGAACGGGAAGCAGATATACCAAGTCCGCTGGCAGTGTCCTATGGGGACCAGCCTATCTGGCTGCCACGCCTGAATGTTTGCAACCGCGGCAGAGCTAGGCAGTCCCAATTGTGCAGCAATGAAAACTGCATAACCTGGGCAAATATCACGGGTGTACAAGAAACCACGGGGGATTTACAAGGAGATGTTCACCCGGAACAGCTGGACGCCGGCAGGCAGCAAGATTTCGGAACTCTTCCTGAGAAGCCTTGAAAGCAGTGAAACGCTCCTATGTTGCAATAACTCAGAACCTCATTCTGAGTGTTCCCGGCAGAGGTCATTCGGCTGAACACAACCGTGGAGTAATTAGAGCCAGATGTAGGCAGTGCCGTCCATAGTGCTGGATGGACAGTGGTGGCGTGCCAAACAACTGAGCTCTAGTTCTCAACACTTTCAAAAAGTGCCATAAGTTCAGGTTCAACTTACTGCTCCGGTTGAGTAGAGTGTAGCGGTCAAAGCTGGAATAAGTAGCACTCAGATGAGAAGAACGGGAAGCAGATATACCCAGTCCGCTGGCAGTGTCCTACGGGGACCAGTCCATCTAGCTGCCACGCCTGAATGTTTGCAACCGCGGTCGAGCTAGGCAGGCGCAATTGTGCAGCAATGCAAACTGCATAACCTGGCCAAATTTCACGGGTGTACAAGAAACCACGGGGGATTTACAAGGAGATGTTCACCCGGAACAACCGGAGGCCTGCCGGCAGCAAGATTCCGGAATTCTTCCTGAGAAGCCTTGAAAGCAGTGAAACGCTCCTATGTTGCAATAACTCAGACCATCATTCTGAGTTTTCCCGGCACAGGTCATTCGGCTGAACACAACCGTGGACTAATTAGAGCCAGATGTAGGCAGTGCCGTCCATTGTGCTGGATGGACAGTGGTGGCGTGCCAAACAACTGAGCTCTAGTTCTCAACAGTTTCACAAAGTGCCCTAATTTGAGGTTGAATTTACTGCTCCGGTTGAGTAGAGTGTAGCCGTCAAAGCTGGAATCAGTAGCACTCAGGTGAGAAGAACGGGAAGCAGATATACCCAGTCCGCTGGCATGTCCTACGGGGACTAGCCTATCTGGCTGCCACGCCTGAATGTTTGCAACCGCGGCAGAGCTAGGCAGGCGGAATAGTGCAGCAATGCAAACTGCATAACCTGGCCAAATTTCACTGGTGTACAAGAAACCACGGGGGATTTACAAGGAGATATTCACCCGGAACTGCCGGAGGCCTGCCGGCAGCAAGATTCCGGAATTATTCCTGAGAAGCCTTGAAAGCAGTGAAACGCTCCTATGTTGCAATAACTCAGAACCTCATTCTGAGTGTTCCCGGCAGAGGTCATTCGCCTGAACACAACCGTCGACTAATTAGAGCCAGATGTAGGCAGTGCCGTCCATAGTGCTGGATGGACACTGTTGGCGTGCCAAACAACTGAGCTCTAGTTCTCATCACTTTCACAAAGTACCATATGTTGAGGTTCAACTTACTGCTCCGGTTGAGTAGAGTGCAGCGGTCAAACCTGGAATCAGTTGCACCCAGGTGAGGAGAACGGGAAGCAGATATACCCAGTCCGGTGGCAGAGTAGTACGGGGACCAGCCTATCTGGCTGCCACGCCTGAAAGTTTGCAAACGCGGCCGAGCTAGGCAGGCGCCATTGTGCAGCAATGCAACTGCATAACATGGCCAAATTTCACGGGTCTACAAGAAACCAATGGGGATTTACAAGGAGATGTTCACCCGGAACAGCCGGAGGCCTGCCGGCAGCAAGATTCCGGAATTCTTCCTGAGAAGCCTTGAAAGCAGTGAAACGCTCCTATGTTGCAATAACTCAGGACCTCATTCTCAGTGTTCCCGGCAGAAGTCATTCGCCTGAACACAACCGTGGACTAATTAGAGCCAGATGTAGGGAGTGCCGTCCATAGTGCTGGATATACAGTGGTGGCGTGCCAAACAACTGAGCTCTAGTTCTCAACAGTTTCACAAAGTGCCATAAGTTGAGGTTCAACTTACTGCTCCGGTGGAGTAGAGTGTAGCCGTCAAAGCTGGAATCAGTAGCACTCAGGTAAGAAGAACGGGAAACAGATATACACAGTCCGCTGGCAGAGTCCTACGGGGACCAGCCTATCTGGCTGCCACGCCTGAATGTTTGCAACCGCGGCCGAGCTAGGCAGGCGCAATTGTGCAGCAATGCAAACTGCATAACCTGTCCAAATTTCACGGGTGTACAAGAATCCACGGGGGATTTACAAGGAGATGAACACCCGGAGGCCTGCCGGCAGCAAGATTCCGGAATTCTTCCTGAGAAGCCTTGAAAGCAGTGAAACGCTCCTATGTTGCAATAACTCAGAACCTCATTCTGAGTGTTCCCGGCAGAGGTCATTCGGCTGAACACAACCATGGACTAATTAGAGATAGATGTAGGCAGTGCCGTCCATAGTGCTGGATGGACAGTGGTGGCGTGCCAAACAACTGAGTTCTAGTGCTCAACACTTTCACAAAGTGCCATAAGTTGAGGTTCAACTTAATGCTCCGGTTGAGTAGAGTGTAGCCGTCAAAGCTGGAATCAGTAGCACTCAGGTGAGAAGAACGGGAAGCAGATATACCCAGTCCGCTGGCAGTGTCCTACGGTGACCAGCCTATCTGGCTGCCACGCCGGAATGTTTGCAACCGTGGCCGAACTAGGTAGGCGCAATTGTGAAGCCATGCAAACTGCATAACCTGGCCAAATTTCACGGGTGTACAAGAAACCACGGGGGATTTACAAGGAGATGTTCACCTGGAACAGCCGGAGGCCTGCCGGCAGCAAGATTCCGGAATTCTTCCTGAGAAGCCTTGAAAGCAGTGAAACGCTCCTATGTTGCAATAACTCAGAACCTCATTCTGAGTGTTCCCGGCAGAGGTCATTCGGCTGAACACAATCGTGGACTAATTAGAGCCAGATGAAGGCAGTACAGTCCATAGTGCTGGATGGAGAGTGGTGGCGTGCCAACCAACTGAGCTCTAGTTCTCAACAGTTTCACAAAGTGCCATAAGTTGAAGTTCAACTTACTGCTCCGGTTGAGTCGAGTGTAGCCGTCAAAGCTGGAATCAGTAGCACTCAGGTGAGAAGAACGGGAAGCAGATATACCCAGTCCACTGGCAGAGTCCTACGGGGACCAGCCTATCTGGCTGCCACGCCTGAATGTTTGTAACCGCGGCCGAGCTACGCAGGCGCAATTGTGCAGCAATGCAAACTGCATAACCTGTCCAAATTTCACGGGTGTACAAGAAACCACGGGGGATTTACAAGGAGATGTTCACTTGGAAGAGCCGGAGGCCTGCCGGCAGCAAGATTCCGGAATTCTTCCTGAGAAGCCTTGAAAGCAGTGAAACGCTCCTATGTTGCAATAACTCAGAACCTCATTCTGAGTGTTCCCGACAGAGGTCATTCGGCTGAACACAACCGTGGACTAATTAGAGCCAGATGTAGGCAGTGCCGTCCATAGTGCTGGATGGACAGTGGTGGCGTGCCAAACAACTGAGCTCTAGTTCTCACAGTTTCACAAAGTGCCATAAGTTGAGGTTCAACTTAATGCTCCGGTTGAGTTGAGTGTAGCCATCACAGCTGGAAACAGTAGCCCTCAGGTGAGAAGAACGGGAGGCAGATATACCGAGTCCGCTGGCAGAGTCCTACGGGGACCAGCCTATCTGGCTTCTACGCCTGAATGTTTGCAACCGCGGCCGAGCTAGGCTTGCGCAATTGTGCAGCAATGCAAACTGCATAACCTGGCCAAATTTCATGGGTGTACAAGAAACCAATGGGGATTTACAAGGAGATGTTCACCCGGAACAGCCGGAGGCCTGCCGGCAGCAAGATTCCGGAATTCTTCCTGAGAAGCCTTGAAAGCAGTGAAACGCTCCTATGTTGCAATAACTCAGAACCTCATTCTGAGTGTTCCCGGCAGAGGTCATTCGGCTGAACACAACCGTGGACTAATTAGAGCCAGATGTAGGGAGTGCTGTCCATAGTGCTGGATATACAGTGGTGGCGTGCCAAACAACTGAGCTCTAGTTCTCAACACTTTCACAAAGTGCCATAAGTTGAGGTTCAACTTACTGCTCCGGTTGAGTAGAGTGTAGCCGTCAAAGCTGGAATCAGTAGCACTCAGGTGAGAAGAACGGGAAGCAGATATACCCAGTCGGCTGGCAGAGTCCTACGGGGACCAGCCATTCTGGCTGCCACGCCTGAATGTTTGCAACCGCGGCCGAGCTAGGCAGGCGCAATTGTGCAGCAATGCAAACTGCATAACCTGTCCAAATTTCACGGGTGTACAAGAATCCATGGGGGATTTACAAGGAGATGTTCACCAGGAACAGCCGGAGGCCTGCCGGCAGCAAGATTCCGGAATTCTTCCTGAGAAGCCTTGAAAGCAGTGAAACGCTCCTATGTTGCAATAACTCAGAACCTCATTCTGAGTGTTCCCGGCAGAGGTCATTCGGCTGAACACAACCATGGACTAATTAGAGATAGATGTAGGCAGTGCCGTCCATAGTGCTGGATGGACAGTGTTGGCGTGCCAAACAACTGAGTTCTAGTGCTCAACACTTTCACAAAGTGCATAAGTTGAGGTTCAACTTAATGCTCCGGTTGAGTAGAGTGTAGCCGTCAAAGCTGGAATTAGTAGCACTCAGGTGAGAAGAACGGGAAGCAGATATACCCAGTCCGCTGGCAGTGTCCTACGGGGACCAGCCTATCTGGCTGCCACGCCTGAATGTTTGCAACCGTGGCCGAACTAGGCAGGCGCAATTGTGAAGCCATGCAAACTGCATAACCTGGCCAAATTTCACGGGTGTACAAGAAACCACGGGGGATTTACAAGGAGATGTTCACCTGGAACAGCCGGAGGCCTGCCGGCAGCAAGATTCCGTAATTCTTCCTGAGAAGCCTTGAAAGCAGTGAAACGCTCCTATGTTGCAATAACTCAGAACCTCATTCTGAGTGTTCCCGGCAGAGGTCATTCGGCTGAACACAACCATGGACTAATTAGAGCCAGATGTAGGCAGTGCCGTCCATAGTGCTGGATGGACAGTGGTGGCGTGCCAAACAACTGAGCTCTAGTTCTCAACACTTTCACAAAGTGCCATAAGTTGAAGTTCAACTTACTGCTCCGGTTGAGTAGAGTGTAGCCGTCAAAGCTGGAATCAGTAGCACTCAGGTGAGAAGAACGGGAAGCAGATATACCCAGTCCGCTGGCAGTGTCCTACGGGTACCAGCCTATCTGGCTGCCACGCCTGAATGTTTGCAACCGCGGCCGAGTTAGGCAGGCGGAATTGTGCAGCAATGCAAACTGCATAACCTGGCCAAATTTCACGGGTGTACAAGAAACCACGGGGGAATTACAAGGAGATGTTCACCCGGAACAGCCGGAGGCCTGCCGGCAGCAAGATTCCGGAATTCTTCCTGAGAAGCCTTGAAAGCAGTGAAACGCTCCTATGTTGCAATAACTCAGAACCTCATTCTGAGTGTTCCCGGCAGAGGTCATTCGGCTGAACACAACCGTGGACTAATTAGAGCCAGATGTAGGCAGTGCCGTCCATAGTGCTGGATGGACAGTGGTGGCGTGCCAAACAACTGAGCTGTAGTTCTCAACAGTTTCACAAAGTGCCATAAGTTGAGGTTCAACTTACTGCTCCGGTTGAGTAGAGTGTAGCCGTCAAAGCTGGAATCAGTAGCACTCAGGTGAGAAGAACGGGAAGCAGATATACCAAGTCCGCTGGCAGTGTCCTACAGGGACTAGCCTATCTGGCTGCCACGCCTGAATGTTTGCAACCGCGGCAGAGCTAGGCAGGCGGAATAGTGCAGCAATGCAAACTGCATAACCTGGCCAAATTTCACTGGTGTACAAGAAACCACGGGGGATTTACAAGGAGATATTCACCCGGAACTGCCGGAGGCCTGCCGACAGCAAGATTCCGGAATTCTTCCTGAGAAGCCTTGAAAGCAGTGAAACGCTCCTATGTTGCAATAACTCAGAACCTCATTCTGAGTGTTCCCGGCAGAGGTCATTCGCCTGAACACAACCGTCGACTAATTAGAGCCAGATGTAGGCAGTGCCGTCCATAGTGCTGGATGGACACTGTTGGCGTGCCAAACAACTGAGCTCTAGTTCTCATCACTTTCACAAAGTGCCATATGTTGAGGTTCAACTTACTGCTCCGGTTGAGTAGAGTGCAGCGGTCAAACCTGGAATCAGTTGCACCCAGGTGAGGAGAACGGGAAGCAGATATACCCAGTCCGGTGGCACTGTCCTACGGGGACCAGCCTATCTGGCTGCCACGCCTGAATGTTTGCAACCGCGTCCGAGCTAGGCAGGCACAATTGTGCAGCAGTGCGAACTGCATAACCTGGCCAAATATCACGGATGTACAAGAAACCACGGGGGATTTACAATGAGATGTTCACCCGGAACTGCCAGAGGCCTGCCAGCAGCAAGATTCCGTAATTCTTCCTGAGAAGCCTTGAAAGCAGTGAAAGGCTCCTATGTTGCAATAACTCAGAACCTCATTCTGAGTGTTCCCGGCAGAGGTCATTCGGCTGAACACAACCATGGACTAATTAGAGCCAGATGTAGGCAGTGCCGTCCATAGTGCTGGATGGACAGTGGTGGCGTGCCAAACAACTGAGCTGTAGTTCTCAACAGTTTCACAAAGTGCCATAAGTTGAAGTTCAACTTACTGCTTCGGTTGAGTAGAGTGTAGCCGACAAAGCTGGAATCAGTAGCACTCAGGTGAGAAGAACGGGAAGCAGATATACCCAGTCTGCTGGCAGTGTCCTACTGGGACCAGCCTATCTGGCGGCCACGCCTGAATGTTTGCAACCGCGGCCGAGCTAGGCAGGCGCAATCGTGCAGCAATGCAAACTGCATAACCTGGCCAAATTTCACGGGTGTACAAGAAACCACGGGGGATTTACAAGGAGATGTTCACCTGGAACAGCCGGAGGCCTGCCGGCAGCAAGATTCCGGAATTCTTCCTGAGAAGCCTTGAAAGCAGTGAAACGCTCCTATGTTGCAATAACTCAGAACCTCATTCTGAGTGTTCCCGGTAGAGGTCATTCGGCTGAACACAACCATGGACTAATTAGAGCCAGATGTAGGCAGTGCCGTCCATAGTGCTGGATGGACAGTGGTGGCGTGCCAAACAACTGAGCTCTAGTTCTCACAGTTTCACAAAGTGCCATAAGTTGAGGTTCAACTTAATGCTCCGGTTGAGTTGAGTGTAGCCATCACAGCTGGAAACAGTAGCCCTCAGGTGAGAAGAACGGGAGGCAGATATACCCAGTCCGCTGGCAGAGTCCTACGGGGACCAGCCTATCTGGCTGCCACGCCTGAATTTTTGCAACCGCGGCCGAGCTAGGCTTGCGCAATTGTGCAGCAATGCAAACTGCATAACCTGGCCAAATTTCATGGGTGTACAAGAAACCAATGGGGATTTACAAGGAGATGTTCACCCGGAACAGCCGGAGGCCTGCCGGCAGCAAGATTCCGGAATTCTTCCTGAGAAGCCTTGAAAGCAGTGAAACGCTCCTATGTTGCAATAACTCAGAACCTCATTCTGAGTGTTCCCGGCAGAGGTCATTCGGCTGAACACAACCGTGGACTAATTAGAGCCAGATGTAGGGAGTGCTGTCCATAGTGCTGGATATACAGTGGTGGCGTGCCAAACAACTGAGCTCTAGTTCTCAACACTTTCACAAAGTGCCATAAGTTGAGGTTCAACTTACTGCTCCGGTTGAGTAGAGTGTAGCCGTCAAAGCTGGAATCAGTAGCACTCAGGTGAGAAGAACGGGAAGCAGATATACCCAGTCGGCTGGCAGAGTCCTACGGGGACCAGCCATTCTGGCTGCCACGCCTGAATGTTTGCAACCGCGGCCGAGCTAGGCAGGCGCAATTGTGCAGCAATGCAAACTGCATAACCTGTCCAAATTTCACGGGTGTACAAGAATCCATGGGGGATTTACAAGGAGATGTTCACCAGGAACAGCCGGAGGCCTGCCGGCAGCAAGATTCCGGAATTCTTCCTGAGAAGCCTTGAAAGCAGTGAAACGCTCCTATGTTGCAATAACTCAGAACCTCATTCTGAGTGTTCCCGGCAGAGGTCATTCGGCTGAACACAACCATGGACTAATTAGAGATAGATGTAGGCAGTGCCGTCCATAGTGCTGGATGGACAGTGTTGGCGTGCCAAACAACTGAGTTCTAGTGCTCAACACTTTCACAAAGTGCATAAGTTGAGGTTCAACTTAATGCTCCGGTTGAGTAGAGTGTAGCCGTCAAAGCTGGAATTAGTAGCACTCAGGTGAGAAGAACGGGAAGCAGATATACCCAGTCCGCTGGCAGTGTCCTACGGGGACCAGCCTATCTGGCTGCCACGCCTGAATGTTTGCAACCGTGGCCGAACTAGGCAGGCGCAATTGTGAAGCCATGCAAACTGCATAACCTGGCCAAATTTCACGGGTGTACAAGAAACCACGGGGGATTTACAAGGAGATGTTCACCTGGAACAGCCGGAGGCCTGCCGGCAGCAAGATTCCGTAATTCTTCCTGAGAAGCCTTGAAAGCAGTGAAACGCTCCTATGTTGCAATAACTCAGAACCTCATTCTGAGTGTTCCCGGCAGAGGTCATTCGGCTGAACACAACCATGGACTAATTAGAGCCAGATGTAGGCAGTGCCGTCCATAGTGCTGGATGGACAGTGGTGGCGTGCCAAACAACTGAGCTCTAGTTCTCAACACTTTCACAAAGTGCCATAAGTTGAAGTTCAACTTACTGCTCCGGTTGAGTAGAGTGTAGCCGTCAAAGCTGGAATCACTAGCACTCAGGTGAGAAGAACGGGAAGCAGATATACCCAGTCCGCTGGCAGTGTCCTACGGGTACCAGCCTATCTGGCTGCCACGCCTGAATGTTTGCAACCGCGGCCGAGTTAGGCAGGCGGAATTGTGCAGCAATGCAAACTGCATAACCTGGCCAAATTTCACGGGTGTACAAGAAACCACGGGGGAATTACAAGGAGATGTTCACCCGGAACAGCCGGAGGCCTGCCGGCAGCAAGATTCCGGAATTCTTCCTGAGAAGCCTTGAAAGCAGTGAAACGCTCCTATGTTGCAATAACTCAGAACCTCATTCTGAGTGTTCCCGGCAGAGGTCATTCGGCTGAACACAACCGTGGACTAATTAGAGCCAGATGTAGGCAGTGCCGTCCATAGTGCTGGATGGACAGTGGTGGCGTGCCAAACAACTGAGCTGTAGTTCTCAACAGTTTCACAAAGTGCCATAAGTTGAGGTTCAACTTACTGCTCCGGTTGAGTAGAGTGTAGCCGTCAAAGCTGGAATCAGTAGCACTCAGGTGAGAAGAACGGGAAGCAGATATACCAAGTCCGCTGGCAGTGTCCTACAAGGACTAGCCTATCTGGCTGCCACGCCTGAATGTTTGCAACCGCGGCAGAGCTAGGCAGGCGGAATAGTGCAGCAATGCAAACTGCATAACCTGGCCAAATTTCACTGGTGTACAAGAAACCACGGGGGATTTACAAGGAGATATTCACCCGGAACTGCCGGAGGCCTGCCGACAGCAAGATTCCGGAATTCTTCCTGAGAAGCCTTGAAAGCAGTGAAACGCTCCTATGTTGCAATAACTCAGAACCTCATTCTGAGTGTTCCCGGCAGAGGTCATTCGGCTGAACACAACCATGGACTAATTAGAGATAGATGTAGGCAGTGCCGTCCATAGTGCTGGATGGACAGTGGTGGCGTGCCAAACAACTGAGTTCTAGTGCTCAACACTTTCACAAAGTGCCATAAGTTGAGGTTCAACTTAATGCTCCGGTTGAGTAGAGTGTAGCCGTCAAAGCTGGAATCAGTAGCACTCAGGTGAGAAGAACGGGAAGCAGATATACCCAGTCCGCTGGCAGTGTCCTACGGTGACCAGCCTATCTGGCTGCCACGCCGGAATGTTTGCAACCGTGGCCGAACTAGGTAGGCGCAATTGTGAAGCCATGCAAACTGCATAACCTGGCCAAATTTCACGGGTGTACAAGAAACCACGGGGGATTTACAAGGAGATGTTCACCTGGAACAGCCGGAGGCCTGCCGGCAGCAAGATTCCGGAATTCTTCCTGAGAAGTCTTGAAAGCAGTGAAACGCTCCTATGTTGCAATAACTCAGAACCTCATTCTGAGTGTTCCCGGCAGAGGTCATTCGGCTGAACACAATCGTGGACTAATTAGAGCCAGATGAAGGCAGTACAGTCCATAGTGCTGGATGGAGAGTGGTGGCGTGCCAACCAACTGAGCTCTAGTTCTCAACAGTTTCACAAAGTGCCATAAGTTGAAGTTCAACTTACTGCTCCGGTTGAGTCGAGTGTAGCCGTCAAAGCTGGAATCAGTAGCACTCAGGTGAGAAGAACGGGAAGCAGATATACCCAGTCCACTGGCAGAGTCCTACGGGGACCAGCCTATCTGGCTGCCACGCCTGAATGTTTGTAACCGCGGCCGAGCTACGCAGGCGCAATTGTGCAGCAATGCAAACTGCATAACCTGTCCAAATTTCACGGGTGTACAAGAAACCAATGGGGATTTACAAGGAGATGTTCACCCGGAACAGCCGGAGGCCTGCCGGCAGCAAGATTCCGGAATTCTTCCTGAGAAGCCTTGAAAGCAGTGAAACGATCCTATGTTGCAATAACTCAGAACCTCATTCTGAGTGTTGCCGGCAGAGGTCATTCGGTGAAAACAATCGTGGACTAATTAGAGCCAGATGTAGGCAGTGACGGCCATAGTGCTGGATGGACAGTGGTGGCGTGCCAAACAACTGAGCTCTAGTTCTCAACATTTTCACAAAGTGCCATAAGTTGAGGTTCAACTTACTGCTCCGGTTGAGTAGAGTGTAGCTGTCAAATCTGGAATCAGTAGCACTCAGGTGAGAAGAACGGGAAGCAGATATACCCAGTCCGCTGGCAGAGTCCTACGGGGACTAGCCTATCTGGCTGCCACGCCTGAATGTTTGCAACCGCGGCCGAGCTAGGCAGGCGCAATTGTGCAGCAATGCAAACTGCATAAGCTGGCCAAATTTCACGGGTGTACAAGAAACCACGGGGGATTTACAAGGAGATGTTCACCCGGAACAGCCGGAGGCCTGCCGGCAGCAAGATTCCGGAATTCTTCCTGAGAAGCCTTGAAAGCAGTGAAACGCTCCTATGTTGCAATAACTCAGAACCTCATTCTCAGTGTTCCCGGCAGAGGTCATTCGGCTGAACACAACCATGGACTAATAAGAGATAGATGTAGGCAGTGCCGTCCATAGTGCTGGATGGACAGTGGTGGCGTGCCAAACAACTGAGCTCTAGTTGTCAACAGTTTCACAAAGTGCCATAAGTTGAGGTTCAACTTACTGCTCCGGTTGAGTCGAGTGTAGCCGTCAAAGCTGGAATCAGTAGCACTCAGGTGAGAAGAACGGGAAGCAGATATACCCAGTCCGCTGGCAGAGTCCTACGGGGACCAGCCTATCTGGCTGCCACGCCTGAATATTTGCAACCGCGGCCGAGGTAGGCTGGCGCAATTGTGCACTAATGCAAACTGCATAACCTGGCCAAATTTCACGGGTGTACAAGAAACCACAGGGGATTTACAAGGAGATGTTCACCCGGAACAACCGGAGGCCTGCCGGCAGCAAGATTCCGGAATTCTTCCTGAGAAGCCTTGAAAGCAGTGAAACGCTCCTACGTTGCAATAACTCAGAACCTCATTCTGAGTGTTCCCGGCAGAGGTCATTCGGCTGAACACAATCGTGGACTAATTAGAGCCAGATGTATGCAGTGCCGTCCATAGTGCTGGATGGACAGTGGTGGCGGGCCAAACAACTGAGCTCTAGTTCTCAACAGTTTCACAAAGTGCCATAAGTTGAGGTTCAACTTACGGCTCCGGTTGAGTAGAGTGTAGCCGTGAAATCGGGAATCAGTAGGACTCAGGTGAGAAGAACGGGAAGCAGATATACCCAGTCCGCTGGCAGAGTACTACGGGGACCAGCCTATCTGGCTGCCACGCCTGAAAGTTTGCAAACGCGGCCGAGCTAGGCAGGCGCCATTGTGCAGCAATGCAAACTGCATAACCTGTCCAAATTTCACGGGTGTACAAGAAACCACGGGGGATTTACAAGGAGATGTTCACTTGGAAGAGCCGGAGGCCTGCCGGCAGCAAGATTCCGGAATTCTTCCTGAGAAGCCTTGAAAGCAGTGAAACGCTCCTATGTTGCAATAACTCAGAACCTCATTCTGAGTGTTCCCGACAGAGGTCATTCGGCTGAACACAACCGTGGACTAATTAGAGCCAGATGTAGGCAGTGCCGTCCATAGTGCTGGATGGACAGTGGTGGCATGCCAAACAACTGAGCTCTAGTTCTCACAGTTTCACAAAGTACCATAAGTTGAGGTTCAACTTAATGCTCCGGTTGAGTTGAGTGTAGCCATCACAGCTGGAAACAGTAGCCCTCAGGTGAGAAGAACGGGAGGCAGATATACCCAGTCCGCTGGCAGAGTCCTACCGGGACCAGCCTATCTGGCTGCCACGCCTGAATGTTTGCAACCGCGGCCGAGCTAGGCTTGCGCAATTGTGCAGCAATGCAAACTGCATAACCTGGCCAAATTTCATGGGTGTACAAGAAACCAATGGGGATTTACAAGGAGATGTTCACCCGGAACAGCCGGAGGCCTGCCGGCAGCAAGATTCCGGAATTCTTCCTGAGAAGCCTTGAAAGCAGTGAAACGCTCCTATGTTGCAATAACTCAGAACCTCATTCTGAGTGTTCCCGGCAGAGGTCATTCGGCTGAACACAACCGTGGACTAATTAGAGCCAGATGTAGGGAGTGCTGTCCATAGTGCTGGATATACAGTGGTGGCGTGCCAAACAACTGAGCTCTAGTTCTCAACACTTTCACAAAGTGCCATAAGTTGAGGTTCAACTTACTGCTCCGGTGGAGTAGAGTGTAGCCGTCAAAGCTGGAATCAGTAGCACTCAGGTGAGAAGAACGGGAAGCAGATATACCCAGTCGGCTGGCAGAGTCCTACGGGGACCAGCCATTCTGGCTGCCACGCCTGAATGTTTGCAACCGCGGCCGAGCTAGGCAGGCGCAATTGTGCAGCAATGCAAACAGCATAACCTGTCCAAATTTCACGGGTGTACAAGAATCCATGGGGGATTTACAAGGAGATGTTCACCAGGAACAGCCGGAGGCCTGCCGGCAGCAAGATTCCAGAATTCTTCCTGAGAAGCCTTGAAAGCAGTGAAACGCTCCTATGTTGCAATAACTCAGAACCTCATTCTGAGTGTTCCCGGCAGAGGTCATTCGCCTGAACACAACCATGGACTAATTAGAGATAGATGTAGGCAGTGCCGTCCATAGTGCTGGATGGACAGTGGTGGCGTGCCAAACAACTGAGTTCTAGTGCTCAACACTTTCACAAAGTGCCATAAGTTGAGGTTCAACTTAATGCTCCCGTTGAGTAGAGTGTAGCCGTCAAAGCTGGAATCAGTAGCACTCAGGTGAGAAGAACGGGAAGCAGATATACCCAGTCCGCTGGCAGTGTCCTACGGGGACCAGCCTATCTGGCTGCCACGCCTGAATGTTTGCAACCGTGGCCGAACTAGGCAGGCGCAATTGTGAAGCCATGCAAACTGCATAACCTGGCCAAATTTCACGGGTGTACAAGAAACCACGGGGGATTTACAAGGAGATGTTCACCTGGAACAGCCGGAGGCCTGCCGGCAGCAAGATTCCGTAATTCTTCCTGAGAAGCCTTGAAAGCAGTGAAACGCTCCTATGTTGCAATAACTCAGAACCTCATTCAGAGTGTTCCCGGCAGAGGTCATTCGGCTGAACACAACCATGGACTAATTAGAGCCAGATGTAGGCAGTGCCGTCCATAGTGCTGGATGGACAGTGGTGGCGTGCCAAACAACTGAGCTCTAGTTCTCAACACTTTCACAAAGTGCCATAAGTTGAAGTTCAACTTACTGCTCCGGTTGAGTAGAGTGTAGCCGTCAAAGCTGGAATCACTAGCACTCAGGTGAGAAGAACGGGAAGCAGATATACCCAGTCCGCTGGCAGTGTCCTACGGGTACCAGCCTATCTGGCTGCCACGCCTGAATGTTTGCAACCGCGGCCGAGTTAGGCAGGCGGAATTGTGCAGCAATGCAAACTGCATAACCTGGCCAAATTTCACGGGTGTACAAGAAACCACGGGGGAATTACAAGGAGATGTTCACCCGGAACAGCCGGAGGCCTGCCGGCAGCAAGATTCCGGAATTCTTCCTGAGAAGCCTTGAAAGCAGTGAAACGCTCCTATGTTGCAATAACTCAGAACCTCATTCTGAGTGTTCCCGGCAGAGGTCATTCGGCTGAACACAACCGTGGACTAATTAGAGCCAGATGTAGGCAGTGCCGTCCATAGTGCTGGATGGACAGTGGTGGCGTGCCAAACAACTGAGCTGTAGTTCTCAACAGTTTCACAAAGTGCCATAAGTTGAGGTTCAACTTACTGCTCCGGTTGAGTAGAGTGTAGCCGTCAAAGCTGGAATCAGTAGCACTCAGGTGAGAAGAACGGGAAGCAGATATACCAAGTCCGCTGGCAGTGTCCTACAGGGACTAGCCTATCTGGCTGCCACGCCTGAATGTTTGCAACCGCGGCAGAGGTAGGCAGGCGGAATAGTGCAGCAATGCAAACTGCATAACCTGGCCAAATTTCACTGGTGTACAAGAAACCACGGGGGATTTACAAGGAGATATTCACCCGGAACTGCCGGAGGCCTGCCGACAGCAAGATTCCGGAATTCTTCCTGAGAAGCCTTGAAAGCAGTGAAACGCTCCTATGTTGCAATAACTCAGAACCTCATTCTGAGTGTTCCCGGCAGAGGTCATTCGCCTGAACACAACCGTCGACTAATTAGAGCCAGATGTAGGCAGTGCCGTCCATAGTGCTGGATGGACACTGTTGGCGTGCCAAACAACTGAGCTCTAGTTCTCATCACTTTCACAAAGTGCCATATGTTGAGGTTCAACTTACTGCTCCGGTTGAGTAGAGTGCAGCGGTCAAACCTGGAATCAGTTGCACCCAGGTGAGGAGAACGGGAAGCAGATATACCCAGTCCGGTGGCACTATCCTACGGGGACCAGCCTATCTGGCTGCCACGCCTGAATGTTTGCAACCGCGTCCGAGCTAGGCAGGCACAATTGTGCAGCAGTGCGAACTGCATAACCTGGCCAAATATCACGGATGTACAAGAAACCACGGGGGATTTACAAGGAGATGTTCACCAGGAACTGCCGGAGGCCTGCCGGCAGCAAGATTCCGGAATTCTTCCTGAGAAGCCTTGAAAGCAGTGAAACGCTCCTATGTTGCAATAACTCAGAACCTCATTCTGAGTGTTCCCGGCAGAGGTCATTCGGCTGAACACAACCCTGGACTAATTAGAGCCAGATGTAGGCAGTGCCATCCATAGTGCTGGATGGACAGTGGTGGCGTGCCAAACAACTGAGCTCTAGTTCTCAACAGTTTCACAAAGTGCCCTAAGTTGAGGTTCAACTTACTGCTCCGGTTGAGTAGAGTGTAGCGGTCAAAGCTGGAATCAGTAGCACTCAGGTGAGAAGAACCGCAACCAGATATACCCAGTCCGCTGGCAGTGTCCTACGGGGACTAGCCTATCTGGATTCCATGCCTGAATGTTTGCAACCGCGGCCGAGCTAGGCAGGCAGAATTGTGCAGCAATGCAAACTGCATAACCTGGCCAAATTTCACGGGTGTACAATAAACCACGGGGGATTTACAAGGAGATGTTCACCCGGAACTGCCAGAGGCCTGCCGGCAGCAAGATTCCGTAATTCTTCCTGAGAAGCCTTGAAAGCAGTGAAACGCTCCTATGTTGCAATAACTCAGAACCTCATTCTGAGTGTTCCCGGCAGAGGTCATTCGGCTGAACACAACCATGGACTAATTAGAGCCAGATGTAGGCAGTGCCGTCCATAGTGCTGGATGGACAGTGGTGGCGTGCCAAACAACTGAGCTGTAGTTCTCAACAGTTTCACAAAGTGCCATAAGTTGAGGTTCAACTTACTGCTTCGGTTGAGTAGAGTGTAGCCGACAAAGCTGGTATCAGTAGCACTCAGGTGAGAAGAACGGGAAGCAGATATACCCAGTCTGCTGGCAGTGTCCTACTGGGACCAGCCTATCTGGCGGCCACGCCTGAATGTTTGCAACCGCAGCCGAGCTAGGCAGGCGCAATCGTGCAGCAATGCAAACTGCATAACCTGGCCAAATTTCACGGGTGTACAAGAAACCACGGGGGATTTACAAGGAGATGTTCACCTGGAACAGCCGGAGGCCTGCCGGCAGCAAGATTCCGGAATTCTTCCTGAGAAGCCTTGAAAGCAGTGAAACGCTCCTATGTTGCAATAACTCAGAACCTCATTCTGAGTGTTCCCGGTAGAGGTCATTCGGCTGAACACAACCATGGACTAATTAGAGCCAGATGTAGGCAGTGCCGTCCATAGTGCTGGATGGACAGTGGTGGCGTGCCAAACAACTGAGCTCTAGTTCTCAACACTTTCACAAAGTGCCATGAGTTGAAGTTCAACTTACTGCTCCGGTTGAGTAGAGTGTAGCCGTCAAAGCTGGAATCAGTAGCACTCAGGTGAGAAGAACGGGAAGCAGATATACCCAGTCCGCTGGCAGTGTCCTACGGGTACCAGCCTATCTGGCTGCCACGCCTGAATGTTTGCAACCGCGGCCGAGTTAGTCAGGCGGAATTGTGCAGCAATGCAAACTGCATAACCTGGCCAAATTTCACGGGTGTACAAGAAACCACGGGGGAATTACAAGGAGATGTTCACCCGGAACAGCCGGAGGCCTGCCGGCAGCAAGATTCCGGAATTCTTCCTGAGAAGCCTTGAAAGCAGTGAAACGCTCCTATGTTGCAATAACTCAGAACCTCATTCTGAGTGTTCCCGGCAGAGGTCATTCGGCTGAACACAACCGTGGACTAATTAGAGCCAGATGTAGGCAGTGCCGTCCATAGTGCTGGATGGACAGTGGTGGCGTGCCAAACAACCGAGCTCTACTTCTCCACACTTTCACCAAGTGCAATAAGTTGAGGTTCAACTTTCGGCTCCGGTTCAGTAGAGTGTAGCCTTCAAAGCTGGAATCAGTAGTAGTCAGGTGAGAAGAACGGGAAGCAGATATCCCCAGTCCGCTGGCAGATGTTACGGGGACCAGCCTATCTGGCTGCCACCTGAATGTTTGCAACCGCGGCCAAGCTACACAGGCGGAATTGTGCAGCAATGTAAACTGCATAACCTGTCCAAATTTCACGGGTGTACAAAAAAACCACGGGGGATTTACAAGGAGATGTTCACCCGGAACTGCCAGAGGCCTGCCGGCAGCAAGATTCCGGAATTCTTCCTGAGAAGCCTTGAAAGCAGTGAAACGCTCCTATGTTGCAATAACTCAGAACCTCATTCTCAGTGTTCCCGGCAGAGGTCATTCGGCTGAACACAACCGTGGACTAATTAAAGCCAGATGTAGGCAGTGCCGTCCATAGTGCTGGATGGACAGTGGTGGCGTGCCAAACAACTGAGCTCTAGTTCTCAACACTTTCACAAAGTGTCCTATGTAGAGGTTCAACTTAATGCTACGGTTGATTAGAGTGTAGCCCTCAAAGCTGGAATCAGTAGCACTCAGGTGAGAAGAACAGGAAGCAGATATACCCAGTCCGCTGGCAGTGTCCTATTGGGACCAGCCTATCTGGCTGCCACGCCTCAATGGTTGCAACCGCGGCCGAGCTAGGCAGGCGCAATTTTGCAGCAATGCAAACTGCATAACCTGGGCAAATTTCACGGATGTACAAGAAACCACGGGGGATTTACAAGGAGATGTTCACCCGGAACTGCCAGAGGCCTGCCGGCAGCAAGATTCAGGAATTCTTCCTGAGAAGCCTTGAAAGCAGTAAAACGCTCCTATGTTGCAATAACTCAGAACCTCATTCTCAGTGTTCCCGGCAGAGGTCATTCGGCTGAACACAACTGTCGACTAATTAGAGCCAGATATAGGCAGTGCCGTCCATAGTGCTGGATGGACAGTGGTGGCGTGCCAAACAACTGAGCTGTAGTTCTCAACAGTTTCACAAAGTGCCATAAGTTGAGGTTCAACTTAATGCTCGGGTTGAGTAGAGTGTAGCCGTCAAAGCTGGAATCAGTAGTACTCAGGTGAGAAGAACGGGAAGCAGATATACCAAGTCCGCTGGCAGTGTCCTATGGGGACCAGCCTATCTGGCTGCCACGCCTGAATGTTTGCAACCGCGGCAGAGCTAGGCAGTCCCAATTGTGCAGCAATGAAAACTGCATAACCTGGGCAAATATCACGGGTGTACAAGAAACCACGGGGGATTTACAAGGAGATGTTCACCCGGAACAGCTGGACGCCGGCAGGCAGCAAGATTTCGGAACTCTTCCTGAGAAGCCTTGAAAGCAGTGAAACGCTCCTATGTTGCAATAACTCAGAACCTCATTCTGAGTGTTCCCGGCAGAGGTCATTCGGCTGAACACAACCGTGGAGTAATTAGAGCCAGATGTAGGCAGTGCCGTCCATAGTGCTGGATGGACAGTGGTGGCGTGCCAAACAACTGAGCTCTAGTTCTCAACACTTTCAAAAAGTGCCATAAGTTCAGGTTCAACTTACTGCTCCGGTTGAGTAGAGTGTAGCGGTCAAAGCTGGAATAAGTAGCACTCAGATGAGAAGAACGGGAAGCAGATATACCCAGTCCGCTGGCAGTGTCCTACGGGGACCAGTCCATCTAGCTGCCACGCCTGAATGTTTGCAACCGCGGTCGAGCTAGGCAGGCGCAATTGTGCAGCAATGCAAACTGCATAACCTGGCCAAATTTCACGGGTGTACAAGAAACCACGGGGGATTTACAAGGAGATGTTCACCCGGAACAACCGGAGGCCTGCCGGCAGCAAGATTCCGGAATTCTTCCTGAGAAGCCTTGAAAGCAGTGAAACGCTCCTATGTTGCAATAACTCAGACCATCATTCTGAGTTTTCCCGGCACAGGTCATTCGGCTGAACACAACCGTGGACTAATTAGAGCCAGATGTAGGCAGTGCCGTCCATTGTGCTGGATGGACAGTGGTGGCGTGCCAAACAACTGAGCTCTAGTTCTCAACAGTTTCACAAAGTGCCCTAATTTGAGGTTGAATTTACTGCTCCGGTTGAGTAGAGTGTAGCCGTCAAAGCTGGAATCAGTAGCACTCAGGTGAGAAGAACGGGAAGCAGATATACCCAGTCCGCTGGCATGTCCTACGGGGACTAGCCTATCTGGCTGCCACGCCTGAATGTTTGCAACCGCGGCAGAGCTAGGCAGGCGGAATAGTGCAGCAATGCAAACTGCATAACCTGGCCAAATTTCACTGGTGTACAAGAAACCACGGGGGATTTACAAGGAGATATTCACCCGGAACTGCCGGAGGCCTGCCGGCAGCAAGATTCCGGAATTATTCCTGAGAAGCCTTGAAAGCAGTGAAACGCTCCTATGTTGCAATAACTCAGAACCTCATTCTGAGTGTTCCCGGCAGAGGTCATTCGCCTGAACACAACCGTCGACTAATTAGAGCCAGATGTAGGCAGTGCCGTCCATAGTGCTGGATGGACACTGTTGGCGTGCCAAACAACTGAGCTCTAGTTCTCATCACTTTCACAAAGTACCATATGTTGAGGTTCAACTTACTGCTCCGGTTGAGTAGAGTGCAGCGGTCAAACCTGGAATCAGTTGCACCCAGGTGAGGAGAACGGGAAGCAGATATACCCAGTCCGGTGGCACTGTCCTACGGGGACCAGCCTATCTGGCTGCCACGCCTGAATGTTTGCAACCGCGTCCGAGCTAGGCAGGCACAATTGTGCAGCAGTGCGAACTGCATAACCTGGCCAAATATCACGGATGTACAAGAAACCACGGGGGATTTACAAGGAGATGTTCACCCGGAACAGCCGGAGGCCTGCCGGTAGCAGGATTCCGGAATTCTTCCTGAGAAGCCTTGAAAGCAGTGAAACGCTCCTATGTTGCAATAACTCAGAAACTCATTCTGAGTGTTCCCAGCAGAGGTCATTCGGCTGAACACAACCGTGGACTAATTAGAGCCAGATGTAGGCAGTGCCGTCCATAGTGCTGGATGGACAGTGGTGGCGTGCCAAACAACTGAGCTCTAGTTCTCATCACTTTCACAAAGTGCCATAAGTTGAGGTTCAACTTACGGCTCCGGTTGAGTAGAATGTAGCCGTCAAAGTTGGAATCTGTAGCACTCAGGTGAGAAAAACGGGAAGCAGATATACCCAGTCCATTGGCAGTGTCCTACGGGGACCAGCCTATCTGGCTGCCACGCCTGAATGTTTGCAACCGCGGCCGAGCTAGGCAGGCGCAATTGTGCAGCAATGCAAACTGCATAACCTGTCCAAATTTCACGGGTGTACAAGAAACCACGGGGGATTTACAAGGAGATGTTCACCCGGAACAGCCGGTCGCCGGCGGGCAGCAAGATTCCGGAACTCTTCCTGAGAAGCCTTGAAAGCAGTGAAACGCTCCTATGTTGCAATAACTCAGAATCTCATTCTGAGTGTTCCCGGTAGAGGTCATTCGGCTGAACACAACCATGGACTAATTAGAGCCAGATGTAGGCAGTGCCGACCATAGTGCTGGATGGACAGTGGTGGCGTGCCAAACAACTGAGCTCTAGTTCTCAACAGTTTCACAAAGTGCCCTAAGTTGAGGTTCAACTTACGGCTCCGGTTGAGTAGAGTGTAGCGGTCAAAGCTGGAATCAGTAGCACTCAGGTGAGAAGAATGTGAAGCAGATATAGCTAGTCCGCTGGCAGTGTCCTACGGGGACTAGCCTATCTGGCTTCCATGCCTGAATGTTTGCAAGCGTGGCCGAGCTAAGCAGGCGGAATTGTGCAGCAATGCAAACTGTATAACCTGGCCAAATTTCACGGGTGTACAAGAAACCACGGGGGATTTACAAGGAGATGTTCACCCGGAAGAGCCGGAGGCCTGCCGGGAGCAAGATTCCGGAATTCTTCCTGAGAAGCCTTGAAAGCAGTGAAACGCTCCTATGTTGCAATAACTCAGAACCTCATTCTGAGTGTTCCAGGCGGAGGTCATTCGGCTGAACACAACCGTGGACTAATTAGAGCCAGATGTAGGCAGTGCCGTCCATAGGGCTGGATGGACATGGTGGCGTGCCAAACAACTGAGCTCTAGTTCTCAACAGTTTCACAAAGTGCCCTAAGTTGAGGTTCAACTTACGGCTCCTGTTGAGTAGAGTGTAGCGGTCAAAGCTGGAATCAGTAGCACTCAGGTGAGAAGAATGTGAAGCAGATATAGCTAGTCTGCTGGCAGTGTCCTACGGGGACTAGCCTGTCTGGCTGCCACGCCTGAATGTTTGCAAGCGCGGCCGAGCTAAGCAGGCGGAATTGTGCAGCAATGCAAACTGTATAACCTGGCCAAATTTCACGGGTGTACAAGAAACCACGGGGGATTTACAAGGAGATGTTCACCCGGAACAGCCGGACGCTGGCGGGCAGCAAGATTCCGGAACTCTTCCTGAGAAGCCTTGAAAGCAGTGAAACGCTCCTCTGTTGCAATAAGTAAGAACCTCATTCTGAGTGTTCCCGGCAGAGGTCATTCGGCTGAACACAACCATGGACTAATTAGAGCCAGATGTAGGCAGTGCCGTCCATAGTGCTGGATGGACAGTGGTGGCGTGCCAAACAACTGAGCTCTAGTTCTCAACAGTTTCACAAAGTGCCATAAGTTGAGGTTCAACTTACTGCTCCGGTTGAGTAGAGTGTAGCCGTCAAAGCTGGAATCAGTAGCACTCAGGTGAGAAGAACGGGAAGCAGATATACCCAGTCCGCTAGCAGTGTCCTACGGGGACCAGACTATCTGGTTGCCACACCTGAATGTTTGCAACCGCTGCCGAGCTAGGCAGGCACAATTATGCAGCAATGCAAACTGCATAACCTGGCCAAATATCACGGGTGTACAAGAAACCACGGGGGATTTACAAGGAGATGTTCACCCGGAACAGCCAGACGCCGGCGGGCAGCAAGATTCCGGAACTCTTCCTGAGAAGCCTTGAAAGCAGTGAAACGCTCCTATGTTGAAATAACTCAGAACCTCATTCTGAGTGTTCCCGGCAGAGGTCATTCGGCTGAACACAACCATGGACTAATTAGAGCCAGATGTAGGCAGGGCCGTCCATAGTGCTGGATGGACAGTGGTGGCGTGCCAAACCACTGAGCAATAGTTCTCAACAGTTTCACAAAGTGCCGTAAGCTGAGGTTCAACTTACTGCTCCGGTTGAGTAGAGTGTAGCCGTCAAAGATGGAATCAGTAGCACTCAGGTGAGAAGAACGGGAAGCAGATATACCCAGTCCGATGGCAGTGTCCTACGGGGACCAGCCTATCTGGCTGCCACGCCTGAATGTTTGCAAGCGCAGCCGAGCTAAGCAGGCAGAATTGTGCAGCAATGCAAACTGTATAAGCTGGCCAAATTTCAAGGGTGTACAAGAAACCACAGGGGATTTACAAGGAGATGTTCACCGGAACAGCCGGAGGCCTGCCGGCAGCAAGATTCCAGAATTCTTCCTGAGAAGCCTTGAAAGCAGTGAAACGCTCCTATGTTGCAATAACTCAGAACCTCATTCTGAGTGTTCCCGGCAGAGGTCATTCGGCTGAACACAACCGTGGACTAATTAGAGCCAGATGTAGGCAGTGCCGTCCATAGGGCTGGATGGACAGTGGTGGCGTGCCAAACAACTGAGCTCTAGTTCTAATCACTTTCACAAAGTGCCATAAGTTGAGGTTCAACTTACTGCTCCGGTTGAGTAGAGTGTAGCCGTCAAAGCTGGAATCAGTAGCACTCAGGTGAGAAGAACGGGAAGCAGATATACCCAGTCCGCTGGCAGTGTCCTACGGGTACCAGCCTATCTGGCTGCCACGCCTGAATGTTTGCAACCGCGGCCGAGGTAGGCAGGCGCAATTGTGCAGCAATGCAAACTGCATAACCTGGCCAAATTTCACGGATGTACAAGAAACCACGGGGGATTTACACGGAGATGTTCACCAGGAAGAGCCGGAGGCCTGCCGGCAGCAAGATTCCGGAATTCTTCCTGAGAAGCCTTGAAAGCAGTGAAACGCTCCTATGTTGCAATAACTCAGAACCTCATTCTGAGTGTTCCCGGCAGAGATCATTCAGCTGAACACAACCATGGACTAATTAGAGCCAGATGTAGGCAGTGCCGTCCATAGTGCTGGATGGACAGTGGTGGCGTGCCAAACAACTGAGCTCTAGTTCTCCACTGTTTCACAAAGTGCCATGAGTAGAGGTTCAACTTACTGCTCCGGTTGAGTAGAGTGTAGCCCTCAAAGCTGGAATCAGTAGCACTCAGGTGAGAAGAACGTGAAGCAGATATAGCAAGTCCGCTGGCAGTGTCCTACGGGGACTAGCCTATCTGGCTGCCACGCCTGAATGTTTGCAAGCGCGGCCGAGCTAAGCAGGTGGAATTGTGCAGCAATGCAAACTGTATAACCTGGTCAAATTTCAAGGGTGTACAAGAAACCACGGGGGATTTACAATGAGATGTTCACCCGGAACTGCCGGAGGCCTGCCGGCAGCAAGATTCCGGAATTCTTCCTGAGAAGCCTTGAAAGCAGTGAAACGCTCCTATGTTGCAATAACTCAGAACCTCATTCTGAGTGTTCCCGGCAGAGGTCATTCGGCTGAACACAACCGTGGACTAATTAGAGCCAGATGTAGGGAGTGCCGTCCATAGTGCTGGATATACAGTGGTGGCGTGCCAAACAACTGAGCTCTAGTTCTCAACAGTTTCACAAAGTTCCCTAAGTTGAGGTTCAACTTATGGCTCCGGTTGAGTAGAGTGTAGCGGTCAAAGCTGGAATCAGTAGAACTCAGGTGAGAAGAACGTGAAGCAGATATAGCCAGTCCGCTGGCAGTGTCCTACGGGGACTAGCCTATCTGGCTGCCACGCCTGAATGTTTGCAACCCCGGCCGAGCTAGGCAGGCGCAATTGTGCAGCAATGCAAACTGCATAACCTGGCCAAATTTCACGGGTGTACAAGAAACCACGGGGGATTTACAAGGAGATGTTCACCCGGAACAGCCGGACGCCGGCGGGCAGCAAGATTCCGGAACTCTTCCTGAGAAGCCTTGAAAGTAGTGAAACGCACCTATGTTGCAATAACTCAGAACCTCATTCTGAGTGTTCCCGACAGAGGTCATTTGACTGAACACAACCGTGGACTAATTAGAGCCAGATGTAGGCAGTGCCGTCCATAGTGCTGGATGGACAGTGGTGGCGTGCCAAACAACTGAGCTCTAGTTCTCATCACTTTCACAAAATGCCATAAGTTGAGGTTCAACTTACTGCTCCGGTTGAGTAGAGTTTAGCGGTCAAAGCTGGAATCAGTAGCACTCAGGTGAGAAGAACGGGAAGCAGATATACCCAGTCCGCTGGCAGTGTCCTACGGGGACCAGCCCATCTGGCTGCCACGCCTGAAGATTTGCAAACGAGGCCGAGATAGGCAGGCGCAATTGTGCAGCAATGCAAACTGCATAACCTGGCCAGATTTCAAGGGTGTACAAGAAACCACGGGGGATTTACAAGGAGATGTTCACCCGGAACAGCCGGACGCCGGCGGGCAGCAAAATTCCGGAACTCTTCCTGAGAAGCCTTGAAAGCAGTGAAACGCTCCTATGTTGCAATAACTCAGAACTTCATTCTGAGTGTTCCCGGCAGAGGTCATTCGGCTGAACACAACCGTGGACTAATTAGAGCCAGATGTAGGCAGTGCCATCCATAGTGCTGGATGGACAGTGGTGGCGTGCCAAACTACTGATCTCTAGTTCTCAACACTTTCACAAAGTGCCATAAGTTGAGGTTCAACTTACTGCTCAGGTTGAGTAGAGTGTAGCCGTCAAAGCTGGAATCAGTAGCACTCAGGTGATAAGAACGGGAAGCAGATATACCCGGTCCGCTGGCAGTGTCCTATGAGGACCAGCCTATCTGGCTGCCACGCCTGAATGTTTGCAACCGCGGCCGAGCTAGGCAGGCGCAATTGTGCAGCAATGCAAACTGCATAACCTGGCCAAATTTCACGGGTGTACAAGAAACCACCGGGGATTTACAAGGAGATGTTCACCCAGAACAGTCGGACGCCGGCGGGCAGCAAGATTCCGGAACTCTTCCTGAGAAGCCTTGAAAGCTGTGAAACGCTCCTATGTTGCAATAACTCAGAACCTCATTCTGAGTGTTCCGGGCAGAGGTCATTCGGCTGAACACAACCGTGGACTAATTAGAGCCAGATGTAGGCAGTGCCGTCCATAGTGCTGGATGGAGAGTGGTGGCGTGCCAAACAACTGAGCTCTAGTTCTCATCACTTTCACAAAGTGCCATAAGTTGAGGTTCAACTTACGGCTCCGGTTGAGTAGAGTATAGCCGTCAAAGCTGGAATCAGTAGCACTCAGGTGAGAAGAACGGGAAGCAGATATACCCAGTCCATTGGCAGTGTCCTCCGGGGACCAGCCTATCAGGCTGCCACGCCTGAATGTTTGCAACCGCGGCCAAGCTAGGCAGGCACAATTGTGCAGCAATGCAAACTGCACAACCGGGCCAAATTTCATGGGTGTACAAGAAACCACGGGGGATTTACAAAGAGATGTTCACCCGGAAGAGCCGGAGGCCTGCCGGCAGCAAGATTCCGGAATTCTGCCTGAGAAGCCTTGAAAGCAGTGAAACGCTCTTATGTTGCAATAACTCAGAACCTCATTCTGAGTGTTCCGGGCAGAGGTCATTCGGCTGAACACAACCGTGGACTAATTAGAGCCAGATGTAGGCAGTGCCGTCCATAGTGCTGGATGGAGAGTGGTGGCGTGCCAAACAACTGAGCTCTAGTTCTCATCACTTTCACAAAGTGCCATAAGTTGAGGTTCAACTTACGGCTCCGGTTGAGTAGAGTGTAGCCGTCAAAGCTGGAATCAGTAGCACTCAGGTGAGAAGAACGGGAAGCAGATATACCCAGTCCATTGGCAGTGTCCTCCGGGGACCAGCCTATCAGGCTGCTACGCCTGAATGTTTGCAACCGCGGCCGAGCTAGGCAGGCACAATTGTGCAGCAATGCAAACTGCACAACCGGGCCAAATTTCACGGGTGTACAAGAAACCACGGGGGATTTACAAAGAGATGTTCACCCGGAAGAGCCGGAGGCCTGCCGGCAGCAAGATTCCGGAATTCTGCCTGAGAAGCCTTGAAAGCAGTGAAACGCTCTTATGTTGCAATAACTCAGAACCTCATTCTGAGTGTTCCCGGCAGAGGTCATCCGGCTGAACACAACCGTGGACTAATTAGAGCCAGATGTAGGCAGTGCCGTCCATAGTGCTAAATGGACAGTGGTGGCGTGCCAAACAACTGAGCTCTAGTTCTCATCACTTTCACAAAGTGCCATACGTAGAGGTTAAACTTACTGCTCCGGTTGAGTAGAGTGTAGCCGTCAAAGCTGGAATCAGTAGCACTCAGGTGAGAAGAACGGGAAGCAGATATACCCAGTCCATTGGCAGTGTCCTACGGGGACCAGCCTATCTGGCTGCCACGCTTGAATGTTTGCAACCGCGGCCGAGCTAAGCAGGCGCAATTGTGCAGCAATGCAAACTGCATAACCTGACCAAATTTCACGGGTGTACAAGAAACCACGGGGGATTTACAAGGAGATGTTCACCCGGAAGAGCCGGAGGCCTGCCGGCAGCAAGATTTCGGAATTCTTCCTGAGAAGCCTTGAAAGCAGTGAAACGCTCCTATGTTGCAATAACTCAGAACCTCATTCTGAGTGTTCCCGGCAGAGGTCATTCAGCTGAACACAACCGTGGACTAATTAGAGCCAGGTGTAGGCAGTGCCGTCCATAGTGCTGGATGGACAGTGGCGCCATGCCAAACAACTGAGCTCTAGTTTTCAACAGTTTCACAAAGTGCCCTAAGTTGAGGTTCAACTTACTGCGCCGATTGAGTAGAGTGCAGCCGTCAAAGATGGAATCAGTAGCACTCAGGTGAGAAGAACGGGAAGCAGATATACCCAGTCCGCTGGCAGTGTCCTACGGGGACCAGCCTATCTGGCTGCGACACGTGAATGTTTGCAACCGCGGCCGAGCTAGGCAGGCACAATTGTGCAGCAATGCAAACTGCATAACCTGGCCAAATATCACGGGTGTACAAGAAACCACGGGGGATTTACAATTAGATGTTCACCCGGAACTGCCGGAGGCCTGACGGCAGCAAGATTCCGGAATTCTTCCTGAGAAGCCATGAAGGCAGTGAAACGCTCCTATGTTGCAATAACTCAGAACATCATTCTGAGTGTCCCCGGCCAAGGTCATTCGGCTGAACACAACCGTGGACTAATTAGAGCCAGATGTAGGCAGTGCCGTCCATAGTGCTGGATGGACAGTGGTGGCGTGCCAAACAACTGAGCTCTAGTTCTCAACAGTTTCACAAAGTGCCCTAAGTTGAGGTTCAACTTACGGCTCCGGTTGAGTAGAGTGTAGCGGTCAAAGCTGGAATAAGTAGCACTCAGGTGAGAAGAACGTGAAGCAGATATAGCTAGTCCGCTGGCAGTGTCCTACGGGGACCAGCCTATCTGGCTGCCACGCTTGAATGTTTGCAAGCGCGGCCAAGCTAAGCAGGCTGAATTGTGCAGCAATGCAAACTGCATAACCTGGCCAAATTTCACGGATGTACAAGAAACCACGGGGGATTTAAAAGGAGATGTTCACCCGGAACAGCCGGAGGCCTGCCGGCAGCAAGATTCCGGAATTCTTCCTGAGAAGCCTTGAAAGCAGTGAAACGCTCCTATGTTGCAATAACTCAGAACCTCATTCTCAGTGTTCCCGGCAGAGGTCATTCGGCTGAACACAACCGTGGACTAATTAGAGCCAGATGTAGTCAGTGCCGTCCATAGTGCTGGATGGACAGTGGCGCCATGCCAAACAACTGAGCTCTAGTTTTCAACAGTTTCACAAAGTGCCCTAAGTTGAGATTCAACTTACTGCGCCGATTGAGTAGAGTGCAGCCGTCAAAGATGGAATCAGTAGCACTCAGGTGAGAAGAACGGGAAGCAGATATACCCAGTCCGCTGGCAGTGTCCTACGGGGACCAGCCTATCTGGCTGCGACACGTGAATGTTTGCAACCGCGGCCGAGCTAGGCAGGCACAATTGTGCAGCAATGCAAACTGCATAACCTGGCCAAATATCACGGGTGTACAAGAAACCACGGGGGATTTACAATTAGATGTGCACCCGGAACTGCCGGAGGCCTGACAGCAGCAAGATTCCGGAATTCTTCCTGAGAAGCCATGAAAGCAGTGAAACGCTCCTATGTTGCAATAACTCAGAACATCATTCTGAGTGTCCCCGGCCAAGGTCATTCGGCTGAACACAACCGTGGACTAATTAGAGCCAGATGTAGGCAGTGCCGTCCATAGTGCTGGATGGACAGTGGTGGCGTGCCAAACAACTGAGCGCTAGTTCTCAACAGTTTCACAAAGTGCCATAAGTTGAGGTTCAACTTACGGCTCCGGTTGAGTAGAGTGTAGCGGTCAAAGCTGGAATCAGTAGCACTCAGGTGAGAAGAACGTGAAGCAGATATAGATAGTCCGCTGGCAGTGTCCTACGGGGACCAGCCTATCTGGCTGCCACGCTTAAATGTTTGCAAGCGCGGCCGAGCTAAGCAGGCTGAATTGTGCAGCAATGCAAACTGCATAACCTGGCCAAATTTCACGGATGTACAAGAAACCACGGGGGATTTACAAGGAGATGTTCACCCGGAACAGCCGGAGGCCTGCCGGCAGCAAGATTCCGGAATTCTTCCTGAGAAGCCTTGAAAGCAGTGAAACGCTCCTATGTTGCAATAACTCAGAACCTCATTCTCAGTGTTCCCGGCAGAGGTCATTCGGCTGAACACAACCGTGGACTAATTAGAGCCAGATGTAGTCAGTGCCGTCCATAGTGCTGGATGGACAGTGGTGGCGTGCCAAACAACTGAGCTCTAGTTCTCATCACTTTCACAAAATTCCATAAGTTGAGGTTCAACTTACTGCTCCGGTTGAGTAGAGTGTAGCCGTCAAAGGTGGAATCAGTAGCACTCAGGTTCGAAGAACGGGAAGCAGATATACCCAGTCCGCTGGCAGTGTCCTACGGGGACCAGCCTATCTGTCTGCCATGCCTGAATGTTTGCAAACGCGGCCGAGCTAGGCAGGCGCAATTGTGCAGCAATGCAAACTGCATAACCTGGCCAAATTTCACGGGTGTACAAGAAACCACGGGGGATTGACAAGGAGAGGTTCACCCGGAACTGCCGGAGGAATGGCGGCAGCAAGATTCCGTAATTCTTCCTGAGAACCCTTGAAAGCAGTGAAACGCTCCTATGTTGCAATAACTCAGAACATCATTCTGAGTGTCCCCGGCCGAGGTCATTCGGCTGAACACAACCGTGGACTAATTAGAGCCAGACGTAGGCAGTGCCGTCCATAGTGCTGGATGTACAGTGGTGGCGTGCCAAACAACTGAGCTCTAGTTCTCAACAGTTTCACAAAGTGCCCTATGTTGAGGTTCAACTTACGGCTCCGGTTGAGTAGAGTGTAGCGGTCAAAGCTGGAATCAGTAGCACTCAGGTGAGAAGAACGGGAAGCAGATAGATCTAGTCTTCTGGCAGTGTCCTACGGGGACTAGCCTATCTGGCTGCCACGCCTGAATCTTTGCAAGCGCGGCCGAGCTAAGCAGGCGAAATTGTGCAGCAATGCAAACAGTATAACCTGGCCAAATTTCACGGGTGTACAAGAAACCACGGGGGATTTACAAGGAGATGTTCACCCGGAACAGCCGGAGGCCTGCCGGCAGCAAGATTCCGGAATTCTTCCTGAGAAGCCTTGAAAGCAGTGAAACGCTCTTATGTTGCAATAACTCAGAAACTCATTCTGAGTGTTCCCGGCAGAGGTCATTCGGCTGAACACAACCGTGGACTAATTAGAGCCAGATGTAAGCAGTGCCGTCCATAGTGCTAGATGGACAGTGGTGGCGTGCCAAACAACTGAGCTCTAGTTCTCATCACTTTCACAAAGTGCCATAAGTTGAGGTTCAACTTACGGCTCCGGTTAAGTAGAGTGTAGCCGTCAAAGCTGGAATCAGTAGCACTCAGGTGAGAAGAACGGGAAGCAGATATAGCCAGTCCATTGGCAGTGTCCTTCGGGGACCAGCCTATCTGGCTGCCACGCCTGAATGTTTGCAACCGCGACCGAGCTAGGCAGGCGCAATTGTGCAGCAATGCAAACTGCATAACCTGGCCAAATTTCACGGGTGTACAAGAAACCCCTGGGGATTTACAAGGAGATGTTCACCCGGAACAGCCAGACGCCGGCGGGCAGCAAGATTCCGGAACTCTTCCTGAGAAGCCTTGTAAGCAGGGAAAAGATCCTATGTTGCAATAACTCAGAACCTCATTCTGAGTGTTGCCGGCAGAGGTCATTCGGCTGAACACAACCATGGACTAATTAGAGCCAGATGTAGGCAGTGCCGTCCATAGTGCTGGATGGACAGTGGTGGCGTGCCAAACAACTGAGCTCTAGTTCTCAACAGTTTCACAAAGTGCCATGAGTTGAGGTTCAACTTATTGTTCCGGTTGAGTAGAGTGTAGCCGTCAAAGGTGGAATCAGTAGCACTCAGGTGAGAAGAACGGGAAGCAGATATACCCAGTCCGCTGGCAGTGTCCTACGGGGACCAGCCTATCTGGCTGCCACGCCTGAATGTTTGCAACCGCGGCCGAGCTAGGCAGGCGCAATTGTGCAGCAATGCAAACTGCATAACCTGGCCAAATTTCACGGATGTACAAGAAACCACGGGGGATTTACAAGATGTTCACCCTGAAGAGCCGGAGGCCTGGCGGCAGCAAGATTCCGGAATTCTTCCTGAGAAGCCTTGAAAGCAGTGAAACGCTCCTATGTTGCAATAACTCAGAACCTCATTCTGAGTGTTCCCGGCAGAGGTCATTCGGCTGAACACAACCGTGGACTAATTAGAGCCAGATGTAGGCAGTGCCGTCCATAGTGCTGGATGGACAGTGGTGGCGTGCCAAACAACTGATCTCTAGTTCTCATCACTTTCACAAAGTGCCATAAGTTGAGGTTCAACTTACTGCGCCGATTGAGTAGAGTGTAGCCGTCAAAGCTGGAATCAGTAGCACTCAGGTGAGAAGAACGGGAAGCAGATATACCCAGTCCGCTGGCAGCGTCCTACGGGGACCAGCCTTTCTGGCTGCGACACGTGAATGTTTGCAACCGCGGCCGAGCTAGGCAGGCACAATTGTGCAGCAATGCAAACTGCATAACCTGGCCAAATATCACGGGTGTACAAGAAACCACGGGGGATTTACAAGGAGATGTTCACCCGGAACTGCCGGAGGCCTGCCCGCAGCAAGATTCCGGAATTCTTCCTGAGAAGCCTTGAAAGCAGTGAAACGCTCCTATGTTGCAATAACTCAGAACATCATTCTGAGTGTCCCCGGCCAAGGTCATTCGGCTGAACACAACCGTGGACTAATTAGAGCCAGATGTAGGCAGTGCCGTCCATAGTGCTGGATGGACAGTGGTGGCGTGCCAAACAACTGAGCTCTAGTTCTCAACAGTTTCACAAATTGCCGTAAGTTGAGGTTCAACTTACGGCTCCGGTTGAGTAGAGTGTAGCCGTCAAAGGTGGAATCAGTAGCACTCAGGTGAGAAGAACGGGAAGCAGATATACCCAGTCTGCTGGCAGTGTCCTACGGGGACCAGCCTATCTGGCTGCCACGCCTGAATGTTTGCAACCGCATCCGAGTTAGGCAGGCGCAATTGTGCAGCAATGCGAACTGCATAACCTGGCCAAATATCACGGATGTACAAGAAACCACGGGAAATTTACAAGGAGATGTTCACCCGGAACAGCCGGAGGCCTGCCGGCAGCAAGATTCCGGAATTCTTCCTGAGAAGCCTTGAAAGCAGTGAAACCCTCCTATGTTGCAATAACTCAGAACCTCATTATGAGTGTTCCGGCAGAAATCATTCGGCTGAACACAACCGTGGACTAATTAGAGCCAGATGTAAGCAGTGCCGTCCATAGTGCTGGATGGACAGTGGTGGCGTGCCAAACAACTGAGCTCTAGTTCTCATCACTTTCACAAAGTGCCATAAGTTGAGGTTCAACTTACGGCTCCGGTTAAGTAGAGTGTAGCCGTCAAAGCTGGAATCAGTAGCACTCAGGTGAGAAGAACGGGAAGCAGAGATACCCAGTCCATTGGCACTGTCCTACGGGGACCAGCCTATCTGGCTGCCACGCCTGAATGTTTGCAACCGCGGCCGAGCTAGGCAGGCGCAATTGTGCAGCAATGAAAACTGCATAACCTGGCCAAATTTCACGGGTGTACAAGAAACCACGGGGGATTTACAAGGAGATGTTCACCCGGAACAGCCGGAGGCCTGCCGGCAGCAAGATTCCGGAATTCTTCCTGAGAAGCCTTGAAAGCAGTGAAACGCTCCTATGTTGCAATAACTCAGAACCTCATTCTGAGTGTTGCCGGCAGAGGTCATTCGGCTGAACACAACCATGGACTAATTAGAGCCAGATGTAGGCAGTGCCGTCCAGAGTGCTGGATGGACAGTGGTGGCGTGCCAAACAACTGAGCTCTAGTTCTCAACAGTTTCACAAAGTGCCATGAGTTGAGGTTCAACTTATTGTTCCGGTTGAGTAGAGTGTAGCCGTCAAAGATGGAATCAGTAGCACTCAGGTGAGAAGAACGGGAAGCAGATATACCCAGTCCGCTGGCAGTGTCCTACGGGGACCAGCCTATCTGGCTGCCACGCCTGAATGTTTGCAACCGCGGCCGAGGTAGGCAGGCGCAATTGTGCAGCAATGCAAACTGCATAACCTGGCCAAATTTCACGGATGTACAAGAAACCACGGGGGATTTACAAGATGTTCACCCTGAAGAGCCGGAGGCCTGCCGGCAGCAAGATTCCGGAATTCTTCCTGAGAAGCCTTGAAAGCAGTGAAACGCTCCTATGTTGCAATAACTCAGAACCTCATTCTGAGTGTTGCCGGCAGAGGTCATTCGGCTGAACACAACCATGGACTAATTAGAGCCAGATGTAGGGAGTGCCGTCCATAGTGCTGGATGGACAGTGGTGGCGTGCCAAACAACTGATCTCTAGTTCACATCACTTTCACAAAGTGCCATAAGTTGAGGTTCAACTTACTGCGCCGATTGAGTAGAGTGTAGCCGTCAAAGATGGAATCAGTAGCACTCAGGTGAGAAGAACGGGAAGCAGATATACCCAGTCCGCTGGCAGTGTCCTACGGGGACTAGCCTTTCTGGCTGCGACACGTGAATGTTTGCAACCGCGGCCGAGCTAGGCAGGCACAATTGTGCAGCAATTCAAACTGCATAACCTAGACAGATTTCACGGGTGTACAAGAAACCACGGGGGATTTACAAGGAGATGTTCACCCGGAACTGCCGGAGGCATGCCGGCAGCAAGATTCCGGAATTCTTCCTGAGAAGCCTTGAAAGCAGTGAAACGCTCCTATGTTGCAATAACTCAGAACATCATTCTGAGTGTTCCCCGCAGAGGTCATTCGTCTGCACACAACCGTCGACTAATTAGAGCCAGATGTAGGCAGTGCAGTCCATAGTGCTGGATGGACAGTGGTGGCGTGCCAAACAACTGAGCTCTAGTTCTCATCACTTTCACAAAGTGCCCCAAGTTGAAGTTCAACTTACTGCTCCGGTTGAGTAGAGTGTAGCCGTCAAACCTGGAATCAGTAGCACTCAGGTGAGAAGAATGGGAAGCAGATATACCCAGTCCGCTGGCAGTGTCCTACGGGGACCAGCCTATCTGGCTGCCACGCCTGCATATTTGCAACCGTGGCCGAGCTAGGCAGGCGCAATTGTGCAGCAATGCAAACTGCATAACCTGGCCAAATTTCACGGGTGTACAAGAAACCACGGGGGATTTACAAGGAGATGTTCACCCGGAACAGCCGGAGGCCAGCTGGCAGCAAGGTTCCGGAATTCTTCCTGAGAAGCCTTGAAAGCAGTGAAACGCTCCTATGTTGCAATAACTCAGAACATCATTCTGAGTGTTCCCGGCAGAGGTCATTCGGCTGAACACAACCATGGACTAATTAGAGCCAGATGTAGGCAGTGCCGTCCATAGTGCTGGATGGACAGTGGTGGCGTGCCAAACAACTGAGCTCTAGTTCTCATCACTTTCACAAAGTGCCATAAGTTGAGGTTCAACTTACTGCTCCCGTTGAGTAGAGTGTAGCCGTCAAAGCTGGAATCAGTAGCACTCAGGTGAGAAGAACGGGAAGCAGATATACCCAGTCCGCTGGCAGTGTCCTACGGGGACCAGCCTATCTGGCTGCCACGCCTGAATCTTTGCAACCGCGGCGGAGCTAGGCAGGCGTAATTGTGCAGCACTGCAAACTGCATAACCTGGTCCAATTTCAAGGGTGTACAAGAAACCACGGGGGATTTACAAGGAGATGTTCACCCGGAACTGCCGGAGGCCTGCCGGCAGTAAGAGTCCGGAATTCTTCCTGAGAAGCCTTGAAAGCAGTGAAACGCTCCTATGTTGCAATAACTCAGAACCTCATTCTGAGTGTTCCCGGCAGAGGTCATTCGGCTGAACACAACCATGGACTAATTAGAGCCAGATGTAGGCAGTGCCGTCCATAGTGCTGGATGGACAGTGGTGGCGTGCCAAACAACTGAGCTCTAGTTCTCAACAGTTTCACAAAGTGCCCTAAGTTGAGGTTCAACTTACGGCTCCGGTTGAGTAGAGTGTAGCGGTCAAAGCTGGAATCAGTAGCACTCAGGTGAGAAGAACGTGAAGGAGATATAGCCAGTCCGCTGGCAGTGTCCTACGGGGACCAGCCTATCTGGCTGCCACGCCTGAATATTTGCAACCGCGGTGGAGGTAGGCAGGCGCAATTGTGCAGCAATGCAAACTGCATAACCTGGCCAAATTTCACGGATGTACAAGAAACCACGGGGGATTTACAAGGAGATGTTCACCCGGAAGAGCCGGAGGCCTGCCGGCAGCAAGATTCCGGAATTCTTCCTGAGAAGCCTTGAAAGCAGTGAAACGCTCCTATGTTGCAATAACTCAGAACCTCATTCTGAGTGTTCCCGGCAGAGGTCATTCAGCTGAACACAACCGTGGACTAATTAAAGCCAGATGTAGGCAGTGCCGTCCATAGTGCTGGATGGACAGTGGTGGCATGCCAAACAACTGAGCTCTAGTTTTCAACAGTTTCACAAAGTGCCCTAAGTTGAGGTTCAACTTACGGCTCCGGTTGAGTAGAGTGTAGCGGTCATAGCTGGAATCAGTAGCACTCAGGTTAGAAGAACGTGAAGCAGATATAGCCAGTCCGCTGGCAGTGTCCTACGGGGACTAGCCTATCTGGCTGCCACGCCTGAATGTTTGCAAGCGCGGTCGAGCTAAACAGGCGGAATTGTGCAGCAATGCAAACTGTATAACCTGGCCAAATTTCAAGGGTGTACAAGAAACCACATGGGATATACAAGGAGATGTTCACCCGGAACAGCCGGAGGCCTGCGGCAGCAAGATTCCAGAATTCTTCCTGAGAAGCCTTGAAAGCAGTAGGCGCTCCTATGTTGCAATAACTCAGAACCTCATTCTGAGTGTTCCAGGCAGAGGTCATTCGTCTGAACACAACCGTGGACTAATTAGAGCCAGATGTAGGCAGTGCCGTCCATAGGGCTGGATGGAGAGTGGGCGCGTGCCAAACAACTGAGCTCTAGTTCTCAACAGTTTCACAAAGTGCCATAAGTTGAGGTTCAACTTACTGCTCCGGTTGAGTAGAGTGTAGTCGTCAAAGCTGGAATCACTAGCACTCAGGTGAGAAGAACGGGAAGCAGATATACCCAGTCCGCTGGCATTGTCCTACGGGGACCAGCCTATCTGGCTGCCACGCCTGAATGTTTGCAACCCCGGCCGAGGTAGGCAGGCGCAATTGTGCAGCAATGCAAACTGCATAAGCTGGCCAAATTTCACCGATGTACAAGAAACCACGGGGGATTTACAAGATGTTCACCCGGAAGAGCCGGAGGCCTGCCGGCAGCAAGATTCCGGAATTCTTCCTGAGAAGCCTTGAAAGCAGTGAAACGCTCCTATGTTGCAATAACTCAGAACCTCATTCTGAGTGTTCCCGGCAGAGGTCATTCGGCTGAACACAACCGTGGACTAATTAGAGCCAGATGTAGGCAGTGCCGTCCATAGGGCTGGATGGACAGTGGTGGCGTGCCAAACAACTGAGCTCTAGTTCTAATCACTTTCACAAAGTGCCATAAGTTGAGGTTCAACTTACTGCTCCGGTTGAGTAGAGTGTAGCCGTCAAAGCTGGAATCAGTAGCACTCAGGTGAGAAGAACGGGAAGCAGATATACCCAGTCCGCTGCCAGTGTCCTACGGGGACCAGCCTATCTGGCTGCCACGCCTGAATGTTTGCAACCGCGGCCGAGGTAGGCAGGCGCAATTGTGCAGCAATGCAAACTGCATAACCTGGCCAAATTTCACGGATGTACAAGAAACCACGGGGGATTTACACGGAGATGTTCACCAGGAAGAGCCGGAGGCCTGCCGGCAGCAAGATTCCGGAATTCTTCCTGAGAAGCCTTGAAAGCAGTGAAACGCTCCTATGTTGCAATAACTCAGAACCTCATTCTGAGTGTTCCCGGCAGAGATCATTCAGCTGAACACAACCATGGACTAATTAGAGCCAGATGTAGGCAGTGCCGTCCATAGTGCTGGATGGACAGTGGTGGCGTGCCAAACAACTGAGCTCTAGTTCTCCACTGTTTCACAAAGTGCCATGAGTAGAGGTTCAACTTACTGCTCCGGTTGAGTAGAGTGTAGCCCTCAAAGCTGGAATCAGTAGCACTCAGGTGAGAAGAACGTGAAGCAGATATAGCAAGTCCGCTGGCAGTGTCCTACGGGGACTAGCCTATCTGGCTGCCACGCCTGAATGTTTGCAAGCGCGGCCGAGCTAAGCAGGTGGAATTGTGCAGCAATGCAAACTGTATAACCTGGTCAAATTTCAAGGGTGTACAAGAAACCACGGGGGATTTACAATGAGATGTTCACCCGGAACTGCCGGAGGCCTGCCGGCAGCAAGATTCCGGAATTCTTCCTGAGAAGCCTTGAAAGCAGTGAAACGCTCCTATGTTGCAATAACTCAGAACCTCATTCTGAGTGTTCCCGGCAGAGGTCATTCGGCTGAACACAACCGTGGACTAATTAGAGCCAGATGTAGTCAGGGCCGTCCATAGTGCTGGATGCACAGTGGTGGCGTGCCAAACAACTGAGCTCTAGTTCTCAACAGTTTCACAAAGTTCCCTAAGTTGAGGTTCAACTTATGGATCCGGTTGAGTAGAGTGTAGCGGTCAAAGCTGGAATCAGTAGAACTCAGGTGAGAAGAACGTGAAGCAGATATAGCCAGTCCGCTGGCAGTGTCCTACGGGGACTAGCCTATCTGGCTGCCACGCCTGAATGTTTGCAACCCCGGCCGAGCTAGGCAGGCGCAATTGTGCAGCAATGCAAACTGCATAACCTGGCCAAATTTCACGGGTGTACAAGAAACCACGGGGGATTTACAAGGAGATGTTCACCCGGAACAGCCGGACGCCGGCGGGCAGCAAGATTCCGGAACTCTTCCTGAGAAGCCTTGAAAGTAGTGAAACGCACCTATGTTGCAATAACTCAGAACCTCATTCTGAGTGTTCCCGACAGAGGTCATTTGACTGAACACAACCGTGGACTAATTAGAGCCAGATGTAGGCAGTGCCGTCCATAGTGCTGGATGGACAGTGGTGGCGTGCCAAACAACTGAGCTCTAGTTCTCATCACTTTCACAAAATGCCATAAGTTGAGGTTCAACTTACTGCTCCGGTTGAGTAGAGTTTAGCGGTCAAAGCTGGAATCAGTAGCACTCAGGTGAGAAGAACGGGAAGCAGATATACCCAGTCCGCTGGCAGTGTCCTACGGGGACCAGCCCATCTGGCTGCCACGCCTGAAGATTTGCAAACGAGGCCGAGATAGGCAGGCGCAATTGTGCAGCAATGCAAACTGCATAACCTGGCCAGATTTCAAGGGTGTACAAGAAACCACGGGGGATTTACAAGGAGATGTTCACCCGGAACAGCCGGACGCCGGCGGGCAGCAAAATTCCGGAACTCTTCCTGAGAAGCCTTGAAAGCAGTGAAACGCTCCTATGTTGCAATAACTCAGAACTTCATTCTGAGTGTTCCCGGCAGAGGTCATTCGGCTGAACACAACCGTGGACTAATTAGAGCCAGATGTAGGCAGTGCCATCCATAGTGCTGGATGGACAGTGGTGGCGTGCCAAACTACTGATCTCTAGTTCTCAACACTTTCACAAAGTGCCATAAGTTGAGGTTCAACTTACTGGTCAGGTTGAGTAGAGTGTAGCCGTCAAAGCTGGAATCAGTAGCACTCAGGTGAGAAGAACGGGAAGCAGATATACCCGGTCCGCTGGCAGTGTCCTATGAGGACCAGCCTATCAGGCTGCCACGCCTGAATGTTTGCAACCGCGGCCGAGCTAGGCAGGCACAATTGTGCAGCAATGCAAACTGCACAACCTGGCCAAATTTCACGGGTGTACAAGAAACCACGGGGGATTTACAAAGAGATGTTCACCCGGAAGAGCCGGAGGCCTGCCGGCAGCAAGATTCCGGAATTCTGCCTGAGAAGCCTTGAAAGCAGTGAAACGCTCTTATGTTGCAATAACTCAGAACCTCATTCTGAGTGTTCCCGGCAGAGGTCATTCGGCTGAACACAACCGTGGACTAATTAGAGCCAGATGTAGGCAGTGCCGTCCATAGTGCTAAATGGACAGTGGTGGCGTGCCAAACAACTGAGCTCTAGTTCTCATCACTTTCACAAAGTGCCATACGTAGAGGTTAAACTTACTGCTCCGGTTGAGTAGAGTGTAGCCGTCAAAGCTGGAATCAGTAGCACTCAGGTGAGAAGAACGGGAAGCAGATATACCCAGTCCATTGGCAGTGTCCTACGGGGACCAGCCTATCTGGCTGCCACGCCTGAATGTTTGCAACCGCGGCCGAGCTAAGCAGGCGCAATTGTGCAGCAATGCAAACTGCATAACCTGACCAAATTTCACGGGTGTACAAGAAACCACGGGGGATTTACAAGGAGATGTTCACCCGGAAGAGCCGGAGGCCTGCCGGCAGCAAGATTTCGGAAATCGTCCTGAGAAGCCTTGAAAGCAGTGAAACGCTCCTATGTTGCAATAACTTAAAACCTCATTCTGAGTGTTCCCGGCAGAGGTCATTCAGCTGAACACAACCGTGGACTAATTAGAGCCAGATGTAGGCAGTGCCGTCCATAGTGCTGGATGGACAGTGGCGCCATGCCAAACAACTGAGCTCTAGTTTTCAACAGTTTCACAAAGTGCCCTAAGTTGAGGTTCAACTTACTGCGCCGATTGAGTAGAGTGCAGCCGTCTAAGATGGAATCAGTAGCACTCAGGTGAGAAGAACGGGAAGCAGATATACCCAGTCCGCTGGCAGTGTCCTACGGGGACCAGCCTATCTGGCTGCGACACGTGAATGTTTGCAACCGCGGCCGAGCTAGGCAGGCACAATTGTGCACCAATGCAAACTGCATAACCTGGCCAAATATCACGGGTGTACAAGAAACCACGGGGGATTTACAATTAGATGTTCACCCGGAACTGCCGGAGGCCTGACGGCAGCAAGATTCCGGAATTCTTCCTGAGAAGCCATGAAGGCAGTGAAACGCTCCTATGTTGCAATAACTCAGAACATCATTCTGAGTGTCCCCGGCCAAGGTCATTCGGCTGAACACAACCGTGGACTAATTAGAGCCAGATGTAGGCAGTGCCGTCCATAGTGCTGGATGGACAGTGGTGGCGTGCCAAACAACTGAGCTCTAGTTCTCAACAGTTTCACAAAGTGCCCTAAGTTGAGGTTCAACTTACGGCTCCGGTTGAGTAGAGTGTAGCGGTCAAAGCTGGAATAAGTAGCACTCAGGTGAGAAGAACGTGAAGCAGATATAGCTAGTCCGCTGGCAGTGTCCTACGGGGACCAGCCTATCTGGCTGCCACGCTTGAATGTTTGCAAGCGCGGCCAAGCTAAGCAGGCTGAATTGTGCAGCAATGCAAACTGCATAACCTGGCCAAATTTCACGGATGTACAAGAAACCACGGGGGATTTAAAAGGAGATGTTCACCCGGAACAGCCGGAGGCCTGCCGGCAGCAAGATTCCGGAATTCTTCCTGAGAAGCCTTGAAAGCAGTGAAACGCTCCTATGTTGCAATAACTCAGAACCTCATTCTCAGTGTTCCCGGCAGAGGTCATTCGGCTGAACACAACCGTGGACTAATTAGAGCCAGATGTAGTCAGTGCCGTCCATAGTGCTGGATGGACAGTGGCGCCATGCCAAACAACTGAGCTCTAGTTTTCAACAGTTTCACAAAGTGCCCTAAGTTGAGATTCAACTTACTGCGCCGATTGAGTAGAGTGCAGCCGTCAAAGATGGAATCAGTAGCACTCAGGTGAGAAGAACGGGAAGCAGATATACCCAGTCCGCTGGCAGTGTCCTACGGGGACCAGCCTATCTGGCTGCGACACGTGAATGTTTGCAACCGCGGCCGAGCTAGGCAGGCACAATTGTGCAGCAATGCAAACTGCATAACCTGGCCAAATATCACGGGTGTACAAGAAACCACGGGGGATTTACAATTAGATGTTCACCCGGAACTGCCGGAGGCCTGACAGCAGCAAGAGTCCGGAATTCTTCCTGAGAAGCCATGAAAGCAGTGAAACGCTCCTATGTTGCAATAACTCAGAACATCATTCTGAGTGTCCCCGGCCAAGGTCATTCGGCTGAACACAACCGTGGACTAATTAGAGCCAGATGTAGGCAGTGCCGTCCATAGTGCTGGATGGACAGTGGTGGCGTGCCAAACAACTGAGCGCTAGTTCTCAACAGTTTCACAAAGTGCCCTAAGTTGAGGTTCAACTTACGGCTCCGGTTGAGTAGAGTGTAGCGGTCAAAGCTGGAATCAGTAGCACTCAGGTGAGAAGAACGTGAAGCAGATATAGATAGTCCGCTGGCAGTGTCCTACGGGGACCAGCCTATCTGGCTGCCACGCTTGAATGTTTGCAAGCGCGGCCGAGCTAAGCAGGCTGAATTGTGCAGCAATGCAAACTGCATAACCTGGCCAAATTTCACGGATGTACAAGAAACCACGGGGGATTTACAAGGAGATGTTCACCCGGAACAGCCGGAGGCCTGCCGGCAGCAAGATTCCGTAATTCTTCCTGAGAAGCCTTGAAAGCAGTGAAACGCTCCTATGTTGCAATAACTCAGAACATCATTCTGAGTGTCCCCGGCCGAGGTCATTCGGCTGAACACAACCGTGGACTAATTAGAGCCAGACGTAGGCAGTGCCGTCCATAGTGCTGGATGTACAGTGGTGGCGTGCCAAACAACTGAGCTCTAGTTCTCAACAGTTTCACAAAGTGCCCTATGTTGAGGTTCAACTTACGGCTCCGGTTGAGTAGAGTGTAGCGGTCAAAGCTGGAATCAGTAGCACTCAGGTGAGAAGAACGGGAAGCAGATAGATCTAGTCTTCTGGCAGTGTCCTACGGGGACTAGCCTATCTGGCTGCCACGCCTGAATGTTTGCAAGCGCGGCCGAGCTAAGCAGGCGAAATTGTGCAGCAATGCAAACTGTATAACCTGGCCAAATTTCACGGGTGTACAAGAAACCACGGGGGATTTACAAGGAGATGTTCACCCGGAACAGCCGGAGGCCTGCCGGCAGCAAGATTCCGGAATTCTTCCTGAGAAGCCTTGAAAGCAGTGAAACGCTCTTATGTTGCAATAACTCAGAAACTCATTCTGAGTGTTCCCGGCAGAGGTCATTCGGCTGAACACAACCGTGGACTAATTAGAGCCAGATGTAAGCAGTGCCGTCCATAGTGCTAGATGGACAGTGGTGGCGTGCCAAACAACTGAGCTCTAGTTCTCATCACTTTCACAAAGTGCCATAAGTTGAGGTTCAACTTACGGCTCCGGTTAAGTAGAGTGTAGCCGTCAAAGCTGGAATCAGTAGCACTCAGGTGAGAAGAACGGGAAGCAGATATAGCCAGTCCATTGGCAGTGTCCTTCGGGGACCAGCCTATCTGGCTGCCACGCCTGAATGTTTGCAACCGCGGCCGAGCTAGGCAGGCGCAATTGTGCAGCAATGCAAACTGCATAACCTGGCCAAATTTCACGGGTGTACAAGAAACCCCTGGGGATTTACAAGGAGATGTTCACCCGGAACAGCCAGACGCCGGCGGGCAGCAAGATTCCGGAACTCTTCCTGAGAAGCCTTGTAAGCAGGGAAAAGATCCTATGTTGCAATAACTCAGAACCTCATTCTGAGTGTTGCCGGCAGAGGTCATTCGGCTGAACACAACCATGGACTAATTAGAGCCAGATGTAGGCAGTGCCGTCCATAGTGCTGGATGGACAGTGGTGGCGTGCCAAACAACTGAGCTCTAGTTCTCAACAGTTTCACAAAGTGCCATGAGTTGAGGTTCAACTTATTGTTCCGGTTGAGTAGAGTGTAGCCGTCAAAGGTGGAATCAGTAGCACTCAGGTGAGAAGAACGGGAAGCAGATATACCCAGTCCGCTGGCAGTGTCCTACGGGGACCAGCCTATCTGGCTGCCACGCCTGAATGTTTGCAACCGCGGCCGAGCTAGGCAGGCGCAATTGTGCAGCAATGCAAACTGCATAACCTGGCCAAATTTCACGAATGCACAAGAAACCACGGGGGATTTACAAGATGTTCACCCTGAAGAGCCGGAGGCCTGGCGGCAGCAAGATTCCGGAATTCTTCCTGAGAAGCCTTGAAAGCAGTGAAACGCTCCTATGTTGCAATAACTCAGAACCTCATTCTGAGTGTTCCCGGCAGAGGTCATTCGGCTGAACACAACCGTGGACTAATTAGAGCCAGATGTAGGCGTGCCGTCCATAGTGCTGGATGGACAGTGGTGGCGTGCCAAACAACTGATCTCTAGTTCTCATCACTTTCACAAAGTGCCATAAGTTGAGGTTCAACTTACTGCGCCGATTGAGTAGAGTGTAGCCGTCAAAGCTGGAATCAGTAGCACTCAGGTGAGAAGAACGGGAAGCAGATATACCCAGTCCGCTGGCAGCGTCCTACGGGGACCAGCCTTTCTGGCTGCGACACGTGAATGTTTGCAACCGCGGCCGAGCTAGGCAGGCACAATTGTGCAGCAATGCAAACTGCATAACCTGGCCAAATATCACGGGTGTACAAGAAACCACGGGGGATTTACAAGGAGATGTTCACCCGGAACTGCCGGAGGCCTGCCCGCAGCAAGATTCCGGAATTCTTCCTGAGAAGCCTTGAAAGCAGTGAAACGCTCCTATGTTGCAATAACTCAGAACATCATTCTGAGTGTCCCCGGCCAAGGTCATTCGGCTGAACACAACCGTGGACTAATTAGAGCCAGATGTAGGCAGTGCCGTCCATAGTGCTGGATGGACAGTGGTGGCGTGCCAAACAACTGAGCTCTAGTTCTCAACAGTTTCACAAAGTGCCGTAAGTTGAGGTTCAACTTACGGCTCCGGTTGAGTAGAGTGTAGCCGTCAAAGGTGGAATCAGTAGCACTCAGGTGAGAAGAACGGGAAGCAGATATACCCAGTCTGCTGGCAGTGTCCTACGGGGACCAGCCTATCTGGCTGCCACGCCTGAATGTTTGCAACCGCATCCGAGTTAGGCAGGCGCAATTGTGCAGCAATGCGAACTGCATAACCTGGCCAAATATCACGGATGTACAAGAAACCACGGGAAATTTACAAGGAGATGTTCACCCGGAACAGCCGGAGGCCTGCCGGCAGCAAGATTCCGGAATTCTTCCTGAGAAGCCTTGAAAGCAGTGAAACGCTCCTATGTTGCAATAACTCAGAACCTCATTATGAGTGTTCCGGCAGAAATCATTCGGCTGAACACAACCGTGGACTAATTAGAGCCAGATGTAAGCAGTGCCGTCCATAGTGCTGGATGGACAGTGGTGGCGTGCCAAACAACTGAGCTCTAGTACTCATCACTTTCACAAAGTGCCATAAGTTGAGGTTCAACTTACGGCTCCGGTTAAGTAGAGTGTAGCCGTCAAAGCTGGAATCAGTAGCACTCAGGTGAGAAGAACGGGAAGCAGAGATACCCAGTCCATTGGCACTGTCCTACGGGGACCAGCCTATCTGGCTGCCACGCCTGAATGTTTGCAACCGCGGCCGAGGTAGGCAGGCGCAATTGTGCAGCAATGAAAACTGCATAACCTGGCCAAATTTCACGGGTGTACAAGAAACCACGGGGGATTTACAAGGAGATGTTCACCCGGAAGAGCCTGAGGCCTGCCGGCAGCAAGATTCCGGAATTCTTCCTGAGAAGCCTTGAAAGCAGTGAAACGCTCCTATGTTGCAATAACTCAGAACCTCATTCTGAGTGTTGCCGGCAGAGGTCATTCGGCTGAACACAACCATGGACTAATTAGAGCCAGATGTAGGCAGTGCCGTCCAGAGTGCTGGATGGACAGTGGTGGCGTGCCAAACAACTGAGCTCTAGTTCTCAACAGTTTCACAAAGTGCCATGAGTTGAGGTTCAACTTATTGTTCCGGTTGAGTAGAGTGTAGCCGTCAAAGATGGAATCAGTAGCACTCAGGTGAGAAGAACGGGAAGCAGATATACCCAGTCCGCTGGCAGTGTCCTACGGGGACCAGCCTATCTGGCTGCCACGCCTGAATGTTTGCAACCGCGGCCGAGGTAGGCAGGCGCAATTGTGCAGCAATGCAAACTGCATAACCTGGCCAAATTTCACGGATGTACAAGAAACCACGGGGGATTTACAAGATGTTCACCCGGAAGAGCCGGAGGCCTGCCGGCAGCAAGATTCCGGAATTCTTCCTGAGAAGCCTTGAAAGCAGTGAAACGCTCCTATGTTGCAATAACTCAGAACCTCATTCTGAGTGTTGCCGGCAGAGGTCATTCGGCTGAACACAACCATGGACTAATTAGAGCCAGATGTAGGGAGTGCCGTCCATAGTGCTGGATGGACAGTGGTGGCGTGCCAAACAACTGATCTCTAGTTCACATCACTTTCACAAAGTGCCATAAGTTGAGGTTCAACTTACTGCGCCGATTGAGTAGAGTGTAGCCGTCAAAGTTGGAATCAGTAGCACTCAGGTGAGAAGAACGGGAAGCAGATATACCCAGTCCGCTGGCAGTGTCCTACGGGGACTAGCCTTTCTGGCTGCGACACGTGAATGTTTGCAACCGCGGCCGAGCTAGGCAGGCACAATTGTGCAGCAATTCAAACTGCATAACCTGGACAGATTTCACGGGTGTACAAGAAACCACGGGGGATTTACAAGGAGATGTTCACCCGGAACTGCCGGAGGCATGCCGGCAGCAAGATTCCGGAATTCTTCCTGAGAAGCCTTGAAAGCAGTGAAACGCTCCTATGTTGCAATAACTCAGAACATCATTCTGAGTGTTCTCCGCAGAGGTTATTCGTCTGCACACAACCGTCGACTAATTAGAGCCAGATGTAGGCAGTGCAGTCCATAGTGCTGGATGGACAGTGGTGGCGTGCCAAACAACTGAGCTCTAGTTCTCATCACTTTCACAAAGTGCCCCAAGTTGAAGTTCAACTTACTGCTCCGGTTGAGTAGAGTGTAGCCGTCAAACCTGGAATCAGTAGCACTCAGGTGAGAAGAACGGGAAGCAGATATACCCAGTCCGCTGGCAGTGTCCTACGGGGACCAGCCTATCTGGCTGCCACGCCTGCATATTTGCAACCGTGGCCGAGCTAGGCAGGCGCAATTGTGCAGCAATGCAAACTGCATAACCTGGCCAAATTTCACGGGTGTACAAGAAACCACGGGGGATTTACAAGATGTTCACCCGGAACAGCCGGAGGCCAGCTGGCAGCAAGGTTCCGGAATTCTTCCTGAGAAGCCTTGAAAGCAGTGACACGCTCCTATGTTGCAATAACTCAGAACCTCATTCTGAGTGTTCCCGGCAGAGGTCATTCGGCTGAACACAACCATGGACTAATTAGAGCCAGATGTAGGCAGTGCCGTCCATAGTGCTGGATGGACAGTGGTGGCGTGCCAAACAACTGAGCTCTAGTTCTCATCACTTTCACAAAGTGCCATAAGTTGAGGTTCAACTTACTGCTCCCGTTGAGTAGAGTGTAGCCGTCAAAGCTGGAATCAGTAGCACTCAGGTGAGAAGAACGGGAAGCAGATATACCCAGTCCGCTGGCAGTGTCCTACGGGGACCAGCCTATCTGGCTGCCACGCCTGAATGTTTGCAACCGCGGCGGAGCTAGGCAGGCGTAATTGTGCAGCACTGCAAACTGCATAACCTGGTCAAATTTCAAGGGTGTACAAGAAACCACGGGGGATTTACAAGGAGATGTTCACCCGGAACTGCCGGAGGCCTGCCGGCAGTAAGAGTCCGGAATTCTTCCTGAGAAGCCTTGAAAGCAGTGAAACGCTCCTATGTTGCAATAACTCAGAACCTCATTCTGAGTGTTCCCGGCAGAGGTCATTCGGCTGAACACAACCATGGACTAATTAGAGCCAGATGTAGGCAGTGCCGTCCATAGTGCTGGATGGACAGTGGTGGCGTGCCAAACAACTGAGCTCTAGTTCTCAACAGTTTCACAAAGTGCCCTAAGTTGAGGTTCAACTTACGGCTCCGGTTGAGTAGAGTGTAGCGGTCAAAGCTGGAATCAGTAGCACTCAGGTGAGAAGAACGTGAAGGAGATATAGCCAGTCCGCTGGCAGTGTCCTACGGGGACCAGCCTATCTGGCTGCCACGCCTGAATATTTGCAACCGCGGTGGAGGTAGGCAGGCGCAATTGTGCAGCAATGCAAACTGCATAACCTGGCCAAATTTCACGGATGTACAAGAAACCACGGGGGATTTACAAGGAGATGTTCACCCGGAAGAGCCGGAGGCCTGCCGGCAGCAAGATTCCGGAATTCTTCCTGAGAAGCCTTGAAAGCAGTGAAACGCTCCTATGTTGCAATAACTCAGAACCTCATTCTGAGTGTTCCCGGCAGAGGTCATTCAGCTGAACACAACCGTGGACTAATTAAAGCCAGATGTAGGCAGTGCCGTCCATAGTGCTGGATGGACAGTGGTGGCATGCCAAACAACTGAGCTCTAGTTTTCAACAGTTTCACAAAGTGCCCTAAGTTGAGGTTCAACTTACGGCTCCGGTTGAGTAGAGTGTAGCGGTCATAGCTGGAATCAGTAGCACTCAGGTTAGAAGAACGTGAAGCAGATATAGCCAGTCCGCTGGCAGTGTCCTACGGGGACTAGCCTATCTGGCTGCCACGCCTGAATGTTTGCAAGCGCGGTCGAGCTAAACAGGCGGAATTGTGCAGCAATGCAAACTGTATAACCTGGCCAAATTTCAAGGGTGTACAAGAAACCACATGGGATATACAAGGAGATGTTCACCCGGAACAGCCGGAGGCCTGCGGCAGCAAGATTCCAGAATTCTTCCTGAGAAGCCTTGAAAGCAGTGAGACGCTCCTATGTTGCAATAACTCAGAACCTCATTCTGAGTGTTCCAGGCAGAGGTCATTCGTCTGAACACAACCGTGGACTAATTAGAGCCAGATGTAGGCAGTGCCGTCCATAGGGCTGGATGGAGAGTGGGCGCGTGCCAAACAACTGAGCTCTAGTTCTCAACAGTTTCACAAAGTGCCATAAGTTGAGGTTCAACTTACTGCTCCGGTTGAGTAGAGTGTAGCCGTCAAAGCTGGAATCACTAGCACTCAGGTGAGAAGAACGGGAAGCAGATATACCCAGTCCGCTGGCAGTGTCCTCCGGGGACCAGCCTATCTGGCTGCCACGCCTGAATGTTTGCAACCCTGGCCGAGGTAGGCAGGCGCAATTGTGCAGCAATGCAAACTGCATAACCTGGCCAAATTTCACGGATGTACAAGAAACCACGGGGGATTTACAAGATGTTCACCCGGAAGAGCCGGAGGCCTGCCGGCAGCAAGATTCCGGAATTCTTCCTGAGAAGCCTTGAAAGCAGTGAAACGCTCCTATGTTGCAATAACTCAGAACCTCATTCTGAGTGTTCCCGGCAGAGGTCATTCGGCTGAACACAACCGTGGACTAATTAGAGCCAGATGTAGGGAGTGCCGTCCATAGTGCTGGATAGACAGTGGTGGCTTGCAAAACAACTGATCTCTAGTTCTCATCACTTTCACAAAGTGCCATAAGTTGAGGTTCAACTTACTGCGCCGATTGAGTAGAGTGTAGCCGTCAAAGATGGAATCAGTAGCACTCAGGTGAGAAGAACGGGAAGCAGATATACCCAGTCCGCTGGCAGTGTCCTACGGGGACCAGCGTATCTGGCTGCCACGCCTGAATGTTTGCAACCGCATCCGAGTTAGGCAGGCGCAATTGTGCAGCAATGCGAACTGCATAACCTGGCCAAATATCACGGATGTACAAGAAACCACGGGGGATTTACAAGGAGATGTTCACCCGGAACAGCCGGAGGCCTGCTGGCAGCAAGATTCCGGAATTCTTCCTGAGAAGCCCTGAAAGCAGTGAAACGCTCCTATGTTGCAATAACTCAGAACCTCATTCTGAGTGTTCCCGGCAGAGGTCATTCGGCTGAACACAACCGTGGACTAATTAGAGCCAGATGTAGGCAGTGCCGTCCATAGTGCTGGATGGACAGTGGTGGCGTGCCAAACAACTGAGCTCTAGTTCTCAACAGTTTCACAAAATGCCCTAAGTTGAGGTTCAACTTACTGCTCCCGTTGAGTAGAGTGTAGCGGTCAAACCTGGACTCAGTAGCACTCAGGTGAGAAGAACGGGAAGCAGATATACCCAGTCCGCTGGCAGTGTCCTACGGGGACCAGCCTATCTGGCTGAAACACCTGAATGTTTGAAACCGCGGCCGAGCTAGGCAGGCGCAATTGTGCAGCAATGCAAACTGCATAACCTAGCCAGATTTCATGGGTGTACAAGAAACCACGGGAAATTTACAAGGAGATGTTCACCCGGAACAGCCGGAGGCCTGCCGGCAGCAAGGTTCCGGAATTCTTCCTGAGAAGCCTTGAAAGCAGTGAAACGCTCCTATGTTGCAATAACTCAGAACATCATTCTGAGTGTTCCCGGCAGAGGTCATTCGGCTGAACACAACCATGGACTAATTAGAGCCAGATGTAGGCAGTGCCGTCCATAGTGCTGGATGGACAGTGGTGGCGTGCCAAACAACTGAGCTCTAGTTCTCATCACTTTCACAAAGTGCCATAAGTTGAGGTTCAACTTACTGCTCCCGTTGAGTAGAGTGTAGCCGTCAAAGCTGGAATCAGTAGCACTCAGGTGAGAAGAACGGGAAGCAGATATACCCAGTCCGCTGGCAGTGTCCTACGGGGACCAGCCTATCTGGCTGCCACGCCTGAATGTTTGCAACCGCGGCGGAGCTAGGCAGGCGTAATTGTGCAGCACTGCAAACTGCATAACCTGGTCAAATTTCAAGGGTGTACAAGAAACCACGGGGGATTTACAAGGAGATGTTCACCCGGAACTGCCGGAGGCCTGCCGGCAGTAAGAGTCCGGAGTTCTTCCTGAGAAGCCTTGAAAGCAGTGAAACGCTCCTATGTTGCAATAACTCAGAACCTCATTCTGAGTGTTCCCGGCAGAGGTCATTCGGCTGAACACAACCATGGACTAATTAGAGCCAGATGTAGGCAGTGCCGTCCATAGTGCTGGATGGACAGTGGTGGCGTGCCAAACAACTGAGCTCTAGTTCTCAACAGTTTCACAAAGTGCCCTAAGTTGAGGTTCAACTTACGGCTCCGGTTGAGTAGAGTGTAGCGGTCAAAGCTGGAATCAGTAGCACTCAGGTGAGAAGAACGTGAAGGAGATATAGCCAGTCCGCTGGCAGTGTCCTACGGGGACCAGCCTATCTGGCTGCCACGCCTGAATATTTGCAACCGCGGTGGAGGTAGGCAGGCGCAATTGTGCAGCAATGCAAACTGCATAACCTGGCCAAATTTCACGGATGTACAAGAAACCACGGGGGATTTACAAGGAGATGTTCACCCGGAAGAGCCGGAGGCCTGCCGGCAGCAAGATTCCGGAATTCTTCCTGAGAAGCCTTGAAAGCAGTGAAACGCTCCTATGTTGCAATAACTCAGAACCTCATTCTGAGTGTTCCCGGCAGAGGTCATTCAGCTGAACACAACCGTGGACTAATTAAAGCCAGATGTAGGCAGTGCCGTCCATAGTGCTGGATGGACAGTGGTGGCATGCCAAACAACTGAGCTCTAGTTTTCAACAGTTTCACAAAGTGCCCTAAGTTGAGGTTCAACTTACGGCTCCGGTTGAGTAGAGTGTAGCGGTCATAGCTGGAATCAGTAGCACTCAGGTTAGAAGAACGTGAAGCAGATATAGCCAGTCCGCTGGCAGTGTCCTACGGGGACTAGCCTATCTGGCTGCCACGCCTGAATGTTTGCAAGCGCGGTCGAGCTAAACAGGCGGAATTGTGCAGCAATGCAAACTGTATAACCTGGCCAAATTTCAAGGGTGTACAAGAAACCACATGGGATATACAAGGAGATGTTCACCCGGAACAGCCGGAGGCCTGCGGCAGCAAGATTCCAGAATTCTTCCTGAGAAGCCTTGAAAGCAGTGAGACGCTCCTATGTTGCAATAACTCAGAACCTCATTCTGAGTGTTCCAGGCAGAGGTCATTCGTCTGAACACAACCGTGGACTAATTAGAGCCAGATGTAGGCAGTGCCGTCCATAGGGCTGGATGGAGAGTGGGCACGTGCCAAACAACTGAGCTCTAGTTCTCAACAGTTTCACAAAGTGCCATAAGTTGAGGTTCAACTTACTGCTCCGGTTGAGTAGAGTGTAGCCGTCAAAGCTGGAATCACTAGCACTCAGGTGAGAAGAACGGGAAGCAGATATACCCAGTCCGCTGGCAGTGTCCTCCGGGGACCAGCCTATCTGGCTGCCACGCCTGAATGTTTGCAACCCCGGCCGAGGTAGGCAGGCGCAATTGTGCAGCAATGCAAACTGCATAACCTGGCCAAATTTCACGGATGTACAAGAAACCACGGGGGATTTACAAGATGTTCACCCGGAAGAGCCGGAGGCCTGCCGGCAGCAAGATTCCGGAATTCTTCCTGAGAAGCCTTGAAAGCAGTGAAACGCTCCTATGTTGCAATAACTCAGAACCTCATTCTGAGTGTTCCCGGCAGAGGTCATTCGGCTGAACACAACCGTGGACTAATTAGAGCCAGATGTAGGGAGTGCCGTCCATAGTGCTGGATAGACAGTGGTGGCTTGCAAAACAACTGATCTCTAGTTCTCATCACTTTCACAAAGTGCCATAAGTTGAGGTTCAACTTACTGCGCCGATTGAGTAGAGTGTAGCCGTCAAAGATGGAATCAGTAGCACTCAGGTGAGAAGAACGGGAAGCAGATATACCCAGTCCGCTGGCAGTGTCCTACGGGGACCAGCGTATCTGGCTGCCACGCCTGAATGTTTGCAACCGCATCCGAGTTAGGCAGGCGCAATTGTGCAGCAATGCGAACTGCATAACCTGGCCAAATATCACGGATGTACAAGAAACCACGGGGGATTTACAAGGAGATGTTCACCCGGAACAGCCGGAGGCCTGCTGGCAGCAAGATTCCGGAATTCTTCCTGAGAAGCCCTGAAAGCAGTGAAACGCTCCTATGTTGCAATAACTCAGAACCTCATTCTGAGTGTTCCCGGCAGAGGTCATTCGGCTGAACACAACCGTGGACTAATTAGAGCCAGATGTAGGCAGTGCCGTCCATAGTGCTGGATGGACAGTGGTGGCGTGCCAAACAACTGAGCTCTAGTTCTCAACAGTTTCACAAAATGCCCTAAGTTGAGGTTCAACTTACTGCTCCCGTTGAGTAGAGTGTAGCGGTCAAACCTGGACTCAGTAGCACTCAGGTGAGAAGAACGGGAAGCAGATATACCCAGTCCGCTGGCAGTGTCCTACGGGGACCAGCCTATCTGGCTGAAACACCTGAATGTTTGAAACCGCGGCCGAGCTAGGCAGGCGCAATTGTGCAGCAATGCAAACTGCATAACCTAGCCAGATTTCATGGGTGTACAAGAAACCACGGGAAATTTACAAGGAGATGTTCACCCGGAACAGCCGGAGGCCTGCCGGCAGCAAGATTCCGGAATTCTTCCTGAGAAGCCTTGAAAGCAGTGAAACGCTCCTATGTTGCAATAACTCAGAACCTCATTCTGAGTGTTCCGGCAGAAATTATTCGGCTGAACACAACCGTGGACTAATTAGAGCCATATGTAGGGAGTGCCGTCCATAGTGCTGGATGGAGAGTGGTGGCGTGCCAAACAACTGAGCTGTAGTTCTCAACAGTTTCACAAAGTGCCATAAGTTGAGGTTCAACTTACTGCTCCGGTTGAGTAGAGTGTAGCCGTCAAAGATGGAATCAGTAGCACTCAGGTGAGAAGAACGGGAAGCAGATATACCCAGTCCGCTGGCAGTGTCCTACGGGGACCAGCCTATCTGGCTGCGACACGTGAATGTTTGCAACCGCGGCCGAGCTAGCCAGGCACAATTGTGCAGCAATGCAAACTGCATAACCTGGCCAAATATCACGAGTGTACAAGAAACCACGGGGGATTTACAAGGAGATGTTCACCCGGAACTGCCGGAGGCCTGCCGGCAGCAAGATTCCGGAGTTCTTCCTGAGAAGCCTTGAAAGCAGTGAAACGCTCCTATGTTGCAATAACTCAGAACATCATTCTGAGTGTTCCTGGCAGAGGTCATTCGGCTGAACACAACCATGGACTAATTAGAGCCAGATGTAGGCAGTGCCGTCCATAGTGCTGGATGGAGAGTGGTGGCGTGCCAAACAACTGAGCTCTAGTTCTCATCACTTTCACAAAGTGCCATAAGTTGAGGTTCAACTTATTGCTCCGGTTGAGTAGAGTGTAGCCGTCAAAGCTGGAATCAGTAGCACTCAGGTGAGAAGAACGGGAAGCAGATATACCCAGTCCGCTGGCAGTGTCCTACGGGGACCAGCCTATCTGGCTGCCACGCCTGAATGTTTGCAACCGCGGCCGAGCTAGGCAGGCGTAATTGTGCAGCAATGCAAACTGCATAACCTGGTCAAATTTCAAGGGTATACAAGAAACCACGGGGGATTTACAAGGAGATGTTCACCCGGAACTGCCTGAGGCCTGCCGGCAGTAAGATTCCGGAATTCTTCCTGAGAAGCCTTGAAAGCAGTGAAACGCTCCTATGTTGCAATAACTCAGAACCTCATTCTGAGTGTTCCCGGCAGAGGTCATTCGGCTGAACACAACCATGGACTAATTAGAGCCAGATGTAGGCAGTGCCGTCCATAGTGCTGGATGGACAGTGGTGGCATGCCAAACAACTGAGCTCTAGTTCTCAACAGTTTCACAAAGTGCCCTAAGTTGAGGTTCAACTTACGGCTCCGGTTGAGTAGAGTGTAGCGGAAAAAGCTGGAATCAGTAGCACTCAGGGGAGAAGAACGTGAAGGAGATATAGCCAGTCCGCTGGCAGTGTCCTACGGGGACTAGCCTATCTGGCTGCCACGCCTGAATGTTTGCAACCGCGGCCGAGCTAAGCAGGCGGAATTGTGCAGCAATGCAAACTGCATAACCTGGCCAAATTTCACGGATGTACAAGAAACCACGGGGGATTTACAAGGAGATGTTCACCCGGAACAGCCGGACGCTGGCGGCAGCAAGATTCGGGAACTCTTCCTGAGAAGCCTTGAAAGCAGTGAAACGCTCGTATGTTGCTATAACTCAGAACCTCATTCTGAGTGTTCCCGGTAGAGGTCATTCGGCTGAACACAATGGACTAATTAGAACCAGATGTAGGCAGTGCCGTCCATAGTGCTGGATGGACAGTGTTGGCGTGCCAAACAACTGAGCTCTAGTTCTCAACAGTTTCACAAAGTGCCATAAGTAGAGGTTCAACTTACTGCACCGGTTGAGTAGAGTGTAGCCGTCAAAGCTGGAATCAGTAGCACTCAGGTGAGAAGAACGTGAAGCAGATATAGTCAGTCCGCTGGCAGTGTCCTACGGGGACTAGCCTATCTGGCTGCCACGCCTGAATGTTTGTAACCGCGGCCGAGGTAGGCAGTTGCAATTGTGCAGCAATGCAAACTGCATAACCTGGCCAAATTTCACGTGTGTACAAGAAACCACAGGGATTTACAAGGAGATGTTCACCCGGAACAGCCGGAGGCCTGCCGGCAGCAAGATTCCGGAATTCTTCCTGAGAAGCCTTGAAAGCAGTGAAAAGCTCCTATGTTGCAATAACTCAGAACCTCATTCTGAGTGTTCCCGGCAGAGGTCATTCGGCTGAACACAACCGTGGACTAATTAGAGCCAGATATAGGCAGTGCCGTCCATAGTGCTGGATGGACAGTGGTGGCGTGCCAAAAAACTGAGCTCTAGCTCTCATCACTTTCACAAAGTGCCATAAGTTGAGGTTCAACTTACTGCTCCGGTTGAGTAGAGTGTAGCCGTCAAAGCTGGAATCAGTAGCACTCAGGTGAGAAGAACGTGAAGGAGATATAGCCAGTCCGCTGGCAGTGTCCTACGGGGACCAGCCTATCTGGCTGCCACGCCTGAATGTTTGCAACCGCGGCCGAGCAAGGCAGGCGCAATTGTGCAGCAATGCAAACTGCATAACCTGGCCAAATTTCACGGGTGTACAAGAAACCACGGGGGATTTACAAGGAGATGTTCACTGGGAACAGCCGGACGCCGGCGGGCAGCAAGATTCCGGAACTCTTCCTGAGAAGCCTTGAAAGCAGTGAAAAGCTCCTATGTTGCAATAACTCAGAACCTCATTCTGAGTGTTGCCGGCAGAGGTCATTCGGCTGAACACAACCATGGACTAATTAGAGCCAGATGTAGGCAGTGCCGTCCATAGTGCTGGATGGACAGTGGTGGCGTGCCAAACAACTGAGCTCTAGTTCTCAACAGTTTCACAAAGTGCCATGAGTTGAGGTTCAACTTACTGCTCCGGTTGAGTAGAGTGTAGCCGTCAAAGATGGAATCAGTAGCACTCAGGTGAGAAGAACGGGAAGCAGATATACCCAGTCCACTGGCAGTGTTCTACGGGGACCAGCCTATCTGGCTGCCACACCTGAATGTTTGCAACCGCGGCCGAGCTAGGCAGGTACAATTGTGCAGCAATGCAAACTGCATAACCTGGCCAAATATCACGGGTGAACAAGAAACCACGGGGGATTTACAAGGAGATGTTCAGCCGGAACTGCCAGAGGCCTGCCGGCAGTAAGATTCCGGAATTCTTCCTGAGAAGCCTTGAAAGCAGTGAAACGCTCCTATGTTGCAATAACTCAGGACCTCATTCTGAGTGTCCCCGGCCGCGGTCATTCGGCTGAACACAACCGTGGACTAATTAGAGCCAGATGTAGGCAGTGCCGTCCATAGTGCTGGATGGACAGTGGTGGCGTGCCAAACAACTGAGCTCTAGTTCTCAACAGTTTCACAAAGTGCCATGAGTTGAGGTTCAACTTACTGCTCCGGTTGAGTAGAGTGTAGCCGTCAAAGATGGAATCAGTAGCACTCAGGTGAGAAGAACGGGAAGCAGATATACCCAGTCCGCTGGCAGTGTATTACGGGGACTAGCCTATCTGGCTGCCACGCCTGAATGTTTGCAACCGCGGTCGAGGTAGGCAGGCGCAATTGTGCAGCAATGCAAACTGCATAACCTGGCCAAATTTCACGGATGTACAAGAAACCACGGGGGATTTACAAGGAGATGTTCACCCGGAAGAGCCGGAGGCCTGCCGGCAGCAAGATTCCGGAATTTTTCGTGAGAAGCCTTGAAAGCAGTGAAACGCTCCTATGTTGCAATAACTCAGAACCTCATTCTGAGTGTTCCCGGCAGAGGTCATTCAGCTGAACACAACCGTGGACTACTTAAAGCCAGATGTAGGCAGTGCCGTCCATAGTGCTGGATGGACAGTGGTGTCATGCCAAACAACTGAGCTCTAGTTTTCAACAGTTTCACAAAGTGCCCTAAGTTGAGGTTCAACTTACGGCTCCGGTTGAGTAGAGTGTAGCGGTCAAAGCTGGAATCAGTAGCACTCAGGTGAGAAGAACGTGAAGCAGGTATAACCAGTCCGCTGGCAGTGTCCTACGGTGACTAGCCTATCTGGCTGCCACGCCTGAATGTTTGCAAGCGCGGCCGAGCTAAGAAGGCGGAATTGTGCAGCAATGCAAACTGTATAACCTGGCCAAATTTCAAGGGTGTACAAGAAACCACATGGGATATACAAGGAGATGTTCACCCGGAACAGCCGAAGGCCTGCCGGCAGCAAGATTCCAGAATTCTTCCTGAGAAGCCTTGAAAGCAGTGAGACGCTCCTATGTTGCAATAACTCAGAACCTCATTCTGAGAGTTCCAGGCAGAGGTCATTCGGCTGAACACAACCGTGGACTAATTAGAGCCAGATGTAGGCAGTGCCGTCCATAGGGCTGGATGGAAAGTGGGCGCGTGCCAAACAACTGAGCTCTAGTTCTCAACAGTTTCACAAAGTGCCATAAGTTGAGGTTCAACTTACTGCTCCGGTTGAGTAGAGTGTAGCCGTCAAAGCTGGAATCAGTAGCACTCAGGTGAGAAGACCGGGAAGCAGATATACCCAGTCGGCCGACAGTGTCCTACGGGGACCAGCCTATCTGGCTGCCACGGCTGAATGTTTGCAACCGCGGCCGAGGTAGGCAGGCGCAATTGTGCAGCAATGCAAACTGCATAACCTGGCCAAATTTCACGGATGTCCAAGAAACCACGGGGGATTTACAAGATGTTCACCCGGAAGAGCCGGAGGCATGCTGGCAGCAAGATTCTGGAATTCTTCCTGAGAAGCCTTGAAAGCAGTGAAACGCTCCTATGTTGCAATAACTCAGAACATCATTCTGAGTGTCCCGGCCAAGGTCATTCGGCTGAACACAACCGTGGAGTAATTAGAGCCAGATGTAGGCAGTGCCGTCCATAGTGCTGGATGGACAGTGGTGGCGTGCCAAACAACTGAGCTCTAGTTCTCAACAGTTTCACAAAGTGCCCTAAGTTGAGGTTCAACTTACGGTTCCGGTTGAGTAGAGTGTAGCCGTCAAAGCTGGAATCAGTAGCACTCAGGTTCGAAGAACGTGAAGCAGATATACCCAGTCCGCTGGCAGTGTATTACGGGGACTAGTCAATCTGGCTGCCACGCCTGAATGTTTGCAACCGCATCCGAGTTAGGCAGGCGCAATTGTGCAGCAATGCGAACTGCATAACCTGGCCAAATATCACGGGTGTACAAGAAACCACGGGGGATTTACAAGGAGATGTTCACCGGGAACTGCCGGAGGCCTGACGGCAACAAGATTCCGGAATTCTTCCTGAGAAGCCTTGAAAGCAGTGAAACGCTCCTATGTTGAAATAACTCAGAACCTCATTCTGAGTGTTCCCGGCAGAGGTCATTCGGCTGAACACAACCGTGGACTAATTAGAGCCAGATGTAGACAGTGCCGTCCATAGTGCTGGATGGAGAGTGGTGGCGTGCCAAACAACTGATCTCTAGTTCTCATCACTTTCACAAAGTGCCATAAGTTGAGGTTCAACTTACTGCGCCGATTGAGTAGAGTGTAGCCGTCAAAGCTGGAATCAGTAGCACTCAGGTGAGAAGAACGGGAAGCAGATATACCCAGTCCGCTGGCAGTGTCCTACGGGGACCAGCCTATCTGGCTGCGACACGTGAATGTTGGCAACCGCGGCCGAGCTAGGCAGGCACAATTGTGCAGCAATGCAAACTGCATAACCTGGCGAAATTTCACGGGTGTACAAGGAACCGCGGGTGACTTACAAGGAGATGTTCACCCGGAACAGCCGGAGGCCTCCCGGCAGCAAGATTCCGGAATTCTTCCTGAGAAGCCTTGAAAGCAGTGAAACGCTCCTATGTTGCAATAACTCAGAACCTCATTCTGAGTGTTCCCGGCAGAGTTCATTCAGCTGAACACAACCGTGGACTAATTAGAGCCAGATGTAGGCAGTGCCGTCCATAGTGCTGGATGGACAGTGGTGGCGTGCCAAACTACTGAGCTCTAGTTCTCAACAGTTTCACAAAGTGCCCTAAGTTGAGGTTCAACTTACGGCTCCGGTTGAGTAGAGTGTAGCGGTCAAAGCTGGAATCAGTAGAACTCAGGTGAGAAGAACCTGAAGCAGATATAGCCAGTCCGCTGGCAGTGTATTACGGGGACTAGCCTATCTGGCTGCCACGCCTGAATGTTTCAAGCGCGGCCGAGCTAAGCAGGCGGAATTGTGCAGCAATGCAAACTGTATAACCTGGCCAATTTTCACGGGTGTACAAGAAACCACGGGGGATTTACAAGGAGATGTTCACCCGGAACAGCCGGAGGCCTGCCGGCAGCAAGATTCCGGAATTCTTCCTGAGAAGCCTTGAGAGCAGTGAAACGCTCCTATGTTGCAATAACTCAGAACCTCATTCTGAGTGTTCCAGGCGGAGGTCATTCGGCTGAACACAACCGTGGACTAATTAGAGCCAGATGTAGGCAGTGCCGTCCATAGTGCTGGATGGACAGTGGTTGCGTGCCAAACAACTGAGCTCTAGTTCTCAACAGTTTCACAAAGTGCCATAAGTTGAGGTTCAACTTACTGCTCCGGTTGAGTAGAGTGTAGCCGTCAAAGCTGGAATCAGTAGCACTCAGGTGAGAAGAACGGGAAGCAGATATACCCAGTCCGCTGGCAGTGTCCTACGGGGACCAGCCTATCTGGCTGCCACGCCTGAGTTTTTGCAACCGCGTCCGAGGTAGGCAGGCGCAATTGTACAACAATGTAAACTGCATAACCTGGCCAAATTTCACGGATGTACAAGAAACCACGGGGGATTTACAAGGAGATGTTCACCCGGAACAGACGGAGGCCAGCCGGCAGCAAGATTCCGGAATTCTTCCTGAGAAGCCTTGAAAGCAGTAAAACACTCCTATGTTGCAATAATTCAGAACCCCATTGTTAGTTTTCCGGGCAGAGGTCATTCAGCTGAACACAACCGTGGACTAATTAGAGCCAGATGTAGGCAGTGCCATCCATAGTGCTGGATGGACAGTGGTGGCGTGCCAAACAACTGAGCTCTAGTTCTCAACAGTTTCACAAACTGCCCTAAGTTGAGGTTCAACTTACTGCTCCGTTTGAGTAGAGTGTAGCGGTCAAAGCTGGAATCAGTAGCACTCAGGTGAGAAGAACCGGAACCAGATATACCCAGTCCACTGGCAGTGTCCTACGGGGACTAGCCTATCTGGATTCCACGCCTGAACGTTTGCAACCGCGTCCGAGCTAGGCAGGCGCAATCGTGCAGCAATGCAAACTGCATAACCTCGCCAAATTTCACGGATGTACAAGAAACCACGGGGGATTTACAAGGAGATGTTCACCCGGAACAGCCGGAGGCCTGCCGGCAGCAAGATTCAGGAATTCTTCCTGAGAAGCCTTGAAAGCAGTGAAACGCTCCTATGTTGCAATAACTCAGAACCTCATTCTGAGTGTTCCCGGCAGAGGTCATTCGGCTGAACACAACCGTCGACTAATTAGAGCCAGATGTAGGCAGTGCCGTCCATAGTGCTGGATGAACAGTGGTGGCGTGCCAAACAACTGAGCTCTAGTTCTCAACAGTTTCACAAAGTGCCCTAAATTGAGGTTCAACTTACTGCTCCGGTTGAGTAGAGTGTAGCGGTCAAAGCTGGAATCAGTAGCACTCACGTGAGAAGAACGGGAAGCAGATATACCCAGTCCGCTGGCAGTGTCCTACGGGGACTAGCCTATTTGGATTCCATGCCTGAATGTTTGCAACCGCGGCCGAGCTAGGCAGGCGGAATTGTGCAACAATGCAAACTGCATAACATGGCCAAATTTCACGGGTGTACAAGAAACCACGGGGGATTTACAAGGAGATGTTGACCCGGAACTGCCGGAGGCCTGCCGGCAGCAAGATTCCGGAATTCTTCCTGAGAAGCCTTGAAAGCAGTGAAACGCTCCTATGTTGCAATAACTCAGAACCTCATTCTGAGTGTTCCCGGCAGAGGTCATTCGGCTGAACGCAACCATGGAATAATTAGAGCCAGATGTAGGCAGTGCCGTCCATAGTGCTGGATGGAGTGTGGTGGCGTGCCAAACAACTGAGCTCTAGTTCTCAACACTTTCACAATGTGCCATAAGTTGAGGTTCAACTTACTGCTCCGGTTGAGTAGAGTGTAGCGGTCAAAGCTGGAATAATTAGCACTCAGGTGCGAAGAACGGGAAGCAGATATACCCAGTCCGCGGGCAGTGTCCTACGGGGACCAGCCTATCTGGCGGCCATGCCTGAATGTTTGCAACCGCGGCCGAGCTAGCCGGGCGCAATTGTGCAGCAATGCAAACTGTATAACCTGGTCAAATTTCACGGGTGTACAAGAAACCAAGGGGGATTTACAAGGAGATGTTCACTTGGAACAGCCGGACGCCGGCGGGCAGCAATCTTCCGGAACTCTTCCTGAGAAGCCTTGAAAGCAGTGATACGCTCCTATGTTGCAATAACTCAGAACCTCATTCTGAGTGTTCCCGGCAGAGGTCATTCGGCTGAACTCAACCGTGGACTAATTAGAGCCAGATGTAGGCAGTGCCGTCCATAGTGCTTCATGGACAGTGTTGGCGTGCCAAACAACTGAGCTCTGGTTCTCAACACTTTCACAAAGTGCCATAAGTTGAGGTTCAACTTACTGCTCAGGTTGGGTAGAGTGTAGCCATCAAAGCAGGAATCAGTAGCACTCAGGTGAGAAGAACGGGAAGCAGATATACCCAGTCCGCTTGCAGTGTCCTACGGGGACCAGTCTATCTTGCTGCCACGCCTGAATGTTTGCAACCGAGGGCGAACGAGGCAGCCGCAATTGTGCAGCAATGCAAACTGCATAACCTGGGCAAATTTCACGGGTGTACATGAAACCACGGGGGATTTACAAGGAGATGTTCACCCGCAACTGCCGGAGGCCTGCCGGCAGCAAGATTCCGGAATTCTTCCTGAGAAGCCTTGAAAGCAGTGAAACGCTACTATGTTGCAATAACTCAGAACCTCATTCTGAGTGTTCCCGGCAGAGTTCATTCGGCTGAACACAACCGTGGACTAAGTAGAGCCAGATGTAGGCAGTGCCGTCCATAGGGCTGGATGGAGAGTGGTGGCGTGCCAAACAACTGAGCTCTAGTTCTCAACAGTTTCACAAAGTGCCATAAGTTGAGGTTCAACTTACAGCTCCGGCTGAGTAGAGTGTAGCCGTCAAAGCTGGAATCAGTAGCACTCAGGTGAGAAGAACGGGAAGCACATATACCCAGTCCGCTGGCAGTGTCCTACGGGGACCAGCCTATCTGGCTGCCACGCCTGAGTTTTTGCAACTGCGTCCGAGCTAGGCAGTCGCAATTGTGCAGCAATGCAAACTGCATAACCTGGCCAAATTTCACGGATGTACAAGAAACCACGGGGGATTTACAAGGAGATGTTCACCCGGAACAGACGGAGGCCAGCCGGCAGCAAGATTCCGGAATTCTTCCTGAGAAGCCTTGAAAGCAGTGAAACGCTCCTATGTTGAAATAATTCAGAACCCCATTGTTAGTTTTCCCGGCAGAGGTCATTCAGCTGAACACAACCGTGGACTAATTAGAGCCAGATATAGGCAGTGCCATCCATAGTGCTGGATGGACAGTGGTGGCGTGCCAAACAACTGAGCTCGAGTTCTCAACAGTTTCACAAAGTGCCCTAAGATGAGGTTCAACTTACTGCTCCGGTTGAGTAGAGTGTATCCGTCAAAGCTGGAATCAGTAGCACTCAGGTGAGAAGAACGGGAAGCAGATATACCCAGTCCGCTGGCAGTGTCCTACGGGGAACAGACTATCTGGCGGCCAAGCCTGAATGTTTGCAACCCAGGCCGAGCTAGGAAGGCGGAATTGTACAGCAATGCAAACTGCATAATCTGGCCAAATTTCACGGATTCACAAGAAACCACGGGGTATTTACAAGGAGATGTTCACCCGGAACTGCCAGAGGCCTGCCGGCAGTAAGATTCCGGAATTCTTCCTGAGAAGCCTTGAAAGCAGTGAAACGCTCCTATGTTGCAATAACTCAGAACCTCATTCTGAGTGTTCCCGGCAGAGATCATTCGGCTGAACACAACCATGGACTAATTAGAGCCAGATGTAGGCAGTGCCGTCCATTGTGCTGGATGGACATTGGTGGAGTGCCAAACAACTGAGCTCTAGTTCTCATCACTTTCACAAAGTGCCATAAGTTGAGGTTCAACTTACTGCTCCGGTTGAGTAGATTGTAGCGGTCAAACCTGGAATCAGTAGCACTCAGGTGAGAAGAACGGGAAGCAGATATACCCAGTCCTCTGGCAGTGTCCTACGGGGACCAGTCTATCTGGCTGCCACGCCTGAATGTTTGCAACCCCGGCCGAGCTAGGCAGGCGCAATTGTGCAGCAATGCAAACTGCATAACCTGGCCAAATTTCACGGGTGTACAAGAAACCACGGGGGATTTACAAGGAGATGTTCACCCGGAACAGCCGGACGCCGGCGGGCAGCAAGATTCCGGAACTCTTCCTGAGAAGCCTTGAAAGCAGTGAAACGCTCCTATGTTGCAATAACTCAGAACCTCATTCAGAGTGTTCCCGGCAGAGGTCATTCGGCTGAACACAACCGTGGACTAATTAGAGCCAGATGTAGGCAGTGCCGTCCAGAGTGCTGGATGGACAGTGGTGGCGTGCCAAACAACTGAGCTCTAGTTCTCATCAGTTTCACAAAGTGCCATAAGTTGAAGTTCAACTTACTGCTCCCGTTGAGTAGAGTGTAGCGGTCAAACCTGGAATCAGTAGCAGTCAAGTGAGAAGAACGGGAAGCAGATATACCCAGTCCGTTGGCAGTGTCCTACGGGGACCAGCCTATCTAGCTGCCACGCCTGAATGTTTGCAACCGCGTACGAGCTAGGCAGGCACAATTGTGCAGCAATGCAAACTGCATAAGCTGGCCAAATTTCACGGGTGTACAAGAAACCACGGGGGATTTACAAGATGTTCACCGGAACTGTCGGAGGCCTGGGGGCAGCAAGATTCCGGAATTCTTCCTGAGAAGCCTTGTAAGCAGTGAAACGCTCCTATGTTGCAATAACTGAGAACCTCATTCTGAGTGTTCCCGGCAGAGGTCATTCAGCTGAACACAACCGTGGACTAATTAGAGCCAGATGTAGGCAGTGCCATCCATAGTTCTGGATGGACAGTGGTGGCGTGCCAAACAACTGAGCTCTAGTTCTAAACAGTTTCACAAAGTGCCCTAAGTTGAGGTTCAACTTACTGCTCCGGTTGAGTAGAGTGTAGCTGTCAAACCTGGAATCAGTAGCACTCAGGTGAGAAGAACGGGAAGCAGATATACCCAGTCCGCTGGCAGTGTCCTACGGGGACTAGCCTATCCGGCTGCCATGCCTGAATGTTTGCAACCGCGGCCGAGCTAGGCAGGCACAATTGTGCAGCAATGCAAACTGCATAACCTGGCCAAATTTCACGGGTGTACAAGAAACCACGGGGGATTTACAAGGAGATGTTCACCCGTAAGAGCCGGAGGCCTGCCGGCAGCAAGATTCCGGAATTCTTCCTGAGAAGCCTTGAAAGCAGTGAAACGCTCCTATGTTGCAATAACTCAGAACCTCATTCTGAGTATTGCCTGCAGAGGTCATTCGGCTGAACACAACCTTGGACTAATTAGAGCCAGATGTAGGCAGTGCCGTCCATACTGCTGGATGGACAGTGGTGGCGTGCCAAACAACTGAGCTCTAGTTCTCATCACTTTCACAAAGTGCCATAACTTAAGGTTCAACTTACTGCTCCGGTTGAGTAGAGTGTAGCCGTCAAAGCTGGAATCAGTAGTACTCAGGTGAGAAGAACTTGAAGCAGATATACCCAGTCCGCAGGCAGTGTCCTACGGGGACCAGCCTATCTGGCTGCCACTCCTGAATGTTTGCAACCGCGGCCCAGCTAGGCAGGCGCAATTGTGCAGCAATGCAAACTGCTTAACCTGGTCAAATTTCACGGGTGTACAAGAAACCACGGGGGATTTACAAGGAGATGTTCACCCGGAACTGCCTGAGGCCTGCCGGCAGCAAGATTCCGAAATTCATCCTGAGAAGCCTTGAAAGCAGTGAAACGCTCCTATGTTGCAATAACTCAGAACCTCATTCTGAGTGTTCCCGGCAGAGGTCATTCGGCTGAACACAACCGTGGACTAATTAGAGCCAGATGTAAGCAGTTCCGTCCATAGTGGTGGATGGACAGTGGTGGCGTGCCAAACAACTGAGCTCTAGTTCTCATCACTTTCACAAAGTGCCATAAGTTGAGGTTCAACTTACTGCTCCGGTTGAGTAGAGTGTAGCTGTCAAACCTGGAATCAGTAGCACTCAGGTGAGAAGAACGGGAAGCAGATATACCCAGTCCGCTGGCAGTGTCCTACGGGGACTAGCCTATCCGGCTGCCATGCCTGAATGTTTGCAACCGCGGCCGAGCTAGGCAGGCACAATTGTGCAGCAATGCAAATTGCATAACCTGGCCAAATTTCACGGGTGTACAAGGAACCGCGGGTGATTTACAAGGAGATGTTCACCCGGAACAGCAGGAGGCCTGCCGGCAGCAAGATTCCGGAATTCTTCATGAGAAGCCTTGAAAGCAGTGAAACGCTCCTATGTTGAAATAATTCAGAATCCCATTGTTAGTTTTCCCGGCAGAGGTCATTCGGCTGAACACAATCGTGGACTAATTAGAGCCAGATGAAGGCAGTACCGTCCATAGTGCTGGATAGAGAGTGGTGGCGTGCCAACCAACTGAGCTCTAGTTCTCAACAGTTTCACAAAGTGCCATAAGTTGAGGTTCAACTTACTGCTCCGGTTGAGTAGAGTGTAGCCGTCAAAGCTGGAATCAGTAGCACTCAGGTGAGAAGAACGGAAAGCAGATATACCCAGTCCGCGGGCAGAGTCCTACGGGGACCAGCCTATCTGGCTGCCACGCCTGAATGTTTGCAACCGCGGCCTAGCTAGGCAGGCACAGTTGTGCAGCAATGCAAACTGCATAACCTGGCCAAATTTCACGGGTGTACAAGAAACAACGGGGGATTTACAAGGAGATGTTCACCCGGAACAGCCGGAGGCCTGCCGGCAGCAAGATTCCAGAATTCGTCCTGAGAAGCCTTGAAAGCAGTGAAACGCTCCTATATTGCAATAACTCAGAACCTCATTCTAAGTGTTCCCGCCAGAGGTCATTCGGCTGAACACAACCGTGGACTAATTAGAGCCAGACGTAGGCAGTTCCGTCCATAGTGCTGGATGGACAGTGGTGGCGTGCCAAACAACTGAGCTCTAGGTCTCAACAGTTTCACAAAGTGCCATAAGTTGAGGTTCAACTTACTGCTCCGGTTGAGTAGAGTGTAGCCGTCAAAGCTGGAATCAGTAGCACTCAGGTGAGAAGAACGGGAAGCAGATATACCCAGTCCGCTGGCAGAGTCCTACGTGGACCAGCCTATCTGGCTGCCACGCCTGAATGTTAGCAACCGCGGCAGAGCTAGGCAGGCGCAATTGTGCAGCAATGCAAACTGCATAACCTGGCCAAATTTCACGGGTGTACAAGAAACCACAGGGGATTTACAAGGAGTTGTTCACCCGGAACAGCCGGAGGCCTGATGGCAGCAAGATTCTGGAATTCTTCCTGAGAAGCCTTGAAAGCAGTGAAACGCTCCTATGTTGCAATAACTCAGAACCTCATTCTGAGTGTTGCCGGCAGAGGTCATTCGGCTGAACACAACCGTGGACTAATTAGAGCCAGATGAAGGCAGTACCGTCCATAGTGCTGGATGGAGAGTGGTGGCGTGCCAACCAACTGAGCTCTAGTTCTCAACAGTTTCACAAAGTGCCATAAGTTGAGGTTCAACGTACTGCTCCGGTTGAGTAGAGTGTAGCCGTCAAAGCTGGAATCAGTAGCACTCAGGTGAGAAGAACGGAAAGCAGATATACCCAGTCCGCTGGCAGAGGCCTACGGGGACCAGCCTATCTGGCTTCCACGCCTGAATGTTTGCAACCGCGGCCGAGCTAGGTAGGCGCAATTGTGCAACAATGCAAACTGCATAACCTGTCCAAATTTCACGGGTGTACAAGAAACCATGGGGGATTTACAAGGAGATGTTCACCCGGAACAGCCGGAGGCCTGCCGGCAGCAAGATTCCGGAATTCTTCCTGAGAAGCCTTGAAAGCAGTGAAACGCTCCTATGTTGCAAATACTCAGAACCTCATTCTGAGTGTTCCCGGCAGAGGTCATTCGGCTGAACACAACCGTGGACTAATTAGAGCCAGATGTAGGCAGTGCCGTCCATAGTGCTGGATGGAGAGTGGTGGCGTGCCAAACAATTGAGCGCTAGTTCTCAACACTTTCACAAAGTGCCATAAGTTCAGGTGCAACTTAATGCTCCGGTTGAGTAAAGTGTAGCCGTCAAAGCTGGAATCAGTAGCACTAAAGGGAGAAGAACGGGAAGCAGATATACCCAGTCCGCTGGCAGTGTCCTACGGGGACCAGTCCATGTGGCTGCCACGCCTGAATGTTTGTAACCGCGGCCGAGCTAGGCAGGCGCAATTGTGCCGCAATGCAAACTGCATAACCTGTCCAAATTTCACGGGTGTACAAGAAACCAATGGGGATTTAGAAGGAGATGTTCACCCGGAACAGCCGGAGGCCTGCCGGCAGCAAGATTCCGGAATTCTTCCTGAGAAGCCTTGAAAGCAGTGAAACGATCCTATGTTGCAATAACTCAGAACCTCATTCTGAGTGTTCCCGGCAGAGGTCATTCGGCTGAACACAACCGTTGACTAATTAGAGGCAAATGTAGGCAGTGCCGTCCATAGTGCTGGATGGACAGTGGTGGCGTGCCAAACAACTGAGCTCTAGTTCTCAACATTTTCACAAAGTGCCATAAGTTGAGGTTCAACTTACTGCTCCGGTTTAGTAGAGTGTAGCTGTCAAATCTGGAATCAGTAGCACTCAAGTGAGAAGAACGGGAAGCAGATATACCCAGTCCGCTGGCAGAGTCCTACGGGGACCAGCCTATACGGCTGCCACGCCTGAATGTTTGCAACCGCGGCCGAGCTATGTAGGGTTAATTGTGCAGCAATTCAAACTGCATAACGTGTCCAAATTTCACGGGTGTACAAGAAACCACGGGGGATTTACAAGGAGATGTTCACCCGGAACAGCCAGAGGCCTGCCGGCAGCAAGATTCCGGAATTCTTCCTGAGTAGCCTTGAAAGCAGTGAAACGCTCCTATGTTGCAATAACTCAGAACCTCATTCTGAGTGTTCCCGGCAGAGGTCATTCGGCTGAACACAACCATGGACTAATTAGAGCCAGATGTAGGCAGTGCCGTCCATAGTGCTGGATGGACAGTGGTGGCGTGCCAAACAACTGAGCTCTAGTTCTCATCAATTTCACAAATTGCCATAAGTTGAGGTTCAACTTATTGCTCCGGTTGAGTAGAGTGTAGCGGTCAAAGCTTGAATCAGTAGTACTCAGGTGAGAAGAACGGGAACCAGATATACCCAGTCCGCTGGCAGTGTCCTACGGGGACCAGCCTATCTGGCTGCCACGCCTGAATGTTTGCAACCACGGCCGAGGTAAGCAGGCGCAATTGTGCAGCAATGCAAACTGCATAACCTGGCCAAATTTCACGGATGTACAAGAAACCACGGGGGATTTACAAGGAGATGTTCACCCGGAAGAGCCGGAGGCCTGTCGGCAGCAAGATTCCGGAATTCTTCCTGAGAAGCCTTGAAAGCAGTGAAACGCTCCTATGTTGAATAACTCAGAACCTCATTCTGAGTGTTCCCGGCAGAGGTCATTCGGCTGAACACAACCGTGGACTAATTAGAGCCAGATGTAGGCAGTGCCGTCCATAGTTCTGGATGGAGAGTGGTGGCGTGCCAAACAACTGAGCTCTAGTTCTCAACAGTTTCACAAAGTGCCCTAAGTTGAGGTTCAACTTACGGCTCCGGTTGAGTAGAGTGTAGCCGTCAAAGCTGGAATCAGTAGCACTCAGGTGAGAAGAACGGGAAGCAGATATACCCAGTTAATTGGCAGTGTCCTACGGGGACCAGCCTATCTGGCTGCCACGCCTGAATGTTTGCAACCGTGGCTGAGCTAGGCAGGTGAAATTGTGCAGCAATGCAAACTGCATAAGCTGGTCAAATTTCAAGGGTGTACAAGAAACCATGGGTGATTTACAAGGAGATGTTCACCCGGAACTGCCGGAGGCCTGCCAGCAGCAAGATTCCGGAATTCTTCCTGAGAAGCCTTGAAAGCAGTGAAACGCTCCTATGTTGCAATAACTCAGAACATCATTCTGAGTGTTCCCGGCAGAGGTCATTCGGCTGAACACAACCGTGGACTAATTAGAGCCAGATGTAGGCAGTGCCGTCCATAGTGCTGGATGGACAGTGGTGGCGTGCCAAACAACTGAGCTCTAGTTCTCATCACTTTCACAAAGTGTCATAAGTTGAAGTTCAACTTACTGCTCCGGTTGAGTAGAGTGTAGCGGTGAAAGCTGGAATCAGTAGCACTCAGGTGAGAAGAACGGGAAGCAGATATACCCAGTACGCTGGCAGTGTCCTACGGGGACCAGTCCATCTGGCTGCCACGCTTGAATGTTTGCAACCGCGGCCGAGCTAGGCAGGCGCAATTGTGCAGCAATGCAAACTGCATAACCTGGCCAAATTTCACGGATGTACAAGAAACCACGGGGGATTTACAAGGAGATATTTACGCGGAACTGCCGGAGGCCTGCCGGCAGCAAGATTCCGGAATTCTTCCTGAGAAGCCTTGAAATCAGTGAAACGCTCCTATGTTGCAATAACTCAGAACATGATTCTGAGTGTCCCCGGCAGAGGTCATTCGGCTGAACACAACCGTGGACTAATTAGAGCCAGATGTAGGCAGTGCCGTCCATAGTGCTGGATGGAGAGTGGTGGCGTGCCAACCAACTGAGCTCTAGTTCTCAACATTTTCACAAAGTGCCATAAGTAGAGGTTCAACTTACTGCTCCGGTTGAGTAGAGTGTAGCCGTCAAAGCTGGAATCAGTAGCACTCAGGTGAGAAAAACGGGAAGCAGATATACCCAGTCAATTGGCAGTGTCCTACGGGGACCAGCCTATCTGGCTGCCACGCCTGAATGTTTGCAACCGCGGCCGAGCTAGGCAGGCCCAATTGTGCAGCAATGCAAACTGCAAAACCTGGCCAAATTTCACGGGTGTACAAGAAACCAAGGGGGATTTACAAGGAGATGTTCACCCGGAACAGCCGGACGCCGGCGGGCAGCAAGATTCCGGAACTCTTCCTGAGAAGCCTTGAAAGCAGTGAAACGCTCCTATGTTGCAATAACTCAGAACCTCATTCTGAGTTTTCCCGGCAGAGGTCATTCGGCTGAACACAACCGTGGACTAATTAGAGCCAGATGTAGGCACTGCCGTCCATACTGCTGGATGGACAGTGGTGGCAGTGCTGTCCATAGTGCTGGATGGACAGTGGTGGCGTGCCAAACAACTGAGCTCTAGTTCTCAACAGTTTCACAATGTGCCCTAAGTTGAGGTTCAACTTACTGCTCCGGTTGAGTAGAGTGTAGCTGTCAAACCTGGAATCAGTAGCACTCAGGTGAGAAGAACGGGAAGCAGATATACCCAGTCCGCTGGCAGTGTCCTACGGGGACTAGCCTATCCGGCTGCCATGCCTGAATGTTTGCAACCGCGGCCGAGCTAGGCAGGCGCAATTGTGCAGCAATGCAAACTGCATAACCTGGCCAAATTTCACGGGTGTACAAGAAACCACGGGGGATTTACAAGGAGATGTTCACCCGGAACAGCCGGATTCCTGCCGGCAGCAAGATTCCGGAATTCTTCCTGAGAAGCCTTGAAAGCAGTGAAACGCTCCTATGTTGCAATAACTCAGAACCTCATTCTGAGTATTGCCTGCAGAGGTCATTCGGCTGAACACAACCGTGGACTAATTAGAACCAGATGTAGGCAGTGCCGTCCATAGTGCTGGATGGACATTGGTGGCGTGCCAAACAACTGAGCTCTAGTTCTCACCAGTTTCTCAAAGTGCCCTAAGTTGAGGTTCAACTTACTGCTCCGGTTTAGTAGAGTGTAGCGGTCAAAGCTGGAATCAGTAGCACTCAGGTGAGTAAAACGTGAAGCAGATATAGCCAGTCCACTGGAAGTGCCCTACGGGGACTAGCCTATGTGGCTGCCACGCCTGAATGTTTGCAAGCGCGGCCGAGCTAAGGAGGCGGAATTGTGCAGCAATGCAAAGTGTATAACCTGGCCAAATTTCAAGGGTGTACAAGAAACCACAGGGGATTTACAAGGAGATGTTCACCCGGAACAGCCGGAGGCCTGCCGGCAGCAAGATTCCAGAATTCTTCCTGAGAAGCCTTGAAAGCAGTGAAACGCTCCTATGTTGCAATATCTCAGAACCTCATTCTGAGTGTTCCAGGCAGAGGTCATTCGGCTGAACACAACCGTGGACTAATTAGAGCCAGATGTAGCAGTGCCGTCCATAGGGCTGGATGGAGAGTGGTGGCGTGCCAAACAACTGAGCTCTAGTTCTCAACAGTTTCACAAAGTGCCATAAGTTGAGGTTCAACTTACTGCTCCGGTTGAGTAGAGTGTAGCCGTCAAAGCTGGAATCAGTAGCACTCAGGTGAGAAGAACGGGAAGCAGATATACCCAGTCCGCTGGCAGTGTCCTACGGGGACCAGCCTATCTGGCTGCGACGCCTGAAGGTTTGCAACCGCGGCCTAGCTAGGCAGGCGCAATTGTGCAGCAATTCAAACTGCATAACCTGGCCAAATATCACGGGTGTACAAGAAACCACGGGGGATTTAAAAGGAGATGTTCACCCGGTATAGCCGGAGGCCTGCCGGCAGCAAGATTCCGGAATTCTTCCTGAGAAGCCTTAAAGCAGTGAAACGCTCCTATGTTGCAATAACTCAGAACCTCATTCTGAGTATTTCCGGCAGAGGTCATTCGGCTGAACACAATCGTGGACTAATTAGAGCCAGATGAAGGCAGTACCGTCCATAGTGCTGGATGGAGAGTGGTGGCGTGCCAACCAACTGAGCTCTAGTTCTCAACAGTTTCACAAAGTGCCATAAGTTGAGGTTCAACTTACTGCTCCGGTTGAGTAGAGTGTAGCCGTCAAAGCTGGAATCAGTAGCACTCAGGTGAGAAGAACGGAAAGCAGATATACCCAGTCCGCGGGCAGAGTCCTACGGGGACCAGCCTATGTGGCTGCCACGCCTGAATGTTTGCAACCGCGGCCTAGCTAGGCAGGCACAGTTGTGCAGCAATGCAAACTTCATAACCTGGCCAAATTTCACGGGTGTACAATAAACAACGGGGGATTTACAAGGAGATGTTCACCCAGAACAGCCGGAGGCCTGCCGGCAGCAAGATTCCAGAATTCGTCCTGAGAAGCCTTGAAAGCAGTGAAACGCTCCTATATTGCAATAACTCAGAACCTCATTCTAAGTGTTCCCGCCAGAGGTCATTCGGCTGAACACAACCGTGGACTAATTAGAGCCAGACGTAGGCAGTTCCGTCCATAGTGCTGGATGGACAGTGGTGGCGTGCCAAACAACTGAGCTCTAGTTCTCAACAGTTTCACAAAGTGCCATAAGTTGAGGTTCAACTTACTGCTCCGGTTGAGTAGAGTGTAGCCGTCAAAGCTGGAATCAGTAGCACTCAGGTGAGAAGAACGGGAAGCAGATATACCCAGTCCGCTGGCAGAGTCCTACGGGGACCAGCCTATCTGGCTGCCACGCCTGAATGTTAGCAACCGCGGCAGAGCTAGGCAGGCGCAATTGTGCAGCAATGCAAACTGCATAACCTGGCCAAATTTCACGGGTGTACAAGAAACCACAGGGGATTTACAAGGAGATGTTCACCCGGAACAGCCGGAGGCCTGATGGCAGCAAGATTCCGGAATTCTTCCTGAGAAGCCTTGAAAGCAGTGAAACGCTCCTATGTTGCAATAACTCAGAACCTCATTCTGAGTGTTGCCGGCAGAGGTCATTCGGCTCAACACAACCGTGGACTAATTAGAGCCAGATGAAGGCAGTACCGTCCATAGTGCTGGATGGAGAGTGGTGGCGTGCCAACCAACTGAGCTCTAGTTCTCAACAGTTTCACAAAGTGCCATAAGTTGAGGTTCAACGTACTGCTCCGGTTGAGTAGAGTGTAGCCGTCAAAGCTGGAATCAGTAGCACTCAGGTGAGAAGAACGGAAAGCAGATATACCCAGTCCGCTGGCAGACGCCTACGGGGACCAGCCTATCTGGCTTCCACGCCTGAATGTTTGCAACCGCGGCCGAGCTAGGTAGGCGCAATTGTGCAACAATGCAAACTGCATAACCTGTAAAAATTTCACGGGTGTACAAGAAACCATGGGGGATTTACAAGGAGATGTTCACCCGGAACAGCCGGAGGCCTGCCGGCAGCAAGATTCCGGAATTCTTCCTGAGAAGCCTTGAAAGCAGTGAAACGCTCCTATGTTGCAATAACTCAGAACCTCATTCTGAGTGTTCCCGGCAGAGGTCATTCGGCTGAACACAACCGTGGACTAATTAGAGCCAGATGTAGGCAGTGCCGTCCATAGTGCTGGATGGAGAGTGGTGGCGTGCCAAACAACTGAGCGCTAGTTCTCAACACTTTCACAAAGTGCCATAAGTTCAGGTGCAACTTAATGCTCCGGTTGAGTAAAGTGTAGCCGTCAAAGCTGGAATCAGTAGCACTAAAGGGAGAAGAACGGGAAGCAGATATACCCAGTCCGCTGGCAGTGTCCTACGGGGACCAGTCCATGTGGCTGCCACGCCTGAATATTTGTAACCGCGGCCGAGCTAGGCAGGCGCAATTGTGCAGCAATGCAAACTGTATAACCTGTCCAAATTTCACGGGTGTACAAGAAACCAATGGGGATTTACAAGGAGATGTTCACCCGGAACAGCCGGAGGCCTGCCGGCAGCAAGATTCCGGAATTCTTCCTGAGAAGCCTTGAAAGCAGTGAAACGATCCTATGTTGCAATAACTCAGAACCTCATTCTGAGTGTTCCCGGCAGAGGTCATTCGGCTGAACACAACCGTTGACTAATTAGAGGCAAATGTAGGCAGTGCCGTCCATAGTGCTGGATGGACAGTGGTGGCGTGCAAACAACTGAGCTCTAGTTCTCAACATTTTCACAAAGTGCCATAAGTTGAGGTTCAACTTACTGCTCCGGTTTAGTAGAGTGTAGCTGTCAAATCTGGAATCAGTAGCACTCAAGTGAGAAGAACGGGAAGCAGATATACCCAGTCCGCTGGCAGAGTCCTACGGGGACCAGCCTATATGGCTGCCACGCCTGAATGTTTGCAACCGCGGCCGAGCTATGTAGGGTTAATTGTGCAGCAATTCAAACTGCATAACGTGTCCAAATTTCACGGGTGTACAAGAAACCACGGGGGATTTACAAGGAGATGTTCACCCGGAACAGCCGGAGGCCTGCCGGCAGCAAGATTCCGGAATTCTTCCTGAGTAGCCTTGAAAACAGTGAAACGCTCCTATGTTGCAATAACTCAGAACCTCATTCTGAGTGTTCCCGGCAGAGGTCATTCGGCTGAACACAACCATGGACTAATTAGAGCCAGATGTAGGCAGTGCCGTCCATAGTGCTGGATGGACAGTGGTGGCGTGCCAAACAACTGAGCTCTAGTTCTCATCACTTTCACAAATTGCCATAAGTTGAGGTTCAACTTATTGCTCCGGTTGAGTAGAGTGTAGCGGTCAAAGCTTGAATCAGTAGTACTCAGGTGAGAAGAACGGGAACCAGATATACCTAGTCCGCTGGCAGTGTCCTACGGGGACCAGCCTATCTGGCTGCCACGCCTGAATGTTTGCAACCGCGGCCGAGGTAAGCAGGCGCAATTGTGCAGCAATGCAAACTGCATAACCTGGCTAAATTTTCGGATGTACAAGAAACCACGGGGGATTTACAAGGAGATGTTCACCCGGAAGAGCCGGAGGCCTGTCGGCAGCAAGATTCCGGAATTCTTCCTGAGAAGCCTTGAAAGCAGTGAAACGCTCCTATGTTGAATAACTCAGAACCTCATTCTGAGTGTTCCCGGCAGAGGTCATTCGGCTGAACACAACCGTGGACTAATTAGAGCCAGATGTAGGCAGTGCCGTCCATAGTTCTGGATGGAGAGTGGTGGCGTGCCAAACAACTGAGCTCTAGTTCTCAACAGTTTCACAAAGTGCCCTACGTTGAGGTTCAACTTACGGCTCCGGTTGAGTAGAGTGTAGCCGTCAAAGCTGGAATCAGTAGCACTCAGGTGAGAAGAACGGGAAGCAGATATACCCAGTTAATTGGCAGTGTTCTACGGGGACCAGCCTATCTGGCTGCCACGCCTGAATGTTTGCAACCGTGGCTGAGCTAGGCAGGCGAAATTGTGCAGCAATGCAAACTGCATAAGCTGGTCAAATTTCAAGGGTGTACAAGAAACCATGGCTGATTTACAAGGAGATGTTCACCCGGAACTGCCGGAGGCCTGCCAGCAGCAAGATTCCGGAATTCTTCCTGAGAAGCCTTGAAAGCAGTGAAACGCTCCTATGTTGCAATAACTCAGAACATCATTCTGAGTGTTCCCGGCAGAGGTCATTCGGCTGAACACAACCGTGGACTAATTAGAGCCAGATGTAGGCAGTGCCGTCCATAGTGCTGGATGGACAGTGGTGGCGTGCCAAACAACTGAGCTCTAGTTCTCATCACTTTCACAAAGTGTCATAAGTTGAAGTTCAACTTACTGCTCCGGTTGAGTAGAATGTAGCGGTGAAAGCTGGAATCAGTAGCACTCAGGTGAGAAGAACGGGAAGCAGATATACCCAGTACGCTGGCAGTGTCCTACAGGGACCAGTCCATGTGGCTGCCACGCTTGAATGTTTGCAACCGCGGCCGAGCTAGGCAGGCGCAATTGTGCAGCAATGCAAACTGCATAACCTGGCCAAATTTCACGGATGTACAAGAAACCACGGGGGATTTACAAGGAGATATTTACGCGGAACTGCCGGAGGCCTGCCGGCAGCAAGATTCCGGAATTCTTCCTGAGAAGCCTTGAAATCAGTGAAACGCTCCTATGTTGCAATAACTCAGAACATCATTCTGAGTGTCCCCGGCAGAGGTCATTCGGCTGAACACAACCGTGGACTAATTAGAGCCAGATGTAGGCAGTGCGGTCCATAGTGCTGGATGGAGAGTGGTGGCGTGCCAACCAACTGAGCTCTAGTTCTCAACAGTTTCACAAAGTGCCATAAGTAGAGGTTCAACTTACTGCTCCGGTTGAGTAGAGTGTAGCCGTCAAAGCTGGAATCAGTAGCACTCAGGTGAGAAGAACGGGAAGCAGATATACCCAGTCCGCTGGCAGTGTCCTACGGGGACCAGCCTATCTGGCTGCCACGCCTGAATGTTTGCAACCGTGGCCGAGGTAAGCAGGCGCAATTGTGCAGCAATGCAAACTGCATAACCTGGCCAAATTTCACGGATGTACAAGAAACCACGGGGGATTTACAAGGAGATGTTCACCCGGAAGAGCCGGAGGCCTGTCGGCAGCAAGATTCCGGAATTCTTCCTGAGAAGCCTTGAAAGCAGTGAAACGCTCCTATGTTGAATAACTCAGAACCTCATTCTGAGTGTTCCCGGCAGAGGTCATTCGGCTGAACACAATCGTGGACTAATTAGAGCCAGATGTAGGCAGTGACGTCCATAGTGCTGGATGGACAGAGGTGGCGTGCCAAACAACTGAGCTCTAGTTCTCAACAGTTTCACAAAGTGCCCTAAGTTGAGGTTCAACTTACTGCTCCGGTTGAGTAGAGTGTAGCGGTCAAAGCTGGAATCAGTAGCACTCAGGTGAGAAGAACGGGAAGCAGATATACCCATTCCGCTGGCAGTGTCCTACGGGGACTAGCCTATCTGGCAGCCACGCCTTAATGTTTGCAACCGTGGCCGAGCTAGGCAGGCGCAATTGTGCAGCAATGCAATCTGCATAACCTGGGCAAATTTCAAGGGTGTACAAGAAACCATGGGGGATTTACAAGGAGATGTTCACCCGGAACTGCCGGAGGCCTGCCGGCAGCAAGATTCCGGACTTCTTCCTGAAAAGCCTTGAAAGCAGTGAAACGCTCCTATGTTGCAATAACTCAGAACCTCATTCTGAGTGTTCCCGGCAGAGGTCATTCGGCTGAACACAACCGTGGACTAATTAGAGTCAGATGTAGGCAGTGCCGTCCATAGTGCTGGATGGACAATGGTGGCGTGCCAAACAACTGAGCTCAAGTTCTCATCACTTCCACAAAGTGCCATAAGTTGAAGTTCAACTTACTGCTCCGGTTGAGTACAGTGTAGCGGTCAAAGCTGGAATCAGTAGCACTCAGGTGAGAAGAACGTGAAGCAGATATACCCAGTCCGCTGGCAGTGTCCTACGGATACCAGCCTATCTGGCTGCCACGCCTGAATGTTTGCAACCGCGTACGAGCTAGGCAGGCGCAATTGTGCAGCAATGCAAACTGCATAACCTGGCCAAATTTCAAGGATGTACAAGAAACCACGGGGGATTTCCAAGGAGATGTTCACCCGGAACAGCTGGAGGCCTGCCGGCAGCAAGATTCTGGAATTCTTCTTGAGAGGCCTTGAAAGCAGTGAAACGCTCCTATGTTGCAATAACTCAGAACCTCATTCTGAGTGTTCCCGGTAGAGGTCATTCGGCTGAACACAACGGTGGAGTAATTAGAGCCAGATGTAGGCAGTGCCGTCCATAGTGCTGGATGGAGAGTGGTGGCGTGCCAAACAACTGAGCTCTAGTTCTCATCACTTTCACAAAGTGCCATAAGTTGAGGTTCAACTTAGGGCTCCGGTTGAGTAGAGTGTAGCCGTCAAAGCTGGAATCAGTAGCACTCAGGTGAGAAGTACGGGAAGCAGATATACCCAGACAGCTGGCAGTGTCCTACGGGGACCAGCCTATCTGGCTGCCACGCCTGAATATTTGCAACCGCGGCCGAGGTAGGCAGGCGCAATTGTGCAGCAATGCAAACTGCATAAAATGGCCAAATTTCACGGGTGTACAAGAAACCACAGCGGATTTACAAGGAGATGTTCATCCGGAACAGCCGGACGCCGGCGGGCAGCAAGATTCCGGAACTCTTCCTGAGAAGCCTTGAAAGCAGTGAAACGCTCCTATGTTGCAATAACTCAGAACCTCATTCTGAGTGTTCCAGGCGGAACTCATTCGGCTGAACACAACCGTGGACTAATTAGAGCCAGATGTAGGCAGTGCCGTCCATAGTGCTGGATGGACAGTGGTGACGTGCCAAACAACTGAGCTGTAGTTCTCAACAGTTTCACAAAGTGCCCTAAGTTCAGGTTCAACTTACGGCTCCGGTTGAGTAGAGTGTAGCGGTCAAAGTTGGAATCAGTAGCACTTAGGTGAGAAGAACGTGAAGCAGATATATTCAGTCCGCTGGCAGTGTCCTACGGGGACTAGCCTATCTGGCTGCCACGCCTGAATGTTTGCAAGCACGGCCGAGATAAGCAGGCAGAATTGTGCAGCAATGCAAACTGTATAACCTGGCCAAATTTCACGGGTGTACAAGAAACCACGGGGGATTTACAAGGAGATGTTCACCCGGAACAGCCGGAGGCCTGCCGGCAGCAAGATTCCTGAATTCTTCCTGAGAAGCCTTGAGAGCAGTGAAACGCTCCTATGTTGCAATAACGCAGAACCTCATTCTGAGTGTTCCCGGCAGAGGTCATTCGGCTGAACACAACCGTCGACTAATTAGAGCCAGATGTAGGCAGTGCCGTCCATAGTGCTGGATGGACAGTGGTGGCGTGCCAAACAACTGAGCTCTAGTTCTCATCACTTTCACAAAGTGCCATAAGTTGAGGTTCAACTTACGGCTCGGGTTGTGTAGAGTGTAGCCGTCAAAGCTGGAATCAGTAGCACTCAGGTGAGAAGAACGGGAAGCAGATATACCCAGTCCATTGGCAGTGTCCTACGGGGACCAGGCTATCTGGCTGCCACGCCTGAATGTTTGCAACCGTGGCCGAGCTAGGCAGGCGCAATTGTGCAGCAATTCAAACTGCATAACCTGGCCAAATTTCACGGGTGTACAAGAAACCACGGGGGATTTACAAGGAGATGTTCACCCGGAACTGCCAGTGGCCTGCCGGCAGCAAGATTCCGGAATTCTTCCTGAGAAGCCTTGAAAGCAGTGAAACGCTCCTATGTTGAAATAACTCAGAACCTCATTCTGAGTGTTCCCGGCAGAGGTCATTCGGCTGAACACAACCGTGGACTAATTAGAGCCAGATGTAGACAGTGCCGTCCATAGTGATGGATGGACAGTGGTGGCGTGCCAAACAACTGAGCTCTAGTTCTCATCACTTTCACAAAGTGCCATAAGTTTAGGTTCAACTTACTGCGACGATTGAGTAGAGTGTAGCCGTCAAAGCTGGAATCAGTAGCACTCAGGTGAGAAGAACGGGAAGCAGATATACCCAGTCCACTGGCAGTGTCCTACAGGGACCAGGCTATCTGGCTGCCACGCCTGAATGTTTGCAACCGTGGCCGAGCTAGGCAGGCGCAATTGTGCAGCAATTCAAACTGCATAACCTGGCCAAATTTCACGGGTGAACAAGAAACAACGGGGGATTTACAAGGAGATGTTCACCCGGAACTGCCGGTGGCCTGCCGGCAGCAAGATTCCGGAATTCTTCCTGAGATGCCTTGAAAGCAGTGAAACGCTCCTATGTTGCAATAACTCAGAACCTCATTCTGAGTGTTCCCGACAGAGGTCATTCAGCTGAACACAACCGTGGACTAATTAGAGCCAGATGTAGGCAGTGCCATCCATAGTTCTGGATGGAGAGTGGTGGCGTGCCAAACAACTGAACTCTAGTTCTCAACAGTTTCACAAAGTGCCCTAAGTTGAGGTTCAACTTACTGCTCTGGTTGAGTAGAGTGTAGCCGTCAAACCTGGAATCAGTAGCACTCAGGTGAGAAGAACGGGAAGCAGATATACCCAGTCCGCTGGCAGTGTCCTACGGGGACTAGCCTATCCGGCTGCCATGCCTGAATGTTTGCAACCGCGGCCGAGCTAGGCAGGCGCAATTGTGCAGCAATGCAAACTGCATAACCTGGCCAAATTTCACGGGTGTACAAGAAACCACGGGGGATTTACAAGGAGATGTTCACCCGGAAGAGCCGGAGGCCTGCCGGCAGCAAGATTCCGGAATTCTTCCAGAGAAGCCTTGAAAGCAGTGAAACGCTCCTATGTTGCAATAACTCAGAACCTCATTCTGAGTGTGCCCGACAGAGGTCGTTCCGCTGAACACAACCTTGGACTAATTAGAGCCAGATGTAGGCAGTGCCGTCCATACTGCTGGATGGACAGTGGTGGCGTGCCAAACAACTGAGCTCTAGTTCTCATCACTTTCACAAAGTGCCATAAGTTGAGGTTCAACTTACTGCGCCGATTGAGTAGAGTGTAGCCGTCAAAGATGGAATCAGTAGCACTCAGGTGAGAAGAACGGGAAGCAGATATACCCAGGCCGCTGGCAATGTCCTACGGGGACCAGCCTATCTGGCTGCGACACATGAATGTTTGCAACCGCGGCCGAGCTAGGCAGGCACAATTGTGCAGCAATGCAAACTGCATAACCTGGCCAAATATCACGGGTGTACAAGAAACCACGGGGGATTTACAAGGAGATGTTCACCCGGAACTGCCGGAGGCCTGCCGGCAGCAAGATTCCGGAATTCTTCCTGAGAAGCCTTGAAAGCAGTGAAACGCTCCTATGTTGCAATAACTCAGAACCTCATTCTGAGTGTTCCCGGCAGAGGTCCTTCGGCTGAACACAACCGTGGACTAATTAGAGCCAGATGTAAGAAGTTCCGTCCATAGTGCTGGATGGACAGTGGTGGCGTGCCAAACAACTGAGCTCTAGTTCTCATCACTTTCACAAAGTGCCATGAGTTGAGGTTCAACTTACTGCTCCGGTTGAGTAGAGTGTAGCCGTCAAAGCTGGAATCAGTAGCACTCAGGTGAGAAGAACGGGAAGCAGATATACCCAGTCCGCTGGCAGTGTCCTACGGGAACCAGCCTATCTGGATGCCACGCCTGAATGTTTGAAACCGCGGCCGAGGTAGGCAGGCGCAATTGTGCAGCAATGCAAACTGCATAACCTGGCCAAATTTCACGGATGTACAAGAAACCACGGGGGATTTACAAGGAGATGTTCACCCGGAAGAGCCGGAGACCTGCCGGCAGCAAGATTCCGGAATTCTTCCTGAGAAGCCTTGAAAGCAGTGAAACGCTCCTATGTTGCAATAACTCAGAACCTCATTCTGAGTGTTCCCGGCAGAGGTCATTCGGCTGAACACAACCGTGGACTAATTAGAGCCAGATGTAGTCAGTGCCGTCCATAGTGCTGGATGGACAGTGGTGGCGTGCCAAACAACTGAGCTCTAGTTCTCATCACTTGCACAAAGTGCCATAAGTTGAGGTTCAACTTACTGCGCTGATTGAGTAGAGTGTAGCCGTCAAAGCTGGAATCAGTAGCACTCAGGTGAGAAGAACGGGAAGCAGATATACCCAGTCCGCTGGCAGTGTCCTACGGGGACCAGTTCATCAGGCTGCCACGCCTGAATGTTTGCAACCGCGGCTGAGCTGGGCAGGCGCAATTGTGCAGCAATGCAAACTGCATAACTTGGCCAAATTTCACGGGTGTACAAGAAACCACGGGGGATTTACAAGGAGATGTTCACCCGTAACAGCCGGAGTCCTGCCCGCAGCAACATTCCGGAATTCTTCCTGAGAAGCCTTGAAAGCAGTGAAACGCTCCTATGTTGCAATAACTCAGAACCTCATTCTGAGTTGTCCCGGCGGAGGTCATTCGGCTGAACACAATCGTGAACTAATTAGAGCCAGATGTAGGCAGTGCCGTCCATAGTGCTGGATGGACAGTGGTGGCGTGCCAAACAACTGAGCTCTAGTTGTCAACAGTTTCACAAAGTGCCATAAGTTGAGGTTCAACTTAATGCTCCGGTTGAGTAGAGTGTAGCCGTCAAAGCTGGAATCAGTAGCACTCAGGTGAGAAGAACGGGAAGCAGATATACACAGTCCTCTGGCAGTGTCCTACGGGGACCAGTCTTTCTGGCTGCCACGCCTGAATGTTTGCAACCGCGGCCTAGCTAGGCAGGCGCATTTGTGCAGCAATGCAAACTGCATAACCTTGCCAAATTTCACGGGTGTACAAGAAACCACGGGGGATTTACAAGGAGATGTTCACCCGGAACAGCCGGAGGCCTGCCGGCAGCAAGATTCCGGAATTCTTCCTGAGAAGCCTTGAAAGCAGTGAAACGCTCCTATGTTGCAATAACTCAGAACCTCATTCTGAGTGTTCCCGGCAGAGGTCATTCGGCTGAACACAACCGTGGACTAATTAGAGCCAGATGTAGGCAGTGCCGTCCATAGTGCTGGATGCACAGTGGTGGCATGCCAAACAACTGAGCTCTAGTTCTCAACACTTTCACAAAGTGCCATAAGTTGAGGTTCAACTTACTGCTCCGGTTGAGTAGAGTGTAGCCTCAAGGTGGAATCAGGAGCACTCAGGTGAGAAGAACGGGAAGCAAATATACCCAGTCCGCTGGCAGTGTCCTACGGGGACCAGCCTATCTGGCTGCCACGCCTGAATGTTTGTAACCGCGGCCGAGATAGGCTGGCGCAATTGTGCAGCAATGCAAACTGCATAACCTGGCCAAATTTCACGGGTGTACAAGAAACCTCGTGATTTACAAGGAGATGTTCACCCGGAACAGCCCGAGGCCTGCCGGCAGCAAGATTCCGGAATTCTTCCTGAGAAGCCTTGAAAGCAGTGAAACGCTCCTGTGTTGCAATAACTCAGAAGCTCATTCTGAGTGTTCCTGGCAGAGGTCATTCGGCTGAACACAACCGTGGACTAATTAGAGCCAGATGTAGGCAGTTCCGTCCATAGTGCTGGATGGACAGTGGTGGCGTGGCAAACAACTGAGCTCTAGTTCTCAAAACTTTCACTAAGTGCCATAAGTTGAGGTTCAACTTACTGCTCCGGTTGAGTAGAGTGTAGCCGTCAAAGCTGGAATCAGTAGCACTCAGGTGAGAAGAACGGGAAGCAGATATACCCAGTGCGCTGGCAGTGTCCTACGTGTACAGCCTATCTGGCTGCCACGCCTGAATGTTTGCAACCGCGTCCGAGCGAGTCAGGCGCAATTGTGCAGCAATGCAAACTGCATAACCTGGCCAAATTTCACGGGTGTACAAGAAACCACGGGGGATTTACAAGGAGATGTTCACCCGGAACAGCTAGAGGCCTGCCGGCAGCAAGATTCCGGAATTCTTCCTGAGAAGCCTTGAAAGCAGTGAAACGCTCCTATGTTGCAATAACTCAGAACCTCATTCTGCGTATTCCCGGCAGAGGTCATTCGGCTGAACACAACCGTGGACTAATTAGAGCCAGATGTAGGCAGTGCCGTCCATAGTGCTGGATGGAGAGTGGTGGCGTGCCAAACAACTGAGTTCTAGTTCTCAACAGTTTCACAAAGTGCCATAAGTTGATGTTCAACTTACTGCTCTGCTTGAGTAGAATGCAGCCGTCAAAGGTGAAATCAGTAGCACTCAGTTGAGAAGAACGGGAAGCAGATATACCCAGTCATCTGGCAGAGTCCTACGGGGACCAGACTATATGGCTGCCACGCCTGAATGTTTGCAACCGCGGCCGAGCTAGGCAGGGGCAGTTGTGCAGCAATGAAAACTGCATAACCTGGCCAAATTTCACGGGTGTACAAGAAACCACGGGGGATTTACAAGGAGATGTTCACCCGGAAGAGCCGGAGGCCTGCCGGCAGCAAGATTCCGGAATTCTTCCTGAGAAGCCTTGAAAGCAGTGAAAAGCTCCTATGTTGCAATAAATCAGAACCTCATTCTGAGTGTTGCCGGCAGAGTTCATTCGGCTGAACACAACCGTGGACTAATTAGAGCCAGATGTAGGCAGTGCCGTCCATAGTGCTGGATGGACAGTGGTGGCGTGCCAAACAACTGAGCTCTAGTTCTCAACACTTTCACCAAGTGCCATAAGTTGAGGTTCAACTTACTGCTCCGGTTGAGTAGAGTGTAGCCGTCAAAGCTGGAATCAGTAGCACTCAGATGAGAAGAACGGGAAGCAGATATACCCAGTCCGCTGGCAGTGTCCTACGGGGACCAGCCTATATGGCTGCCACGCCTGAATGCTTGCAACCGCGGCCGAGTTAGGCAGGCGCAATTTTGCAGCAATTCAAACTGCATACCTTGTCCAAATTTCACGGGTGTACTAGAAACCACGGGGGATTTACAAGGAGATGTTCACTCGGAGAGCCAGAGGCCTGCCGGCAGCAAGATTCCGGAATTCTTCCTGAGAAGCCTTGAAAGAAGTGAAACGCTCCTATGTTGCAATAACTCAAAACCTCATTCTCAGTGTTCCTGGCAGAGGTCATACGGCTGAAAACAACCGTTGACTAATTAGAACCAGATGTAGGCAGTGCCGTCCATAGTGCTGGATGGACACTGGTGGCTTGCCAAACAACTGACGTCTAGTTCTCAACACTTTCACAAAGTGCCATAAGTTGAGGTTCAACTTAATGCTCCGGTTAAGTAGAGTGTAGCCGTCAAAGCTGGAATCAGTAGCACTCAGGTGAGAAGAACGGGAAGCAGATATACCCAGTCCGCTGGCAGTGTCCTACGGGGACCAGTTCATCAGGCTGCCACGCCTGAATGTTTGCAACCGCGGCTGAGCTGGGCAGGCGCAATTGTGCAGCAATGCAAACTGCATAACTTGGCCAAATTTCACGGGTGTACAAGAAACCACGGGGGATTTACAAGGAGATGTTCACCCGTAACAGCCGGAGTCCTGCCCGCAGCAACATTCCGGAATTCTTCCTGAGAAGCCTTGAAAGCAGTGAAACGCTCCTATGTTGCAATAACTCAGAACCTCATTCTGAGTTGTCCCGGCGGAGGTCATTCGGCTGAACACAATCGTGAACTAATTAGAGCCAGATGTAGGCAGTGCCGTCCATAGTGCTGGATGGACAGTGGTGGCGTGCCAAACAACTGAGCTCTAGTTGTCAACAGTTTCACAAAGTGCCATAAGTTGAGGTTCAACTTAATGCTCCGGTTGAGTAGAGTGTAGCCGTCAAAGCTGGAATCAGTAGCACTCAGGTGAGAAGAACGGGAAGCAGATATACACAGTCCTCTGGCAGTGTCCTACGGGGACCAGTCTTTCTGGCTGCCACGCCTGAATGTTTGCAACCGCGGCCTAGCTAGGCAGGCGCATTTGTGCAGCAATGCAAACTGCATAACCTTGCCAAATTTCACGGGTGTACAAGAAACCACGGGGGATTTACAAGGAGATGTTCACCCGGAACAGCCGGAGGCCTGCCGGCAGCAAGATTCCGGAATTCTTCCTGAGAAGCCTTGAAAGCAGTGAAACGCTCCTATGTTGCAATAACTCAGAACCTCATTCTGAGTGTTCCCGGCAGAGGTCATTCGGCTGAACACAACCGTGGACTAATTAGAGCCAGATGTAGGCAGTGTCGTCCATAGTACTGGATGGACAGTTGTGGCCTGCCAAACATCTGAGCTCTAGTTCTCAACACTTTCACAAAGTGCCATAAGTTGAGGTTCAACTTACTGCTCCGGTTGAGTAGAGTGTAGCCGTCAAAGCTGGAATCAGTAGCACTCAGGTGAGAAGAACGGGAAGCAGATATACCCAATCCGCTGGCAGTGTCCTACGGGGACCAGTCCATCTGACTGCCGCTCATGAATGTTTGCAACCGCGGCTGAGCTAGGCAGGCGCAATTGTGCAGCCATGCATACTGCATAACCTGGCCAAATTTCACGGGTGTACAAGAAACCACGGGGGATTTACAAGGAGATGTTCACCCGGAACAGTTGGAGGCCTGCCGGCAGCAAGATTCCGGAATTCTTCCTGAGAAGCCTTGAAAGCAGTGAAACGTTCCTATACTGCAATAACTCAGAACCTCATTCTAAGTGTTCCCGGCAGAGGTCATTTGGCTGAACACAACCGTGGACTAATTAGAGTCAGATGTAGGCAGTGCCGTCCATAGTGCTGGATGGACAGTGGTGGCGTGCCAAACAACTGAGCTCTAGTTCTCAACAGTTTCACAAAGTGCCATAAGTTGAGGTTCACCTTACTGCGCCGGTTGAGTCGAGTGTAGCCGTCAAAGCTGGAATCAGTAGCACTCAGGTGAGAAGAACGTGAAGCAGATATAACCAGTCGGCTGGCAGAGTCCTACGGGGACCAGCCTATCTGGCTGCCACGCCTGAATGTTTGCAACCGCGGCCGAGCTAGGCTGGCGCAATTGTGCAGCAATGCAAACTGCATAACCTGGCCAAATTTCACGGGTGTACAAGAAACCACAGGGGATTTACAAGGAGATGTTCACCCGGAACAGCCGGAGGCCTGCCGGCAGCAAGATTCCGGAATTCTTCCTGAGAAGCCTTGAAAGCAGTGAAACGCTCCTATGTTGCAATAACTCAGAACCTCATTCTGAGTGTTTCCGCCAGAGGGCATTCGCCTGAACACAATCGAGGACTAATTAGAACCAGATGTAGGCAGTGCCGTCCATTGTGCTGGATGGACAGTGGTCGCGTGCCAAACAACTGAGCTCTAGTTCTCAACATTTTCACAAAGTGCATTAAGTTGAGGTTCAACTTACTGCTCCGGTTGAGTAGAGTGTAGCTGTGAAAGCAGGAATCAGTAGCACTCAGGTGAGAAGAACGGGAAGCAGATATACACAGTCCGCTGGCAGAGTCCTACGCGGACCAGCCTATATGGCTGCGACGCCTGAATGTTTGCAACCCCGGACGAGCTAGGCATCCAACATTGTGCAGCAATGCAAACTGCATAACCTGTCCAAATTTCACGGGTGTACAAGAAACCACGGGGCATTTACAAGGAGATGTTCACTTGGAACAGCCGGAGCCCTGCCGGCAGCAAGATTCCGGAATTCTTCCTGAGAAGCCTTGAAAGCAGTGAAACGCTCCTATGTTGCAATAACTCAGAACCTCATTCTGAGTGTTCCCGGCAGAGGTCATTCTGCTGAACACAACCATGGACTAATTAGAGCCAGATGTAGGCAGTGCCGTCCATAGTGCTGGATGGACAGTGGTGGCGTGCCAAACAACTGAGCTCTAGTTCTCAACACTTTCACAAAGTTCCATAAGTAGAGGTTCCACTTAATGCTACGGTCGAGTAGAGTGTAGCCGTCAAAGCTGGAATCAGTAGCACTCAGGTGAGAAGAACGGGAAGCAGATATACCCAGTCCGCTGGCAGTGTCTATTGGGACCAGCCTATCTGGCTGCCACGCCTGAATGGTTGCAACCGTGGCCGAGCTAGGCAGGCGAAATCGTGCAGCAATGGAAATTGTATAAACTGTCCAAATTTCACGGGTGTACAAGAAACCACAGGGGATTTACAAGGAGATGTTTACCCGGAACAGCCGGAGGCCTGCCGGCAGCAAGATTCCGGATTTCTTCCTGAGAAGCCTTGAAAGCAGTGAAACGCTCCTATGTTGCAATAACTCAGAACCTCATTCTGAGTATTCCCGGTAGAGGTCATTCGGCTGAACACAACCGTGGACTAATTAGAGCCAGATGTAGGCAGAGCCGTCCATAGTGCTGGATGGACAGTGGTGGCGTGCCAAACAACTGAGCTCTAGTTCTCAACAGTTTCACAAAGTGCCATAAGTAGAGGTTCAACTTAATGCTCCGGTTGAGTAGACTGTAGCTGTCAAAGCTGGAATCAGTAGCACTCAGGTGAGGAGAACGGGAAGCAGATATACCCAGTCCGCTTTCAGAGTCCTACGGGGACCAGCCTATCTGGCTGCCACGCCTGAGTGTTTTCATCCGCGGCCGAGCTAGGCAGGCGCAATTGTGCAGTAATGCAAACTGCATAACCTGGCCAAATTTCACTGGTGTACAAGAAACCACGGGGGATTTACAAGGAGATGTTCACCCGGAACAGACGGAGGCCTGCCGGCAGCAAGATTCCGGAATTCTTACTGAGAAGCCTTGAAAGCAGTGAAACGCTCCTATGTTGCAATAACTCAAAACCTCATTCTGAGTGTTCCCGGCAGAGGTCATTCGGCTGACCACAACCGTGGACTAATTAGAGCCAGATGTAGGCAGTGCCGTCCATAGTGCTGGATGGACAGTGGTGGCGTGCCAAACAACTGAGCTCTAGTTCTAAAGAGTTTCACAAAGTGCCATAAGTTGAGGTTCAACTTACTGCTCCGTTTGAGTAGAGTGTAGCCGTCAAAGCTGGAATCAGTAGCACTCAGGTGAGAAGAACGGGAAGCAGATATACCCAGTCCGCTCGCAGTGTTCTACGGGGACCAGCCTATCTGGCTGCCACGCCTGAATGTTTGTAACCGCGGCCGAGCGGGGCAGGCGCAATTGTGCAGCAATGCAAACTGCATAACCTGGCCAAATTTCACGGGTGTACAAGAAACCACGGGGGATTTACAAGGAGATGTTCACCCGGAACAGCTGGAGGCCTGCCGGCAGCAAGATTCCGGAATTCTTCCTGAGAAGCCTTGAAAGAAGTGAAACGCTCCTATGTTGCAATAACTCAGAACCGCATTCTGAGTATTCACAGCAGAGGTCATTCGCCTGAACACAATAGTGGACTAATTAGAGCCAGATGTAGGCAGTGCCGTCCATAGTGCTGGATGGACAGTGGTGGCGTGCCAAACAACTGAGCTATAGTTCTCAACAGTTGCACAAAGTGCCATAAGTTGAGGTTCAACTTACTCCTCCGGTTGAGTAGAGTGTAGCCGTCAAAGCTGAAATCAGTAGCACTCAGGTGAGAAGAATGGGAAGCAGATATACCCAGTCCGCTGGCATTGTCCTACGGGGACCAGCCTATCTGGCTGCCACGCCTGAATGTTTGCAACCGCGGCCGAGCTAGGCAGGCGCAATTGTGCAGGAATGCAAACTCCATAACCTGTCCAAATTTCACGGGTGTTCAAAAAACCTCGGGGGATTTACAAGGAGATGTTCACCCGGAACAGCCTGAGGCCTGCCGGCAGCAAGATTCTGGAATTCTTCCTGAGAAACCTTGAAAGCAGTGAAACGCTCTTGTGTTGCAATAACTCAGAATCTCATTCTGAGTGTTCCCGGCAGAGGTCATTCGGCTGAACACAACCGTGGACTAATTAGAGCCAGATGTAGGCAGTGCCGTCCAAAGTGCTGGATGGACAGTGGTGGCGTGCCAAACAACTGAGCTCTAGTTCTCAACAGTTTCACAAAGTGCCATAAGTAGAGGTTCAACTTAATGCTCCGGTTGAGTAGACTGTAGCCGTCAAAGCTGGAATCAGTGGCACTCAGGTGAGAAGAACGGGAAGCAGATATACCCAGTCCGCTGGCAGAGTCCTACAGGGACCAGCGTATCTTGCTGCCACGCCTGAATGTTTGCAACCGCGGTCGAGCTAGGCAGGCGCAATTGTGCAGCAATGCAAACTGCATAACCTGGCCAAATTTGACGGGTGTACAAGAAACCACGGGGGATTTACAAGGAGATGTTCACCCGGAACAGCCGTAGGCCTGGCGGCCGCAAGATTCCGGAAGTCTTCCTGAGAAGCCTTGAAAGCAGTGAAACGCTCCTATGTTGCAGTAACTCAGAACCTCATTCTGAGTGATCCCGGCAGAGGTCATTCGGCTGAACACAACCATGGACTAATTAGAGCCAGATGTAGGCAGTGCCGTCCATAGTGCTGGATGGAGAGTGGTGGCGTGCCAAACAACTGAGTTCTAGTGCTCAACACTTTCACAATGTGCCATAAGTTGAGGTTCAACTTAATGCTCAGGTTGAGTAGAGTGTTGCGGTAATAGCTGGAATCAGTAGCACTCAGGTGAGAAGAACGGGAAGCAGATATACCCAGTCCGCAGGAAGTGTCGTACGGGGACCCGCCTATCTGGCTGCCACGCCTGAATGTTTGTAACCGCGGCCGAGCTAGGCAGGCGCAATTGTGCAGCAATGCAAACTGCATAACTTGGCCAAATTTCACGGGTGTACAAGAAACCACGGGGGATTTACAAGGAGATGTTCACCCGTAACAGCCGGAGTCCTGCCCGCAGCAAGATTCCGGAATTCTTCCTGAGAAGCCTTGAAAGCAGTGAAACGCTCCTATGTTGCAATAACTCAGAACCTCATTCTGAGTATTCCCGGTAGAGGTCATTCGGCTGAACAAAACCGTGGACTAATTAGAGCCAGATGTAGGCAGTGCCGTCCAAAGTGCTGGATGGACAGTGGTGGCGTGCCAAACAACTGAGCTCTAGTTCTCAACAGTTTCACAAAGTGCCATAAGTAGAGGTTCAACTTAATGCTCCGGTTGAGTAGACTGTAGCTATCAAAGCTGGAATCAGTAGCACTGAGGTGAGAAGAACTGGAAGCAGATATACCCAGTCCGCTGGCAGAGTCCTACGGGGACCAGCCTATATGGCTGCCACGCCTGAATGTTTGCAACCGCGGCCGAACTAGGCAGGCGGAATTGTGCAGCAATGCAAACTGCATAACCTGTCCAAATTTCACGGATATACAAGAAACCACGGGGGATTTACAAGGAGATGTTCACCCGGAACAGCTGGAGGCCTGCCGTCAGCAAGATTCCGGTATTCTTCCTGAGAAGACTTGAAAGCAGTGAAACGCTCCTATGTTGCAATAACTCAAAACCTCATTCTGAGTGTTCCCGGCAGAGGTCATTCGGCTGAACACAACCGTGGACTAATTAGAGCCAGATTAAGACAGTGCCGTCCATAGTGCTGGATGGACAGTGGTGGCGAGCCAAACAACTGAGCTCTAGTTCTGAACAGTTTCACAAAGTGCCATAAATTGAGGTTCAACTTAATGCTCCGGTTGAGTAGTGTGTAGCCGTCAAAGCTGGAATCAGTTGCACTCAGGTGAGGAGAACGGGAAGCAGATATACCCAGTCCGCTGGCAGTGTCCTACGGGGACCAGCCTATCTGGCTGCCACGCCTGAATGTTTGCAACCGCGGCCGAGCTAGGCAGGCGCAATTGTGCAGCAATGCAAACTGCATAACCTGGCCAAATTTGACGGGTGTACAAGAAACCACGGGGGATTTACAAGGAGATGTTCACCCGGAACAGCCGGAGGCCTGCCGGCAGCAAGATTCCGGAATTCTTCCTGAGAAGCCTTGAAAGCAGTGAAACGCTCCTATGTTGCAATAACTCAGAACCTCTTTCTGAGTGTTCCCGACAGAGGTCATTTGGCTGAACACAACCGTGGACTAATTAGAACCAGATGTAGGCAGTGTCGTCCATAGTGCTGGATGGACAGTGGTGGCGTGCCAAACAACTGAGTTCTAGTTCTCAACAGTTTCACAAAGTGCCATAAGTTGAGGTTCAACTTAATGCTCCGGTTGAGTAGAGTGTAGCCGTCAAAGCTGGAATCAGTAGCACTCAGGTGAGAAGAAAGGGAAGCAGATATACCCAGTCCGCTGGCAGTGTCCTACGGGGACCAACCTATCTGGCTGCCACGCCTGAATGTTTGCAACTCCGGCCTAGCTAGGAATCAGTAGCACTCAGGTGAGAAGAACGGGAAGCAGATATACCCAGTCCTCTGGCAGAGTCCTACGGGGACCAGCCTATCTGGCTTCCACGCCTGAATGTTTGCAACCGCGGCCGAGCTATGTAGGCGCAATTGTGCAATAATGCAAACTGCATAACCTGTCCAAATTTCACGGGTGTACAAGAAACCACGGGGGATTTACAAGGAGATGTTCACCCGGAACAGCCGGAGGCCTGTCGGCAGCAAGATTCCGGAATTCTTCCTGAGAATCCTTGAGAGCAATGAAACGCTCCTATGTTGCAATAACTCAGAACCTCATTCTGAGTGTTCCCGGCAGAGGTCATTCGGCTGAACACAACCGTGGACTAATTAGAGCCAGATGTAGGCAGTGCCGTCCAGAGTGCTGGATGGACAGTGGTGGCGTGCCAAACAACTGAGCTCTAGTTCTCATCAGTTTCACAAAGTGCCATAAGTTGAAGTTCAACTTACTGCTCCCGTTGAGTAGAGTGTAGCGGTCAAACCTGGAATCAGTAGCAGTCAGGTGAGAAGAACGGGAAGCAGATATACCCAGTCCGTTGGCAGTGTCCTACGGGGACCAGCCTATCTAGCTGCCACGCCTGAATGTTTGCAACCGCGTACGAGCTAGGCAGGCACAATTGTGCAGCAATGCAAACTGCATAAGCTGGCCAAATTTCACGGGTGTACAAGAAACCACGGGGGATTTACAAGATGTTCACCGGAACTGTCGGAGGCCTGGGGGCAGCAAGATTCCGGAATTCTTCCTGAGAAGCCTTGTAAGCAGTGAAACGCTCCTATGTTGCAATAACTGAGAACCTCATTCTGAGTGTTCCCGGCAGAGGTCATTCAGCTGAACACAACCGTGGACTAATTAGAGCCAGATGTAGGCAGTGCCATCCATAGTTCTGGATGGACAGTGGTGGCGTGCCAAACAACTGAGCTCTAGTTCTAAACAGTTTCACAAAGTGCCCTAAGTTGAGGTTCAACTTACTGCTCCGGTTGAGTAGAGTGTAGCTGTCAAACCTGGAATCAGTAGCACTCAGGTGAGAAGAACGGGAAGCAGATATACCCAGTCCGCTGGCAGTGTCCTACGGGGACTAGCCTATCCGGCTGCCATGCCTGAATGTTTGCAACCGCGGCCGAGCTAGGCAGGCACAATTGTGCAGCAATGCAAACTGCATAACCTGGCCAAATTTCACGGGTGTACAAGAAACCACGGGGGATTTACAAGGAGATGTTCACCCGTAAGAGCCGGAGGCCTGCCGGCAGCAAGATTCCGGAATTCTTCCTGAGAAGCCTTGAAAGCAGTGAAACGCTCCTATGTTGCAATAACTCAGAACCTCATTCTGAGTATTGCCTGCAGAGGTCATTCGGCTGAACACAACCTTGGACTAATTAGAGCCAGATGTAGGCAGTGCCGTCCATACTGCTGGATGGACAGTGGTGGCGTGCCAAACAACTGAGCTCTAGTTCTCATCACTTTCACAAAGTGCCATAACTTAAGGTTCAACTTACTGCTCCGGTTGAGTAGAGTGTAGCCGTCAAAGCTGGAATCAGTAGTACTCAGGTGAGAAGAACTTGAAGCAGATATACCCAGTCCGCAGGCAGTGTCCTACGGGGACCAGCCTATCTGGCTGCCACTCCTGAATGTTTGCAACCGCGGCCCAGCTAGGCAGGCGCAATTGTGCAGCAATGCAAACTGCTTAACCTGGTCAAATTTCACGGGTGTACAAGAAACCACGGGGGATTTACAAGGAGATGTTCACCCGGAACTGCCTGAGGCCTGCCGGCAGCAAGATTCCGAAATTCATCCTGAGAAGCCTTGAAAGCAGTGAAACGCTCCTATGTTGCAATAACTCAGAACCTCATTCTGAGTGTTCCCGGCAGAGGTCATTCGGCTGAACACAACCGTGGACTAATTAGAGCCAGATGTAAGCAGTTCCGTCCATAGTGGTGGATGGACAGTGGTGGCGTGCCAAACAACTGAGCTCTAGTTCTCATCACTTTCACAAAGTGCCATAAGTTGAGGTTCAACTTACTGCTCCGGTTGAGTAGAGTGTAGCTGTCAAACCTGGAATCAGTAGCACTCAGGTGAGAAGAACGGGAAGCAGATATACCCAGTCCGCTGGCAGTGTCCTACGGGGACTAGCCTATCCGGCTGCCATGCCTGAATGTTTGCAACCGCGGCCGAGCTAGGCAGGCACAATTGTGCAGCAATGCAAATTGCATAACCTGGCCAAATTTCACGGGTGTACAAGGAACCGCGGGTGATTTACAAGGAGATGTTCACCCGGAACAGCAGGAGGCCTGCCGGCAGCAAGATTCCGGAATTCTTCATGAGAAGCCTTGAAAGCAGTGAAACGCTCCTATGTTGAAATAATTCAGAATCCCATTGTTAGTTTTCCCGGCAGAGGTCATTCGGCTGAACACAATCGTGGACTAATTAGAGCCAGATGAAGGCAGTACCGTCCATAGTGCTGGATAGAGAGTGGTGGCGTGCCAACCAACTGAGCTCTAGTTCTCAACAGTTTCACAAAGTGCCATAAGTTGAGGTTCAACTTACTGCTCCGGTTGAGTAGAGTGTAGCCGTCAAAGCTGGAATCAGTAGCACTCAGGTGAGAAGAACGGAAAGCAGATATACCCAGTCCGCGGGCAGAGTCCTACGGGGACCAGCCTATCTGGCTGCCACGCCTGAATGTTTGCAACCGCGGCCTAGCTAGGCAGGCACAGTTGTGCAGCAATGCAAACTGCATAACCTGGCCAAATTTCACGGGTGTACAAGAAACAACGGGGGATTTACAAGGAGATGTTCACCCGGAACAGCCGGAGGCCTGCCGGCAGCAAGATTCCAGAATTCGTCCTGAGAAGCCTTGAAAGCAGTGAAACGCTCCTATATTGCAATAACTCAGAACCTCATTCTAAGTGTTCCCGCCAGAGGTCATTCGGCTGAACACAACCGTGGACTAATTAGAGCCAGACGTAGGCAGTTCCGTCCATAGTGCTGGATGGACAGTGGTGGCGTGCCAAACAACTGAGCTCTAGGTCTCAACAGTTTCACAAAGTGCCATAAGTTGAGGTTCAACTTACTGCTCCGGTTGAGTAGAGTGTAGCCGTCAAAGCTGGAATCAGTAGCACTCAGGTGAGAAGAACGGGAAGCAGATATACCCAGTCCGCTGGCAGAGTCCTACGTGGACCAGCCTATCTGGCTGCCACGCCTGAATGTTAGCAACCGCGGCAGAGCTAGGCAGGCGCAATTGTGCAGCAATGCAAACTGCATAACCTGGCCAAATTTCACGGGTGTACAAGAAACCACAGGGGATTTACAAGGAGTTGTTCACCCGGAACAGCCGGAGGCCTGATGGCAGCAAGATTCTGGAATTCTTCCTGAGAAGCCTTGAAAGCAGTGAAACGCTCCTATGTTGCAATAACTCAGAACCTCATTCTGAGTGTTGCCGGCAGAGGTCATTCGGCTGAACACAACCGTGGACTAATTAGAGCCAGATGAAGGCAGTACCGTCCATAGTGCTGGATGGAGAGTGGTGGCGTGCCAACCAACTGAGCTCTAGTTCTCAACAGTTTCACAAAGTGCCATAAGTTGAGGTTCAACGTACTGCTCCGGTTGAGTAGAGTGTAGCCGTCAAAGCTGGAATCAGTAGCACTCAGGTGAGAAGAACGGAAAGCAGATATACCCAGTCCGCTGGCAGAGGCCTACGGGGACCAGCCTATCTGGCTTCCACGCCTGAATGTTTGCAACCGCGGCCGAGCTAGGTAGGCGCAATTGTGCAACAATGCAAACTGCATAACCTGTCCAAATTTCACGGGTGTACAAGAAACCATGGGGGATTTACAAGGAGATGTTCACCCGGAACAGCCGGAGGCCTGCCGGCAGCAAGATTCCGGAATTCTTCCTGAGAAGCCTTGAAAGCAGTGAAACGCTCCTATGTTGCAAATACTCAGAACCTCATTCTGAGTGTTCCCGGCAGAGGTCATTCGGCTGAACACAACCGTGGACTAATTAGAGCCAGATGTAGGCAGTGCCGTCCATAGTGCTGGATGGAGAGTGGTGGCGTGCCAAACAATTGAGCGCTAGTTCTCAACACTTTCACAAAGTGCCATAAGTTCAGGTGCAACTTAATGCTCCGGTTGAGTAAAGTGTAGCCGTCAAAGCTGGAATCAGTAGCACTAAAGGGAGAAGAACGGGAAGCAGATATACCCAGTCCGCTGGCAGTGTCCTACGGGGACCAGTCCATGTGGCTGCCACGCCTGAATGTTTGTAACCGCGGCCGAGCTAGGCAGGCGCAATTGTGCCGCAATGCAAACTGCATAACCTGTCCAAATTTCACGGGTGTACAAGAAACCAATGGGGATTTAGAAGGAGATGTTCACCCGGAACAGCCGGAGGCCTGCCGGCAGCAAGATTCCGGACTTCTTCCTGAGAAGCCTTGAAAGCAGTGAAACGCTCCTATGTTGCAATAACTCAGAACATCATTCTGAGTGTCCCCGGCCGAGGTCATTCGGCTGAACACAACCGTGGACTAATTAGAGCCAGATGTAGGCAGTGCCGTCCATAGTGCTGGATGGACAGTGGTGGCGTGCCAAACAACTGAGCTCTAGTTCTCAACAGTTTCACAAAGTGCCATAAATAGAGGTTAAACTTACTGCTAAGGTTGAGTAGAGTGTAGTCGTCAAAGCTGGAATCAGTAGCACTCAGGTGAGAAGAACGGGAAGCAGATATACCCAGTCCGCTGGCGGTGTCCTACGGGGACCAGCGTATCTGGATGCCACGCCTGAATGTTTGCAACCACGGCCGAGCTGGGCGGGCGCAATTGTGCAGCAATGCAAACTGCATAACCTGTCCAAATTTCACGGGTGTACAAGAATCCACGGGGGATTTACAAGGAGATGTTCACCCGGAACAGCCGGAGGCTTGCCGGCAGCAAGATTCCGGAATTCTTCCTGAGAAGCTATGAAAGCAGTGAAACGCTCCTATGTTGCAATAACTCAGAACCTCATTCTGAGTGTTCCCGGCAGAGGTCATTCAGCTGAACACAACCGTGGACTAATTAGAACCAGATGTAGGCAGTGCCGTCCATAGTGCTGGATGGACATTGGTGGCGTGCCAAACAACTGAGCTCTAGTTCTCACCAGTTTCTCAAAGTGCCCTAAGTTGAGGTTCAACTTACTGCTCCGGTTTAGTAGAGTGTAGCGGTCAAAGCTGGAATCAGTAGCACTCAGGTGAGTAAAACGTGAAGCAGATATAGCCAGTCCACTGGAAGTGCCCTACGGGGACTAGCCTATGTGGCTGCCACGCCTGAATGTTTGCAAGCGCGGCCGAGCTAAGGAGGCGGAATTGTGCAGCAATGCAAAGTGTATAACCTGGCCAAATTTCAAGGGTGTACAAGAAACCACAGGGGATTTACAAGGAGATGTTCACCCGGAACAGCCGGAGGCCTGCCGGCAGCAAGATTCCAGAATTCTTCCTGAGAAGCCTTGAAAGCAGTGAAACGCTCCTATGTTGCAATATCTCAGAACCTCATTCTGAGTGTTCCAGGCAGAGGTCATTCGGCTGAACACAACCGTGGACTAATTAGAGCCAGATGTAGCAGTGCCGTCCATAGGGCTGGATGGAGAGTGGTGGCGTGCCAAACAACTGAGCTCTAGTTCTCAACAGTTTCACAAAGTGCCATAAGTTGAGGTTCAACTTACTGCTCCGGTTGAGTAGAGTGTAGCCGTCAAAGCTGGAATCAGTAGCACTCAGGTGAGAAGAACGGGAAGCAGATATACCCAGTCCGCTGGCAGTGTCCTACGGGGACCAGCCTATCTGGCTGCGACGCCTGAAGGTTTGCAACCGCGGCCTAGCTAGGCAGGCGCAATTGTGCAGCAATTCAAACTGCATAACCTGGCCAAATATCACGGGTGTACAAGAAACCACGGGGGATTTAAAAGGAGATGTTCACCCGGTATAGCCGGAGGCCTGCCGGCAGCAAGATTCCGGAATTCTTCCTGAGAAGCCTTAAAGCAGTGAAACGCTCCTATGTTGCAATAACTCAGAACCTCATTCTGAGTATTTCCGGCAGAGGTCATTCGGCTGAACACAATCGTGGACTAATTAGAGCCAGATGAAGGCAGTACCGTCCATAGTGCTGGATGGAGAGTGGTGGCGTGCCAACCAACTGAGCTCTAGTTCTCAACAGTTTCACAAAGTGCCATAAGTTGAGGTTCAACTTACTGCTCCGGTTGAGTAGAGTGTAGCCGTCAAAGCTGGAATCAGTAGCACTCAGGTGAGAAGAACGGAAAGCAGATATACCCAGTCCGCGGGCAGAGTCCTACGGGGACCAGCCTATGTGGCTGCCACGCCTGAATGTTTGCAACCGCGGCCTAGCTAGGCAGGCACAGTTGTGCAGCAATGCAAACTTCATAACCTGGCCAAATTTCACGGGTGTACAATAAACAACGGGGGATTTACAAGGAGATGTTCACCCAGAACAGCCGGAGGCCTGCCGGCAGCAAGATTCCAGAATTCGTCCTGAGAAGCCTTGAAAGCAGTGAAACGCTCCTATATTGCAATAACTCAGAACCTCATTCTAAGTGTTCCCGCCAGAGGTCATTCGGCTGAACACAACCGTGGACTAATTAGAGCCAGACGTAGGCAGTTCCGTCCATAGTGCTGGATGGACAGTGGTGGCGTGCCAAACAACTGAGCTCTAGTTCTCAACAGTTTCACAAAGTGCCATAAGTTGAGGTTCAACTTACTGCTCCGGTTGAGTAGAGTGTAGCCGTCAAAGCTGGAATCAGTAGCACTCAGGTGAGAAGAACGGGAAGCAGATATACCCAGTCCGCTGGCAGAGTCCTACGGGGACCAGCCTATCTGGCTGCCACGCCTGAATGTTAGCAACCGCGGCAGAGCTAGGCAGGCGCAATAGTGCAGCAATGCAAACTGCATAACCTGGCCAAATTTCACGGGTGTACAAGAAACCACAGGGGATTTACAAGGAGATGTTCACCCGGAACAGCCGGAGGCCTGATGGCAGCAAGATTCCGGAATTCTTCCTGAGAAGCCTTGAAAGCAGTGAAACGCTCCTATGTTGCAATAACTCAGAACCTCATTCTGAGTGTTGCCGGCAGAGGTCATTCGGCTCAACACAACCGTGGACTAATTAGAGCCAGATGAAGGCAGTACCGTCCATAGTGCTGGATGGAGAGTGGTGGCGTGCCAACCAACTGAGCTCTAGTTCTCAACAGTTTCACAAAGTGCCATAAGTTGAGGTTCAACGTACTGCTCCGGTTGAGTAGAGTGTAGCCGTCAAAGCTGGAATCAGTAGCACTCAGGTGAGAAGAACGGAAAGCAGATATACCCAGTCCGCTGGCAGACGCCTACGGGGACCAGCCTATCTGGCTTCCACGCCTGAATGTTTGCAACCGCGGCCGAGCTAGGTAGGCGCAATTGTGCAACAATGCAAACTGCATAACCTGTAAAAATTTCACGGGTGTACAAGAAACCATGGGGGATTTACAAGGAGATGTTCACCCGGAACAGCCGGAGGCCTGCCGGCAGCAAGATTCCGGAATTCTTCCTGAGAAGCCTTGAAAGCAGTGAAACGCTCCTATGTTGCAATAAATCAGAACCTCATTCTGAGTGTTCCCGGCAGAGGTCATTCGGCTGAACACAACCGTGGACTAATTAGAGCCAGATGTAGGCAGTGCCGTCCATAGTGCTGGATGGAGAGTGGTGGCGTGCCAAACAACTGAGCGCTAGTTCTCAACACTTTCACAAAGTGCCATAAGTTCAGGTGCAACTTAATGCTCCGGTTGAGTAAAGTGTAGCCGTCAAAGCTGGAATCAGTAGCACTAAAGGGAGAAGAACGGGAAGCAGATATACCCAGTCCGCTGGCAGTGTCCTACGGGGACCAGTCCATGTGGCTGCCACGCCTGAATATTTGTAACCGCGGCCGAGCTAGGCAGGCGCAATTGTGCAGCAATGCAAACTGTATAACCTGTCCAAATTTCACGGGTGTACAAGAAACCAATGGGGATTTACAAGGAGATGTTCACCCGGAACAGCCGGAGGCCTGCCGGCAGCAAGATTCCGGAATTCTTCCTGAGAAGCCTTGAAAGCAGTGAAACGATCCTATGTTTCAATAACTCAGAACCTCATTCTGAGTGTTCCCGGCAGAGGTCATTCGGCTGAACACAACCGTTGACTAATTAGAGGCAAATGTAGGCAGTGCCGTCCATAGTGCTGGATGGACAGTGGTGGCGTGCAAACAACTGAGCTCTAGTTCTCAACATTTTCACAAAGTGCCATAAGTTGAGGTTCAACTTACTGCTCCGGTTTAGTAGAGTGTAGCTGTCAAATCTGGAATCAGTAGCACTCAAGTGAGAAGAACGGGAAGCAGATATACCCAGTCCGCTGGCAGAGTCCTACGGGGACCAGCCTATATGGCTGCCACGCCTGAATGTTTGCAACCGCGGCCGAGCTATGTAGGGTTAATTGTGCAGCAATTCAAACTGCATAACGTGTCCAAATTTCACGGGTGTACAAGAAACCACGGGGGATTTACAAGGAGATGTTCACCCGGAACAGCCGGAGGCCTGCCGGCAGCAAGATTCCGGAATTCTTCCTGAGTAGCCTTGAAAACAGTGAAACGCTCCTATGTTGCAATAACTCAGAACCTCATTCTGAGTGTTCCCGGCAGAGGTCATTCGGCTGAACACAACCATGGACTAATTAGAGCCAGATGTAGGCAGTGCCGTCCATAGTGCTGGATGGACAGTGGTGGCGTGCCAAACAACTGAGCTCTAGTTCTCATCACTTTCACAAATTGCCATAAGTTGAGGTTCAACTTATTGCTCCGGTTGAGTAGAGTGTAGCGGTCAAAGCTTGAATCAGTAGTACTCAGGTGAGAAGAACGGGAACCAGATATACCTAGTCCGCTGGCAGTGTCCTACGGGGACCAGCCTATCTGGCTGCCACGCCTGAATGTTTGCAACCGCGGCCGAGGTAAGCAGGCGCAATTGTGCAGCAATGCAAACTGCATAACCTGGCCAAATTTTCGGATGTACAAGAAACCACGGGGGATTTACAAGGAGATGTTCACCCGGAAGAGCCGGAGGCCTGTCGGCAGCAAGATTCCGGAATTCTTCCTGAGAAGCCTTGAAAGCAGTGAAACGCTCCTATGTTGAATAACTCAGAACCTCATTCTGAGTGTTCCCGGCAGAGGTCATTCGGCTGAACACAACCGTGGACTAATTAGAGCCAGATGTAGGCAGTGCCGTCCATAGTTCTGGATGGAGAGTGGTGGCGTGCCAAACAACTGAGCTCTAGTTCTCAACAGTTTCACAAAGTGCCCTACGTTGAGGTTCAACTTACGGCTCCGGTTGAGTAGAGTGTAGCCGTCAAAGCTGGAATCAGTAGCACTCAGGTGAGAAGAACGGGAAGCAGATATACCCAGTTAATTGGCAGTGTTCTACGGGGACCAGCCTATCTGGCTGCCACGCCTGAATGTTTGCAACCGTGGCTGAGCTAGGCAGGCGAAATTGTGCAGCAATGCAAACTGCATAAGCTGGTCAAATTTCAAGGGTGTACAAGAAACCATGGCTGATTTACAAGGAGATGTTCACCCGGAACTGCCGGAGGCCTGCCAGCAGCAAGATTCCGGAATTCTTCCTGAGAAGCCTTGAAAGCAGTGAAACGCTCCTATGTTGCAATAACTCAGAACATCATTCTGAGTGTTCCCGGCAGAGGTCATTCGGCTGAACACAACCGTGGACTAATTAGAGCCAGATGTAGGCAGTGCCGTCCATAGTGCTGGATGGACAGTGGTGGCGTGCCAAACAACTGAGCTCTAGTTCTCATCACTTTCACAAAGTGTCATAAGTTGAAGTTCAACTTACTGCTCCGGTTGAGTAGAATGTAGCGGTGAAAGCTGGAATCAGTAGCACTCAGGTGAGAAGAACGGGAAGCAGATATACCCAGTACGCTGGCAGTGTCCTACAGGGACCAGTCCATGTGGCTGCCACGCTTGAATGTTTGCAACCGCGGCCGAGCTAGGCAGGCGCAATTGTGCAGCAATGCAAACTGCATAACCTGGCCAAATTTCACGGATGTACAAGAAACCACGGGGGATTTACAAGGAGATATTTACGCGGAACTGCCGGAGGCCTGCCGGCAGCAAGATTCCGGAATTCTTCCTGAGAAGCCTTGAAATCAGTGAAACGCTCCTATGTTGCAATAACTCAGAACATCATTCTGAGTGTCCCCGGCAGAGGTCATTCGGCTGAACACAACCGTGGACTAATTAGAGCCAGATGTAGGCAGTGCGGTCCATAGTGCTGGATGGAGAGTGGTGGCGTGCCAACCAACTGAGCTCTAGTTCTCAACAGTTTCACAAAGTGCCATAAGTAGAGGTTCAACTTACTGCTCCGGTTGAGTAGAGTGTAGCCGTCAAAGCTGGAATCAGTAGCACTCAGGTGAGAAGAACGGGAAGCAGATATACCCAGTCCGCTGGCAGTGTCCTACGGGGACCAGCCTATCTGGCTGCCACGCCTGAATGTTTGCAACCGTGGCCGAGGTAAGCAGGCGCAATTGTGCAGCAATGCAAACTGCATAACCTGGCCAAATTTCACGGATGTACAAGAAACCACGGGGGATTTACAAGGAGATGTCCACCCGGAAGAGCCGGAGGCCTGTCGGCAGCAAGATTCCGGAATTCTTCCTGAGAAGCCTTGAAAGCAGTGAAACGCTCCTATGTTGAATAACTCAGAAACTCATTCTGAGTGTTCCCGGCAGAGGTCATTCGGCTGAACACAATCGTGGACTAATTAGAGCCAGATGTAGGCAGTGACGTCCATAGTGCTGGATGGACAGAGGTGGCGTGCCAAACAACTGAGCTCTAGTTCTCAACAGTTTCACAAAGTGCCCTAAGTTGAGGTTCAACTTACTGCTCCGGTTGAGTAGAGTGTAGCGGTCAAAGCTGGAATCAGTAGCACTCAGGTGAGAAGAACGGGAAGCAGATATACCCATTCCGCTGGCAGTGTCCTACGGGGACTAGCCTATCTGGCAGCCACGCCTTAATGTTTGCAACCGTGGCCGAGCTAGGCAGGCGCAATTGTGCAGCAATGCAATCTGCATAACCTGGGCAAATTTCAAGGGTGTACAAGAAACCATGGGGGATTTACAAGGAGATGTTCACCCGGAACTGCCGGAGGCCTGCCGGCAGCAAGATTCCGGACTTCTTCCTGAAAAGCCTTGAAAGCAGTGAAACGCTCCTATGTTGCAATAACTCAGAACCTCATTCTGAGTGTTCCCGGCAGAGGTCATTCGGCTGAACACAACCGTGGACTAATTAGAGTCAGATGTAGGCAGTGCCGTCCATAGTGCTGGATGGACAATGGTGGCGTGCCAAACAACTGAGCTCAAGTTCTCATCACTTCCACAAAGTGCCATAAGTTGAAGTTCAACTTACTGCTCCGGTTGAGTACAGTGTAGCGGTCAAAGCTGGAATCAGTAGCACTCAGGTGAGAAGAACGTGAAGCAGATATACCCAGTCCGCTGGCAGTGTCCTACGGATACCAGCCTATCTGGCTGCCACGCCTGAATGTTTGCAACCGCGTACGAGCTAGGCAGGCGCAATTGTGCAGCAATGCAAACTGCATAACCTGGCCAAATTTCAAGGATGTACAAGAAACCACGGGGGATTTCCAAGGAGATGTTCACCCGGAACAGCTGGAGGCCTGCCGGCAGCAAGATTCTGGAATTCTTCTTGAGAGGCCTTGAAAGCAGTGAAACGCTCCTATGTTGCAATAACTCAGAACCTCATTCTGAGTCTTCCCGGTAGAGGTCATTCGGCTGAACACAACGGTGGAGTAATTAGAGCCAGATGTAGGCAGTGCCGTCCATAGTGCTGGATGGAGAGTGGTGGCGTGCCAAACAACTGAGCTCTAGTTCTCATCACTTTCACAAAGTGCCATAAGTTGAGGTTCAACTTAGGGCTCCGGTTGAGTAGAGTGTAGCCGTCAAAGCTGGAATCAGTAGCACTCAGGTGAGAAGTACGGGAAGCAGATATACCCAGACAGCTGGCAGTGTCCTACGGGGACCAGCCTATCTGGCTGCCACGCCTGAATATTTGCAACCGCGGCCGAGGTAGGCAGGCGCAATTGTGCAGCAATGCAAACTGCATAAAATGGCCAAATTTCACGGGTGTACAAGAAACCACAGCGGATTTACAAGGAGATGTTCATCCGGAACAGCCGGACGCCGGCGGGCAGCAAGATTCCGGAACTCTTCCTGAGAAGCCTTGAAAGCAGTGAAACGCTCCTATGTTGCAATAACTCAGAACCTCATTCTGAGTGTTCCAGGCGGAACTCATTCGGCTGAACACAACCGTGGACTAATTAGAGCCAGATGTAGGCAGTGCCGTCCATAGTGCTGGATGGACAGTGGTGACGTGCCAAACAACTGAGCTGTAGTTCTCAACAGTTTCACAAAGTGCCCTAAGTTCAGGTTCAACTAACGGCTCCGGTTGAGTAGAGTGTAGCGGTCAAAGTTGGAATCAGTAGCACTTAGGTGAGAAGAACGTGAAGCAGATATATTCAGTCCGCTGGCAGTGTCCTACGGGGACTAGCCTATCTGGCTGCCACGCCTGAATGTTTGCAAGCACGGCCGAGATAAGCAGGCAGAATTGTGCAGCAATGCAAACTGTATAACCTGGCCAAATTTCACGGGTGTACAAGAAACCACGGGGGATTTACAAGGAGATGTTCACCCGGAACAGCCGGAGGCCTGCCGGCAGCAAGATTCCTGAATTCTTCCTGAGAAGCCTTGAGAGCAGTGAAACGCTCCTATGTTGCAATAACGCAGAACCTCATTCTGAGTGTTCCCGGCAGAGGTCATTCGGCTGAACACAACCGTCGACTAATTAGAGCCAGATGTAGGCAGTGCCGTCCATAGTGCTGGATGGACAGTGGTGGCGTGCCAAACAACTGAGCTCTAGTTCTCATCACTTTCACAAAGTGCCATAAGTTGAGGTTCAACTTACGGCTCGGGTTGTGTAGAGTGTAGCCGTCAAAGCTGGAATCAGTAGCACTCAGGTGAGAAGAACGGGAAGCAGATATACCCAGTCCATTGGCAGTGTCCTACGGGGACCAGGCTATCTGGCTGCCACGCCTGAATGTTTGCAACCGTGGCCGAGCTAGGCAGGCGCAATTGTGCAGCAATTCAAACTGCATAACCTGGCCAAATTTCACGGGTGTACAAGAAACCACGGGGGATTTACAAGGAGATGTTCACCCGGAACTGCCAGTGGCCTGCCGGCAGCAAGATTCCGGAATTCTTCCTGAGAAGCCTTGAAAGCAGTGAAACGCTCCTATGTTGAAATAACTCAGAACCTCATTCTGAGTGTTCCCGGCAGAGGTCATTCGGCTGAACACAACCGTGGACTAATTAGAGCCAGATGTAGACAGTGCCGTCCATAGTGATGGATGGACAGTGGTGGCGTGCCAAACAACTGAGCTCTAGTTCTCATCACTTTCACAAAGTGCCATAAGTTTAGGTTCAACTTACTGCGACGATTGAGTAGAGTGTAGCCGTCAAAGCTGGAATCAGTAGCACTCAGGTGAGAAGAACGGGAAGCAGATATACCCAGTCCACTGGCAGTGTCCTACAGGGACCAGGCTATCTGGCTGCCACGCCTGAATGTTTGCAACCGTGGCCGAGCTAGGCAGGCGCAATTGTGCAGCAATTCAAACTGCATAACCTGGCCAAATTTCACGGGTGAACAAGAAACAACGGGGGATTTACAAGGAGATGTTCACCCGGAACTGCCGGTGGCCTGCCGGCAGCAAGATTCCGGAATTCTTCCTGAGATGCCTTGAAAGCAGTGAAACGCTCCTATGTTGCAATAACTCAGAACCTCATTCTGAGTGTTCCCGACAGAGGTCATTCAGCTGAACACAACCGTGGACTAATTAGAGCCAGATGTAGGCAGTGCCATCCATAGTTCTGGATGGAGAGTGGTGGCGTGCCAAACAACTGAACTCTAGTTCTCAACAGTTTCACAAAGTGCCCTAAGTTGAGGTTCAACTTACTGCTCTGGTTGAGTAGAGTGTAGCCGTCAAACCTGGAATCAGTAGCACTCAGGTGAGAAGAACGGGAAGCAGATATACCCAGTCCGCTGGCAGTGTCCTACGGGGACTAGCCTATCCGGCTGCCATGCCTGAATGTTTGCAACCGCGGCCGAGCTAGGCAGGCGCAATTGTGCAGCAATGCAAACTGCATAACCTGGCCAAATTTCACGGGTGTACAAGAAACCACGGGGGATTTACAAGGAGATGTTCACCCGGAAGAGCCGGAGGCCTGCCGGCAGCAAGATTCCGGAATTCTTCCAGAGAAGCCTTGAAAGCAGTGAAACGCTCCTATGTTGCAATAACTCAGAACCTCATTCTGAGTGTGCCCGACAGAGGTCGTTCCGCTGAACACAACCTTGGACTAATTAGAGCCAGATGTAGGCAGTGCCGTCCATACTGCTGGATGGACAGTGGTGGCGTGCCAAACAACTGAGCTCTAGTTCTCATCACTTTCACAAAGTGCCATAAGTTGAGGTTCAACTTACTGCGCCGATTGAGTAGAGTGTAGCCGTCAAAGATGGAATCAGTAGCACTCAGGTGAGAAGAACGGGAAGCAGATATACCCAGGCCGCTGGCAATGTCCTACGGGGACCAGCCTATCTGGCTGCGACACATGAATGTTTGCAACCGCGGCCGAGCTAGGCAGGCACAATTGTGCAGCAATGCAAACTGCATAACCTGGCCAAATATCACGGGTGTACAAGAAACCACGGGGGATTTACAAGGAGATGTTCACCCGGAACTGCCGGAGGCCTGCCGGCAGCAAGATTCCGGAATTCTTCCTGAGAAGCCTTGAAAGCAGTGAAACGCTCCTATGTTGCAATAACTCAGAACCTCATTCTGAGTGTTCCCGGCAGAGGTCCTTCGGCTGAACACAACCGTGGACTAATTAGAGCCAGATGTAAGAAGTTCCGTCCATAGTGCTGGATGGACAGTGGTGGCGTGCCAAACAACTGAGCTCTAGTTCTCATCACTTTCACAAAGTGCCATGAGTTGAGGTTCAACTTACTGCTCCGGTTGAGTAGAGTGTAGCCGTCAAAGCTGGAATCAGTAGCACTCAGGTGAGAAGAACGGGAAGCAGATATACCCAGTCCGCTGGCAGTGTCCTACGGGAACCAGCCTATCTGGATGCCACGCCTGAATGTTTGAAACCGCGGCCGAGGTAGGCAGGCGCAATTGTGCAGCAATGCAAACTGCATAACCTGGCCAAATTTCACGGATGTACAAGAAACCACGGGGGATTTACAAGGAGATGTTCACCCGGAAGAGCCGGAGACCTGCCGGCAGCAAGATTCCGGAATTCTTCCTGAGAAGCCTTGAAAGCAGTGAAACGCTCCTATGTTGCAATAACTCAGAACCTCATTCTGAGTGTTCCCGGCAGAGGTCATTCGGCTGAACACAACCGTGGACTAATTAGAGCCAGATGTAGTCAGTGCCGTCCATAGTGCTGGATGGACAGTGGTGGCGTGCCAAACAACTGAGCTCTAGTTCTCATCACTTGCACAAAGTGCCATAAGTTGAGGTTCAACTTACTGCGCTGATTGAGTAGAGTGTAGCCGTCAAAGCTGGAATCAGTAGCACTCAGGTGAGAAGAACGGGAAGCAGATATACCCAGTCCGCTGGCAGTGTCCTACGGGGACCAGTTCATCAGGCTGCCACGCCTGAATGTTTGCAACCGCGGCTGAGCTGGGCAGGCGCAATTGTGCAGCAATGCAAACTGCATAACTTGGCCAAATTTCACGGGTGTACAAGAAACCACGGGGGATTTACAAGGAGATGTTCACCCGTAACAGCCGGAGTCCTGCCCGCAGCAACATTCCGGAATTCTTCCTGAGAAGCCTTGAAAGCAGTGAAACGCTCCTATGTTGCAATAACTCAGAACCTCATTCTGAGTTGTCCCGGCGGAGGTCATTCGGCTGAACACAATCGTGAACTAATTAGAGCCAGATGTAGGCAGTGCCGTCCATAGTGCTGGATGGACAGTGGTGGCGTGCCAAACAACTGAGCTCTAGTTGTCAACAGTTTCACAAAGTGCCATAAGTTGAGGTTCAACTTAATGCTCCGGTTGAGTAGAGTGTAGCCGTCAAAGCTGGAATCAGTAGCACTCAGGTGAGAAGAACGGGAAGCAGATATACACAGTCCTCTGGCAGTGTCCTACGGGGACCAGTCTTTCTGGCTGCCACGCCTGAATGTTTGCAACCGCGGCCTAGCTAGGCAGGCGCATTTGTGCAGCAATGCAAACTGCATAACCTTGCCAAATTTCACGGGTGTACAAGAAACCACGGGGGATTTACAAGGAGATGTTCACCCGGAACAGCCGGAGGCCTGCCGGCAGCAAGATTCCGGAATTCTTCCTGAGAAGCCTTGAAAGCAGTGAAACGCTCCTATGTTGCAATAACTCAGAACCTCATTCTGAGTGTTCCCGGCAGAGGTCATTCGGCTGAACACAACCGTGGACTAATTAGAGCCAGATGTAGGCAGTGCCGTCCATAGTGCTGGATGCACAGTGGTGGCATGCCAAACAACTGAGCTCTAGTTCTCAACACTTTCACAAAGTGCCATAAGTTGAGGTTCAACTTACTGCTCCGGTTGAGTAGAGTGTAGCCTCAAGGTGGAATCAGGAGCACTCAGGTGAGAAGAACGGGAAGCAAATATACCCAGTCCGCTGGCAGTGTCCTACGGGGACCAGCCTATCTGGCTGCCACGCCTGAATGTTTGTAACCGCGGCCGAGATAGGCTGGCGCAATTGTGCAGCAATGCAAACTGCATAACCTGGCCAAATTTCACGGGTGTACAAGAAACCTCGTGATTTACAAGGAGATGTTCACCCGGAACAGCCCGAGGCCTGCCGGCAGCAAGATTCCGGAATTCTTCCTGAGAAGCCTTGAAAGCAGTGAAACGCTCCTGTGTTGCAATAACTCAGAAGCTCATTCTGAGTGTTCCTGGCAGAGGTCATTCGGCTGAACACAACCGTGGACTAATTAGAGCCAGATGTAGGCAGTTCCGTCCATAGTGCTGGATGGACAGTGGTGGCGTGGCAAACAACTGAGCTCTAGTTCTCAAAACTTTCACTAAGTGCCATAAGTTGAGGTTCAACTTACTGCTCCGGTTGAGTAGAGTGTAGCCGTCAAAGCTGGAATCAGTAGCACTCAGGTGAGAAGAACGGGAAGCAGATATACCCAGTGCGCTGGCAGTGTCCTACGTGTACAGCCTATCTGGCTGCCACGCCTGAATGTTTGCAACCGCGTCCGAGCGAGTCAGGCGCAATTGTGCAGCAATGCAAACTGCATAACCTGGCCAAATTTCACGGGTGTACAAGAAACCACGGGGGATTTACAAGGAGATGTTCACCCGGAACAGCTAGAGGCCTGCCGGCAGCAAGATTCCGGAATTCTTCCTGAGAAGCCTTGAAAGCAGTGAAACGCTCCTATGTTGCAATAACTCAGAACCTCATTCTGCGTATTCCCGGCAGAGGTCATTCGGCTGAACACAACCGTGGACTAATTAGAGCCAGATGTAGGCAGTGCCGTCCATAGTGCTGGATGGAGAGTGGTGGCGTGCCAAACAACTGAGTTCTAGTTCTCAACAGTTTCACAAAGTGCCATAAGTTGATGTTCAACTTACTGCTCTGCTTGAGTAGAATGCAGCCGTCAAAGGTGAAATCAGTAGCACTCAGTTGAGAAGAACGGGAAGCAGATATACCCAGTCATCTGGCAGAGTCCTACGGGGACCAGACTATATGGCTGCCACGCCTGAATGTTTGCAACCGCGGCCGAGCTAGGCAGGGGCAGTTGTGCAGCAATGAAAACTGCATAACCTGGCCAAATTTCACGGGTGTACAAGAAACCACGGGGGATTTACAAGGAGATGTTCACCCGGAAGAGCCGGAGGCCTGCCGGCAGCAAGATTCCGGAATTCTTCCTGAGAAGCCTTGAAAGCAGTGAAAAGCTCCTATGTTGCAATAAATCAGAACCTCATTCTGAGTGTTGCCGGCAGAGTTCATTCGGCTGAACACAACCGTGGACTAATTAGAGCCAGATGTAGGCAGTGCCGTCCATAGTGCTGGATGGACAGTGGTGGCGTGCCAAACAACTGAGCTCTAGTTCTCAACACTTTCACCAAGTGCCATAAGTTGAGGTTCAACTTACTGCTCCGGTTGAGTAGAGTGTAGCCGTCAAAGCTGGAATCAGTAGCACTCAGATGAGAAGAACGGGAAGCAGATATACCCAGTCCGCTGGCAGTGTCCTACGGGGACCAGCCTATATGGCTGCCACGCCTGAATGCTTGCAACCGCGGCCGAGTTAGGCAGGCGCAATTTTGCAGCAATTCAAACTGCATACCTTGTCCAAATTTCACGGGTGTACTAGAAACCACGGGGGATTTACAAGGAGATGTTCACTCGGAGAGCCAGAGGCCTGCCGGCAGCAAGATTCCGGAATTCTTCCTGAGAAGCCTTGAAAGAAGTGAAACGCTCCTATGTTGCAATAACTCAAAACCTCATTCTCAGTGTTCCTGGCAGAGGTCATACGGCTGAAAACAACCGTTGACTAATTAGAACCAGATGTAGGCAGTGCCGTCCATAGTGCTGGATGGACACTGGTGGCTTGCCAAACAACTGACGTCTAGTTCTCAACACTTTCACAAAGTGCCATAAGTTGAGGTTCAACTTAATGCTCCGGTTAAGTAGAGTGTAGCCGTCAAAGCTGGAATCAGTAGCACTCAGGTGAGAAGAACGGGAAGCAGATATACCCAGTCCGCTGGCAGTGTCCTACGGGGACCAGTTCATCAGGCTGCCACGCCTGAATGTTTGCAACCGCGGCTGAGCTGGGCAGGCGCAATTGTGCAGCAATGCAAACTGCATAACTTGGCCAAATTTCACGGGTGTACAAGAAACCACGGGGGATTTACAAGGAGATGTTCACCCGTAACAGCCGGAGTCCTGCCCGCAGCAACATTCCGGAATTCTTCCTGAGAAGCCTTGAAAGCAGTGAAACGCTCCTATGTTGCAATAACTCAGAACCTCATTCTGAGTTGTCCCGGCGGAGGTCATTCGGCTGAACACAATCGTGAACTAATTAGAGCCAGATGTAGGCAGTGCCGTCCATAGTGCTGGATGGACAGTGGTGGCGTGCCAAACAACTGAGCTCTAGTTGTCAACAGTTTCACAAAGTGCCATAAGTTGAGGTTCAACTTAATGCTCCGGTTGAGTAGAGTGTAGCCGTCAAAGCTGGAATCAGTAGCACTCAGGTGAGAAGAACGGGAAGCAGATATACCCAGTCCTCTGGCAGTGTCCTACGGGGACCAGTCTTTCTGGCTGCCACGCCTGAATGTTTGCAACCGCGGCCTAGCTAGGCAGGCGCATTTGTGCAGCAATGCAAACTGCATAACCTTGCCAAATTTCACGGGTGTACAAGAAACCACGGGGGATTTACAAGGAGATGTTCACCCGGAACAGCCGGAGGCCTACTGGAAGCAAGACTCCGGAACTCTTCCTGAGAAGCCTTGAAAGCAGTGAAACGCTCCTATGTTGCAATAACTCAGAACCTCAATCTGAGTGTTCCCAGCAGAGGTCATTCGGCTGAACACAACCGTGGACTAATTAGAGCCAGATGTAGGCAGTGTCGTCCATAGTACTGGATGGACAGTTGTGGCCTGCCAAACATCTGAGCTCTAGTTCTCAACACTTTCACAAAGTGCCATAAGTTGAGGTTCAACTTACTGCTCCGGTTGAGTAGAGTGTAGCCGTCAAAGCTGGAATCAGTAGCACTCAGGTGAGAAGAACGGGAAGCAGATATACCCAATCCGCTGGCAGTGTCCTACGGGGACCAGTCCATCTGACTGCCGCTCATGAATGTTTGCAACCGCGGCTGAGCTAGGCAGGCGCAATTGTGCAGCCATGCATACTGCATAACCTGGCCAAATTTCACGGGTGTACAAGAAACCACGGGGGATTTACAAGGAGATGTTCACCCGGAACAGTTGGAGGCCTGCCGGCAGCAAGATTCCGGAATTCTTCCTGAGAAGCCTTGAAAGCAGTGAAACGTTCCTATACTGCAATAACTCAGAACCTCATTCTAAGTGTTCCCGGCAGAGGTCATTTGGCTGAACACAACCGTGGACTAATTAGAGTCAGATGTAGGCAGTGCCGTCCATAGTGCTGGATGGACAGTGGTGGCGTGCCAAACAACTGAGCTCTAGTTCTCAACAGTTTCACAAAGTGCCATAAGTTGAGGTTCACCTTACTGCTCCGGTTGAGTCGAGTGTAGCCGTCAAAGCTGGAATCAGTAGCACTCAGGTGAGAAGAACGTGAAGCAGATATAACCAGTCGGCTGGCAGAGTCCTACGGGGACCAGCCTATCTGGCTGCCACGCCTGAATGTTTGCAACCGCGGCCGAGCTAGGCTGGCGCAATTGTGCAGCAATGCAAACTGCATAACCTGGCCAAATTTCACGGGTGTACAAGAAACCACAGGGGATTTACAAGGAGATGTTCACCCGGAACAGCCGGAGGCCTGCCGGCAGCAAGATTCCGGAATTCTTCCTGAGAAGCCTTGAAAGCAGTGAAACGCTCCTATGTTGCAATAACTCAGAACCTCATTCTGAGTGTTACCGCCAGAGGGCATTCGCCTGAACACAATCGAGGACTAATTAGAACCAGATGTAGGCAGTGCCGTCCATTGTGCTGGATGGACAGTGGTCGCGTGCCAAACAACTGAGCTCTAGTTCTCAACATTTTCACAAAGTGCATTAAGTTGAGGTTCAACTTACTGCTCCGGTTGAGTAGAGTGTAGCTGTGAAAGCAGGAATCAGTAGCACTCAGGTGAGAAGAACGGGAAGCAGATATACACAGTCCGCTGGCAGAGTCCTACGCGGACCAGCCTATATGGCTGCGACGCCTGAATGTTTGCAACCCCGGACGAGCTAGGCATCCAACATTGTGCAGCAATGCAAACTGCATAACCTGTCCAAATTTCACGGGTGTACAAGAAACCACGGGGCATTTACAAGGAGATGTTCACTTGGAAGAGCCGGAGCCCTGCCGGCAGCAAGATTCCGGAATTCTTCCTGAGAAGCCTTGAAAGCAGTGAAACGCTCCTATGTTGCAATAACTCAGAACCTCATTCTGAGTGTTCCCGGCAGAGGTCATTCTGCTGAACACAACCATGGACTAATTAGAGCCAGATGTAGGCAGTGCCGTCCATAGTGCTGGATGGACAGTGGTGGCGTGCCAAACAACTGAGCTCTAGTTCTCAACACTTTCACAAAGTTCCATAAGTAGAGGTTCCACTTAATGCTACGGTCGAGTAGAGTGTAGCCGTCAAAGCTGGAATCAGTAGCACTCAGGTGAGAAGAACGGGAAGCAGATATACCCAGTCCGCTGGCAGTGTCTATTGGGACCAGCCTATCTGGCTGCCACGCCTGAATGGTTGCAACCGTGGCCGAGCTAGGCAGGCGAAATCGTGCAGCAATGGAAATTGTATAAACTGTCCAAATTTCACGGGTGTACAAGAAACCACAGGGGATTTACAAGGAGATGTTTACCCGGAACAGCCGGAGGCCTGCCGGCAGCAAGATTCCGGATTTCTTCCTGAGAAGCCTTGAAAGCAGTGAAACGCTCCTATGTTGCAATAACTCAGAACCTCATTCTGAGTATTCCCGGTAGAGGTCATTCGGCTGAACACAACCGTGGACTAATTAGAGCCAGATGTAGGCAGAGCCGTCCATAGTGCTGGATGGACAGTGGTGGCGTGCCAAACAACTGAGCTCTAGTTCTCAACAGTTTCACAAAGTGCCATAAGTAGAGGTTCAACTTAATGCTCCGGTTGAGTAGACTGTAGCTGTCAAAGCTGGAATCAGTAGCACTCAGGTGAGGAGAACGGGAAGCAGATATACCCAGTAAGCTTTCAGAGTCCTACGGGGACCAGCCTATCTGGCTGCCACGCCTGAGTGTTTTCATCCGCGGCCGAGCTAGGCAGGCGCAATTGTGCAGTAATGCAAACTGCATAACCTGGCCAAATTTCACTGGTGTACAAGAAACCACGGGGGATTTACAAGGAGATGTTCACCCGGAACAGACGGAGGCCTGCCGGCAGCAAGATTCCGGAATTCTTACTGAGAAGCCTTGAAAGCAGTGAAACGCTCCTATGTTGCAATAACTCAAAACTTCATTCTGAGTGTTCCCGGCAGAGGTCATTCGGCTGACCACAACCGTGGACTAATTAGAGCCAGATGTAGGCAGTGCCGTCCATAGTGCTGGATGGACAGTGGTGGCGTGCCAAACAACTGAGCTCTAGTTCTAAAGAGTTTCACAAAGTGCCATAAGTTGAGGTTCAACTTACTGTTCCGTTTGAGTAGAGTGTAGCCGTCAAAGCTGGAATCAGTAGCACTCAGGTGAGAAGAACGGGAAGCAGATATACCCAGTCCGCTCGCAGTGTTCTACGGGGACCAGCCTATCTGGCTGCCACGCCTGAATGTTTGTAACCGCGGCCGAGCGGGGCAGGCGCAATTGTGCAGCAATGCAAACTGCATAACCTGGCCAAATTTCACGGGTGTACAAGAAACCACGGGGGATTTACAAGGAGATGTTCACCCGGAACAGCTGGAGGCCTGCCGGCAGCAAGATTCCGGAATTCTTCCTGAGAAGCCTTGAAAGAAGTGAAACGCTCCTATGTTGCAATAACTCAGAACCGCATTCTGAGTATTCACAGCAGAGGTCATTCGCCTGAACACAATAGTGGACTAATTAGAGCCAGATGTAGGCAGTGCCGTCCATAGTGCTGGATGGACAGTGGTGGCGTGCCAAACAACTGAGCTATAGTTCTCAACAGTTGCACAAAGTGCCATAAGTTGAGGTTCAACTTACTCCTCCGGTTGAGTAGAGTGTAGCCGTCAAAGCTGAAATCAGTAGCACTCAGGTGAGAAGAATGGGAAGCAGATATACCCAGTCCGCTGGCATTGTCCTACGGGGACCAGCCTATCTGGCTGCCACGCCTGAATGTTTGCAACCGCGGCCGAGCTAGGCAGGCGCAATTGTGCAGGAATGCAAACTCCATAACCTGTCCAAATTTCACGGGTGTTCAAAAAACCTCGGGGGATTTACAAGGAGATGTTCACCCGGAACAGCCTGAGGCCTGCCGGCAGCAAGACTCTGGAATTCTTCCTGAGAAACCTTGAAAGCAGTGAAACGCTCTTGTGTTGCAATAACTCAGAATCTCATTCTGAGTGTTCCCGGCAGAGGTCATTCGGCTGAACACAACCGTGGACTAATTAGAGCCAGATGTAGGCAGTGCCGTCCAAAGTGCTGGATGGACAGTGGTGGCGTGCCAAACAACTGAGCTCTAGTTCTCAACAGTTTCACAAAGTGCCATAAGTAGAGGTTCAACTTAATGCTCCGGTTGAGTAGACTGTAGCCGTCAAAGCTGGAATCAGTGGCACTCAGGTGAGAAGAACGGGAAGCAGATATACCCAGTCCGCTGGCAGAGTCCTACAGGGACCAGCGTATCTGGCTGCCACGCCTGAATGTTTGCAACCGCGGTCGAGCTAGGCAGGCGCAATTGTGCAGCAATGCAAACTGCATAACCTGGCCAAATTTGACGGGTGTACAAGAAACCACGGGGGATTTACAAGGAGATGTTCACCCGGAACAGCCGTAGGCCTGGCGGCAGCAAGATTCCGGAAGTCTTCCTGAGAAGCCTTGAAAGCAGTGAAACGCTCCTATGTTGCAGTAACTCAGAACCTCATTCTGAGTGATCCCGGCAGAGGTCATTCGGCTGAACACAACCATGGACTAATTAGAGCCAGATGTAGGCAGTGCCGTCCATAGTGCTGGATGGAGAGTGGTGGCGTGCCAAACAACTGAGTTCTAGTGCTCAACACTTTCACAATGTGCCATAAGTTGAGGTTCAACTTAATGCTCAGGTTGAGTAGAGTGTTGCGGTAATAGCTGGAATCAGTAGCACTCAGGTGAGAAGAACGGGAAGCAGATATACCCAGTCCGCAGGAAGTGTCGTACGGGGACCCGCCTATCTGGCTGCCACGCCTGAATGTTTGTAACCGCGGCCGAGCTAGGCAGGCGCAATTGTGCAGCAATGCAAACTGCATAACTTGGCCAAATTTCACGGGTGTACAAGAAACCACGGGGGATTTACAAGGAGATGTTCACCCGTAACAGCCGGAGTCCTGCCCGCAGCAAGATTCCGGAATTCTTCCTGAGAAGCCTTGAAAGCAGTGAAACGCTCCTATGTTGCAATAACTCAGAACCTCATTCTGAGTATTCCCGGTAGAGGTCATTCGGCTGAACACAACCGTGGACTAATTAGAGCCAGATGTAGGCAGTGCCGTCCAAAGTGCTGGATGGACAGTGGTGGCGTGCCAAACAACTGAGCTCTAGTTCTCAACAGTTTCACAAAGTGCCATAAGTAGAGGTTCAACTTAATGCTCCGGTTGAGTAGACTGTAGCCGTCAAAGCTGGAATCAGTGGCACTCAGGTGAGAAGAACGGGAAGCAGATATACCCAGTCCGCTGGCAGTGTCCTACGGGGACCAGCCTATCTGGCTGCCACGCCTGAATGTTTGCAACCGCGGCCGAGGTAGGCAGGCGCAATTGTGCCGTAATGCAAACTGCATAACCTGGCCAAATTACACGGGTGTACAAGAAACCACGGGGGATTTACAAGGAGATGTTCACCCGGAACAGCCGTAGGCCTGCCGGCAGCAAGATTCCGGAATTCTTCCTGAGAAGCCTTGAAAGCATTGAAACGGTCCTATGTTGCAATAACTCAGAACCTCATTCTGAGTTTTGCCGGCAGAGGTCTTTCGGCTGAACACAATCGTGGACTAATTAGAGCCAGAAGTAGGCAGTGCCGTCCATAGTGCTGGATGGACAGTGGTGGCGTGCCAAACAACTGAGCTCTAGTTCTCAACATTTTCACAAAGTGCCATAAGTTAAGGTTCAACTTACTGCTCCGGTTGAGTAGAGTGTAGCTATCAAAGCTGGAATCAGTAGCACTGAGGTGAGAAGAACTGGAAGCAGATATACCCAGTCCGCTGGCAGAGTCCTACGGGGACCAGCCTATATGGCTGCCACGCCTGAATGTTTGCAACCGCGGCCGAACTAGGCAGGCGCAATTGTGCAGCAATGCAAACTGCATAACCTGTCCAAATTTCACGGATATACAAGAAACCACGGGGGATTTACAAGGAGATGTTCACCCGGAACAGCTGGAGGCCTGCCGTCAGCAAGATTCCGGTATTCTTCCTGAGAAGACTTGAAAGCAGTGAAACGCTCCTATGTTGCAATAACTCAAAACCTCATTCTGAGTGTTCCCGGCAGAGGTCATTCGGCTGAACACAACCGTGGACTAATTAGAGCCAGATTAAGACAGTGCCGTCCATAGTGCTGGATGGACAGTGGTGGCGAGCCAAACAACTGAGCTCTAGTTCTGAACAGTTTCACAAAGTGCCATAAATTGAGGTTCAACTTAATGCTCCGGTTGAGTAGTGTGTAGCCGTCAAAGCTGGAATCAGTTGCACTCAGGTGAGGAGAACGGGAAGCAGATATACCCAGTCCGCTGGCAGTGTCCTACGGGGACCAGCCTATCTGGCTGCCACGCCTGAATGTTTGCAACCGCGGCCGAGCTAGGCAGGCGCAATTGTGCAGCAATGCAAACTGCATAACCTGGCCAAATTTGACGGGTGTACAAGAAACCACGGGGGATTTACAAGGAGATGTTCACCCGGAACAGCCGGAGGCCTGCCGGCAGCAAGATTCCGGAATTCTTCCTGAGAAGCCTTGAAAGCAGTGAAACGCTCCTATGTTGCAATAACTCAGAACCTCTTTCTGAGTGTTCCCGACAGAGGTCATTTGGCTGAACACAACCGTGGACTAATTAGAACCAGATGTAGGCAGTGTCGTCCATAGTGCTGGATGGACAGTGGTGGCGTGCCAAACAACTGAGTTCTAGTTCTCAACAGTTTCACAAAGTGCCATAAGTTGAGGTTCAACTTAATGCTCCGGTTGAGTAGAGTGTAGCCGTCAAAGCTGGAATCAGTAGCACTCAGGTGAGAAGAAAGGGAAGCAGATATACCCAGTCCGCTGGCAGTGTCCTACGGGGACCAACCTATCTGGCTGCCACGCCTGAATGTTTGCAACTCCGGCCTAGCTAGGAATCAGTAGCACTCAGGTGAGAAGAACGGGAAGCAGATATACCCAGTCCTCTGGCAGAGTCCTACGGGGACCAGCCTATCTGGCTTCCACGCCTGAATGTTTGCAACCGCGGCCGAGCTATGTAGGCGCAATTGTGCAATAATGCAAACTGCATAACCTGTCCAAATTTCACGGGTGTACAAGAAACCACGGGGGATTTACAAGGAGATGTTCACCCGGAACAGCCGGAGGCCTGTCGGCAGCAAGATTCCGGAATTCTTCCTGAGAATCCTTGAGAGCAATGAAACGCTCCTATGTTGCAATAACTCAGAACCTCATTCTGAGTGTTCCCGGCAGAGGTCATTCGGCTGAACACAACCGTGGACTAATGAGAGCAAGATGAAGGCAGTGCCGTCCATAGTGCTGCATGTAGAGTGGTGGAGTGCCAAACAACTGAGCTCTAGTTCTCAACATTTTCACAAAGTGCCATAAGTTGAGGTTCAACTTACTGCTCCGGTTGAGTAGACTGTAGCTGTCAAATCTGGAATCAGTAGCACTCAGGTGAGAAGAACGGGAAGTAGATATACCCAGTCCGCTGGCAGAGTCCTACGGGGACCAGCCTATATGGCTGCCACGCCTGAATGTTTGCAACCGCGGCCGAGCTATGTATGCGCAATTGTGCAGCAATTCAAACTGCATACCTTGTCCAAATTTCACGGGTGTACAAGAAACCACGGGGGATTTACAAGGAGATGTTCACTCGGAGAGCCAGAGGCCTGCCGGCAGCAAGATTCCGGAATTCTTCCTGAGAAGCCTTGAAAGAAGTGAAACGCTCCTATGTTGCAATAACTCAAAACCTCATTCTCAGTGTTCCCGGCAGAGGTCATACGGCTGAACACAACCGTTGACTAATTAGAACCAGATGTAGGCAGTGCCGTCCATAGTGCTGGATGGACACTGGTGGCTTGCCAAACAACTGACGTCTAGTTCTCAACACTTTCACAAAGTGCCATAAGTTGAGGTTCAACTTAATGCTCCGGTTGAGTAGAGTGTAGCCGTCAAAGCTGGAATCAGTAGCACTCAGGTGAGAAGAACGGGAAGCAGATATACCCAGTCCGCAGGCAGTGTCCTACGGGGACCAGTTCATCAGGCTGCCACGCCTGAATGTTTGCAACCGCGGCTGAGCTGGGCAGGCGCAATTGTGCAGCAATGCAAACTGCATAACTTGGCCAAATTTCACGGGTGTACAAGAAACCACGGGGGATTTACAAGGAGATGTTCACCCGGAACAGCCGGAGTCCTGCCAGCAGCAAGATTCTGGAATTCTTCCTGAGAAGCCTTGAAAGCAGTGAAACGCTCCTATGTTGCAATAACTCAGAACCTCATTGTGAGTTGTCCCGGCGGAGGTCATTCGGCTGAACACAATCGTGAACTAATTAGAGCCATATGTAGGCAGTGCCGTCCATAGTGCTGGATGGACAGTGGTGGCGTGCCAAACAACTGAGCTCTAGTTGTCAATAGTTTCACAAAGTGCCATAAGTTGAGGTTCAACTTACTGCTCCGGTTGAGTAGAGTGTAGCCGTCAAAGCCGTCAGTAGCACTCAGGTGAGAAGAACGGGAAGGAGATATACCCAGTCCGCTGGCAGAGTACTACGGGAACCAGCCTATCTGACTGCCACGCCTGAAAGTTTGCAACCGCGGCCGAGCTAGGCAGGCGCAATTGTGCAGCAATGCAAACTGCATAACCTGTCCAAATTTCACGGGTGTACATGAAACCAATGGGGATTTACAAGGAGATGTTCACCCGGAACAGCCGGAGGCCTGCCGGCAGCAAGATTCCGGAATTCTTCCTGAGAAGCCTTGAAAGCAGTGAAACGCTCTTGTGTTGCAATAACTCAGAATCTCATTCTGAGTGTTCCCGGCAGAGGTCATTCGGCTGAACACAACCGTGGACTAATTAGAGCCACATGTAGGCAGTGCCGTCCATAGTGCTGGATGGACAGTGGTGGCGTGCCAAACAACTGAGCGCTAGTTCTCAACATTTTCACAAAATGCCATAAGTAGAGGTTCAACTTAATGCTCCGGTTGAGTAGAGTGTAGTCGTCAAAGCTGGAATCAGTAGGACTCAGGTGAGAAGAAAGGGAAGCAGATATACCCATTCCGCTGGCAGTGTCCTACGGGTACAGCCTATCTGGTTGCCACGCCTGAATGTTTGCAAACGCGGCCGAGCGAGACAGGAGCAATTGTGCAACAATGCAAACTGCATAACCTGGCCAAATTTCACGGGTGTACAAGAAACCACGGGGGATTTACAAGGAGATGTTCACCCGGAACAGCCAGAGGCCTGCCGGCAGCAAGATTCCGGAATTCTTCCCGAGAAGCCTTGACAGCAGTGAAACGCTCCTATGTTGCAATAACTCAGAACCTCATTCTGAGTATTCCTGGTAGAGGTCATTCGGCTGAACACAACCGTGGACTAATTAGAGCCAGATGTAGGCAGTGCCGTCCAAAGTGCTGGATGGACAGTGGTGGCGTGCCAAACAACTGAGCTCTAGTTCTCAACAGTTTCCCAAAGTGCCATAAGTAGAGGTTCAACTTAATGCTCCGATTGAGTAGACTGTAGCCGTCAAAGTTGGAATCAGTAGCACTCAGGTGAGAAGAACGGGAAGCAGATATACCCAGTCCTCTGGCAGAGTCCTACGGGGACCAGCTTATCTGGCTGCCACGCCTGAATGTTTGCAACCGCGGCCGAGGTAGGGAGGCGCAATTGTGCAGTAATGCAAACTGCATAACCTGGCCAAATTACACGGGTGTACAAGAAACCACGGGGGATTTACAAGGAGATGTTCACCCGGAACAGCTGGAGGCCTGCCGGCAGCAAGATTCTGGAATTCTTCCTGAGAAGCCTTGAAAGCAATAAAACGCTCCTGTGTTGCAATAACTCAGAACCTCATTCTCAGTGTTCCCGGCAGAGGTCATTCGGCTGAACACAACCGTGGACTAATTAGAGCCAGATGTATGCAGTGCCGTCCACAGTGCTGGATGGAGATTGGTGGCGTGCCAAACAACTGAGCGCTAGTTCTCAACAGTTTCACAAAGTGCCATAAGTTGAGGTGCAACTTAATGCTCCGGTTGAGTAGAGTGTAGCCGTCAAAGCTGGAATCAGTAGCACTCAGGTGAGAAGAACGGGAAGCAGATATACCCAGTCCGCTGGCAGTGTCCTACGGGGACCAGACTATCTGGCTGCCACGCCTGAATGTTTGTAACCGCGGCCGAGCTAGGCAGGCGCAATTGTGCAGCAATGCAAACTGCATAACCTGTCCAAATTTCACGGGTGTACAAAAAACCTCGGGGGATTTACAAGGAGATGTTCACCCGGAACAGCCTGAGGCCTGCCGGCAGCAAGATTCCGGAATTCTTCCTGAGAAACCTTGAAAGCAGTGAAACGCTCTTGTGTTGCAATAACTCAGAATCTCATTCTGAGTGTTCCCGGCAGAGGTCATTCGGCAGAACACAACCGTGGACTAATTAGAGCCAGATGTAGGCAGTGCCGTCCATAGTGCTGGATGGAGAGTGGTGGCGTGCCAAACAACTGAGTTCTAGTTCTCAACAGTTTCACAAAGTGCCATCAGTTGAGGTTCAACTTACTGCTCTGCTTGAGTAGAGTGCAGCCGTCAAAGCTGGAATCAGTAGCACTCAGGTGAGAAGAACGGGAAGCAGATACACCCAGTCCGCTGGCAGAGTCCTACGGGGACCAGCCTATCTGGCTGCCACGCCTGAATGTTTACAACCGCGGCTGAGCTAGGCATGGGCAATTGTGCAGCAATGCAAACTGCATAACCTGGCCAAATTTCACGGGTGTACAAGAAACCACGGGGGATTTACAAGGAGATGTTCACCCGGAAGAGCCGGAGGCTTGCCGGCAGCAAGATTCGGAAATTCTTCCTGAGAAGCCTTGAAAGCAGTGAAACGCTCCTATGTTACAATAACTCAGAACCTCATTCTGAGTGTTCCCGACAGAGGTCATTCGGCTGAACACAACCGTGGACTAATTAGAGCCAGATGTAGGCAGTGCCGTCCATAGTGCTGGATGGACAGTGGTGGCGTGCCAAACAACTGAGCTCTAGTTCTCAACACTTTCACAAAGTGCCATAAGTTGAGGTTCAACTTACTGCTCCGGTTGAGTAGAGTGTAGCGGTCAAAGCTGGAATCAGTAGCACTCAGGTGAGAAGAACGGGAAGCAGATATACCCAGTCCGCTGGCAGTGTCCTACGGGGACCAGCCTATCTGGCTGCCACGCCTGAATGTAACCACGGCCGAGATAGGCAGGCGCAATTGTGCAGCAATGCAAACTGCATAACCTGTCCAAATTTCACGGGTGTACAAAAAACCTCGGGGGATTTACAAGGAGATGTTCACCCGGAACAGCCTGAGGCCTGCCGGCAGCAAGATTCCGGAATTCTTCCTGAGAAACCTTGAAAGCAGTGAAACGCTCTTGTGTTGCAATAACTCAGAATCTCATTCTGAGTGTTCCCGGCAGAGGTCATTCGGCAGAACACAACCGTGGACTAATTAGAGCCACATGTAGGCAGTGCCGTCCATAGTACTGGATGGAGAGTGGTGGCGTGCCAAACAACTGAGTTCTAGTTCTCAACAGTTTCACAAAGTGCCATCAGTTGAGGTTCAACTTACTGTTCCGGTTGAGTAGAGTGCAGCCGTCAAAGCTGGAATCAGTAGCACTCAGGTGAGAAGAACGGGAAGCAGATACACCCAGTCCGCTGGCAGAGTCCTACGGGGACCAGCCTATCTGGCTGCCACGCCTGAATGTTTACAACCGCGGCCGAGCTAGGCAGGGGCAATTGTGCAGCAATGCAAACGGCATAACCTGGCCAAATTTCACGGGTGTACAAGAAACCACGGGGGATTTACAAGGAGATGTTCACCCGGAAGAGCCGGAGGCTTGCCGACAGCAAGATTCGGGAATTCTTCCTGAGAAGCCTTGAAAGCAGTGAAACGCTCCTATGTTGCAATAACTCAGAACCTCATTCTGAGTGTTCCCGGCAGAGGTCAATCGGCTGAACACAATCGTGGGCCAATTAGAGCCAGATGTAAGCAGTGCTGTCCATAGTGCTGGATGGACAGTGGTGGCGTGCCAAACAACTGAGCTCTAGTTCTCAACATTTTCACAAAGTGCCATAAGTTGAGGTTCAACTTACTGCTCCGGTTGAATAGAGTGTAGCCGTCAAAGCTGGAATCAGTAGCACTCAGGTGAGAAGAACGGGAAGCAGATATACCCAGTCCGCGGGCAGAGTCCTACCGGGGCCAGCCTATATGGCTGCCACGCCTGAATGTTTGCAACCGCGGCCGAGCTAGGCAGGCGCAATTGCGCAGCAATGCAAACTGCATAACCTGTCCAAATTTCACGGGTGTACAAGAAACCACGGGGGATTTATAAGGAGATGTTCACTCGGAAGATCCGGAGGCCTGCCGGCATCAAGACTCCGGAATTCTTCCTGAGAAGCCTTGAAAGCAGTGAAACGCTCCTATGTTGCAATAACTCACAACCTCATTCTGAGTGTTGCCGGCAGAGGTCATTCGGCTGAACACAACCGTGGACTAATTAGAGCCAGATGTAGGCAGTGCCGTCCATAGTGCTGGATGGACAGTGGTGGTGTGCCAAACAACTGAGCTCTAGTTCTCAACAGTTTCACAAAGTGCCATCAGTTGAGGTTCAACTTAATGCTCCGGTTGAGTAGACTGTAGCCGTCAAAGCTGGAATCAGTAGCACTCAGGTGAGAAGAATGGGAAGCAGATATACCCAGTCTGCTGGCAGTGTTCTACGGGGACCAGCCTATCTGGCTGCCACGCCTGAATGTTTTTAACCGCGGCCGAGCTAGGCAGACGCAATTGTGCAGCAATGCAAACTGCATAACCTGGCCAAATTTCACGGGTGTACAAGAAACCACGGGGGATTTACAACGAGATGTTCACCCGGAACTGCCGGAGGCCTGCCGGCAGCAAGATTCCGGAATTCTTCCTGAGAAGCCTTGAAAGCAGTGAAACGCTCCTATGTTGCAATAACTCAGAACCGCATTCTGAGTATTCCCAGCAGAGGTCATTTGGCTGAACACAATAGTGGACTAATTAGAGCCAGATGTAGGCAGTGCCGTCCATAGTGCTGGATGGACAGTGGTGGCGTGCCAAACAACTGAGCTCTAGTTCTCAACAGTTTCACAAAGTGCCATAAGTTGAGGTTCAAATTACTGCTCCGGTTGAGTAGAGTGTAGCCGTCAAAGCTGGAATCAGTAGCACTCATGTGAGAAGAACGGGAAGCAGATATACCCAGTCCCCTGGCAGTGTCCTACGAGGACCATCCTATCTGGCTGCCACGCCTGAATGTTTGTAACCGCGGCCGAGCTAGGCAGACGCTATTGTGCAGCAATGCAAACTGCATAACCTAGCCAAATTTAACGGGTGTACAAGAAACCACGGGGTATTTACAAGGAGATGTTCACCCGGAACAGCCGGAGGCCTGCAGGCATCAGGATTCCGGAATGCTTCCTGAGAAGCCTTGAAAGCAGTGAAACGCTCCTATGTTGCAGTAACTCAGAACCTCAATCTGAGTGTTCCCAGCAGAGGTCATTCGGCTGAACACAACCGTGGACTAATTAGAGCCAGATGTAGGCAGTGCCGTCCATAGTGCTGGATGGACATTGGTATCCTGCCAAACAACTGAGCTCTAGTTCTCAACAGTTTCACAAAGTGCCATCAGTTGAGGTTCAACTTACTGCGCCGGTTGAGTAGAGTGCAGCCGTCAAAGCTGAAATCAGTAGCACTCAGGTGAGAAGAACGGGGAGCAGATACACCCAGTCCGCTGGCAGAGTCCTACGGGGACCAGGCTATCTGGCTGCCACGCCTGAATGTTTGCAACCGCGGGCGAGCTACGCAGGGGCAATTGTGCAGCAATGCAAACTGCATAACCTGGCCAAATTTCACGGGTGTACAAGAAACCACGGGGGATTTACAAGGAGATGTTCACCCGGAAGAGCCGGAGGCTTGCCGGCAGCAAGATTCGGGAATTCTTCCTGAGAAGCCTTGAAAGCAGTGAAACGCTCCTATGTTGCAATAACTCAGAACGTCATTCTGAGTGTTCCCGGCAGAGGTCATTCGGCTGAACACAACCGTGGACTAATTAGAGCCAGATGTAGGCAGTGCCGTCCATAGTGCTGGATGGACAGTGGTGGCGTGCCAAACAACTGAGTTCTAGTTCTCAACACTTGCACAAAGTGCCATAAGTTGAGGTTCAACTTAATGCTCAGGTTGAGTAGAGTGTAGCCGTCAAAGCCGTCAGTAGCACTCAGGTGAGAAGAACGGGAAGCAGATATACCCAGTCCGCAGGCAGTTTCGTACGGGGACCAGCCTATCTGGCCTCCACACCTGAATGTTTGTAACCGCGGCCGAGCTAGTCAGGCGCAATTGTGCCGCAATGCAAACTGCATAACCTGGCAAAATTTCACGGGTGTACAAGAAACCACGGGGGATTTACAAGGAGATGTTCACCCGGAACAGCCGGAGGCCTGCCGGCAGCAAGATTCCGGAATTCTTCCTGAGAAGCCTTGAAAGCAGTGAAACGCTCCTATGTTGCAATAACTCAGAACCTCATTCTGCGTGTTCCCGTCAGAGGTCATTCGGCTGAACACAACCGTGGACTAATTAGAGCCAGATGTAGGCAGTGCCGTCCATAGTGTTGGATGGACAGTGGTGGCGTGCCAAACAACTGAGCTCTAGTTCTCAACAGTTTCACAAAGTGCCATCAGTTGAGGTTCAACTTACTGCTCTGCTTGAGTAGAGTGCAGCCGTCAAAGCTGAAATCAGTAGCACTCAGGTGAGAAGAACGGGAAGCAGATACACCCAGTCCGCTGGCAGAGTCCTACGGGGACCAGCCTATCTGGCTGCCACGCCTGAATGTTTGCAACCGCGGCCGAGCTACGCAGGGGCAATTGTGCAGCAATGCAAACTGCATAACCTGGCCAAATTTCACGGGTGTACAAGAAACCACGGGGGATTTACAAGGAGATGTTCACCCGGAAGAGCCGGAGGCTTGCCAGCAGCAAGATTCGGGAATTCTTCCTGAGAAGCCTTGAAAGCAGTGAAATGCTCCTATCTTGCAATAACTCAGAACCTCAATCTGAGTGTTCCCAGCAGAGGTCATTCGGCTGAACACAACCGTGGACTAATTAGAGCCAGATGTAGGCAGTGCCGTCCATAGTGCTGGATGGACATTGGTATCCTGCCAAACAACTGAGCTCTAGTTCTCAACAGTTTCACAAAGTGCCATAAGTTGAGGTTCATCTTACTGCTCCGGTTGAGTAGTGTGTAGCCGTCAAAGCTGAAATCAGTAGCACTCAGGTGAGAAGAACGGGAAGCAGATATACCCAGTCCGCTGGCAGAGTCCTACGGGGACCAGACTATCCGGCTACCACGCCTGAATGTTTGCAACCGCGGCCGAGCTAGGCAGGGGCAATTGTGCAGCAATGCAATCTGCATAACCTGTCCAAATTTCACGGGTGTACAAGAAACCACGGGGGATTTTCAAGGAGATTTTCACCCGAAACAGGCAGAGGCCTGCCGGCAGCAAGATTCCGGAATTCTTCCTGAGAAGCCTTGAAAGCAGTGAAACGCTCCTATGTTGCAATAACTCAGAACCTCATTCTGCGTGTTCCCGTCAGAGGTCATTCGGCAGAACACAACCGTGGACTAATTAGAGGCAGATGTAGGCAGTGCCGTCCATAGTGCTGGATGGAGAGTGGTGGCGTGCCAAACAACTGAGTTCTAGTTCTCAACAGTTTCACAAAGTGCCATAAGTTGAGGTTCAACTTACTGCTCCGGTTGAGTAGAGTGCAGCCGTCAAAGCTGAAATCAGTAGCACTCAGGTGAGAAGAACGGGAAGCAGATATACCCAGTCCGCTGGCAGAGTCCTACGGGGACCAGCCTATCTGGCTGCCACGCCTGAATATTTGCAACCGCGGCCGAGCTACGCAGGGGCAATTGTGCAGCAATGCAAACTGCATAACCTGGTCAAATTTCACGGGTGTACAAGAAACCACGGGGGATTTACAAGGAGATGTTCACCCGGAAGAGCCGGAGGCTTGCCGGCAGCAAGATTCGGGATTTTTCCTGAGAAGCCTTGAAAGCAGTGAAACGCTCCTATGTTGCAATAACTCAGAACCTCATTCTGAGTGTTCCCGGCAGAGGTCATTCGGCTGAACACAATCGTGGACTAATTAGAGCCAGATGTAGGCAGTGCCGTCCATAGTGCTGGATGGACAGTGGTGGCGTGCCAAACAACTGAGCTCTAGTTCTCAACAGTTTCACAAAGTGCTATAAGTTCAGGTTCAACTTACTGGTCCGGTTGAGTAGAGTGTAGCCGTCAAAGCTGGAATCAGTAGCACTCAGGTGAGAAGAACGGGAAGCAGATATACCCAGTCCGCTGGCAGTGTCCTACGGGGACCAGCCTATCTGGCTGCCACGCCCGAATGTTTGTAACCGCGGCCGAGATAGGCAGGCGCAATTGAGCAGCAATGCAAACTGCATAAGCTGGCCACATTTCACGGGTGTACAAGAAACCACGGGGGATTTACAAGGAGATGTTCACCCGGAACAGCCGGAGGACTGCCGGCAGCAAGATTCCGGAATTCTTCCTGAGAAGCCTTGAAAGCAGTGAAACGCTCCTGTGTTGCAATAACTCAGAACCTCATTCTGAGTGTTCCTGGCAGAGGTCATTCGGCTGAACACAACCGTGGACTAATTAGAGCCAGATGTAGGCAGTGCCGTCCATAGTGCTGGATGGACAGTGGTGGCATGCCAAACAACTGAGCTCTAGTTCTCAACAGTTTCACAAAGTGCCATAAGTTGAGGTTCAACTGACTGCTCCGGTTGAGTAGAGTGTAGCCGTCAAAGCTGGAATCAATAGCACTCAGGTGAGAAGAACGGGAAGCAGATATACCCAGTCTGCTTGCAGAGTCCTACCGGGACCAGCCTATCTTGCAGCCACGCCTGAATGTTTGCAACCGCGGCCGAGCTAGGCAGGCGCAATAGTGCAGCACTGCAAACTGCATAACCTGTCCAAATTTCACGGGTGTACAAGAAACCACGGGGGATTTATAAGGAGATGTTCACTCGGAAGAGCCGGAGGCCTGCCGGCATCAAGACTCCGGAATTCTTCCTGAGAAGCCTTGAAAGCAGTAAAACGCTCCTATGTTGCAATAACTCAGAACCTCATTCTGAGTGTTGCCGGCAGAGGTCATTCGGCTGAACACAACCGTGGACTAATTAGAGCCAGATGTAGGCAGTGCCGTCCATAGTGTTGGATGGACAGTGGTGGCGTGCCAAACAACTGAGCTCTAGTTCTCAACAGTTTCACAAAGTGCCATCAGTTGAGGTTCAACTTAATGCTCCGATTGAGTAGACTGTAGCCGTCAAAGCTGGAATCAGTAGCACTCAGGTGAGAAGAATGGGAAGCAGATATACCCAGTCCGCTGGCAGTGTTCTACGGGGACCAGCCTATCTGGCTGCCACGCCTGAATGTTTGCAACCGCGGCCGAGCTAGGCAGGCGCAATTGTGCAGCAATGCAAACTGCATAACCTGGCCAAATTTCACGGGGGTACAAGAAACCACGGGGGATTTACAACGAGATGTTCACCCGGAACAGCCGGAGGCCTGCCGGCAGCAAGATTCCGGAATTCTTCCTGAGAAGCCTTGAAAGCAGTGAAACGCTCCTATGTTGCAATAACTCAGAACCGCATTCTGAGTATTCCCAGCAGAGGTCATTTGGCTGAACACAATAGTGGACTAATTAGAGCCAGATGTAGGCAATGCCGTCCATAGTGCTGGATGGACAGTGGTGGCGTGCCAAACAACTGAGCTCTAGTTCTCAACACTTTCACCATGTGCCATAAGTTGAGGTTCACCTTACTGCTCCGGTTGAGTAGAGTGTAGCCGTCAAAGCTGGAATCAGTAGCACTCAGGTGAGAAGAACGGGAAGCAGATATACCCACTCCGCTGGCAGTGTCCTACGGGGACCAGCCTATCTGGCTGCCACGCCCGAATGTTTGTAACCGTGGCCGAGATAGGCAGGCGCAATTGAGCAGCAATGCAAACTGCATAACCTGTCCAAATTTCACGGGTGTACATGAAACCACGGGGGATTTACAAGGAGATGTTCACCCGGAACAGCCGGAGGACTGCCGGCAGCAAGATTCCAGAATTCTTCCTGAGAAGCCTTGAAAGCAGTGAAACGCTCCTGTGTTGCAATAACTCAGAACCTCATTATGATTGTTCCCGGCAGAGGTCATTCGGCTGAACACAATTGTGGACTAATTAGAGCCAGATGTAGGCAGTGCCGTCCATAGTGCTGGATGGAGAGTGGTGGCGTGCCAAACAACTGAGCGCTAGTTCTCAACAGTTTCACAAAATTCCGTAAGTTGAGGTTCAACTTAATGCTCCGGTTGAGTAGAGTGTAGCCGTCAAAGCCGTCAGTAGCACTCAGGTGAGAAGAACGGGAAGCAGATATACCCAGTCCGCAGTCAGTTTCGTACGGGGACCAGCCTATCTGGCTGCCACGCCTGAATGTTTGTAACCGCGGCCGAGCTAGGCAGGCGCAATTGTGCAGCAATGCAAACTGCATAACCTGGCCAAATTTCACGGGGGTACAAGAAACCACGGGGGATTTACAAGGAGATGTTCACCCGGAACAGCCGGAGGACTGCCGGCAGCAAGATTCCGGAATTCTTCCTGAGAAGCCTTGAAAGCAGTGAAACGCTCCTATGTTGCAATAACTCAGAACCTCATTCTGAGTGTTGCCGGCAGAGATCATTCGACTGAACACAATCGTGGACTAATTAGAGCCAGATGTAGGCAGTGCCGTCCATAGAGCTGGATGGACAGTGGTGGCATGCCAAACAACCGAGCTCTATTTCTCAACAGTTTCACAAAGTGCCAAAAGTTGAGGTTCAACTTACTGCTCCGGTTGAGTAGAGTGTAGCCGTCAAATCTGGAATCAGTAGCACTCAGGTGAGAAGAACGGGAAGCAGATATACCCAGACAGCTGGCAGAGTCCTACGTGGACCAGCCTATCTGGCTGCCACGCCTGAATGTTTGCAACCGCGGCCGAGCTAGGCAGGCGCAATTGTGCAGCAATGCAAACTGCATAACCTGGCCAAATTTCACGGGTGTACAAGAAACCACGGGGGATTTACAAGGAGATGTTCATCCGGAAGTGCCGGAGGCCTGCCGGCAGCAAGATTCCGGAATTCTTCCTGAGAAGCCTTGAAAGCTGTGAAACGCTCCTATGTTGCAATAACTCAGAACCTCATTCTGAGTGTTCCCGGCAGAGGTCATTCGGCTGAACACAACCGTGGACTAATTAGAGCCAGATGTAGGCAGTGCCGTCCATAGTGCTGGATGGACAGTGGTGGCGTGCCAAACAACTGAGCTCTAGTTCTCAACAGTTTCACAAAGTGCCATCAGTTGAGGTTCAACTTACTGCTCTGCTTGAGTAGAGTGCAGCCGTCAAAGCTGAAATCAGTTGTACTCAGGTGAGAAGAACGGGAAGCAGATACACCCAGTCCGCTGGCAGAGTCCTACGGGGACCAGCCTATATGGCTGCCACGCCTGAATGTTTGCAACCGCGGCCGAGCTAGGCAGGCGCAATTGAGCAGCAATGCAAACTGCATAACCTGTCCAAATTTCACGGGTGTACAAGAAACCACGGCGGATTTATAAGGAGATGTTCACTCGGAAGAGCCGGAGGCCTGCCGGCAGCAAGATTCCGGAATTCTTCCTGAGAAGCCTTGAAAGCAGTGAAACGCTCCTGTGTTGCAATAACTCAGAACCTCATTCTGAGTGTTCCCGGTAGAGGTCATTCGGCTGAACACAATCGTGGACTAATTAGAGCCAGATGTAGGCAGTGCCGTCCATAGTGCTGGATGGAGAGTGGTGGCGTGCCAAACAACTGAGCTATAGTTCTCAACAGTTTCACAAAGTGCTATAAGTTCAGGTTCAACTTACTGCTCCGGTTGAGTAGAGTGTAGTCGTCAAAGCTGGAATCAGTAGCACTCAGGTGAGAAGAATGGGAAGCAGATATACCCAGTCCGCTGACAGTGTCCTACGGGGACCAGCCTATCTGGCTGCCACGCCCGAATGTTTGTAACCGCGGCCGAGATAGGCAGGCGCAATTGAGCAGCAATGCAAACTGCATAACCTGTCCAAACTTCCCGGGTGTACAAGAAACCACGGGGGATTTACAAGGAGATGTTCACCCGGAACAGCCGGAGGACTGCCGGCAGCAAGATTCCGGAATTCTTCCTGAGAAGCCTTGAAAGCAGTGAAACGCTCCTGTGTTGCAATAACTCAGAACCTCATTCTGAGTGTTCCCGGCAGAGGTCATTCGGCTGAACACAACCGTGGACTAATTAGAGCCAGATGTAGCCAGTGCCGTCCATAATGCTGGATGGAGAGTGGTGGCGTGCCAAACAACTGAGCGCTAGTTCTCAACACTTTCACAAAGTGCCATAAGTTGAGGTGCAACTTAATGCTCCGGTTGAATAGAGTGTAGCCGTCAAAGCTGGAATCAGTAGCACTCAGGTGAATAGAACGGTAAGCAGATATACCCAGTCCGCTGGCAGTGTCCTACGGGGACCAGCCTATCTGGCTGCCACGCCTGAATATTTGTAACCACGGCCGAGCTAGGCAGGCGTAATTGTGCAGCAATGCAAACTGCATAACCTGGCCAAATTTCACGGGTGTACAAGAAACCACGGGGGATTTACAAGGAGATGTTCACCCGGAACAGCCGGAGGCCTGCTGGCAGCAAGATTCCGGAATTCTTCCTGAGAAGCCTTGAAAGCAGTGAAACGCTCCTATGTTGCAATAACTCAGAACCTCATTCTCAGTGTTCCCGGCAGAGGTCATTCGGCTGAACACAATCGTGGACTAATTAGAGCCAGATGTAGGCAGTGCCGTCCATAGTGCTGGATGGACAGTGGTGGCGTGCCAAACAACTGAGCTCTAGTTCTCAACAGTTTCACAAAGTGCCATCAGTTGAGGTTCAACTTAATGCTCCGGTTGAGTAGACTGTAGCCGTCAAAGCTGGAATCAGTAGCACTCAGGTGAGAAGTATGGGAAGCAGATATACCCAGTCCGCTGGCAGTGTCCTACGGGGACCAGCCTATCTGGCTGCCACGCCCGAATGTTTGTAACCGTGGCCGAGATAGGCAGGCGCAATGGAGCAGCAATGCAAACTGCATAACCTGTCCAAATTTCACGGGTGTACAAGAAACCACGGGGGATTTACAAGGAGATGTTCACCCGGAACAGCCGGAGGCCTGCCGGCAGCAAGATTCCGGAATTCTTCCTGAGAAGCCTTGAAAGCAGTGAAACGCTCCTATGTTGCAATAACTCAGAACCTCATTCTGAGTGTTCCTGGCAGAGGTCATTCGGCTGAACACAACCGTGGATTAATTAGAGCCAGATGTATGCAGTGCCGTCCATAGTGCTGGATGGACAGTGGTGGCATGCCAAACAACTGAGCTCTAGTTCTCAACAGTTTCACAAAGTGCCATAAGTTGAGGTTCAACTTACTGCTCCGGTTGAGTAGAGTGTAGCCGTCAAAGCTGGAATCAATAGCACTCAGGTGAGAAGAACGGGAAGCAGATATACCCAGTCCGCTGGCAGAGTCCTACGGGGACCAGCCTATCTGGCAGCCACGCCTGAATGTTTGCAACCGCGGCCAAGCTAGGCAGGCGCAATTGTGCAGCAATGCAAAATGCATAACCTGGCCACATTTCACGGGTGTACAAGAAACCACGGGGGATTTACAAGGAGATGTTCACCCGGAACAGCCGGAGGCCTGCTGGCAGCAAGATTCGGGAATTCTTCCTGAGAAGCCTTGAAAGAAGTGAAACGCTCCTATGTTGCAATAACTCAGAACCGCATTCTGAGTATTCCCAGCAGAGGTCATTCGGCTGAACACAATCGTGGACTAATTAGAGCCCGATGTAGGCAGTTCCGTCCATAGTGCTGGATGGACAATGGTATCGTGCCAAACAACTGAGCTCTAGTTCTCAACAGTTTCACAAAGTGCCATAAGTTGAGGTTCAACTTACTGCTCCGGTTGAGTAGAGTGCAGCCGTCAAAGCTGAAATCAGTTGCACTCAGGTGAGAAGAACGGGAAACAGATATACCCAGTTCGCTGGCAGAGTCCTACGGGGGCCCGCCTATCTGGCTGCCACGCCTGAATGTTTGCAACCGCGGCCGAGCTAGGCAGGCGCAATTGTGCAGCACTGCCAACTGCATAACCTGTCCAAATTTCACGGGTGTACAAGAAACCACGGGGGATTTATAAGGAGATGTTCACTCGGAAGAGCCGGAGGCCTGCCGGCATCAAGACTCCGGAATTCTTCCTGAGAAGCCTTGAAAGCAGTAAAACGCTCCTATGTTGCAATAACTCAGAACCGCATTCTGAGTATTCCCAGCAGAGGTCATTTGGCTGAACACAATAGTGGACTAATTAGAGCCAGATGTAGGCAATGCCGTCCATAGTGCTGGATGGACAGTGGTGGCGTGCCAAACAACTGAGCTCTAGTTCTCAACACTTTCACCATGTGCCATAAGTTGAGGTTCAACTTACTGCTCCGGTTGAGTAGAGTGTAGCCGTCAAAGCTGGAATCAGTAGCACTCAGGTGAGAAGAACGGGAAGCAGATATACCTAGTCCGCTGGCCTTGTCCTACGGGGACCAGCCTATCTGGCTGCCACGCCCGAATGTTTGTAACCGTGGCCGAGATAGGCAGGGGCAATTGAGCAGCAATGCAAACTGCATAACCTGTCCAAATTTCACGGGTGTACAAGAAACCACGGGGGATTTACAAGGAGATGTTCACCCGGAACAGCCGGAGGACTGCCGGCAGCAAGATTCCAGAATTCTTCCTGAGAAGCCTTGAAAGCAGTGAAACGCTCCTGTGTTGCAATAACTCAGAACCTCATTATGAGTGTTCCCGGCAGAGGTCATTCGGCTGAACACAATCGTGGACTAATTAGAGCCAGATGTAGGCAGTGCCGTCCATAGTGCTGGATGGAGAGTGGTGGCGTGCCAAACAACTGAGCGCTAGTTCTCAACAGTTTCACAAAATTCCGTAAGTTGAGGTTCAACTTAATGCTCCGGTTGAGTAGAGTGTAGCCGTCAAAGCCGTCAGTAGCACTCAGGTGAGAAGAACGGGAAGCAGATATACCCAGTCCGCAGTCAGTTTCATACGGGGACCAGCCTATCTGGCTGCCACGCCTGAATGTTTGTAACCGCGGCCGAGCTAGGCAGGCGCAATTGTGCAGCAATGCAAACTGCATAACCTGGCCAAATTTCACGGGGGTACAAGAAACCACGGGGGATTTACAAGGAGATGTTCACCCGGAACAGCCCGAGGACTGCCGGCAGCAAGATTCCGGAATTCTTCCTGAGAAGCCTTGAAAGCAGTGAAACGCTCCTATGTTGCAATAACTCAGAACCTCATTCTGAGTGTTGCCGGCAGAGATCATTCGACTGAACACAATCGTGGACTAATTAGAGCCAGATGTAGGCAGTGCCGTCCATAGAGCTGGATGGACAGTGGTGGCATGCCAAACAACTGAGCTCTAGTTCTCAACAGTTTCACAAAGTGCCAAAAGATGAGGTTCAACTTACTGCTCCGGTTGAGTAGAGTGTAGCCGTCAAAGCTGGAATCAGTAGCACTCAGGTGAGAAGAACGGGAAGCAGATATACCCAGACAGCTGGCAGAGTCCTACGTGGACCAGCCTATCTGGCTGCCACGCCTGAATGTTTGCAACCGCGGCCGAGCTAGGCAGGCGCAATTGTGCAGCAATGCAAACTGCATAACCTGGCCAAATTTCACGGGTGTACAAGAAACCACGGGGGATTTACAAGGAGATGTTCATCCGGAAGTGCCGGAGGCCTGCCGGCAGCAAGATTCCGGAATTCTTCCTGAGAAGCCTTGAAAGCTGTGAAACGCTCCTATGTTGCAATAACTCAGAACCTCATTCTGAGTGTTCCCGGCAGAGGTCATTCGGCTGAACACAATCGTGGACTAATTAGAGCCAGATGTAGGCAGTGCCGTCCATAGTGCTGGATGGAGAGTGGTGGCGTGCCAAACAACTGAGCTATAGTTCTCAACAGTTTCACAAAGTGCCATAAGTTGAGGTTCAACTTACTGCTCCGGTTGAGTAGAGTGTAGCGGTCAAAGCTGGAATCAGTAGCACTCAGGTGAGAAGAACGGGAAGCAGATATACCCAGTCCGCTGGCAGTGTCCTACGGGGACCAGCCTATCTGGCTGCCACGCCTGAATGTAACCGCGGCCGAGATAGGCAGGCGCAATTGTGCAGCAATGCAAACTGCATAACCTGTCCAAATTTCACGGGTGTACAAAAAACCTCGGGGGATTTACAAGGAGATGTTCACCCGGAACAGCCTGAGGCCTGCCGGCAGCAAGATTCCGAAATTCTTCCTGAGAAACCTTGAAAGCAGTGAAACGCTCTTGTGTTGCAATAACTCAGAATCTCATTCTGAGTGTTCCCGGCAGAGGTCATTCGGCAGAACACAACCGTGGACTAATTAGAGCCACATGTAGGCAGTGCCGTCCATAGTACTGGATGGAGAGTGGTGGCGTGCCAAACAACTGAGTTCTAGTTCTCAACAGTTTCACAAAGTGCCATCAGTTGAGGTTCAACTTACTGTTCCGGTTGAGTAGAGTGCAGCCGTCAAAGCTGGAATCAGTAGCACTCAGGTGAGAAGAACGGGAAGCAGATACACCCAGTCCGCTGGCAGAGTCCTACGGGGACCAGCCTATCTGGCTGCCACGCCTGAATGTTTACAACCGCGGCCGAGCTAGGCAGGGGCAATTGTGCAGCAATGCAAACGGCATAACCTGGCCAAATTTCACGGGTGTACAAGAAACCACGGGGGATTTACAAGGAGATGTTCACCCGGAAGAGCCGGAGGCTTGCCGACAGCAAGATTCGGGAATTCTTCCTGAGAAGCCTTGAAAGCAGTGAAACGCTCCTATGTTGCAATAACTCAGAACCTCATTCTGAGTGTTCCCGGCAGAGGTCAATCGGCTGAACACAATCGTGGGCCAATTAGAGCCAGATGTAAGCAGTGCTGTCCATAGTGCTGGATGGACAGTGGTGGCGTGCCAAACAACTGAGCTCTAGTTCTCAACATTTTCACAAAGTGCCATAAGTTGAGGTTCAACTTACTGCTCCGGTTGAATAGAGTGTAGCCGTCAAAGCTGGAATCAGTAGCACTCAGGTGAGAAGAACGGGAAGCAGATATACCCAGTCCGCGGGCAGAGTCCTACCGGGGCCAGCCTATATGGCTGCCACGCCTGAATGTTTGCAACCGCGGCCGAGCTAGGCAGGCGCAATTGCGCAGCAATGCAAACTGCATAACCTGTCCAAATTTCACGTGTGTACAAGAAACCACGGGGGATTTATAAGGAGATGTTCACTCGGAAGATCCGGAGGCCTGCCGGCATCAAGACTCCGGAATTCTTCCTGAGAAGCCTTGAAAGCAGTGAAACGCTCCTATGTTGCAATAACTCACAACCTCATTCTGAGTGTTGCCGGCAGAGGTCATTCGGCTGAACACAACCGTGGACTAATTAGAGCCAGATGTAGGCAGTGCCGTCCATAGTGCTGGATGGACAGTGGTGGTGTGCCAAACAACTGAGCTCTAGTTCTCAACAGTTTCACAAAGTGCCATCAGTTGAGGTTCAACTTAATGCTCCGGTTGAGTAGACTGTAGCCGTCAAAGCTGGAATCAGTAGCACTCAGGTGAGAAGAATGGGAAGCAGATATACCCAGTCTGCTGGCAGTGTTCTACGGGGACCAGCCTATCTGGCTGCCACGCCTGAATGTTTTTAACCGCGGCCGAGCTAGGCAGACGCAATTGTGCAGCAATGCAAACTGCATAACCTGGCCAAATTTCACGGGTGTACAAGAAACCACGGGGGATTTACAACGAGATGTTCACCCGGAACTGCCGGAGGCCTGCCGGCAGCAAGATTCCGGAATTCTTCCTGAGAAGCCTTGAAAGCAGTGAAACGCTCCTATGTTGCAATAACTCAGAACCGCATTCTGAGTATTCCCAGCAGAGGTCATTTGGCTGAACACAATAGTGGACTAATTAGAGCCAGATGTAGGCAGTGCCGTCCATAGTGCTGGATGGACAGTGGTGGCGTGCCAAACAACTGAGCTCTAGTTCTCAACAGTTTCACAAAGTGCCATAAGTTGAGGTTCAAATTACTGCTCCGGTTGAGTAGAGTGTAGCCGTCAAAGCTGGAATCAGTAGCACTCATGTGAGAAGAACGGGAAGCAGATATACCCAGTCCCCTGGCAGTGTCCTACGAGGACCATCCTATCTGGCTGCCACGCCTGAATGTTTGTAACCGCGGCCGAGCTAGGCAGACGCTATTGTGCAGCAATGCAAACTGCATAACCTAGCCAAATTTAACGGGTGTACAAGAAACCACGGGGTATTTACAAGGAGATGTTCACCGGAACAGCCGGAGGCCTGCAGGCATCAGGATTCCGGAATGCTTCCTGAGAAGCCTTGAAAGCAGTGAAACGCTCCTATGTTGCAGTAACTCAGAACCTCAATCTGAGTGTTCCCAGCAGAGGTCATTCGGCTGAACACAACCGTGGACTAATTAGAGCCAGATGTAGGCAGTGCCGTCCATAGTGCTGGATGGACATTGGTATCCTGCCAAACAACTGAGCTCTAGTTCTCAACAGTTTCACAAAGTGCCATCAGTTGAGGTTCAACTTACTGCGCCGGTTGAGTAGAGTGCAGCCGTCAAAGCTGAAATCAGTAGCACTCAGGTGAGAAGAACGGGGAGCAGATACACCCAGTCCGCTGGCAGTGTCCTACGGGGACCAGGCTATCTGGCTGCCACGCCTGAATGTTTGCAACCGCGGGCGAGCTACGCAGGGGCAATTGTGCAGCAATGCAAACTGCATAACCTGGCCAAATTTCACGGGTGTACAAGAAACCACGGGGGATTTACAAGGAGATGTTCACCCGGAAGAGCCGGAGGCTTGCCGGCAGCAAGATTCGGGAATTCTTCCTGAGAAGCCTTGAAAGCAGTGAAACGCTCCTATGTTGCAATAACTCAGAACGTCATTCTGAGTGTTCCCGGCAGAGGTCATTCGGCTGAACACAACCGTGGACTAATTAGAGCCAGATGTAGGCAGTGCCGTCCATAGTGCTGGATGGACAGTGGTGGCGTGCCAAACAACTGAGTTCTAGTTCTCAACACTTGCACAAAGTGCCATAAGTTGAGGTTCAACTTAATGCTCAGGTTGAGTAGAGTGTAGCCGTCAAAGCCGTCAGTAGCACTCAGGTGAGAAGAACGGGAAGCAGATATACCCAGTCCGCAGGCAGTTTCGTACGGGGACCAGCCTATCTGGCCTCCACACCTGAATGTTTGTAACCGCGGCCGAGCTAGTCAGGCGCAATTGTGCCGCAATGCAAACTGCATAACCTGGCAAAATTTCACGGGTGTACAAGAAACCACGGGGGATTTACAAGGAGATGTTCACCCGGAACAGCCGGAGGCCTGCCGGCAGCAAGATTCCGGAATTCTTCCTGAGAAGCCTTGAAAGCAGTGAAACGCTCCTATGTTGCAATAACTCAGAACCTCATTCTGCGTGTTCCCGTCAGAGGTCATTCGGCTGAACACAACCGTGGACTAATTAGAGCCAGATGTAGGCAGTGCCGTCCATAGTGTTGGATGGACAGTGGTGGCGTGCCAAACAACTGAGCTCTAGTTCTCAACAGTTTCACAAAGTGCCATCAGTTGAGGTTCAACTTACTGCTCTGCTTGAGTAGAGTGCAGCCGTCAAAGCTGAAATCAGTAGCACTCAGGTGAGAAGAACGGGAAGCAGATACACCCAGTCCGCTGGCAGAGTCCTACGGGGACCAGCCTATCTGGCTGCCACGCCTGAATGTTTGCAACCGCGGCCGAGCTACGCAGGGGCAATTGTGCAGCAATGCAAACTGCATAACCTGGCCAAATTTCACGGGTGTACAAGAAACCACGGGGGATTTACAAGGAGATGTTCACCCGGAAGAGCCGGAGGCTTGCCAGCAGCAAGATTCGGGAATTCTTCCTGAGAAGCCTTGAAAGCAGTGAAATGCTCCTATCTTGCAAAAACTCAGAACCTCAATCTGAGTGTTCCCAGCAGAGGTCATTCGGCTGAACACAACCGTGGACTAATTAGAGCCAGATGTAGGCAGTGCCGTCCATAGTGCTGGATGGACATTGGTATCCTGCCAAACAACTGAGCTCTAGTTCTCAACAGTTTCACAAAGTGCAATAAGTTGAGGTTCATCTTACTGCTCCGGTTGAGTAGTGTGTAGCCGTCAAAGCTGAAATCAGTAGCACTCAGGTGAGAAGAACGGGAAGCAGATATACCCAGTCCGCTGGCAGAGTCCTACGGGGACCAGACTATCCGGCTACCACGCCTGAATGTTTGCAACCGCGGCCGAGCTAGGCAGGGGCAATTGTGCAGCAATGCAATCTGCATAACCTGTCCAAATTTCACGGGTGTACAAGAAACCACGGGGGATTTTCAAGGAGATTTTCACCCGAAACAGGCAGAGGCCTGCCGGCAGCAAGATTCCGGAATTCTTCCTGAGAAGCCTTGAAAGCAGTGAAACGCTCCTATGTTGCAATAACTCAGAACCTCATTCTGCGTGTTCCCGTCAGAGGTCATTCGGCAGAACACAACCGTGGACTAATTAGAGGCAGATGTAGGCAGTGCCGTCCATAGTGCTGGATGGAGAGTGGTGGCGTGCCAAACAACTGAGTTCTAGTTCTCAACAGTTTCACAAAGTGCCATAAGTTGAGGTTCAACTTACTGCTCCGGTTGAGTAGAGTGCAGCCGTCAAAGCTGAAATCAGTAGCACTCAGGTGAGAAGAACGGGAAGCAGATATACCCAGTCCGCTGGCAGAGTCCTACGGGGACCAGCCTATCTGGCTGCCACGCCTGAATATTTGCAACCGCGGCCGAGCTACGCAGGGGCAATTGTGCAGCAATGCAAACTGCATAACCTGGTCAAATTTCACGGGTGTACAAGAAACCACGGGGGATTTACAAGGAGATGTTCACCCGGAAGAGCCGGAGGCTTGCCGGCAGCAAGATTCGGGATTTTTCCTGAGAAGCCTTGAAAGCAGTGAAACGCTCCTATGTTGCAATAACTCAGAACCTCATTCTGAGTGTTCCCGGCAGAGGTCATTCGGCTGAACACAATCGTGGACTAATTAGAGCCAGATGTAGGCAGTGCCGTCCATAGTGCTGGATGGACAGTGGTGGCGTGCCAAACAACTGAGCTCTAGTTCTCAACAGTTTCACAAAGTGCTATAAGTTCAGGTTCAACTTACTGGTCCGGTTGAGTAGAGTGTAGCCGTCAAAGCTGGAATCAGTAGCACTCAGGTGAGAAGAACGGGAAGCAGATATACCCAGTCCGCTGGCAGTGTCCTACGGGGACCAGCCTATCTGGCTGCCACGCCCGAATGTTTGTAACCGCGGCCGAGATAGGCAGGCGCAATTGAGCAGCAATGCAAACTGCATAAGCTGGCCACATTTCACGGGTGTACAAGAAACCACGGGGGATTTACAAGGAGATGTTCACCCGGAACAGCCGGAGGACTGCCGGCAGCAAGATTCCGGAATTCTTCCTGAGAAGCCTTGAAAGCAGTGAAACGCTCCTGTGTTGCAATAACTCAGAACCTCATTCTGAGTGTTCCTGGCAGAGGTCATTCGGCTGAACACAACCGTGGACTAATTAGAGCCAGATGTAGGCAGTGCCGTCCATAGTGCTGGATGGACAGTGGTGGCATGCCAAACAACTGAGCTCTAGTTCTCAACAGTTTCACAAAGTGCCATAAGTTGAGGTTCAACTGACTGCTCCGGTTGAGTAGAGTGTAGCCGTCAAAGCTGGAATCAATAGCACTCAGGTGAGAAGAACGGGAAGCAGATATACCCAGTCTGCTTGCAGAGTCCTACCGGGACCAGCCTATCTGGCAGCCACGCCTGAATGTTTGCAACCGCGGCCGAGCTAGGCAGGCGCAATAGTGCAGCACTGCAAACTGCATAACCTGTCCAAATTTCACGGGTGTACAAGAAACCACGGGGGATTTATAAGGAGATGTTCACTCGGAAGAGCCGGAGGCCTGCCGGCATCAAGACTCCGGAATTCTTCCTGAGAAGCCTTGAAAGCAGTAAAACGCTCCTATGTTGCAATAACTCAGAACCTCATTCTGAGTGTTGCCGGCAGAGGTCATTCGGCTGAACACAACCGTGGACTAATTAGAGCCAGATGTAGGCAGTGCCGTCCATAGTGTTGGATGGACAGTGGTGGCGTGCCAAACAACTGAGCTCTAGTTCTCAACAGTTTCACAAAGTGCCATCAGTTGAGGTTCAACTTAATGCTCCGATTGAGTAGACTGTAGCCGTCAAAGCTGGAATCAGTAGCACTCAGGTGAGAAGAATGGGAAGCAGATATACCCAGTCCGCTGGCAGTGTTCTACGGGGACCAGCCTATCTGGCTGCCACGCCTGAATGTTTGCAACCGCGGCCGAGCTAGGCAGGCGCAATTGTGCAGCAATGCAAACTGCATAACCTGGCCAAATTTCACGGGGGTACAAGAAACCACGGGGGATTTACAACGAGATGTTCACCCGGAACAGCCGGAGGCCTGCCGGCAGCAAGATTCCGGAATTCTTCCTGAGAAGCCTTGAAAGCAGTGAAACGCTCCTATGTTGCAATAACTCAGAACCGCATTCTGAGTATTCCCAGCAGAGGTCATTTGGCTGAACACAATAGTGGACTAATTAGAGCCAGATGTAGGCAATGCCGTCCATAGTGCTGGATGGACAGTGGTGGCGTGCCAAACAACTGAGCTCTAGTTCTCAACACTTTCACCATGTGCCATAAGTTGAGGTTCACCTTACTGCTCCGGTTGAGTAGAGTGTAGCCGTCAAAGCTGGAATCAGTAGCACTCAGGTGAGAAGAACGGGAAGCAGATATACCCACTCCGCTGGCAGTGTCCTACGGGGACCAGCCTATCTGGCTGCCACGCCCGAATGTTTGTAACCGTGGCCGAGATAGGCAGGCGCAATTGAGCAGCAATGCAAACTGCATAACCTGTCCAAATTTCACGGGTGTACATGAAACCACGGGGGATTTACAAGGAGATGTTCACCCGGAACAGCCGGAGGACTGCCGGCAGCAAGATTCCAGAATTCTTCCTGAGAAGCCTTGAAAGCAGTGAAACGCTCCTGTGTTGCAATAACTCAGAACCTCATTATGAGTGTTCCCGGCAGAGGTCATTCGGCTGAACACAATCGTGGACTAATTAGAGCCAGATGTAGGCAGTGCCGTCCATAGTGCTGGATGGAGAGTGGTGGCGTGCCAAACAACTGAGCGCTAGTTCTCAACAGTTTCACAAAATTCCGTAAGTTGAGGTTCAACTTAATGCTCCGGTTGAGTAGAGTGTAGCCGTCAAAGCCGTCAGTAGCACTCAGGTGAGAAGAACGGGAAGCAGATATACCCAGTCCGCAGTCAGTTTCGTACGGGGACCAGCCTATCTGGCTGCCACGCCTGAATGTTTGTAACCGCGGCCGAGCTAGGCAGGCGCAATTGTGCAGCAATGCAAACTGCATAACCTGGCCAAATTTCACGGGTGTACAAGAAACCACGGGGGATTTACAAGGAGATGTTCACCCGGAACAGCCGGAGGACTGCCGGCAGCAAGATTCCGGAATTCTTCCTGAGAAGCCTTGAAAGCAGTGAAACGCTCCTATGTTGCAATAACTCAGAACCTCATTCTGAGTGTTGCCGGCAGAGATCATTCGACTGAACACAATCGTGGACTAATTAGAGCCAGATGTAGGCAGTGCCGTCCATAGAGCTGGATGGACAGTGGTGGCATGCCAAACAACCGAGCTCTATTTCTCAACAGTTTCACAAAGTGCCAAAAGTTGAGGTTCAACTTACTGCTCCGGTTGAGTAGAGTGTAGCCGTCAAATCTGGAATCAGTAGCACTCAGGTGAGAAGAACGGGAAGCAGATATACCCAGACAGCTGGCAGAGTCCTACGTGGACCAGCCTATCTGGCTGCCACGCCTGAATGTTTGCAACCGCGGCCGAGCTAGGCAGGCGCAATTGTGCAGCAATGCAAACTGCATAACCTGGCCAAATTTCACGGGTGTACAAGAAACCACGGGGGATTTACAAGGAGATGTTCATCCGGAAGTGCCGGAGGCCTGCCGGCAGCAAGATTCCGGAATTCTTCCTGAGAAGCCTTGAAAGCTGTGAAACGCTCCTATGTTGCAATAACTCAGAACCTCATTCTGAGTGTTCCCGGCAGAGGTCATTCGGCTGAACACAACCGTGGACTAATTAGAGCCAGATGTAGGCAGTGCCGTCCATAGTGCTGGATGGACAGTGGTGGCGTGCCAAACAACTGAGCTCTAGTTCTCAACAGTTTCACAAAGTGCCATCAGTTGAGGTTCAACTTACTGCTCTGCTTGAGTAGAGTGCAGCCGTCAAAGCTGAAATCAGTTGTACTCAGGTGAGAAGAACGGGAAGCAGATACACCCAGTCCGCTGGCAGAGTCCTACGGGGACCAGCCTATATGGCTGCCACGCCTGAATGTTTGCAACCGCGGCCGAGCTAGGCAGGCGCAATTGAGCAGCAATGCAAACTGCATAACCTGTCCAAATTTCACGGGTGTACAAGAAACCACGGCGGATTTATAAGGAGATGTTCACTCGGAAGAGCCGGAGGCCTGCCGGCAGCAAGATTCCGGAATTCTTCCTGAGAAGCCTTGAAAGCAGTGAAACGCTCCTGTGTTGCAATAACTCAGAACCTCATTCTGAGTGTTCCCGGTAGAGGTCATTCGGCTGAACACAATCGTGGACTAATTAGAGCCAGATGTAGGCAGTGTCGTCCATAGTGCTGGATGGAGAGTGGTGGCGTGCCAAACAACTGAGCTATAGTTCTCAACAGTTTCACAAAGTGCTATAAGTTCAGGTTCAACTTACTGCTCCGGTTGAGTAGAGTGTAGCCGTCAAAGCTGGAATCAGTAGCACTCAGGTGAGAAGAATGGGAAGCAGATATACCCAGTCCGCTGACAGTGTCCTACGGGGACCAGCCTATCTGGCTGCCACGCCCGAATGTTTGTAACCGCGGCCGAGATAGGCAGGCGCAATTGAGCAGCAATGCAAACTGCATAACCTGTCCAAACTTCCCGGGTGTACAAGAAACCACGGGGGATTTACAAGGAGATGTTCACCCGGAACAGCCGGAGGACTGCCGGCAGCAAGATTCCGGAATTCTTCCTGAGAAGCCTTGAAAGCAGTGAAACGCTCCTGTGTTGCAATAACTCAGAACCTCATTCTGAGTGTTCCCGGCAGAGGTCATTCGGCTGAACACAACCGTGGACTAATTAGAGCCAGATGTAGCCAGTGCCGTCCATAATGCTGGATGGAGAGTGGTGGCGTGCCAAACAACTGAGCGCTAGTTCTCAACACTTTCACAAAGTGCCATAAGTTGAGGTGCAACTTAATGCTCCGGTTGAATAGAGTGTAGCCGTCAAAGCTGGAATCAGTAGCACTCAGGTGAATAGAACGGTAAGCAGATATACCCAGTCCGCTGGCAGTGTCCTACGGGGACCAGCCTATCTGGCTGCCACGCCTGAATATTTGTAACCACGGCCGAGCTAGGCAGGCGTAATTGTGCAGCAATGCAAACTGCATAACCTGGCCAAATTTCACGGGTGTACAAGAAACCACGGGGGATTTACAAGGAGATGTTCACCCGGAACAGCCGGAGGCCTGCTGGCAGCAAGATTCCGGAATTCTTCCTGAGAAGCCTTGAAAGCAGTGAAACGCTCCTATGTTGCAATAACTCAGAACCTCATTCTCAGTGTTCCCGGCAGAGGTCATTCGGCTGAACACAATCGTGGACTAATTAGAGCCAGATGTAGGCAGTGCCGTCCATAGTGCTGGATGGACAGTGGTGGCGTGCCAAACAACTGAGCTCTAGTTCTCAACAGTTTCACAAAGTGCCATCAGTTGAGGTTCAACTTAATGCTCCGGTTGAGTAGACTGTAGCCGTCAAAGCTGGAATCAGTAGCACTCAGGTGAGAAGTATGGGAAGCAGATATACCCAGTCCGCTGGCAGTGTCCTACGGGGACCAGCCTATCTGGCTGCCACGCCCGAATGTTTGTAACCGTGGCCGAGATAGGCAGGCGCAATGGAGCAGCAATGCAAACTGCATAACCTGTCCAAATTTCACGGGTGTACAAGAAACCACGGGGGATTTACAAGGAGATGTTCACCCGGAACAGCCGGAGGCCTGCCGGCAGCAAGATTCCGGAATTCTTCCTGAGAAGCCTTGAAAGCAGTGAAACGCTCCTATGTTGCAATAACTCAGAACCTCATTCTGAGTGTTCCTGGCAGAGGTCATTCGGCTGAACACAACCGTGGATTAATTAGAGCCAGATGTATGCAGTGCCGTCCATAGTGCTGGATGGACAGTGGTGGCATGCCAAACAACTGAGCTCTAGTTCTCAACAGTTTCACAAAGTGCCATAAGTTGAGGTTCAACTTACTGCTCCGGTTGAGTAGAGTGTAGCCGTCAAAGCTGGAATCAATAGCACTCAGGTGAGAAGAACGGGAAGCAGATATACCCAGTCCGCTGGCAGAGTCCTACGGGGACCAGCCTATCTGGCAGCCACGCCTGAATGTTTGCAACCGCGGCCAAGCTAGGCAGGCGCAATTGTGCAGCAATGCAAAATGCATAACCTGGCCACATTTCACGGGTGTACAAGAAACCACGGGGGATTTACAAGGAGATGTTCACCCGGAACAGCCGGAGGCCTGCTGGCAGCAAGATTCGGGAATTCTTCCTGAGAAGCCTTGAAAGAAGTGAAACGCTCCTATGTTGCAATAACTCAGAACCGCATTCTGAGTATTCCCAGCAGAGGTCATTCGGCTGAACACAATCGTGGACTAATTAGAGCCCGATGTAGGCAGTTCCGTCCATAGTGCTGGATGGACAATGGTATCGTGCCAAACAACTGAGCTCTAGTTCTCAACAGTTTCACAAAGTGCCATAAGTTGAGGTTCAACTTACTGCTCCGGTTGAGTAGAGTGCAGCCGTCAAAGCTGAAATCAGTTGCACTCAGGTGAGAAGAACGGGAAACAGATATACCCAGTTCGCTGGCAGAGTCCTACGGGGGCCCGCCTATCTGGCTGCCACGCCTGAATGTTTGCAACCGCGGCCGAGCTAGGCAGGCGCAATTGTGCAGCACTGCCAACTGCATAACCTGTCCAAATTTCACGGGTGTACAAGAAACCACGGGGGATTTATAAGGAGATGTTCACTCGGAAGAGCCGGAGGCCTGCCGGCATCAAGACTCCGGAATTCTTCCTGAGAAGCCTTGAAAGCAGTAAAACGCTCCTATGTTGCAATAACTCAGAACCGCATTCTGAGTATTCCCAGCAGAGGTCATTTGGCTGAACACAATAGTGGACTAATTAGAGCCAGATGTAGGCAATGCCGTCCATAGTGCTGGATGGACAGTGGTGGCGTGCCAAACAACTGAGCTCTAGTTCTCAACACTTTCACCATGTGCCATAAGTTGAGGTTCAACTTACTGCTCCGGTTGAGTAGAGTGTAGCCGTCAAAGCTGGAATCAGTAGCACTCAGGTGAGAAGAACGGGAAGCAGATATACCTAGTCCGCTGGCCTTGTCCTACGGGGACCAGCCTATCTGGCTGCCACGCCCGAATGTTTGTAACCGTGGCCGAGATAGGCAGGGGCAATTGAGCAGCAATGCAAACTGCATAACCTGTCCAAATTTCACGGGTGTACAAGAAACCACGGGGGATTTACAAGGAGATGTTCACCCGGAACAGCCGGAGGACTGCCGGCAGCAAGATTCCAGAATTCTTCCTGAGAAGCCTTGAAAGCAGTGAAACGCTCCTGTGTTGCAATAACTCAGAACCTCATTCTGAGTGTTCCCGGCAGAGGTCATTCGGCTGAACACAATCGTGGACTAATTAGAGCCAGATGTAGGCAGTGCCGTCCATAGTGCTGGATGGAGAGTGGTGGCGTGCCAAACAACTGAGCGCTAGTTCTCAACAGTTTCACAAAATTCCGTAAGTTGAGGTTCAACTTAATGCTCCGGTTGAGTAGAGTGTAGCCGTCAAAGCCGTCAGTAGCACTCAGGTGAGAAGAACGGGAAGCAGATATACCCAGTCCGCAGTCAGTTTCATACGGGGACCAGCCTATCTGGCTGCCACGCCTGAATGTTTGTAACCGCGGCCGAGCTAGGCAGGCGCAATTGTGCAGCAATGCAAACTGCATAACCTGGCCAAATTTCACGGGGGTACAAGAAACCACGGGGGATTTACAAGGAGATGTTCACCCGGAACAGCCCGAGGACTGCCGGCAGCAAGATTCCGGAATTCTTCCTGAGAAGCCTTGAAAGCAGTGAAACGCTCCTATGTTGCAATAACTCAGAACCTCATTCTGAGTGTTGCCGGCAGAGATCATTCGACTGAACACAATCGTGGACTAATTAGAGCCAGATGTAGGCAGTGCCGTCCATAGAGCTGGATGGACAGTGGTGGCATGCCAAACAACTGAGCTCTAGTTCTCAACAGTTTCACAAAGTGCCAAAAGATGAGGTTCAACTTACTGCTCCGGTTGAGTAGAGTGTAGCCGTCAAAGCTGGAATCAGTAGCACTCAGGTGAGAAGAACGGGAAGCAGATATACCCAGACAGCTGGCAGAGTCCTACGTGGACCAGCCTATCTGGCTGCCACGCCTGAATGTTTGCAACCGCGGCCGAGCTAGGCAGGCGCAATTGTGCAGCAATGCAAACTGCATAACCTGGCCAAATTTCACGGGTGTACAAGAAACCACGGGGGATTTACAAGGAGATGTTCATCCGGAAGTGCCGGAGGCCTGCCGGCAGCAAGATTCCGGAATTCTTCCTGAGAAGCCTTGAAAGCTGTGAAACGCTCCTATGTTGCAATAACTCAGAACCTCATTCTGAGTGTTCCCGGCAGAGGTCATTCGGCTGAACACAATCGTGGACTAATTAGAGCCAGATGTAGGCAGTGCCGTCCATAGTGCTGGATGGAGAGTGGTGGCGTGCCAAACAACTGAGCTATAGTTCTCAACAGTTTCACAAAGTGCTATAAGTTCAGGTTCAACTTACTGCTCCGGTTGAGTAGAGTGTAGCCGTCAAAGCTGGAATCAGTAGCACTCAGGTGAGAAGAACGGGAAGCAGATATACCCAGTCCGCTGACAGTGTCCTACGGGGACCAGCCTATCTGGCTGCCACGCCCGAATGTTTGTAACCGCGGCCGAGATAGGCAGGCGCAATTGAGCAGCAATGCAAACTGCATAACCTGTCCAAACTTCCCGGGTGTACAAGAAACCACGGGGGATTTACAAGGAGATGTTCACCCGGAACAGCCGGAGGACTGCCGGCAGCAAGATTCCGGAATTCTTCCTGAGAAGCCTTGAAAGCAGTGAAACGCTCCTGTGTTGCAATAACTCAGAACCTCATTCTGAGTGTTCCCGGCAGAGGTCATTCGGCTGAACACAACCGTGGACTAATTAGAGCCAGATGTAGCCAGTGCCGTCCATAATGCTGGATGGAGAGTGGTGGCGTGCCAAACAACTGAGCGCTAGTTCTCAACACTTTCACAAAGTGCCATAAGTTGAGGTGCAACTTAATGCTCCGGTTGAATAGAGTGTAGCCGTCAAAGCTGGAATCAGTAGCACTCAGGTGAATAGAACGGTAAGCAGATATACCCAGTCCGCTGGCAGTGTCCTACGGGGACCAGCCTATCTGGCTGCCACGCCTGAATATTTGTAACCACGGCCGAGCTAGGCAGGCGTAATTGTGCAGCAATGCAAACTGCATAACCTGGCCAAATTTCACGGGTGTACAAGAAACCACGGGGGATTTACAAGGAGATGTTCACCCGGAACAGCCGGAGGCCTGCTGGCAGCAAGATTCCGGAATTCTTCCTGAGAAGCCTTGAAAGCAGTGAAACGCTCCTATGTTGCAATAACTCAGAACCTCATTCTCAGTGTTCCCGGCAGAGGTCATTCGGCTGAACACAATCGTGGACTAATTAGAGCCAGATGTAGGCAGTGCCGTCCATAGTGCTGGATGGACAGTGGTGGCGTGCCAAACAACTGAGCTCTAGTTCTCAACAGTTTCACAAAGTGCCATCAGTTGAGGTTCAACTTAATGCTCCGGTTGAGTAGACTGTAGCCGTCAAAGCTGGAATCAGTAGCACTCAGGTGAGAAGTATGGGAAGCAGATATACCCAGTCCGCTGGCAGTGTCCTACGGGGACCAGCCTATCTGGCTGCCACGCCCGAATGTTTGTAACCGTGGCCGAGATAGGCAGGCGCAATGGAGCAGCAATGCAAACTGCATAACCTGGCCAAATTTCACGGGTGTACAAGAAACCACGGGGGATTTACAAGGAGATGTTCACCCGGAACAGCCGGAGGCCTGCCGGCAGCAAGATTCCGGAATTCTTCCTGAGAAGCCTTGAAAGCCTTGAAACGCTCCTATGTTGCAATAACTCAGAACCTCATTCTGAGTGTTCCTGGCAGAGGTCATTCGGCTGAACACAACCGTGGATTAATTAGAGCCAGATGTAGGCAGTGCCGTCCATAGTGCTGGATGGACAGTGGTGGCATGCCAAACAACTGAGCTCTAGTTCTCAACAGTTTCACAAAGTGCCATAAGTTGAGGTTCAACTTACTGCTCCGGTTGAGTAGAGTGTAGCCGTCAAAGCTGGAATCAATAGCACTCAGGTGAGAAGAACGGGAAGCAGATATACCCAGTCCGCTGGCAGAGTCCTACGGGGACCAGCCTATCTGGCAGCCACGCCTGAATGTTTGCAACCGCGGCCAAGCTAGGCAGGCGCAATTGTGCAGCAATGCAAAATGCATAACCTGGCCACATTTCACGGGTGTACAAGAAACCACGGGGGATTTACAAGGAGATGTTCACCCGGAACAGCCGGAGGCCTGCTGGCAGCAAGATTCGGGAATTCTTCCTGAGAAGCCTTGAAAGAAGTGAAACGCTCCTATGTTGCAATAACTCAGAACCGCATTCTGAGTATTCCCAGCAGAGGTCATTCGGCTGAACACAATCGTGGACTAATTAGAGCCCGATGTAGGCAGTTCCGTCCATAGTGCTGGATGGACAATGGTATCGTGCCAAACAACTGAGCTCTAGTTCTCAACAGTTTCACAAAGTGCCATAAGTTGAGGTTCAACTTACTGCTCCGGTTGAGTAGAGTGCATCCGTCAAAGCTGAAATCAGTTGCACTCAGGTGAGAAGAACGGGAAACAGATATACCCAGTTCGCTGGCAGAGTCCTACGGGGGCCCGCCTATCTGGCTGCCACGCCTGAATGTTTGCAACCGCGGCCGAGCTAGGCAGGCGCAATTGTGCAGCACTGCCAACTGCATAACCTGTCCAAATTTCACGGGTGTACAAGAAACCACGGGGGATTTATAAGGAGATGTTCACTCGGAAGAGCCGGAGGCCTGCCGGCATCAAGACTCCGGAATTCTTCCTGAGAAGCCTTGAAAGCAGTAAAACGCTCCTATGTTGCAATAACTCAGAACCGCATTCTGAGTATTCCCAGCAGAGGTCATTTGGCTGAACACAATAGTGGACTAATTAGAGCCAGATGTAGGCAATGCCGTCCATAGTGCTGGATGGACAGTGGTGGCGTGCCAAACAACTGAGCTCTAGTTCTCAACACTTTCACCATGTGCCATAAGTTGAGGTTCAACTTACTGCTCCGGTTGAGTAGAGTGTAGCCGTCAAAGCTGGAATCAGTAGCACTCAGGTGAGAAGAACGGGAAGCAGATATACCCAGTCCGCTGGCAGTGTCCTACGGGGACCAGCCTATCTGGCTGCCACGCCCGAATGTTTGTAACCGTGGCCGAGATAGGCAGGGGCAATTGAGCAGCAATGCAAACTGCATAACCTGTCCAAATTTCACGGGTGTACAAGAAACCACGGGGGATTTACAAGGAGATGTTCACCCGGAACAGCCGGAGGACTGCCGGCAGCAAGATTCCAGAATTCTTCCTGAGAAGCCTTGAAAGCAGTGAAACGCTCCTGTGTTGCAATAACTCAGAACCTCATTATGAGTGTTCCCGGCAGAGGTCATTCGGCTGAACACAATCGTGGACTAATTAGAGCCAGATGTAGGCAGTGCCGTCCATAGTGCTGGATGGACAGTGGTGGCGTGCCAAACAACTGAGCGCTAGTTCTCAACAGTTTCACAAAATTCCGTAAGTTGAGGTTCAACTTAATGCTCCGGTTGAGTAGAGTGTAGCCGTCAAAGCCGTCAGTAGCACTCAGGTGAGAAGAACGGGAAGCAGATATACCCAGTCCGCAGTCAGTTTCGTACGGGGACCAGCCTATCTGGCTGCCACGCCTGAATGTTTGTAACCGCGGCCGAGCTAGGCAGGCGCAATTGTGCAGCAATGCAAACTGCATAACCTGGCCAAATTTCACGGGGGTACAAGAAACCACGGGGGATTTACAAGGAGATGTTCACCCGGAACAGCCCGAGGCCTGCCGGCAGCAAGATTCCGGAATTCTTCCTGAGAAGCCTTGAAAGCAGTGAAACGCTCCTATGTTGCAATAACTCAGAACCTCATTCTGAGTGTTGCCGGCAGAGATCATTCGACTGAACACAATCGTGGACTAATTAGAGCCAGATGTAGGCAGTGCCGTCCATAGAGCTGGATGGACAGTGGTGGCATGCCAAACAACTGAGCTCTAGTTCTCAACAGTTTCACAAAGTGCCAAAAGTTGAGGTTCAACTTACTGCTCCGGTTGAGTAGAGTGTAGCCGTCAAAGCTGGAATCAGTAGCACTCAGGTGAGAAGAACGGGAAGCAGATATACCCAGACAGCTGGCAGAGTCCTACGTGGACCAGCCTATCTGGCTGCCACGCCTGAATGTTTGCAACCGCGGCCGAGCTAGGCAGGCGCAATTGTGCAGCAATGCAAACTGCATAACCTGGCCAAATTTCACGGGTGTACAAGAAACCACGGGGGATTTACAAGGAGATGTTAATCCGGAAGTGCCGGAGGCCTGCCGGCAGCAAGATTCCGGAATTCTTCCTGAGAAGCCTTGAAAGCTGTGAAACGCTCCTATGTTGCAATAACTCAGAACCTCATTCTGAGTGTTCCCGGCAGAGGTCATTCGGCTGAACACAATCGTGGACTAATTAGAGCCAGATGTAGGCAGTGCCGTCCATAGTGCTGGATGGACAGTGGTGGCGTGCCAAACAACTGAGCTCTAGTTCTCAACAGTTTCACAAAGTGCCATCATTTGAGGTTCAACTTACTGCTCTGCTTGAGTAGAGTGCAGCCGTCAAAGCTTAAATCAGTTGCACTCAGGTGAGAAGAACGGGAAGCAGATACACCCAGTCCGCTGGCAGAGTCCTACGGGGACCAGCCTATATGGCTGCCACGCCTGAATGTTTGCAACCGCGGCGGAGCTAGGCAGGCGCAATTTTGCAGCAATGCAAACTGCATAACCTGTCCAAATTTCACGGGTGTACAAGAAACCACGGCGGATTTATAAGGAGATGTTCACTCGGAAGAGCCGGAGGCCTGCCGGCATCAAGACTCCAGAATTCTTCCTGAGAAGCCTTGAAAGCAGTGAAACGCTCCTATGTTGCAATAACTCAGAACCTCAATCTGAGTGATCCCAGCAGAGGTCATTCGGCTGAACACAATCGTGGACTTATTAGAGCCAGATGTAGGCAGTTCCGTCCATAGTGCTGGATGGAGAGTTGTGGCGTGTCAAACAACTGAGCTCTAGTTCTCACAGTTTCACAAAGTGCCATAAGTTGAGGGTCAACTTAATGCTCCGGTTGAGTTGAGTGTAGCCATCACAGCTGGAAACAGTAGCCCTCAGGTGCGAAGAACGGGAAGCAGATATACCCAGTCCGCTGGCAGAGTCCTACATGGACCAGCCTATCTGGCTGCCACGCCTGAATGTTTGCAACCGCGGCCAAGCTAGGCAGGCGCAATTGTTCAGCAATGCAAACTGCATAAGCTGGCCAAATTTCACGGGTGTAAAAGAAACCACGGGGGATTTACAAGGAGATGTTCACCCGGAACAGCCGGAGGCCTGCCGGCAGCAAGATTCCGGAATTCTTCCTGAGAAGCCTTGAAAGCAGTGAAACGCTCCTATGTTGCAATAACTCAGAACCTCATTCTGAGTGTTCCCGGCAGAGGTCATTCGGCTGAACACAACCCTGGACTAATTAGAGCCAGATGTAAGCAGTGCTGTCCATAGTGCTGGATGGAGAGTGGTGGCGTGCCAAATAACTGAGTTCTAGTGCTCAACACTTTCACAAAGTGCCATAAGTTGAGGTTCAACTTAATGCTCCGGTTTAGTAGAGTGTAGCCGTCAAAGCTGGAATCAGTAGCACTCAGGTGAGAAGAACAGGAAGCAGATATACCCAGTCCGCTGGCAGTGTCCTACGGGGACCAGCCTATCTAGCTGCCACGCCTGAATGTTTGCAACCATGGCCGAGCTAGGCAGGCGCAATTGTGAAGCCATGCAAACTGCATAACCTGGCCAAATTTGACGGGTGTACAGGAAACCACGGGGAATTTACAAGGAGATGTTCACCCGGAACAGCCGGAGGCCTGCCGGCAGCAAGATTCCGGAATTCTTCCTGAGAAGCCTTGAAAGCAGTGAAACGCTCCTATGTTGCAATAACTCAGAACCTCATTCTAGGTATTCCCGGCAGAGGTCATTCGGCTGAACACAATCGTGGACTAATTAGAGCCAGATGAAGGCAGTACAGTCCATAGTGCTGGATGGAGAGTGGTGGCGTGCCAACCAACTGAGCTCTAGTTCTCAACAGTTTCACAAAGTGCCATAAGTTGAAGTTCAACTTACTGCTCCGGTTGAGTCGAGTGTAGCCGTCAAAGCTGGAATCAGTAGCACTCAGGTGAGAAGAACGGGAAGCAGATATACCCAGTCCACTGGCAGAGTCCTACGGGGACCAGCCTATCTGGCTTCCACGCCTGAATGTTTGTAACCGCGGCCGAGCTAGGCAGGCGCAATTGTGCAGCAATGCAAACTGCATAACCTGTCCAAATTTAACGGGTGTACAAGAAACCAATGGGGATTTACAAGGAGATGTTCACCGGGAACAGCCGGAGGCCTGCCGGCAGCAAGATTCCGGAATTCTTCCTGAGAAGCCTTGAAAGCAGTGAAACGATCCTATGTTGCAATAACTCAGAACCTCATTCTGAGTGTTGCCGGCAGAGGTCATTCGGCTGAACACAATCGTGGACTAATTAGAGCCAGATGTAGGCAGTGCCGGCCATAGTGCTGGATAGACAGTGGTGACGTGCCAAACAAGTGAGCTCTAGTTCTCAACATTTTCACAAAGTGCCATCAGTTGAGGTTCAACTTAATGCTCCGGTTGAGTAGACTGTAGCCGTCAAAGCTGGAATCAGTAGCACTCAGGTGAGAAGTATGGGAAGCAGATATACCCAGTCCGCTGGCAGTGTCCTACGGGGACCAGCCTATCTGGCTGCCACGCCCGAATGTTTGTAACCGTGGCCGAGATAGGCAGGCGCAATGGAGCAGCAATGCAAACTGCATAACCTGTCCAAATTTCACGGGTGTACAAGAAACCACGGGGGATTTACAAGGAGATGTTCACCCGGAACAGCCGGAGGCCTGCCGGCAGCAAGATTCCGGAATTCTTCCTGAGAAGCCTTGAAAGCCTTGAAACGCTCCTATGTTGCAATAACTCAGAACCTCATTCTGAGTGTTCCTGGCAGAGGTCATTCGGCTGAACACAACCGTGGATTAATTAGAGCCAGATGTAGGCAGTGCCGTCCATAGTGCTGGATGGACAGTGGTGGCATGCCAAACAACTGAGCTCTAGTTCTCAACAGTTTCACAAAGTGCCATAAGTTGAGGTTCAACTTACTGCTCCGGTTGAGTAGAGTGTAGCCGTCAAAGCTGGAATCAATAGCACTCAGGTGAGAAGAACGGGAAGCAGATATACCCAGTCCGCTGGCAGAGTCCTACGGGGACCAGCCTATCTGGCAGCCACGCCTGAATGTTTGCAACCGCGGCCAAGCTAGGCAGGCGCAATTGTGCAGCAATGCAAAATGCATAACCTGGCCACATTTCACGGGTGTACAAGAAACCACGGGGGATTTACAAGGAGATGTTCACCCGGAACAGCCGGAGGCCTGCTGGCAGCAAGATTCGGGAATTCTTCCTGAGAAGCCTTGAAAGAAGTGAAACGCTCCTATGTTGCAATAACTCAGAACCGCATTCTGAGTATTCCCAGCAGAGGTCATTCGGCTGAACACAATCGTGGACTAATTAGAGCCCGATGTAGGCAGTTCCGTCCATAGTGCTGGATGGACAATGGTATCGTGCCAAACAACTGAGCTCTAGTTCTCAACAGTTTCACAAAGTGCCATAAGTTGAGGTTCAACTTACTGCTCCGGTTGAGTAGAGTGCAGCCGTCAAAGCTGAAATCAGTTGCACTCAGGTGAGAAGAACGGGAAACAGATATACCCAGTTCGCTGGCAGAGTCCTACGGGGGCCCGCCTATCTGGCTGCCACGCCTGAATGTTTGCAACCGCGGCCGAGCTAGGCAGGCGCAATTGTGCAGCACTGCCAACTGCATAACCTGTCCAAATTTCACGGGTGTACAAGAAACCACGGGGGATTTATAAGGAGATGTTCACTCGGAAGAGCCGGAGGCCTGCCGGCATCAAGACTCCGGAATTCTTCCTGAGAAGCCTTGAAAGCAGTAAAACGCTCCTATGTTGCAATAACTCAGAACCGCATTCTGAGTATTCCCAGCAGAGGTCATTTGGCTGAACACAATAGTGGACTAATTAGAGCCAGATGTAGGCAATGCCGTCCATAGTGCTGGATGGACAGTGGTGGCGTGCCAAACAACTGAGCTCTAGTTCTCAACACTTTCACCATGTGCCATAAGTTGAGGTTCAACTTACTGCTCCGGTTGAGTAGAGTGTAGCCGTCAAAGCTGGAATCAGTAGCACTCAGGTGAGAAGAACGGGAAGCAGATATACCCAGTCCGCTGGCAGTGTCCTACGGGGACCAGCCTATCTGGCTGCCACGCCCGAATGTTTGTAACCGTGGCCGAGATAGGCAGGGGCAATTGAGCAGCAATGCAAACTGCATAACCTGTCCAAATTTCACGGGTGTACAAGAAACCACGGGGGATTTACAAGGAGATGTTCACCCGGAACAGCCGGAGGACTGCCGGCAGCAAGATTCCAGAATTCTTCCTGAGAAGCCTTGAAAGCAGTGAAACGCTCCTGTGTTGCAATAACTCAGAACCTCATTATGAGTGTTCCCGGCAGAGGTCATTCGGCTGAACACAATCGTGGACTAATTAGAGCCAGATGTAGGCAGTGCCGTCCATAGTGCTGGATGGACAGTGGTGGCGTGCCAAACAACTGAGCGCTAGTTCTCAACAGTTTCACAAAATTCCGTAAGTTGAGGTTCAACTTAATGCTCCGGTTGAGCAGAGTGTAGCCGTCAAAGCCGTCAGTAGCACTCAGGTGAGAAGAACGGGAAGCAGATATACCCAGTCCGCAGTCAGTTTCGTACGGGGACCAGCCTATCTGGCTGCCACGCCTGAATGTTTGTAACCGCGGCCGAGCTAGGCAGGCGCAATTGTGCAGCAATGCAAACTGCATAACCTGGCCAAATTTCACGGGGGTACAAGAAACCACGGGGGATTTACAAGGAGATGTTCACCCGGAACAGCCCGAGGACTGCCGGCAGCAAGATTCCGGAATTCTTCCTGAGAAGCCTTGAAAGCAGTGAAACGCTCCTATGTTGCAATAACTCAGAACCTCATTCTGAGTGTTGCCGGCAGAGATCATTCGACTGAACACAATCGTGGACTAATTAGAGCCAGATGTAGGCAGTGCCGTCCATAGAGCTGGATGGACAGTGGTGGCATGCCAAACAACTGAGCTCTAGTTCTCAACAGTTTCACAAAGTGCCAAAAGTTGAGGTTCAACTTACTGCTCCGGTTGAGTAGAGTGTAGCCGTCAAAGCTGGAATCAGTAGCACTCAGGTGAGAAGAACGGGAAGCAGATATACCCAGACAGCTGGCAGAGTCCTACGTGGACCAGCCTATCTGGCTGCCACGCCTGAATGTTTGCAACCGCGGCCGAGCTAGGCAGGCGCAATTGTGCAGCAATGCAAACTGCATAACCTGGCCAAATTTCACGGGTGTACAAGAAACCACGGGGGATTTACAAGGAGATGTTCATCTGGAAGTGCCGGAGGCCTGCCGGCAGCAAGATTCCGGAATTCTTCCTGAGAAGCCTTGAAAGCTGTGAAACGCTCCTATGTTGCAATAACTCAGAACCTCATTCTGAGTGTTCCCGGCAGAGGTCATTCGGCTGAACACAATCGTGGACTAATTAGAGCCAGATGTAGGCAGTGCCGTCCATAGTGCTGGATGGACAGTGGTGGCGTGCCAAACAACTGAGCTCTAGTTCTCAACAGTTTCACAAAGTGCCATCATTTGAGGTTCAACTTACTGCTCTGCTTGAGTAGAGTGCAGCCGTCAAAGCTTAAATCAGTTGCACTCAGGTGAGAAGAACGGGAAGCAGATACACCCAGTCCGCTGGCAGAGTCCTACGGGGACCAGCCTATATGGCTGCCACGCCTGAATGTTTGCAACCGCGGCGGAGCTAGGCAGGCGCAATTTTGCAGCAATGCAAACTGCATAACCTGTCCAAATTTCACGGGTGTACAAGAAACCACGGCGGATTTATAAGGAGATGTTCACTCGGAAGAGCCGGAGGCCTGCCGGCATCAAGACTCCGGAATTCTTCCTGAGAAGCCTTGAAAGCAGTGAAACGCTCCTATGTTGCAATAACTCAGAACCTCAATCTGAGTGATCCCAGCAGAGGTCATTCGGCTGAACACAATCGTGGACTTATTAGAGCCAGATGTAGGCAGTTCCGTCCATAGTGCTGGATGGAGAGTTGTGGCGTGTCAAACAACTGAGCTCTAGTTCTCACAGTTTCACAAAGTGCCATAAGTTGAGGGTCAACTTAATGCTCCGGTTGAGTTGAGTGTAGCCATCACAGCTGGAAACAGTAGCCCTCAGGTGCGAAGAACGGGAAGCAGATATACCCAGTCCGCTGGCAGAGTCCTACATGGACCAGCCTATCTGGCTGCCACGCCTGAATGTTTGCAACCGCGGCCAAGCTAGGCAGGCGCAATTGTTCAGCAATGCAAACTGCATAAGCTGGCCAAATTTCACGGGTGTAAAAGAAACCACGGGGGATTTACAAGGAGATGTTCACCCGGAACAGCCGGAGGCCTGCCGGCAGCAAGATTCCGGAATTCTTCCTGAGAAGCCTTGAAAGCAGTGAAACGCTCCTATGTTGCAATAACTCAGAACCTCATTCTGAGTGTTCCCGGCAGAGGTCATTCGGCTGAACACAACCCTGGACTAATTAGAGCCAGATGTAAGCAGTGCTGTCCATAGTGCTGGATGGAGAGTGGTGGCGTGCCAAATAACTGAGTTCTAGTGCTCAACACTTTCACAAAGTGCCATAAGTTGAGGTTCAACTTAATGCTCCGGTTTAGTAGAGTGTAGCCGTCAAAGCTGGAATCAGTAGCACTCAGGTGAGAAGAACAGGAAGCAGATATACCCAGTCCGCTGGCAGTGTCCTACGGGGACCAGCCTATCTAGCTGCCACGCCTGAATGTTTGCAACCATGGCCGAGCTAGGCAGGCGCAATTGTGAAGCCATGCAAACTGCATAACCTGGCCAAATTTGACGGGTGTACAGGAAACCACGGGGAATTTACAAGGAGATGTTCACCCGGAACAGCCGGAGGCCTGCCGGCAGCAAGATTCCGGAATTCTTCCTGAGAAGCCTTGAAAGCAGTGAAACGCTCCTATGTTGCAATAACTCAGAACCTCATTCTAGGTATTCCCGGCAGAGGTCATTCGGCTGAACACAATCGTGGACTAATTAGAGCCAGATGAAGGCAGTACAGTCCATAGTGCTGGATGGAGAGTGGTGGCGTGCCAACCAACTGAGCTCTAGTTCTCAACAGTTTCACAAAGTGCCATAAGTTGAAGTTCAACTTACTGCTCCGGTTGAGTCGAGTGTAGCCGTCAAAGCTGGAATCAGTAGCACTCAGGTGAGAAGAACGGGAAGCAGATATACCCAGTCCACTGGCAGAGTCCTACGGGGACCAGCCTATCTGGCTTCCACGCCTGAATGTTTGTAACCGCGGCCGAGCTAGGCAGGCGCAATTGTGCAGCAATGCAAACTGCATAACCTGTCCAAATTTAACGGGTGTACAAGAAACCAATGGGGATTTACAAGGAGATGTTCACCGGGAACAGCCGGAGGCCTGCCGGCAGCAAGATTCCGGAATTCTTCCTGAGAAGCCTTGAAAGCAGTGAAACGATCCTATGTTGCAATAACTCAGAACCTCATTCTGAGTGTTGCCGGCAGAGGTCATTCGGCTGAACACAATCGTGGACTAATTAGAGCCAGATGTAGGCAGTGCCGGCCATAGTGCTGGATAGACAGTGGTGACGTGCCAAACAAGTGAGCTCTAGTTCTCAACATTTTCACAAAGTGCCATAAGTTGAGGTTCAACTTACTGCTCAGGTTGAGTAGAGTGTAGCTGTCAAATCTGGAATCAGTAGCACTCAGGTGAGAAGAACGGGAAGTAGATATACCCAGTCCGCTGGCAGAGTCCTACGGGGACCAGCCTATCTGGCTGCCACGCCTGAATGTTTGCATCCGCGGCCGAGCTATGTAGGCGCAATTGTGCAGCAATTCAAACTGCATAACTTGTCCAAATTTCACGGGTGTACAAGAAACCACGGGGGATTTACAAGGAGATGTTCACTCGGAGAGCCAGAGGCCTGCCGGCAGCAAGATTCCGGAATTCTTCCTGAGAAGCCTTGAAAGCAGTGAAACGCTCCTATGTTGCAATAACTCAAAACCTCATTCTGAGTGTTCCCGGCAGAGGTCATTCGGCTGAACACAACCGTTGACTAATTAGAGCCAGATGTATGCAGTGCCGTCCATATTGCTGGATGGACAATGGTGGCGTGCCAAACAACTGAGCTCTAGTTCTCAACACTTTCACAAAGTGCCATAAGTTGAGGTTCAACTTAATGCTCCGGTTGAGTAGAGTGTAGCCGTCAAAGCTGGAATCAGTAGCACTCAGGTGAGAAGAACGGGAAGTAGATATACCCAGTCCGCTGGCAGAGTCCTACGGGGACCAGCCTATCTGGCTGCCACGCCTGAATGTTTGCAACCGCGGCCGAGCTAAGGAGGCGCAATTGTGCAGCAATGCAAACTGCATAAGCTGGCCAAATTTCACGGGTGTACAAGAAACCACAGGGGATTTACAAGGAGATGTTCACCCGGAACAGCCCGAGGCCTGCCGGCAGCAAGATTCCGGAATTCTTCCTGAGAAGCCTTGAAAGCAGTGAAACGCTCCTACGTTGCAATAACTCAGAACCTCATTCTGGGTGTTCCCGGCTGAGGTCATTCGGCTGAACACAATCGTGGACTAATTAGAGCCAGATGTAGGCAGTGCCGTCCATAGTGCTGGATGGACAGTGGTGGCGTGCCAAACAACTGAGCTCTAGTTCTCAACAGTTTCACAAAGTGCCATAAGTTGAGGTTCAACTTACGGCTCCGGTTGAGTAGAGTGTAGCCGTCAAATCGGGAATCAGTAGCACTCAGGTGAGAAGAACGGGAAGCAGATATACCCAGTCCGCTGGCAGAGTACTACGGGGACCAGCCTATCTGGCTGCCACGCCTGAAAGTTTGCAAACGCGGCCGAGCTAGGCAGGCGCAATTGTGCAGCAATGCAAACTGCATAACCTGTCCAAATTTCACGGGTCTACAAGAAACCAATGGGGATTTACAAGGAGATGTTCACCCGGAACAGCCGGAGGCCTGCCGGCAGCAAGATTCCGGAATTCTTCCTGAGAAGCCCTGAAAGCAGTGAAATGCTCCTATGTTGCAATAATTCAGAACCTCATTCTCAGTGTTCCCGGCAGAGGTCATTCGGCTGAACACAATCGTGGACTAATTAGAGCCAGATGTAGGCAGTGCCGTCCATAGTGCTGGATGGACAGTGGTGGCGTGCCAAACAACTGAGCTCTAGTTCTCAACAGTTTCACAAAGTGCCATAAGTTGAGGTTCAGCTTAATGCTCCGGTTGAGTAGAGTGTAGCCGTCAAAGTTGGAATCAGTAGCACTCAGGTGAGAAGAACGGGAAGCAGATATACCCAGTCCGCTGGCAGTGTCCTACGGGGACCAGCCTATCTGGCTGCCATGCCTGAATGTTTGCAACCGCGGCCTAGCTAGGGAGGCGCAATTGTGCAGCAATGCAAACTGCATAACCTGGCCAAATTTCACGGGTGTACAAGAAACCACGGGGGATTTACAAGGAGATGTTCACCCGGAACAGCCGGAGGCCTGTTGGGAGCAAGATTCCGGAATTCTTCCTGAGAAGCCTTGAAAGCAATGAAACGCTCCTATGTTGCAATAACTCAGAACCTCATTCTGAGTGTTCCCGGCAGAGGTCATTCGGCTGAACACAACCGTGGACTAATTAGAGCCATATGTAGGGAGTGCCATCCATAGTGCTGGATGGAGAGTGGTGGCGTGCCAAATAACTGAGCTCTAGTTCTGAAGAGTTTCACAAAGTGCCATAAGTTGAGGTTCAACTTAATGCTCCGGTTGAGTAGAGTGTAGCCGTCAAAGCTTGAATCAGTAGCACTCAGGTGAGGAGAACGGGAAGCAGATATACCCAGTCCGCTGGCAGTGTCCTACGGGGACCAGCCTATCTGGCTGCCACGCCTGAATGTTTGCAACCGCGGCCGAGCTAGGCAGGCACAATTGTGCAGCAATGCAAACTGCATAACCTGGCCAAATTTCACGGGTGTACACGAAACCACGGGGGATTTACAAGGAGATGTTCACCCGGAACAGCCGGAGGCCTGCGGGCAGCAAGATTCCGGAAATCTTCCTGAGAAGCCTTGAAAGCAGTGAAACGCTCCTATGTTGCAATAACTCAGAATCTCATTCTGAGTGTTCCCGGCAGAGGTTATTCGGCTGAACACAACCGTGGACTAATTAGAGCCAGATGTAGGCAATGTCGTCCATAGTACTGGATGGACAGTGGTCGCGTGCCAAATATCTAAGCTCTAGTTCTCAACAGTTTCACAAAGTGCCATACGTTGAGGTTCAACTTACTGCTCCGGTTGAGTCGAGTGTAGCCGTCAAAGCTGGAATCAGTAGCACTCAGGTGAGAAGAACGGGAAGCAGATATACCCAGTCCGCTGGCAGAGTACTACGGGGACCAGCCTATCTGGCTGCCACGCCTGAAATTTCAAACGCGGCCGAGCTAGGCAGGCGCAATTGTGCAGCAATGCAAACTGCATAACCTGTCCAAATTTCACGGGTGTACAAGAAACCAATGCGGATTTACAAGGAGATATTCACCCAGAACAGCCGGAGGCCTGCCGGCAGCAAGATTCCGGAATTCTTCCTGAGAAGCCTTGAAAGCAGTGAAACGCTCCTATGTTGCAATAACTCAGAACCTCATTCTCAGTGTTCCCGGCAGAGGTCATTCGGCTGAACACAATCGTGGACTAATTAGAGCCAGATGTAGGCAGTGCCGTCCATAGTGCTGGATGGACAGTGGTGGCGTGCCAAACAACTGAGCTCTAGTTCTCAACAGTTTCACAAAGTGCCATAAGTTGAGGTTCAACTTAATGGTCCGGTTGAGTAGAGTGTAGCCGTCAAAGCTGGAATCAGTAGCACTCAGGTGAGAAGAACGGGAAGCAGATATACCCAGTTCGCTGGCAGTGTCCTACGGGGACCAGCCTATCTGGCTGCCTCGCCTGAATGTTTGCAACCGCGGCCTTGCTAGGCAGGCGCAATTGTGCAGCAATCCAAACTGCATAACCTGGCCAAATTTCACGGGTGTACAAGAAACCACGGGGCATTTACAAGGAGATGTTCACCTGGAACAGCCGGAGGCCTGCCGGCAGGAAGATTCCGGAATTCTTCCTGAGAAGCCTTGAAAGCAGTGAAACGCTCCTATGTTGCAATAACTCAGAACCTCATTCTGAGTGTTGCCGGCAGAGGTCATTCGGCTGAACACAACCGTGGACTAATTAGAGCCATATGTAGGGAGTGACGTCCATAGTGCTGGATGGAGAGTGGTGGCGTGCCAAACAACTGAGCTCTAGTTCAGAACAGTTTCACAAAGTGCCATAAGTTGAGGTTCAACTTAATGCTCCCGTTGAGTAGAGTGTAGCCATCAAAGCTGGAATCAGTATCACAAAGGTGAGGAGAACGGGAAGCAGATATACTCAGTCCGCTGGCAGTGTCCTACGGGGACCAGTCCATCAGGCTGCCACGCCTGAATGTTTGCAACCGCGGCTGAGCTAGGCAGGCGGAATTGTGCAGCAATGCAAAGTGCATAACTTGGCCAAATTTCACGGGTGGACAAGAAACCACGGGGGATTTACAAGGAGATGTTCACCCGGAACAGCCGGAGGCCTGCCCGCAGCAAGATTCCGGAATTCTTCCTGAGAAGCCTAGAAAGCAGTGAAACGCTCCTATGTTGCAGTAACTTAGAACCTCATTCTGAGTTTTCCCGGCAGAGGTCATTCGGCTGAACACAATCGTGAACTAATTAGAGCCAGATGTAGGCAGTACCGTCCATAGTGCTGGATGGACAGTGGTGGCATGCCAAACAACTGAGCTCTAGTTCTCAACAGTTTCACAAAGTGCCATAAGTTGAGGTTCAACTTACTGCTCCGGTTGAGTCGAGTGTAGCCGTCAAAGCTGGAATCAGTAGCACTCAGGTGAGAAGAACGGGAAGCAGATATACCCAGTCCGCTGGCAGAGTCCTATGGGGACCAGCCTATCTGGCTGCCACGCCTGAATGTTTGCAACCGCGGCCGAGCTAGGCTTGCGCAATTGTGCAGCAATGCAAAATGCATAACCTGGCCAAATTTCACGGGTGTAGAAGAAACCAATGGGGATTTACAAGGAGATGTTCACCCGGAACAGCCGGAGGCCTGCCGGCAGCAAGATTCCGGAATTCTTCCTGAGAAGCCTTGAAAGCAGTGAAACGCTCCTATGTTGCAATAACTCAGAACGTCATTCTGAGTGTTCCCGGCAGAGGTCATTCGGCTGAACACAACCATGGACTAATTAGAGCCAGATGGAGGCAGTGCCGTCCATAGTGCTGGATGGACAGTGGTGGCGTGCCAAACAACTGAGTTCTAGTGCTCAACACTTACACAAAGTGCCATGAGTTGAGGTTCAACTTAATGCTCCGGTTGAGTAGAGTGTAGCCGTCAAAGCTGGAATCAGTAGCACTCAGGTGAGAAGAACAGGAAGCAGATATACCCAATCCGCTGGCAGTGTCCTACGGGGACCAGCCTATCTGGCTGCCACGCCTGAATGTTTGCAACCGCAGCCGAGCTAGGCAGGCGCAATTGTTCAGCAATGCAAACTGCATAACCTGTCCAAATTTCACGGGTGTACAAGAAACCACGGGGAATTTACAAGGAGATGTTCACTCGGAGAGCCAGAGGCCCGCCGGGAGCAAGATTCCGGAATTCTTCCTGAGAAGCTTTGAAAGCAGTGAAACGCTCCTATGTTGGAATAACTCAGAACCTCATTCTGAGTGTTCCCGGCAGAGGTCATTCGGCTGAACACAACCGTGGACTAATTAGAGCCAGATGTAGGGAGTGCCGTCCATACTGCTGGATGGACAGTGGTGGCGTGCCAAACAACTGAGCTCTAGTTCTCAACAGTTTCACAAAGTGCCATAAGTTGAGGTTCAACTTACTGCTCCGGTGGAGTAGAGTGTAGCCGTCAAAGCTGGAATCAGTAGCACTCAGGTGAGAAGAACGGGAAGCAGATATACACTGTCCGCTGGCAGAGTCCTATGGGGACCAGCCTATCTGGCTGCCACGCCTGAATGTTTGCAACCGCGGCCGTGCTAGGCAGGCGCAATTGTGCAGCAATGCAAACTGCATAACCTGTCCAAATTTCACGGGTGTACAAGAAACCACGGGGGATTTACAAGGAGATGTTCACCCGGAACAGCCGGAGGCCTGCCGGCAGCAAGATTCCGGAATTCTTCCTGAGAAGCCTTGAAAGCAGTAAAACGCTCCTATGTTGCAATAACTCAGAACCTCATTCTGAGTGTTGCCGGCAGAGGTCATTCGGCTGAACACAACCGTGGACTAATTAGAACCAGATGTAGGCAGTGCCGTCCATAGTGTTGGATGGACAGTGGTGGCGTGCCAAACAACTGAGCTCTAGTTCTCAACAGTTTCACAAAGTGCCATCAGTTGAGGTTCAACTTAATGCTCCGATTGAGTAGACTGTAGCCGTCAAAGCTGGAATCAGTAGCACTCAGGTGAGAAGAATGGAAAGCAGATATACCCAGTCCGCTGGCAGTGTTCTACGGGGACCAGCCTATCTGGCTGCCACGCCTGAATGTTTGCAACCGCGGCCGAGCTAGGCAGGCGCAATTGTGCAGCAATGCAAACTGCATAACCTGGCCAAATTTCACGGGGGTACAAGAAACCACGGGGGATTTACAACGAGATGTTCACCCGGAACAGCCGGAGGCCTGCCCGCAGCAAGATTCCGGAATTCTTCCTGAGAAGCCTTGAAAGCAGTGAAACGCTCCTATGTTGCAATAACTCTGAACCGCATTCTGAGTATTCCCAGCAGAGGTCATTTGGCTGAACACAATAGTGGACTAATTAGAGCCAGATGTAGGCAATGCCGTCCATAGTGCTGGATGGACAGTGGTGGCGTGCCAAACAACTGAGCTCTAGTTCTCAACACTTTCACCATGTGCCATAAGTTGAGGTTCACCTTACTGCTCCGGTTGAGTAGAGTGTAGCCGTCAAAGCTGGAATCAGTAGCACTCAGGTGAGAAGAACGGGAAGCAGATATACCCACTCCGCTGGCAGTGTCCTACGGGGACCAGCCTATCTGGCTGCCACGCCCGAATGTTTGTAACCGTGGCCGAGATAGGCAGGCGCAATTGAGCAGCAATGCAAACTGCATAACCTGTCCAAATTTCACGGGTGTACATGAAACCACGGGGGATTTATAAGGAGATGTTCACTCGGAAGAGCCGGAGGCCTGCCGGCAGCAAGATTCCGGAATTCTTCCTGAGAAGCCTTGAAAGCAGTGAAACGCTCCTGTGTTGCAATAACTCAGAACCTCATTCTGAGTGTTCCCGGTAGAGGTCATTCGGCTGAACACAATCGTGGATTAATTAGAGCCAGATGTAGGCAGTGCCGTCCATAGTGCTGGATGGAGAGTGGTGGCGTGCCAAACAACTGAGCTATAGTTCTCAACAGTTTCACAAAGTGCTATAAGTTCAGGTTCAACTTACTGCTCCGGTTGAGTCGAGTGTAGCCGTCAAAGCTGGAATCAGTAGCACTCAGGTGAGAAGAACGGGAAGCAGATATACCCAGTCCGCTGGCAGAGTCCTATGGGGACCAGCCTATCTGGCTGCCACGCCTGAATGTTTGCAAGCGCGGCCGAGCTAGGCTTGCGCAATTGTGCAGCAATGCAAAATGCATAACCTGGCCAAATTTCACGGGTGTAGAAGAAACCAATGGGGATTTACAAGGAGATGTTCACCCGGAACAGCCGGAGGCCTGCCGGCAGCAAGATTCCGGAATTCTTCCTGAGAAGCCTTGAAAGCAGTGAAACGCTCCTATGTTGCAATAACTCAGAACCTCATTCTGAGTGTTCCCGGCAGAGGTCATTCGGCTGAACACAACCATGGACTAATTAGAGCCAGATGGAGGCAGTGCCGTCCATAGTGCTGGATGGACAGTGGTGGCGTGCCAAACAACTGAGTTCTAGTGCTCAACACTTACACAAAGTGCCATGAGTTGAGGTTCAACTTAATGCTCCGGTTGAGTAGAGTATAGCCGTCAAAGCTGGAATCAGTAGCACTCAGGTGAGAAGAACGGGAAGCAGATATACCCAGTCCGCTGGCAGTGTCCTACGGGGACTAGCCTATCTGGCTGCCACGCCTGAATGTTTGCAACCGTGGCCGAGCTAGGCAGGCGCAATTGTGAAGCCATGCAAACTGCATAACCTGGCCAAATTTCACGGGTGTACAAGAAACCACGGGGGATTTACAAGGAGATGTTCACCCGGAACAGCCGGAGGCCTGCCGGCAGCAAGATTCCGGAATTCTTCCTGAGAAGCCTTGAAAGCAGTGAAACGCTCCTATGTTGCAATAACTCAGAACGTCATTCTGAGTGTTCCCGGCAGAGGTCATTCGGCTGAACACAACCGTGGACTAATTAGAGCCAGATGTAGGGAGTGCCGTCCATACTGCTGGATGGACAGTGGTGGCGTGCCAAACAACTGAGCTCTAGTTCTCAACAGTTTCACAAAGTGCCATAAGTTGAGGTTCAACTTACTGCTCCGGTGGAGTAGAGTGTAGCCGTCAAAGCTGGAATCAGTAGCACTCAGGTGAGAAGAACGGGAAGCAGATATACACTGTCCGCTGGCAGAGTCCTATGGGGACCAGCCTATCTGGCTGCCACGCCTGAATGTTTGCAACCGCGGCCGTGCTAGGCAGGCGCAATTGTGCAGCAATGCAAACTGCATAACCTGTCCAAATTTCACGGGTGTACAAGAAACCACGGGGGATTTACAAGGAGATGTTCACCCGGAACAGCCGGAGGCCTGCCGGCAGCAAGATTCCGGAATTCTTCCTGAGAAGCCTTGAAAGCAGTAAAACGCTCCTATGTTGCAATAACTCAGAACCTCATTCTGAGTGTTGCCGGCAGAGGTCATTCGGCTGAACACAACCGTGGACTAATTAGAACCAGATGTAGGCAGTGCCGTCCATAGTGTTGGATGGACAGTGGTGGCGTGCCAAACAACTGAGCTCTAGTTCTCAACAGTTTCACAAAGTGCCATCAGTTGAGGTTCAACTTAATGCTCCGATTGAGTAGACTGTAGCCGTCAAAGCTGGAATCAGTAGCACTCAGGTGAGAAGAATGGAAAGCAGATATACCCAGTCCGCTGGCAGTGTTCTACGGGGACCAGCCTATCTGGCTGCCACGCCTGAATGTTTGCAACCGCGGCCGAGCTAGGCAGGCGCAATTGTGCAGCAATGCAAACTGCATAACCTGGCCAAATTTCACGGGGGTACAAGAAACCACGGGGGATTTACAACGAGATGTTCACCCGGAACAGCCGGAGGCCTGCCCGCAGCAAGATTCCGGAATTCTTCCTGAGAAGCCTTGAAAGCAGTGAAACGCTCCTATGTTGCAATAACTCTGAACCGCATTCTGACTATTCCCAGCAGAGGTCATTTGGCTGAACACAATAGTGGACTAATTAGAGCCAGATGTAGGCAATGCCGTCCATAGTGCTGGATGGACAGTGGTGGCGTGCCAAACAACTGAGCTCTAGTTCTCAACACTTTCACCATGTGCCATAAGTTGAGGTTCACCTTACTGCTCCGGTTGAGTAGAGTGTAGCCGTCAAAGCTGGAATCAGTAGCACTCAGGTGAGAAGAACGGGAAGCAGATATACCCACTCCGCTGGCAGTGTCCTACGGGGACCAGCCTATCTGGCTGCCACGCCCGAATGTTTGTAACCGTGGCCGAGATAGGCAGGCGCAATTGAGCAGCAATGCAAACTGCATAACCTGTCCAAATTTCACGGGTGTACATGAAACCACGGGGGATTTATAAGGAGATGTTCACTCGGAAGAGCCGGAGGCCTGCCGGCAGCAAGATTCCGGAATTCTTCCTGAGAAGCCTTGAAAGCAGTGAAACGCTCCTGTGTTGCAATAACTCAGAACCTCATTCTGAGTGTTCCCGGTAGAGGTCATTCGGCTGAACACAATCGTGGATTAATTAGAGCCAGATGTAGGCAGTGCCGTCCATAGTGCTGGATGGAGAGTGGTGGCGTGCCAAACAACTGAGCTATAGTTCTCAACAGTTTCACAAAGTGCTATAAGTTCAGGTTCAACTTACTGCTCCGGTTGAGTAGAGTGTAGCCGTCAAAGCTGGAATCAGTAGCACTCAGGTGAGAAGAACGGGAAGCAGATATACCCAGTCCGCTGACAGTGTCCTACGGGGACCAGCCTGTCTGGCTGCCACGCCCGAATGTTTGTAACCGCGGCCGAGATAGGCAGGCGCAATTGAGCAGCAATGCAAACTGCATAACCTGTCCAAACTTCCCGGGTGTACAAGAAACCACGGGGGATTTACAAGGAGATGTTCACCCGGAACAGCCGGAGGACTGCCGGCAGCAAGATTCCGGAATTCTTCCTGAGAAGCCTTGAAAGCAGTGAAACGCTCCTGTGTTGCAATAACTCAGAACCTCATTCTGAGTGTTCCCGGCAGAGGTCATTCGGCTGAACACAACCGTGGACTAATTAGAGCCAGATGTAGCCAGTGCCGTCCATAATGCTGGATGGAGAGTGGTGGCGTGCCAAACAACTGAGCGCTAGTTCTCAACACTTTCACAAAGTGCCATAAGTTGAGGTGCAACTTAATGCTCCGGTTGAATAGAGTGTAGCCGTCAAAGCTGGAATCAGTAGCACTCAGGTGAATAGAACGGTAAGCAGATATACCCAGTCCGCTGGCAGTGTCCTACGGGGACCAGCCTATCTGGCTGCCACGCCTGAATATTTGTAACCACGGCCGAGCTAGGCAGGCGTAATTGTGCAGCAATGCAAACTGCATAACCTGGCCAAATTTCACGGGTGTACAAGAAACCACGGGGGATTTACAAGGAGATGTTCTCCCGGAACAGCCGGAGGCCTGCTGGCAGCAAGATTCCGGAATTCTTCCTGAGAAGCCTTGAAAGCAGTGAAACGCTCCTATGTTGCAATAACTCAGAACCTCATTCTCAGTGTTCCCGGCAGAGGTCATTCGGCTGAACACAATCGTGGACTAATTAGAGCCAGATGTAGGCAGTGCCGTCCATAGTGCTGGATGGACAGTGGTGGCGTGCCAAACAACTGAGCTCTAGTTCTCAACAGTTTCACAAAGTGCCATCAGTTGAGGTTCAACTTAATGCTCCGGTTGAGTAGACTGTAGCCGTCAAAGCTGGAATCAGTAGCACTCAGGTGAGAAGTATGGGAAGCAGATATACCCAGTCCGCTGGCAGTGTCCTACGGGGACCAGCCTATCTGGCTGCCACGCCCGAATGTTTGTAACCGTGGCCGAGATAGGCAGGCGCAATGGAGCAGCAATGCAAACTGCATAACCTGTCCAAATTTCACGGGTGTACAAGAAACCACGGGGGATTTACAAGGAGATGTTCACCCGGAACAGCCGGAGGCCTGCCGGCAGCAAGATTCCGGAATTCTTCCTGAGAAGCCTTGAAAGCAGTGAAACGCTCCTATGTTGCAATAACTCAGAACCTCATTCTGAGTGTTCCTGGCAGAGGTCATTCGGTTGAACACAACCGTGGATTAATTAGAGCCAGATGTAGGCAGTGCCGTCCATAGTGCTGGATGGACAGTGGTGGCATGCCAAACAACTGAGCTCTAGTTCTCAACAGTTTCACAAAGTGCCATAAGTTGAGGTTCAACTTACTGCTCCGGTTGAGTAGAGTGTAGCCGTCAAAGCTGGAATCAATAGCACTCAGGTGAGAAGAACGGGAAGCAGATATACCCAGTCCGCTGGCAGAGTCCTACGGGGACCAGCCTATCTGGCAGCCACGCCTGAATGTTTGCAACCGCGGCCAAGCTAGGCAGGCGCAATTGTGCAGCAATGCAAAATGCATAACCTGGACACATTTCACGGGTGTACAAGAAACCACGGGGGATTTACAAGGAGATGTTCACCCGGAACAGCCGGAGGCCTGCTGGCAGCAAGATTCGGGAATTCTTCCTGAGAAGCCTTGAAAGAAGTGAAACGCTCCTATGTTGCAATAACTCAGAACCGCATTCTGAGTATTCCCAGCAGAGGTCATTCGGCTGAACACAATCGTGGACTAATTAGAGCCCGATGTAGGCAGTTCCGTCCATAGTGCTGGATGGACAATGGTATCGTGCCAAACAACTGAGCTCTAGTTCTCAACAGTTTCACAAAGTGCCATAAGTTGAGGTTCAACTTACTGCTCCGGTTGAGTAGAGTGCAGCCGTCAAAGCTGAAATCAGTTGCACTCAGGTGAGAAGAACGGGAAACAGATATACCCAGTTCGCTGGCAGAGTCCTACGGGGGCCCGCCTATCTGGCTGCCACGCCTGAATGTTTGCAACCGCGGCCGAGCTAGGCAGGCGCAATTGTGCAGCACTGCCAACTGCATAACCTGTCCAAATTTCACGGGTGTACAAGAAACCACGGGGGATTTATAAGGAGATGTTCACTCGGAAGAGCCGGAGGCCTGCCGGCATCAAGACTCCGGAATTCTTCCTGAGAAGCCTTGAAAGCAGTAAAACGCTCCTATGTTGCAATAACTCAGAACCGCATTCTGAGTATTCCCAGCAGAGGTCATTTGGCTGAACACAATAGTGGACTAATTAGAGCCAGATGTAGGCAATGCCGTCCATAGTGCTGGATGGACAGTGGTGGCGTGCCAAACAACTGAGCTCTAGTTCTCAACACTTTCACCATGTGCCATAAGTTGAGGTTCAACTTACTGCTCCGGTTGAGTAGAGTGTAGCCGTCAAAGCTGGAATCAGTAGCACTCAGGTGAGAAGAACGGGAAGCAGATATACCCAGTCCGCTGGCAGTGTCCTACGGGGACCAGCCTATCTGGCTGCCACGCCCGAATGTTTGTAACCGTGGCCGAGATAGGCAGGGGCAATTGAGCAGCAATGCAAACTGCATAACCTGTCCAAATTTCACGGGTGTACAAGAAACCACGGGGGATTTACAAGGAGATGTTCACCCGGAACAGCCGGAGGACTGCCGGCAGCAAGATTCCAGAATTCTTCCTGAGAAGCCTTGAAAGCAGTGAAACGCTCCTGTGTTGCAATAACTCAGAACCTCATTATGAGTGTTCCCGGCAGAGGTCATTCGGCTGAACACAACCGTGGACTAATTAGAGCCAGATGTAGGCAGTGCCGTCCATAGTGCTGGATGGACAGTGGTGGCGTGCCAAACAACTGAGCGCTAGTTCTCAACAGTTTCACAAAATTCCGTAAGTTGAGGTTCAACTTAATGCTCCGGTTGAGTAGAGTGTAGCCGTCAAAGCCGTCAGTAGCACTCAGGTGAGAAGAACGGGAAGCAGATATACCCAGTCCGCAGTCAGTTTCGTACGGGGACCAGCCTATCTGGCTGCCACGCCTGAATGTTTGTAACCGCGGCCGAGCTAGGCAGGCGCAATTGTGCAGCAATGCAAACTGCATAACCTGGCCAAATTTCACGGGGGTACAAGAAACCACGGGGGATTTACAAGGAGATGTTCACCCGGAACAGCCCGAGGACTGCCGGCAGCAAGATTCCGGAATTCTTCCTGAGAAGCCTTGAAAGCAGTGAAACGCTCCTATGTTGCAATAACTCAGAACCTCATTCTGAGTGTTGCCGGCAGAGATCATTCGACTGAACACAATCGTGGACTAATTAGAGCCAGATGTAGGCAGTGCCGTCCATAGAGCTGGATGGACAGTGGTGGCATGCCAAACAACTGAGCTCTAGTTCTCAACAGTTTCACAAAGTGCCAAAAGTTGAGGTTCAACTTACTGCTCCGGTTGAGTAGAGTGTAGCCGTCAAAGCTGGAATCAGTAGCACTCAGGTGAGAAGAACGGGAAGCAGATATACCCAGACAGCTGGCAGAGTCCTACGTGGACCAGCCTATCTGGCTGCCACGCCTGAATGTTTGCAACCGCGGCCGAGCTAGGCAGGCGCAATTGTGCAGCAATGCAAACTGCATAACCTGGCCAAATTTCACGGGGGTACAAGAAACCACGGGGGATTTACAACGAGATGTTCATCCGGAAGTGCCGGAGGCCTGCCGGCAGCAAGATTCCGGAATTCTTCCTGAGAAGCCTTGAAAGCTGTGAAACGCTCCTATGTTGCAATAACTCAGAACCTCATTCTGAGTGTTCCCGGCAGAGGTCATTCGGCTGAACACAATCGTGGACTAATTAGAGCCAGATGTAGGCAGTGCCGTCCATAGTGCTGGATGGACAGTGGTGGCGTGCCAAACAACTGAGCTCTAGTTCTCAACAGTTTCACAAAGTGCCATCATTTGAGGTTCAACTTACTGCTCTGCTTGAGTAGAGTGCAGCCGTCAAAGCTTAAATCAGTTGCACTCAGGTGAGAAGAACGGGAAGCAGATACACCCAGTCCGCTGGCAGAGTCCTACGGGGACCAGCCTATATGGCTGCCACGCCTGAATGTTTGCAACCGCGGCGGAGCTAGGCAGGCGCAATTTTGCAGCAATGCAAACTGCATAACCTGTCCAAATTTCACGGGTGTACAAGAAACCACGGCGGATTTATAAGGAGATGTTCACTCGGAAGAGCCGGAGGCCTGCCGGCATCAAGACTCCGGAATTCTTCCTGAGAAGCCTTGAAAGCAGTGAAACGCTCCTATGTTGCAATAACTCAGAACCTCAATCTGAGTGATCCCAGCAGAGGTCATTCGGCTGAACACAATCGTGGACTTATTAGAGCCAGATGTAGGCAGTTCCGTCCATAGTGCTGGATGGAGAGTTGTGGCGTGCCAAACAACTGAGCTCTAGTTCTCAACAGTTTCACAAAGTGCCATAAGTTGAGGTTCAACTTAATGCTCCGGTTGAGTTGAGTGTAGCCGTCAAAGCTGGAAACAGTAGCACTCAGGTGAGAAGAATGGGAAGCAGATATACCCAGTCCGCTGGCAGAGTCCTACGGGGACCAGCCTATCTGGCTGCCACGCCTGAATGTTTGCAACCTCGGCCGAGCTAGGCAGGCGCAGTTGTTCAGCAATGCAAACTGCATAACCTGGACAAATTTCATGGGTGTACAAGAAACCACGGGGGATTTACAAGGAGATGTTCACCCGGATCAGCCGGAGGCCTGCCGGCAGCAAGATTCCGGAATTCTTCCTGAGAAGCCTTGAAAGCAGTGAAACGTTCCTATATTGCAATAACTCAGAACCTCATTCTAAGTGTTCCCGGCAGAGGTCATTTGGCTGAACACAACCGTGGACTAATTAGAGCCCGGTGTAGGCAGTTCCATCCATAGTGCTGGATGGACAGTGGTGGCGTGCCAAACAACTGAGCTCTAGCTCTCAACAGTTTCACAAAGTGCCATAAGTTGAGGTTCAACTTACTGCTCCGGTTGAGTAGAGTGTAGCTGTGAAAGCTGGAATTAGTAGCACTCAGGTGAGAAGAACGGGAAGCAGATATACCCAGTCCGCTGGCAGAGTCCTACGGGGACCAGCCTATATGGCTGCCACGCCTGAATGTTTGCAACCCCGGCCGAACTATGCATCCGCCATTGTGCAGCAATGCAAACTGCATAACCTGTCCAAATTTCACGGGTGTACAAGAAACCACGGGGGATTTACAAGGAGATGTTCACTTGGAAGAGCCGGAGGCCTGCTGGCAGCAAGTTTCCGGAATTCTTCCTGAGAAGCCTTGAAAGCAGTGAAACGCTCCTATGTTGCAATAACTCAGAACCTCATTCTGAGTGTTCCCGACAGAGGTCATTCGGCTGAACACAACCGTGGACTAATTAGAGCAAGATGTAGGCAGTGCCGTCCATAGTGCTGGATGGACAGTGGTGGCGTGCCAAACAACTGAGCTCTAGTTCTCACAGTTTCACAAAGTGCCATAAGTTGAGGGTCAACTTAATGCTCCGGTTGAGTTGAGTGTAGCCATCACAGCTGGAAACAGTAGCCCTCAGGTGCGAAGAACGGGAAGCAGATATACCCAGTCCGCTGGCAGAGTCCTACGGGGCCAGCCTATCTGGCTGCCACGCCTGAATGTTTGCAACCGCGGCCAAGCTAGGCAGGCGCAATTGTTCAGCAATGCAAACTGCATAAGCTGGCCAAATTTCACGGGTGTAAAAGAAACCACGGGGGATTTACAAGGAGATGTTCACCCGGAACAGCCGGAGGCCTGCCGGCAGCAAGATTCCGGAATTCTTCCTGAGAAGCCTTGAAAGCAGTGAAACGCTCCTATGTTGCAATAACTCAGAACCTCATTCTGAGTGTTCCCGGCAGAGGTCATTCGGCTGAACACAACCATGGACTAATTAGAGCCAGATGTAGGCAGTGCTGTCCATAGTGCTGGATGGAGAGTGGTGGCGTGCCAAATAACTGAGTTCTAGTGCTCAACACTTTCACAAAGTGCCATAAGTTGAGGTTCAACTTAATGCTCCGGTTTAGTAGAGTGTAGCCGTCAAAGCTGGAATCAGTAGCACTCAGGTGAGAAGAACAGGAAGCAGATATACCCAGTCCGCTGGCAGTGTCCTACGGGGACCAGCCTATCTAGCTGCCACGCCTGAATGTTTGCAACCATGGCCGAGCTAGGCAGGCGCAATTGTGAAGCCATGCAAACTGCATAACCTGGCCAAATTTGACGGGTGTACAGGAAACCACGGGGAATTTACAAGGAGATGTTCACCCGGAACAGCCGGAGGCCTGCCGGCAGCAAGATTCCGGAATTCTTCCTGAGAAGCCTTGAAAGCAGTGAAACGCTCCTATGTTGCAATAACTCAGAACCTCATTCTGAGTATTCCCGGCAGAGGTCATTCGGCTGAACACAATCGTGGACTAATTAGAGCCAGATGAAGGCAGTACAGTCCATAGTGCTGGATGGAGAGTGGTGGCGTGCCAACCAACTGAGCTCTAGTTCTCAACAGTTTCACAAAGTGCCATAAGTTGAAGTTCAACTTACTGCTCCGGTTGAGTCGAGTGTAGCCGTCAAAGCTGGAATCAGTAGCACTCAGGTGAGAAGAACGGGAAGCAGATATACCCAGTCCACTGGCAGAGTCCTACGGGGACCAGCCTATCTGGCTTCCACGCCTGAATGTTTGTAACCGCGGCCGAGCTAGGCAGGCGCAATTGTGCAGCAATGCAAACTGCATAACCTGTCCAAATTTAACGGGTGTACAAGAAACCAATGGGGATTTACAAGGAGATGTTCACCGGGAACAGCCGGAGGCCTGCCGGCAGCAAGATTCCGGAATTCTTCCTGAGAAGCCTTGAAAGCAGTGAAACGATCCTATGTTGCAATAACTCAGAACCTCATTCTGAGTGTTGCCGGCAGAGGTCATTCGGCTGAACACAATCGTGGACTAATTAGAGCCAGATGTAGGCAGTGCCGGCCATAGTGCTGGATAGACAGTGGTGACGTGCCAAACAAGTGAGCTCTAGTTCTCAACATTTTCACAAAGTGCCATAAGTTGAGGTTCAACTTACTGCTCAGGTTGAGTAGAGTGTAGCTGTCAAATCTGGAATCAGTAGCACTCAGGTGAGAAGAACGGGAAGTAGATATACCCAGTCCGCTGGCAGAGTCCTACGGGGACCAGCCTATCTGGCTGCCACGCCTGAATGTTTGCATCCGCGGCCGAGCTATGTAGGCGCAATTGTGCAGCAATTCAAACTGCATAACTTGTCCAAATTTCACGGGTGTACAAGAAACCACGGGGGATTTACAAGGAGATGTTCACTCGGAGAGCCAGAGGCCTGCCGGCAGCAAGATTCCGGAATTCTTCCTGAGAAGCCTTGAAAGCAGTGAAACGCTCCTATGTTGCAATAACTCAAAACCTCATTCTGAGTGTTCCCGGCAGAGGTCATTCGGCTGAACACAACCGTTGACTAATTAGAGCCAGATGTAGGCAGTGCCGTCCATAGTGCTGGATGGACAATGGTGGCGTGCCAAACAACTGAGCTCTAGTTCTCAACACTTTCACAAAGTGCCATAAGTTGAGGTTCAACTTAATGCTCCGGTTGAGTAGAGTGTAGCCGTCAAAGCTGGAATCAGTAGCACTCAGGTGAGAAGAACGGGAAGTAGATATACCCAGTCCGCTGGCAGAGTCCTACGGGGACCAGCCTATCTGGCTGCCACGCCTGAATGTTTGCAACCGCGGCCGAGCTAAGGAGGCGCAATTGTGCAGCAATGCAAACTGCATAAGCTGGCCAAATTTCACGGGTGTACAAGAAACCACAGGGGATTTACAAGGAGATGTTCACCCGGAACAGCCCGAGGCCTGCCGGCAGCAAGATTCCGGAATTCTTCCTGAGAAGCCTTGAAAGCAGTGAAACGCGCCTACGTTGCAATAACTCAGAACCTCATTCTGGGTGTTCCCGGCTGAGGTCATTCGGCTGAACACAATCGTGGACTAATTAGAGCCAGATGTAGGCAGTGCCGTCCATAGTGCTGGATGGACAGTGGTGGCGTGCCAAACAACTGAGCTCTAGTTCTCAACAGTTTCACAAAGTGCCATAAGTTGAGGTTCAACTTACGGCTCCGGTTGAGTAGAGTGTAGCCGTCAAATCGGGAATCAGTAGCACTCAGGTGAGAAGAACGGGAAGCAGATATACCCAGTCCGCTGGCAGAGTACTACGGGGACCAGCCTATCTGGCTGCCACGCCTGAAAGTTTGCAAACGCGGCCGAGCTAGGCAGGCGCAATTGTGCAGCAATGCAAACTGCATAACCTGTCCAAATTTCACGGGTCTACAAGAAACCAATGGGGATTTACAAGGAGATGTTCACCCGGAACAGCCGGAGGCCTGCCGGCAGCAAGATTCCGGAATTCTTCCTGAGAAGCCCTGAAAGCAGTGAAATGCTCCTATGTTGCAATAATTCAGAACCTCATTCTCAGTGTTCCCGGCAGAGGTCATTCGGCTGAACACAATCGTGGACTAATTAGAGCCAGATGTAGGCAGTGCCGTCCATAGTGCTGGATGGACAGTGGTGGCGTGCCAAACAACTGAGCTCTAGTTCTCAACAGTTTCACAAAGTGCCATAAGTTGAGGTTCAGCTTAATGCTCCGGTTGAGTAGAGTGTAGCCGTCAAAGTTGGAATCAGTAGCACTCAGGTGAGAAGAACGGGAAGCAGATATACCCAGTCCGCTGGCAGTGTCCTACGGGGACCAGCCTATCTGGCTGCCATGCCTGAATGTTAGCAACCGCGGCCTAGCTAGGGAGGCGCAATTGTGCAGCAATGCAAACTGCATAACCTGGCCAAATTTCACGGGTGTACAAGAAACCACGGGGGATTTACAAGGAGATGTTCACCCGGAACAGCCGGAGGCCTGCTGGGAGCAAGATTCCGGAATTCTTCCTGAGAAGCCTTGAAAGCAATGAAACGCTCCTATGTTGCAATAACTCAGAACCTCATTCTGAGTGTTCCCGGCAGAGGTCATTCGGCTGAACACAACCGTGGACTAATTAGAGCCATATGTAGGGAGTGCCGTCCATAGTGCTGGATGGAGAGTGGTGGCGTGCCAAATAACTGAGCTCTAGGTCTGAAGAGTTTCACAAAGTGCCATAAGTTGAGGTTCAACTTAATGCTCCGGTTGAGTAGAGTGTAGCCGTCAAAGCTTGAATCAGTAGCACTCAGGTGAGGAGAACGGGAAGCAGATATACCCAGTCCGCTGGCAGTGTCCTACGGGGACAAGCCTATCTGGCTGCCACGCCTGAATGTTTGCAACCGCGGCCGAGCTAGGCAGGCACAATTGTGCAGCAATGCAAACTGCATAACCTGGCCAAATTTCACGGGTGTACACGAAACCACGGGGGATTTACAAGGAGATGTTCACCCGGAACAGCCGGAGGCCTGCGGGCAGCAAGATTCCGGAAATCTTCCTGAGAAGCCTTGAAAGCAGTGAAACGCTCCTATGTTGCAATAACTCAGAATCTCATTCTGAGTGTTCCCGGCAGAGGTTATTCGGCTGAACACAACCGTGGACTAATTAGAGCCAGATGTAGGCAATGTCGTCCATAGTACTGGATGGACAGTGGTCGCGTGCCAAATATCTAAGCTCTAGTTCTCAACAGTTTCACAAAGTGCCATACGTTGAGGTTCAACTTACTGCTCCGGTTGAGTCGAGTGTAGCCGTCAAAGCTGGAATCAGTAGCACTCAGGTGAGAAGAACGGGAAGCAGATATACCCAGTCCGCTGGCAGAGTACTACGGGGACCAGCCTATCTGGCTGCCACGCCTGAAATTTCAAACGCGGCCGAGCTAGGCAGGCGCAATTGTGCAGCAATGCAAACTGCATAACCTGTCCAAATTTCACGGGTGTACAAGAAACCAATGCGGATTTACAAGGAGATATTCACCCAGAACAGCCGGAGGCCTGCCGGCAGCAAGATTCCGGAATTCTTCCTGAGAAGCCTTGAAAGCAGTGAAACGCTCCTATGTTGCAATAACTCAGAACCTCATTCTCAGTGTTCCCGGCAGAGGTCATTCGGCTGAACACAATCGTGGACTAATTAGAGCCAGATGTAGGCAGTGCCGTCCATAGTGCTGGATGGACAGTGGTGGCGTGCCAAACAACTGAGCTCTAGTTCTCAACAGTTTCACAAAGTGCCATAAGTTGAGGTTCAACTTAATGGTCCGGTTGAGTAGAGTGTAGCCGTCAAAGCTGGAATCAGTAGCACTCAGGTGAGAAGAACGGGAAGCAGATATACCCAGTCCGCTGGCAGTGTCCTACGGGGACCAGCCTATCTGGCTGCCTCGCCTGAATGTTTGCAACCGCGGCCTTGCTAGGCAGGCGCAATTGTGCAGCAATCCAAACTGCATAACCTGGCCAAATTTTACGGGTGTACAAGAAACCACGGGGCATTTACAAGGAGATGTTCACCTGGAACAGCCGGAGGCCTGCCGGCAGGAAGATTCCGGAATTCTTCCTGAGAAGCCTTGAAAGCAGTGAAACGCTCCTATGTTGCAATAACTCAGAACCTCATTCTGAGTGTTGCCGGCAGAGGTCATTCGGCTGAACACAACCGTGGACTAATTAGAGCCATATGTAGGGAGTGACGTCCATAGTGCTGGATGGAGAGTGGTGGCGTGCCAAACAACTGAGCTCTAGTTCAGAACAGTTTCACAAAGTGCCATAAGTTGAGGTTCAACTTAATGCTCCCGTTGAGTAGAGTGTAGCCATCAAAGCTGGAATCAGTATCACAAAGGTGAGGAGAACGGGAAGCAGATATACCCAGTCCGCTGGCAGTGTCCTACGGGGACCAGTCCATCAGGCTGCCACGCCTGAATGTTTGCAACCGCGGCTGAGCTAGGCAGGCGGAATTGTACAGCAATGCAAAGTGCATAACTTGGCCAAATTTCACGGGTGGACAAGAAACCACGGGGGATTTACAAGGAGATGTTCACCCGGAACAGCCGGAGGCCTGCCCGCAGCAAGATTCCGGAATTCTTCCTGAGAAGCCTAGAAAGCAGTGAAACGCTCCTATGTTGCAGTAACTTAGAACCTCATTCTGAGTTTTCCCGGCAGAGGTAATTCGGCTGAACACAATCGTGAACTAATTAGAGCCAGATGTAGGCAGTACCGTCCATAGTGCTGGATGGACAGTGGTGGCATGCCAAACAACTGAGCTCTAGTTCTCAACAGTTTCACAAAGTGCCATAAGTTGAGGTTCAACTTACTGCTCCGGTTGAGTCGAGTGTAGCCGTCAAAGCTGGAATCAGTAGCACTCAGGTGAGAAGAACGGGAAGCAGATATACCCAGTCCGCTGGCAGAGTCCTATGGGGACCAGCCTATCTGGCTGCCACGCCTGAATGTTTGCAACCGCGGCCGAGCTAGGCTTGCGCAATTGTGCAGCAATGCAAAATGCATAACCTGGCCAAATTTCACGGGTGTAGAAGAAACCAATGGGGATTTACAAGGAGATGTTCACCCGGAACACCCGGAGGCCTGCCGGCAGCAAGATTCCGGAATTCTTCCTGAGAAGCCTTGAAAGCAGTGAAACGCTCCTATGTTGCAATAACTCAGAACCTCATTCTGAGTGTTCCCGGCAGAGGTCATTCGGCTGAACACAACCGTGGACTAATTAAAGCCAGATGTAGGGAGTGCCGTCCATAGTGCTGGATGGACAGTGGTGGCGTGCCAAACAACTGAGCTCTAGTTCTCAACAGTTTTACAAAGTGCCATAAGTTGAGGTTCAACTTACTGCTCCGGTGGAGTAGAGTGTAGCCGTCAAAGCTGGAATCAGTAGCACTCAGGTGAGAAGAACGGGAAGCAGATATACACAGTCCGCTGGCAGAGTCCTACGGGGACCAGCCTATCTGGCTGCCACGCCAGAATATTTGCAACCGCGGCCGAGCTAGGCTGGCGCAATTGTGCAGCAATGCAAACTGCATAACCTGTCCAAATTTCACGGGTGTACAAGAAACCACGGGGGATTTACAAGGAGATGTTCACCCGGAACAGCCGGAGGCCTGCCGGCAGCAAGATTCCGGAATTCTTCCTGAGAAGCCTTGAAAGCAGTGAAACGCTCCTATGTTGCAATAACTCAGAACCTCATTCTGAGTGTTCCCGGCAGAGGTCATTCGGCTGAACACAACCATGGACTAATTAGAGCCAGATGGAGGCAGTGCCGTCCATAGTGCTGGATGGAGAGTGGTGGCGTGCCAAACAACTGAGTTCTAGTGCTCAACACTTACACAAAGTGCCATGAGTTGAGGTTCAACTTAATGCTCCGGTTGAGTAGAGTATAGCCGTCAAAGCTGGAATCAGTAGCACTCAGGTGAGAAGAACGGGAAGCAGATATACCCAATCCGCTGGCAGTGTCCTACGGGGACTAGCCTATCTGGCTGCCACGCCTGAATGTTTGCAACCGTGGCCGAGCTAGGCAGGCGCAATTGTGAAGCCATGCAAACTGCATAACCTGGCCAAATTTCACGGGTGTACAAGAAACCACGGGGGATTTACAAGGAGATGTTCACCCGGAACAGCCGGAGGCCTGCCGGCAGCAAGATTCCGGAATTCTTCCTGAGAAGCCTTGAAAGCAGTGAAACGCTCCTATGTTGCAATAACTCAGAACGTCATTCTGAGTGTTCCCGGCAGAGGTCATTCGGCTGAACACAATCGTGGACTAATTAGAGCCAGATGTAGGCAGTTCCGTCCATAGTGCTGGATGGAGAGTGGTGGCGTGGTAAAATACTGAGCTCTAGTTCTCAACACTTTCACAAAGTCCTGTAAGTTGAGGTTCAACTTAATGCTCCGGTTGCGTAGAGTGTAGCCGTCAAAGCTGGAATCAGTAGCACTCAGGTGAGAAGAACAGGAAGCAGATATACCCAATCCGCTGGCAGTGTCCTACGGGGACCAGCCTATCTGGCTGCCACGCCTGAATGTTTGCAACCGCAGCCGAGCTAGGCAGGCGCAATTGTGCAGCAATGCAAACTGCATAACCTGTCCAAATTTCACGGGTGTACAAGAAACCACGGGGAATTTACAAGGAGATGTTCACTCGGAGAGCCAGAGGCCCGCCGGGAGCAAGATTCCGGAATTCTTCCTGAGAAGCTTTGAAAGCAGTGAAACGCTCCTATGTTGCAATAACTCAGAACCTCATTCTGAGTGTTCCCGGCAGAGGTCATTCGGCTGAACACAACCGTGGACTAATTAGAGCCAGATGTAGGGAGTGCCGTCCATACTGCTGGATGGACAGTGGTGGCGTGCCAAACAACTGAGCTCTAGTTCTCAACAGTTTCACAAAGTGCCATAAGTTGAGGTTCAACTTACTGCTCCGGTGGAGTAGAGTGTAGCCGTCAAAGCTGGAATCAGTAGCACTCAGGTGAGAAGAACGGGAAGCAGATATACACAGTCCGCTGGCAGAGTCCTATGGGGACCAGCCTATCTGGCTGCCACGCCTGAATGTTTGCAACCGCGGCCGTGCTAGGCAGGCGCAATTGTGCAGCAATGCAAACTGCATAACCTGTCCAAATTTCACGGGTGTACAAGAAACCACGGGGGATTTACAAGGAGATGTTCACCCGGAACAGACGGAGGCCTGCCGGCAGCAAGATTCCGGAATTCTTCCTGAGAAGCCTTGAAAGCAGTGAAACGCTCCTATGTTGCAATAACTCAGAACCTCATTCTGAGTTTTCCCGGCAGAGGTCATTCGGCTGAACACAATCGTGAACTAATTAGAGCCAGATGTAGGCAGTGCTGTCCATAGTGCTGGATGCACAGTGGTGGCGTGCCAAACAACTGAGCTCTAGTTGTCAACAGTTTCACAAAGTGCCATAAGTTGAGGTTCAACTTACTGCTCCGGTTGAGTCGAGTGTAGCCGTCAAAGGTGGAATCAGTAGCACTCAGGTGAGAAGAACGGGAAGCAGATATACCCAGTCCGCTGGCAGAGTCCAACGGAGGCCAGCCTATCTGGCTGCCACGCCTGAATGTTTGCAACCATGGCCGAGCTAGGCAGGCGCAATTGTGCAGCAATGCAAACTGCATAACCTGTCCAAATTTCACGGGTGTACAAGAAACCAATGGGGATTCACAAGGAGATATTCACCCGGAACAGCCGGATGACTGCCGGCAGCAAGATTCCGGAATTCTTCCTGAGAAGCCTTGAAAGCAGTGAAACGGTCCTATGTTGCAATAACTCAGAACCTCATTCTGAGTTTTCCCGGCAGAGGTCATTCGGCTGAACACAATCGTGGACTAATTAGAGCCAGATGTAGGCAGTGCCGTCCATAGTGCTGGATGGACAGTGGTGGCGTGCCAAACAACTGAGCTCTAGTTGTCAACAGTTTCACAAAGTGCCATAAGTTGAAGTTCAACTTAATGCTCCGGTTGAGGAGAGTGTAGCCGTCAAAGCTGGAATCAGTAGCACTCAGGTGAGAAGAACGGGAAGCAGATATACCCAGTCCGCTGGCAGTGTCCTACGGGGACCAGCCTATCTGGCTTCCACGCCTGAATGTTTGCAACCGCGGCCTAGCTAGGCAGGCGCAATTGTGCAGCAATGCAAACTGCATAACCTGGCCAAATTTCACGGGTGTACAAGAAACCACGGGGGATTTACAAGGAGATGTTCACCTGGAACAGCCGGAGGCCTGCCGGCAGGAAGATTCCGGAATTCTTCCTGAGAAGCCTTGAAAGCAGTGAAACGCTCCTATGTTGCAATAACTCAGAACCTCATTCTCAGTGTTCCCGGCAGAGGTCATTCGGCTGAACACAACCGTGGACTAATTAGAGCCATATGTAGGGAGTGACGTCCATAGTGCTGGATGGAGATTGGTGGCGTGCCAAACAACTGAGCTCTAGTTCTGAACAGTTTCACAAAGTGCCATAAGTTGAGGTTCAACTTAATGCTCCGGTTGAGTAGAGTGTAGCCGTCAAAGCTGGAATCAGTAGCACAAAGGTGAGGAGAACGGGAAGCAGATATACCCAGTCCGCTGGCAGTGGCCTACGGGGACCAGTCCATAAGGCTGCCACGCCTGAATGTTTGCAACCGCGGCTGAGCTAGGCAGGCGGAATTGTGCAGCAATGCAAACTGCATAACTTGTCCAAATTTCACGGGTGTACAAGAAACCACGGGGGATTTACAAGGAGATGTTCACCCGGAAAAGCCGGAGGCCTGCCCGCAGCAAGATTCCGGAATTCTTCCTGAGAAGTCTTGAAAGCAGTGAAACGCTCCTATGTTGCAGTAACTTAGAACCTCATTCTGAGTTTTCTCGGCACAGGTCATTCGGCTGAACACAATCGTGAACTAATTAGAGCCAGATGTAGGCAGTACCGTCCATAGTGCTGGATGGACAGTAGTGGCGTGCCAAACAACTGAGCTCTAGTTCTCAACAGTTTCACAAAGTGCCATAAGTTGAGGTTCAACTTACTGCTCCGGTTGAGTCGAGTGTAGCCGTCAAAGCTGGAATCAGTAGCACTCAGGTGAGAAGAACGGGAAGCAGATATACCCAGTCCGCTGGCAGAGTCCTACGGGGACCAGCCTATCTGGCTGCCATGCCTGAATGTTTGCAACCGCGGCCGAGCTACGCTTGCGCAATTGTGCAGCCATGCAAACTGCATAACCTGGCCAAATTTCACGGGTGTACAAGAAACCAATGGGGATTTACAAGGAGATGTACACCCGGAACAGCCGGAGGCCTGCCGGCAGCAAGATTCCGGAATTCTTCCTGAGAAGCCTTGAAAGCAGTGAAACGCTCCTACGTTGCAATAACTCAGAACCTCATTCTGGGTGTTCCCGACTGAGGTCATTCGGCTGAACACAATCGTGGACTAATTAGAGCCAGATGTAGGCAGTGCCGTCCATAGTGCTGGATGGACAGTGGTGGCGTGCCAAACAACTGAGCTCTAGTTCTCAACAGTTTCACAAAGTGCCATAAGTTGAGGTTCAACTTACGGCTCCGGTTGAGTAGAGTGTAGCCGTCAAATCGGGAATCAGTAGCACTCAGGTGAGAAGAACGGGAAGCAGATATACCCAGTCCGCTGGCAGAGTACTACGGGGACCAGCCTATCTGGCTGTCACGCCTGAAAGTTTGCAAACGCGGCCGAGCTAGGCAGGCGCAATTGTGCAGCAATGCAAACTGCATAACCTGTCCAAATTTCACGGGTGTACAAGAAACCAATGGGGATTTACAAGGAGATGTTCACCCGGAACAGCCGGAGGCCTGCCGGCAGCAAGATTCCGGAATTCTTCCTCAGAAGCCCTGAAAGCAGTGAAATGCTCCTATGTTGCAATAACTCAGAACCTCATTCTCAGTGTTCCCGGCAGAGGTCATTTGGCTGAACACAACCGTGGACTAATTAGAGCAAGATGTAGGCAGTGCCGTCCATAGTGCTGGATGGACAGTGGTGGCGTGCCAAACAACTGAGCTCTAGTTCTCACAGTTTCACAAAGTGCCATAAGTTGAGGGTCAACTTAATGCTCCGGTTGAGTTGAGTGTAGCCATCACAGCTGGAAACAGTAGCCCTCAGGTGCGAAGAACGGGAAGCAGATATACCCAGTCCGCTGGCAGAGTCCTACGGGGCCAGCCTATCTGGCTGCCACGCCTGAATGTTTGCAACCGCGGCCAAGCTAGGCAGGCGCAATTGTTCAGCAATGCAAACTGCATAAGCTGGCCAAATTTCACGGGTGTAAAAGAAACCACGGGGGATTTACAAGGAGATGTTCACCCGGAACAGCCGGAGGCCTGCCGGCAGCAAGATTCCGGAATTCTTCCTGAGAAGCCTTGAAAGCAGTGAAACGCTCCTATGTTGCAATAACTCAGAACCTCATTCTGAGTGTTCCCGGCAGAGGTCATTCGGCTGAACACAACCATGGACTAATTAGAGCCAGATGTAGGCAGTGCTGTCCATAGTGCTGGATGGAGAGTGGTGGCGTGCCAAATAACTGAGTTCTAGTGCTCAACACTTTCACAAAGTGCCATAAGTTGAGGTTCAACTTAATGCTCCGGTTTAGTAGAGTGTAGCCGTCAAAGCTGGAATCAGTAGCACTCAGGTGAGAAGAACAGGAAGCAGATATACCCAGTCCGCTGGCAGTGTCCTACGGGGACCAGCCTATCTAGCTGCCACGCCTGAATGTTTGCAACCATGGCCGAGCTAGGCAGGCGCAATTGTGAAGCCATGCAAACTGCATAACCTGGCCAAATTTGACGGGTGTACAGGAAACCACGGGGAATTTACAAGGAGATGTTCACCCGGAACAGCCGGAGGCCTGCCGGCAGCAAGATTCCGGAATTCTTCCTGAGAAGCCTTGAAAGCAGTGAAACGCTCCTATGTTGCAATAACTCAGAACCTCATTCTGAGTATTCCCGGCAGAGGTCATTCGGCTGAACACAATCGTGGACTAATTAGAGCCAGATGAAGGCAGTACAGTCCATAGTGCTGGATGGAGAGTGGTGGCGTGCCAACCAACTGAGCTCTAGTTCTCAACAGTTTCACAAAGTGCCATAAGTTGAAGTTCAACTTACTGCTCCGGTTGAGTCGAGTGTAGCCGTCAAAGCTGGAATCAGTAGCACTCAGGTGAGAAGAACGGGAAGCAGATATACCCAGTCCACTGGCAGAGTCCTACGGGGACCAGCCTATCTGGCTTCCACGCCTGAATGTTTGTAACCGCGGCCGAGCTAGGCAGGCGCAATTGTGCAGCAATGCAAACTGCATAACCTGTCCAAATTTAACGGGTGTACAAGAAACCAATGGGGATTTACAAGGAGATGTTCACCGGGAACAGCCGGAGGCCTGCCGGCAGCAAGATTCCGGAATTCTTCCTGAGAAGCCTTGAAAGCAGTGAAACGATCCTATGTTGCAATAACTCAGAACCTCATTCTGAGTGTTGCCGGCAGATGTCATTCGGCTGAACACAATCGTGGACTAATTAGAGCCAGATGTAGGCAGTGCCGGCCATAGTGCTGGATAGACAGTGGTGACGTGCCAAACAAGTGAGCTCTAGTTCTCAACATTTTCACAAAGTGCCATAAGTTGAGGTTCAACTTACTGCTCAGGTTGAGTAGAGTGTAGCTGTCAAATCTGGAATCAGTAGCACTCAGGTGAGAAGAACGGGAAGTAGATATACCCAGTCCGCTGGCAGAGTCCTACGGGGACCAGCCTATCTGGCTGCCACGCCTGAATGTTTGCATCCGCGGCCGAGCTATGTAGGCGCAATTGTGCAGCAATTCAAACTGCATAACTTGTCCAAATTTCACGGGTGTACAAGAAACCACGGGGGATTTACAAGGAGATGTTCACTCGGAGAGCCAGAGGCCTGCCGGCAGCAAGATTCCGGAATTCTTCCTGAGAAGCCTTGAAAGCAGTGAAACGCTCCTATGTTGCAATAACTCAAAACCTCATTCTGAGTGTTCCCGGCAGAGGTCATTCGGCTGAACACAACCGTTGACTAATTAGAGCCAGATGTATGCAGTGCCGTCCATATTGCTGGATGGACAATGGTGGCGTGCCAAACAACTGAGCTCTAGTTCTCAACACTTTCACAAAGTGCCATAAGTTGAGGTTCAACTTAATGCTCCGGTTGAGTAGAGTGTAGCCGTCAAAGCTGGAATCAGTAGCACTCAGGTGAGAAGAACGGGAAGTAGATATACCCAGTCCGCTGGCAGAGTCCTACGGGGACCAGCCTATCTGGCTGCCACGCCTGAATGTTTGCAACCGCGGCCGAGCTAAGGAGGCGCAATTGTGCAGCAATGCAAACTGCATAAGCTGGCCAAATTTCACGGGTGTACAAGAAACCACAGGGGATTTACAAGGAGATGTTCACCCGGAACAGCCCGAGGCCTGCCGGCAGCAAGATTCCGGAATTCTTCCTGAGAAGCCTTGAAAGCAGTGAAACGCGCCTACGTTGCAATAACTCAGAACCTCATTCTGGGTGTTCCCGGCTGAGGTCATTCGGCTGAACACAATCGTGGACTAATTAGAGCCAGATGTAGGCAGTGCCGTCCATAGTGCTGGATGGACAGTGGTGGCGTGCCAAACAACTGAGCTCTAGTTCTCAACAGTTTCACAAAGTGCCATAAGTTGAGGTTCAACTTACGGCTCCGGTTGAGTAGAGTGTAGCCGTCAAATCGGGAATCAGTAGCACTCAGGTGAGAAGAACGGGAAGCAGATATACCCAGTCCGCTGGCAGAGTACTACGGGGACCAGCCTATCTGGCTGCCACGCCTGAAAGTTTGCAAACGCGGCCGAGCTAGGCAGGCGCAATTGTGCAGCAATGCAAACTGCATAACCTGTCCAAATTTCACGGGTCTACAAGAAACCAATGGGGATTTACAAGGAGATGTTCACCCGGAACAGCCGGAGGCCTGCCGGCAGCAAGATTCCGGAATTCTTCCTGAGAAGCCCTGAAAGCAGTGAAATGCTCCTATGTTGCAATAATTCAGAACCTCATTCTCAGTGTTCCCGGCAGAGGTCATTCGGCTGAACACAATCGTGGACTAATTAGAGCCAGATGTAGGCAGTGCCGTCCATAGTGCTGGATGGACAGTGGTGGCGTGCCAAACAACTGAGCTCTAGTTCTCAACAGTTTCACAAAGTGCCATAAGTTGAGGTTCAGCTTAATGCTCCGGTTGAGTAGAGTGTAGCCGTCAAAGTTGGAATCAGTAGCACTCAGGTGAGAAGAACGGGAAGCAGATATACCCAGTCCGCTGGCAGTGTCCTACGGGGACCAGCCTATCTGGCTGCCATGCCTGAATGTTAGCAACCGCGGCCTAGCTAGGGAGGCGCAATTGTGCAGCAATGCAAACTGCATAACCTGGCCAAATTTCACGGGTGTACAAGAAACCACGGGGGATTTACAAGGAGATGTTCACCCGGAACAGCCGGAGGCCTGCTGGGAGCAAGATTCCGGAATTCTTCCTGAGAAGCCTTGAAAGCAATGAAACGCTCCTATGTTGCAATAACTCAGAACCTCATTCTGAGTGTTCCCGGCAGAGGTCATTCGGCTGAACACAACCGTGGACTAATTAGAGCCATATGTAGGGAGTGCCGTCCATAGTGCTGGATGGAGAGTGGTGGCGTGCCAAATAACTGAGCTCTAGGTCTGAAGAGTTTCACAAAGTGCCATAAGTTGAGGGTCAACTTAATGCTCCGGTTGAGTTGAGTGTAGCCATCACAGCTGGAAACAGTAGCCCTCAGGTGCGAAGAACGGGAAGCAGATATACCCAGTCCGCTGGCAGAGTCCTACGGGGACCAGCCTATCTGGCTGCCACGCCTGAATGTTTGCAACCGCGGCCAAGCTAGGCAGGCGCAATTGTTCAGCAATGCAAACTGCATAAGCTGGCCAAATTTCACGGGTGTAAAAGAAACCACGGGGGATTTACAAGGAGATGTTCACCCGGAACAGCCGGAGGCCTGCCGGCAGCAAGATTCCGGAATTCTTCCTGAGAAGCCTTGAAAGCAGTGAAACGCTCCTATGTTGCAATAACTCAGAACCTCATTCTGAGTGTTCCCGGCAGAGGTCATTCGGCTGAACACAACCATGGACTAATTAGAGCCAGATGTAGGCAGTGCTGTCCATAGTGCTGGATGGAGAGTGGTGGCGTGCCAAATAACTGAGTTCTAGTGCTCAACACTTTCACAAAGTGCCATAAGTTGAGGTTCAACTTAATGCTCCGGTTTAGTAGAGTGTAGCCGTCAAAGCTGGAATCAGTAGCACTCAGGTGAGAAGAACAGGAAGCAGATATACCCAGTCCGCTGGCAGTGTCCTACGGGGACCAGCCTATCTAGCTGCCACGCCTGAATGTTTGCAACCATGGCCGAGCTAGGCAGGCGCAATTGTGAAGCCATGCAAACTGCATAACCTGGCCAAATTTGACGGGTGTACAGGAAACCACGGGGAATTTACAAGGAGATGTTCACCCGGAACAGCCGGAGGCCTGCCGGCAGCAAGATTCCGGAATTCTTCCTGAGAAGCCTTGAAAGCAGTGAAACGCTCCTATGTTGCAATAACTCAGAACCTCATTCTGAGTATTCCCGGCAGAGGTCATTCGGCTGAACACAATCGTGGACTAATTAGAGCCAGATGAAGGCAGTACAGTCCATAGTGCTGGATGGAGAGTGGTGGCGTGCCAACCAACTGAGCTCTAGTTCTCAACAGTTTCACAAAGTGCCATAAGTTGAAGTTCAACTTACTGCTCCGGTTGAGTCGAGTGTAGCCGTCAAAGCTGGAATCAGTAGCACTCAGGTGAGAAGAACGGGAAGCAGATATACCCAGTCCACTGGCAGAGTCCTACGGGGACCAGCCTATCTGGCTTCCACGCCTGAATGTTTGTAACCGCGGCCGAAATAGGCAGGCGCAATTGTGCAGCAATGCAAACTGCATAACCTGTCCAAATTTAACGGGTGTACAAGAAACCAATGGGGATTTACAAGGAGATGTTCACCGGGAACAGCCGGAGGTCTGCCGGCAGCAAGATTCCGGAATTCTTCCTGAGAAGCCTTGAAAGCAGTGAAACGATCCTATGTTGCAATAACTCAGAACCTCATTCTGAGTGTTGCCGGCAGAGGTCATTCGGCTGAACACAATCGTGGACTAATTAGAGCCAGATGTAGGCAGTGCCGGCCATAGTGCTGGATAGACAGTGGTGACGTGCCAAACAAGTGAGCTCTAGTTCTCAACATTTTCACAAAGTGCCATAAGTTGAGGTTCAACTTACTGCTCAGGTTGAGTAGAGTGTAGCTGTCAAATCTGGAATCAGTAGCACTCAGGTGAGAAGAACGGGAAGTAGATATACCCAGTCCGCTGGCAGAGTCCTACGGGGACCAGCCTATCTGGCTGCCACGCCTGAATGTTTGCATCCGCGGCCGAGCTATGTAGGCGCAATTGTGCAGCAATTCAAACTGCATAACTTGTCCAAATTTCACGGGTGTACAAGAAACCACGGGGGATTTACAAGGAGATGTTCACTCGGAGAGCCAGAGGCCTGCCGGCAGCAAGATTCCGGAATTCTTCCTGAGAAGCCTTGAAAGCAGTGAAACGCTCCTATGTTGCAATAACTCAAAACCTCATTCTGAGTGTTCCCGGCAGAGGTCATTCGGCTGAACACAACCGTTGACTAATTAGAGCCAGATGTAGGCAGTGCCGTCCATAGTGCTGGATGGACAATGGTGGCGTGCCAAACAACTGAGCTCTAGTTCTCAACACTTTCACAAAGTGCCATAAGTTGAGGTTCAACTTAATGCTCCGGTTGAGTAGAGTGTAGCCGTCAAAGCTGGAATCAGTAGCACTCAGGTGAGAAGAACGGGAAGTAGATATACCCAGTCCGCTGGCAGAGTCCTACGGGGACCAGCCTATCTGGCTGCCACGCCTGAATGTTTGCAACCGCGGCCGAGCTAAGGAGGCGCAATTGTGCAGCAATGCAAACTGCATAAGCTGGCCAAATTTCACGGGTGTACAAGAAACCACAGGGGATTTACAAGGAGATGTTCACCCGGAACAGCCCGAGGCCTGCCGGCAGCAAGATTCCGGAATTCTTCCTGAGAAGCCTTGAAAGCAGTGAAACGCGCCTACGTTGCAATAACTCAGAACCTCATTCTGGGTGTTCCCGGCTGAGGTCATTCGGCTGAACACAATCGTGGACTAATTAGAGCCAGATGTAGGCAGTGCCGTCCATAGTGCTGGATGGACAGTGGTGGCGTGCCAAACAACTGAGCTCTAGTTCTCAACAGTTTCACAAAGTGCCATAAGTTGAGGTTCAACTTACGGCTCCGGTTGAGTAGAGTGTAGCCGTCAAATCGGGAATCAGTAGCACTCAGGTGAGAAGAACGGGAAGCAGATATACCCAGTCCGCTGGCAGAGTACTACGGGGACCAGCCTATCTGGCTGCCACGCCTGAAAGTTTGCAAACGCGGCCGAGCTAGGCAGGCGCAATTGTGCAGCAATGCAAACTGCATAACCTGTCCAAATTTCACGGGTCTACAAGAAACCAATGGGGATTTACAAGGAGATGTTCACCCGGAACAGCCGGAGGCCTGCCGGCAGCAAGATTCCGGAATTCTTCCTGAGAAGCCCTGAAAGCAGTGAAATGCTCCTATGTTGCAATAATTCAGAACCTCATTCTCAGTGTTCCCGGCAGAGGTCATTCGGCTGAACACAATCGTGGACTAATTAGAGCCAGATGTAGGCAGTGCCGTCCATAGTGCTGGATGGACAGTGGTGGCGTGCCAAACAACTGAGCTCTAGTTCTCAACAGTTTCACAAAGTGCCATAAGTTGAGGTTCAGCTTAATGCTCCGGTTGAGTAGAGTGTAGCCGTCAAAGTTGGAATCAGTAGCACTCAGGTGAGAAGAACGGGAAGCAGATATACCCAGTCCGCTGGCAGTGTCCTACGGGGACCAGCCTATCTGGCTGCCATGCCTGAATGTTAGCAACCGCGGCCTAGCTAGGGAGGCGCAATTGTGCAGCAATGCAAACTGCATAACCTGGCCAAATTTCACGGGTGTACAAGAAACCACGGGGGATTTACAAGGAGATGTTCACCCGGAACAGCCGGAGGCCTGCTGGGAGCAAGATTCCGGAATTCTTCCTGAGAAGCCTTGAAAGCAATGAAACGCTCCTATGTTGCAATAACTCAGAACCTCATTCTGAGTGTTCCCGGCAGAGGTCATTCGGCTGAACACAACCGTGGACTAATTAGAGCCATATGTAGGGAGTGCCGTCCATAGTGCTGGATGGAGAGTGGTGGCGTGCCAAATAACTGAGCTCTAGGTCTGAAGAGTTTCACAAAGTGCCATAAGTTGAGGTTCAACTTAATGCTCCGGTTGAGTAGAGTGTAGCCGTCAAAGCTTGAATCAGTAGCACTCAGGTGAGGAGAACGGGAAGCAGATATACCCAGTCCGCTGGCAGTGTCCTACGGGGACAAGCCTATCTGGCTGCCACGCCTGAATGTTTGCAACCGCGGCCGAGCTAGGCAGGCACAATTGTGCAGCAATGCAAACTGCATAACCTGGCCAAATTTCACGGGTGTACACGAAACCACGGGGGATTTACAAGGAGATGTTCACCCGGAACAGCCGGAGGCCTGCGGGCAGCAAGATTCCGGAAATCTTCCTGAGAAGCCTTGAAAGCAGTGAAACGCTCCTATGTTGCAATAACTCAGAATCTCATTCTGAGTGTTCCCGGCAGAGGTTATTCGGCTGAACACAACCGTGGACTAATTAGAGCCAGATGTAGGCAATGTCGTCCATAGTACTGGATGGACAGTGGTCGCGTGCCAAATATCTAAGCTCTAGTTCTCAACAGTTTCACAAAGTGCCATACGTTGAGGTTCAACTTACTGCTCCGGTTGAGTCGAGTGTAGCCGTCAAAGCTGGAATCAGTAGCACTCAGGTGAGAAGAACGGGAAGCAGATATACCCAGTCCGCTGGCAGAGTACTACGGGGACCAGCCTATCTGGCTGCCACGCCTGAAATTTCAAACGCGGCCGAGCTAGGCAGGCGCAATTGTGCAGCAATGCAAACTGCATAACCTGTCCAAATTTCACGGGTGTACAAGAAACCAATGCGGATTTACAAGGAGATATTCACCCAGAACAGCCGGAGGCCTGCCGGCAGCAAGATTCCGGAATTCTTCCTGAGAAGCCTTGAAAGCAGTGAAACGCTCCTATGTTGCAATAACTCAGAACCTCATTCTCAGTGTTCCCGGCAGAGGTCATTCGGCTGAACACAATCGTGGACTAATTAGAGCCAGATGTAGGCAGTGCCGTCCATAGTGCTGGATGGACAGTGGTGGCGTGCCAAACAACTGAGCTCTAGTTCTCAACAGTTTCACAAAGTGCCATAAGTTGAGGTTCAACTTAATGGTCCGGTTGAGTAGAGTGTAGCCGTCAAAGCTGGAATCAGTAGCACTCAGGTGAGAAGAACGGGAAGCAGATATACCCAGTCCGCTGGCAGTGTCCTACGGGGACCAGCCTATCTGGCTGCCTCGCCTGAATGTTTGCAACCGCGGCCTTGCTAGGCAGGCGCAATTGTGCAGCAATCCAAACTGCATAACCTGGCCAAATTTTACGGGTGTACAAGAAACCACGGGGCATTTACAAGGAGATGTTCACCTGGAACAGCCGGAGGCCTGCCGGCAGGAAGATTCCGGAATTCTTCCTGAGAAGCCTTGAAAGCAGTGAAACGCTCCTATGTTGCAATAACTCAGAACCTCATTCTGAGTGTTGCCGGCAGAGGTCATTCGGCTGAACACAACCGTGGACTAATTAGAGCCATATGTAGGGAGTGACGTCCATAGTGCTGGATGGAGAGTGGTGGCGTGCCAAACAACTGAGCTCTAGTTCAGAACAGTTTCACAAAGTGCCATAAGTTGAGGTTCAACTTAATGCTCCCGTTGAGTAGAGTGTAGCCATCAAAGCTGGAATCAGTATCACAAAGGTGAGGAGAACGGGAAGCAGATATACCCAGTCCGCTGGCAGTGTCCTACGGGGACCAGTCCATCAGGCTGCCACGCCTGAATGTTTGCAACCGCGGCTGAGCTAGGCAGGCGGAATTGTACAGCAATGCAAAGTGCATAACTTGGCCAAATTTCACGGGTGGACAAGAAACCACGGGGGATTTACAAGGAGATGTTCACCCGGAACAGCCGGAGGCCTGCCCGCAGCAAGATTCCGGAATTCTTCCTGAGAAGCCTAGAAAGCAGTGAAACGCTCCTATGTTGCAGTAACTTAGAACCTCATTCTGAGTTTTCCCGGCAGAGGTAATTCGGCTGAACACAATCGTGAACTAATTAGAGCCAGATGTAGGCAGTACCGTCCATAGTGCTGGATGGACAGTGGTGGCATGCCAAACAACTGAGCTCTAGTTCTCAACAGTTTCACAAAGTGCCATAAGTTGAGGTTCAACTTACTGCTCCGGTTGAGTCGAGTGTAGCCGTCAAAGCTGGAATCAGTAGCACTCAGGTGAGAAGAACGGGAAGCAGATATACCCAGTCCGCTGGCAGAGTCCTATGGGGACCAGCCTATCTGGCTGCCACGCCTGAATGTTTGCAACCGCGGCCGAGCTAGGCTTGCGCAATTGTGCAGCAATGCAAAATGCATAACCTGGCCAAATTTCACGGGTGTAGAAGAAACCAATGGGGATTTACAAGGAGATGTTCACCCGGAACACCCGGAGGCCTGCCGGCAGCAAGATTCCGGAATTCTTCCTGAGAAGCCTTGAAAGCAGTGAAACGCTCCTATGTTGCAATAACTCAGAACCTCATTCTGAGTGTTCCCGGCAGAGGTCATTCGGCTGAACACAACCGTGGACTAATTAAAGCCAGATGTAGGGAGTGCCGTCCATAGTGCTGGATGGACAGTGGTGGCGTGCCAAACAACTGAGCTCTAGTTCTCAACAGTTTTACAAAGTGCCATAAGTTGAGGTTCAACTTACTGCTCCGGTGGAGTAGAGTGTAGCCGTCAAAGCTGGAATCAGTAGCACTCAGGTGAGAAGAACGGGAAGCAGATATACACAGTCCGCTGGCAGAGTCCTACGGGGACCAGCCTATCTGGCTGCCACGCCAGAATATTTGCAACCGCGGCCGAGCTAGGCTGGCGCAATTGTGCAGCAATGCAAACTGCATAACCTGTCCAAATTTCACGGGTGTACAAGAAACCACGGGGGATTTACAAGGAGATGTTCACCCGGAACAGCCGGAGGCCTGCCGGCAGCAAGATTCCGGAATTCTTCCTGAGAAGCCTTGAAAGCAGTGAAACGCTCCTATGTTGCAATAACTCAGAACCTCATTCTGAGTGTTCCCGGCAGAGGTCATTCGGCTGAACACAACCATGGACTAATTAGAGCCAGATGGAGGCAGTGCCGTCCATAGTGCTGGATGGAGAGTGGTGGCGTGCCAAACAACTGAGTTCTAGTGCTCAACACTTACACAAAGTGCCATGAGTTGAGGTTCAACTTAATGCTCCGGTTGAGTAGAGTATAGCCGTCAAAGCTGGAATCAGTAGCACTCAGGTGAGAAGAACGGGAAGCAGATATACCCAATCCGCTGGCAGTGTCCTACGGGGACTAGCCTATCTGGCTGCCACGCCTGAATGTTTGCAACCGTGGCCGAGCTAGGCAGGCGCAATTGTGAAGCCATGCAAACTGCATAACCTGGCCAAATTTCACGGGTGTACAAGAAACCACGGGGGATTTACAAGGAGATGTTCACCCGGAACAGCCGGAGGCCTGCCGGCAGCAAGATTCCGGAATTCTTCCTGAGAAGCCTTGAAAGCAGTGAAACGCTCCTATGTTGCAATAACTCAGAACGTCATTCTGAGTGTTCCCGGCAGAGGTCATTCGGCTGAACACAATCGTGGACTAATTAGAGCCAGATGTAGGCAGTTCCGTCCATAGTGCTGGATGGAGAGTGGTGGCGTGGTAAAATACTGAGCTCTAGTTCTCAACACTTTCACAAAGTCCTGTAAGTTGAGGTTCAACTTAATGCTCCGGTTGCGTAGAGTGTAGCCGTCAAAGCTGGAATCAGTAGCACTCAGGTGAGAAGAACAGGAAGCAGATATACCCAATCCGCTGGCAGTGTCCTACGGGGACCAGCCTATCTGGCTGCCACGCCTGAATGTTTGCAACCGCAGCCGAGCTAGGCAGGCGCAATTGTGCAGCAATGCAAACTGCATAACCTGTCCAAATTTCACGGGTGTACAAGAAACCACGGGGAATTTACAAGGAGATGTTCACTCGGAGAGCCAGAGGCCCGCCGGGAGCAAGATTCCGGAATTCTTCCTGAGAAGCTTTGAAAGCAGTGAAACGCTCCTATGTTGCAATAACTCAGAACCTCATTCTGAGTGTTCCCGGCAGAGGTCATTCGGCTGAACACAACCGTGGACTAATTAGAGCCAGATGTAGGGAGTGCCGTCCATACTGCTGGATGGACAGTGGTGGCGTGCCAAACAACTGAGCTCTAGTTCTCAACAGTTTCACAAAGTGCCATAAGTTGAGGTTCAACTTACTGCTCCGGTGGAGTAGAGTGTAGCCGTCAAAGCTGGAATCAGTAGCACTCAGGTGAGAAGAACGGGAAGCAGATATACACAGTCCGCTGGCAGAGTCCTATGGGGACCAGCCTATCTGGCTGCCACGCCTGAATGTTTGCAACCGCGGCCGTGCTAGGCAGGCGCAATTGTGCAGCAATGCAAACTGCATAACCTGTCCAAATTTCACGGGTGTACAAGAAACCACGGGGGATTTACAAGGAGATGTTCACCCGGAACAGACGGAGGCCTGCCGGCAGCAAGATTCCGGAATTCTTCCTGAGAAGCCTTGAAAGCAGTGAAACGCTCCTATGTTGCAATAACTCAGAACCTCATTCTGAGTTTTCCCGGCAGAGGTCATTCGGCTGAACACAATCGTGAACTAATTAGAGCCAGATGTAGGCAGTGCTGTCCATAGTGCTGGATGCACAGTGGTGGCGTGCCAAACAACTGAGCTCTAGTTGTCAACAGTTTCACAAAGTGCCATAAGTTGAGGTTCAACTTACTGCTCCGGTTGAGTCGAGTGTAGCCGTCAAAGGTGGAATCAGTAGCACTCAGGTGAGAAGAACGGGAAGCAGATATACCCAGTCCGCTGGCAGAGTCCAACGGAGGCCAGCCTATCTGGCTGCCACGCCTGAATGTTTGCAACCATGGCCGAGCTAGGCAGGCGCAATTGTGCAGCAATGCAAACTGCATAACCTGTCCAAATTTCACGGGTGTACAAGAAACCAATGGGGATTCACAAGGAGATATTCACCCGGAACAGCCGGATGACTGCCGGCAGCAAGATTCCGGAATTCTTCCTGAGAAGCCTTGAAAGCAGTGAAACGGTCCTATGTTGCAATAACTCAGAACCTCATTCTGAGTTTTCCCGGCAGAGGTCATTCGGCTGAACACAATCGTGGACTAATTAGAGCCAGATGTAGGCAGTGCCGTCCATAGTGCTGGATGGACAGTGGTGGCGTGCCAAACAACTGAGCTCTAGTTGTCAACAGTTTCACAAAGTGCCATAAGTTGAAGTTCAACTTAATGCTCCGGTTGAGGAGAGTGTAGCCGTCAAAGCTGGAATCAGTAGCACTCAGGTGAGAAGAACGGGAAGCAGATATACCCAGTCCGCTGGCAGTGTCCTACGGGGACCAGCCTATCTGGCTTCCACGCCTGAATGTTTGCAACCGCGGCCTAGCTAGGCAGGCGCAATTGTGCAGCAATGCAAACTGCATAACCTGGCCAAATTTCACGGGTGTACAAGAAACCACGGGGGATTTACAAGGAGATGTTCACCTGGAACAGCCGGAGGCCTGCCGGCAGGAAGATTCCGGAATTCTTCCTGAGAAGCCTTGAAAGCAGTGAAACGCTCCTATGTTGCAATAACTCAGAACCTCATTCTCAGTGTTCCCGGCAGAGGTCATTCGGCTGAACACAACCGTGGACTAATTAGAGCCATATGTAGGGAGTGACGTCCATAGTGCTGGATGGAGATTGGTGGCGTGCCAAACAACTGAGCTCTAGTTCTGAACAGTTTCACAAAGTGCCATAAGTTGAGGTTCAACTTAATGCTCCGGTTGAGTAGAGTGTAGCCGTCAAAGCTGGAATCAGTAGCACAAAGGTGAGGAGAACGGGAAGCAGATATACCCAGTCCGCTGGCAGTGGCCTACGGGGACCAGTCCATAAGGCTGCCACGCCTGAATGTTTGCAACCGCGGCTGAGCTAGGCAGGCGGAATTGTGCAGCAATGCAAACTGCATAACTTGTCCAAATTTCACGGGTGTACAAGAAACCACGGGGGATTTACAAGGAGATGTTCACCCGGAAAAGCCGGAGGCCTGCCCGCAGCAAGATTCCGGAATTCTTCCTGAGAAGTCTTGAAAGCAGTGAAACGCTCCTATGTTGCAGTAACTTAGAACCTCATTCTGAGTTTTCTCGGCACAGGTCATTCGGCTGAACACAATCGTGAACTAATTAGAGCCAGATGTAGGCAGTACCGTCCATAGTGCTGGATGGACAGTAGTGGCGTGCCAAACAACTGAGCTCTAGTTCTCAACAGTTTCACAAAGTGCCATAAGTTGAGGTTCAACTTACTGCTCCGGTTGAGTCGAGTGTAGCCGTCAAAGCTGGAATCAGTAGCACTCAGGTGAGAAGAACGGGAAGCAGATATACCCAGTCCGCTGGCAGAGTCCTACGGGGACCAGCCTATCTGGCTGCCATGCCTGAATGTTTGCAACCGCGGCCGAGCTACGCTTGCGCAATTGTGCAGCCATGCAAACTGCATAACCTGGCCAAATTTCACGGGTGTACAAGAAACCAATGGGGATTTACAAGGAGATGTACACCCGGAACAGCCGGAGGCCTGCCGGCAGCAAGATTCCGGAATTCTTCCTGAGAAGCCTTGAAAGCAGTGAAACGCTCCTACGTTGCAATAACTCAGAACCTCATTCTGGGTGTTCCCGACTGAGGTCATTCGGCTGAACACAATCGTGGACTAATTAGAGCCAGATGTAGGCAGTGCCGTCCATAGTGCTGGATGGACAGTGGTGGCGTGCCAAACAACTGAGCTCTAGTTCTCAACAGTTTCACAAAGTGCCATAAGTTGAGGTTCAACTTACGGCTCCGGTTGAGTAGAGTGTAGCCGTCAAATCGGGAATCAGTAGCACTCAGGTGAGAAGAACGGGAAGCAGATATACCCAGTCCGCTGGCAGAGTACTACGGGGACCAGCCTATCTGGCTGTCACGCCTGAAAGTTTGCAAACGCGGCCGAGCTAGGCAGGCGCAATTGTGCAGCAATGCAAACTGCATAACCTGTCCAAATTTCACGGGTGTACAAGAAACCAATGGGGATTTACAAGGAGATGTTCACCCGGAACAGCCGGAGGCCTGCCGGCAGCAAGATTCCGGAATTCTTCCTCAGAAGCCCTGAAAGCAGTGAAATGCTCCTATGTTGCAATAACTCAGAACCTCATTCTCAGTGTTCCCGGCAGAGGTCATTCGGCTGAACACAATCGTGGACTAATTAGAGCCAGATGTAGGCAGTGCCGTCCATAGTGCTGGATGGACAGTGGTGGCGTGCCAAACAACTGAGCTCTAGTTCTCAACAGTTTCACAAAGTGCCATAAGTTGAGGTTCAGCTTAATGCTCCGGTTGAGTAGAGTGTAGCCGTCAAAGCTGGAATCAGTAGCACTCAGGTGAGAAGAACGGGAAGCAGATATACCCAGTCCGCTGGCAGTGTTCTACGGGGACCAGCCTATCTGGCTGCCATGCCTGAATGTTTGCAACCGCGGCCTAGCTAGGGAGGCGCAATTGTGCAGCAATGCAAACTGCATAACCTGGCCAAATTTCACGGGTGTACAAGAAACCACGGGGGATTTACAAGGAGATGTTCACCCGGAACAGCCGGAGGCCTGCTGGGAGCAAGATTCCGGAATTCTTCCTGAGAAGCCTTGAAAGCAATGAAACGCTCCTATGTTGCAATAACTCAGAACCTCATTCTGAGTGTTCCCGGCAGAGGTCATTCGGCTGAACACAACCGTGGACTAATTAGAGCCATATGTAGGGAGTGCCGTCCATAGTGCTGTATGGAGAGTGGTGGCGTGCCAAACAACTGAGCTCTAGTTCTGAACAGTTTCACAAAGTGCCATAAGTTGAGGTTCGACTTAATGCTCCCGTTGAGTAGAGTGTAGCCGTCAAAGCTGGAATCAGTAGCACTCAGGTGAGAAGAACGGGAAGCAGATATACCCAGTCCGCTGGCAGAGTCCTACGGGGACCAGCCTATCTGGCTGCCACGCCAGAATATTTGCAACCGCGGCCGAGCTAGGCAGGCGCAATTGTGCAGCAATGCAAACTGCATAACCTGTCCAAATTTCACGGGTGTACAAGAAACCACGGGGGATTTACTAGGAGATGTTCACCCGGAACAGCCGGAGGCCTGCCGGCAGCAAGATTCCGGAATTCTTCCTGAGAAGCCTTGAAAGCAGTGAAACGCTCCTATGTTGCAATAACTCAGAACCTCATTCTGAGTGTTCCCGGCAGAGGTCATTCGGCTGAACACAACCATGGACTAATTAGAGCCACATGGAGGCAGTGCCGTCCATAGTGCTGGATGGACAGTGGTGGCGTGCCAAACAACTGAGTTCTAGTGCTCAACACTTACACAAAGTGCCATGAGTTGAGGTTCAACTTAATGCTCCGGTTGAGTAGAGTATAGCCGTCAAAGCTGGAATCAGTAGCACTCAGGTGAGAAGAACGGGAAGCAGATATACCCAGTCCGCTGGCAGTGTCCTACGGGGACTAGCCTATCTGGCTGCCACGCCTGAATGTTTGCAACCGTGGCCGAGCTAGGCAGGCGCAATTGTGAAGCCATGCAAACGGCATAACCTGGCCAAATTTCACGGGTGTACAAGAAACCACGGGGGATTTACAAGGAGATGTTCACCCGGAACAGCCGGAGGCCTGCCGGCAGCAAGATTCCGGAATTCTTCCTGAGAAGCCTTGAAAGCAGTGAAACGCTCCTATGTTGCAATAACTCAGAACCTCATTCTCAGTGTTCCCGGCAGAGGTCATTCGGCTGAACACAATCGTGAACTAATTAGAGCCAGATGTAGGCAGTACCGTCCATAGTGCTGGATGGACAGTGGTGGCATGCCAAACAACTGAGCTCTAGTTCTCAACAGTTTCACAAAGTGCCATAAGTTGAGGTTCAACTTACTGCTCCGGTTGAGTCGAGTGTAGCCGTCAAAGCTGGAATCAGTAGCACTCAGGTGAGAAGAACAGGAAGCAGATATACCCAATCCGCTGGCAGTGTCCTACGGGGACCAGCCTATCTGGCTGCCACGCCTGAATGTTTGCAACCGCAGCCGAGCTAGGCAGGCGCAATTGTGCAGCAATGCAAACTGCATAACCTGTCCAAATTTCACGGGTGTACAAGAAACCACGGGGAATTTACAAGGAGATGTTCACTCGGAGAGCCAGAGGCCCACCGGCAGCAAGATTCCGGAATTCTTCCTGAGAAGCCTTGAAAGCAGTGAAACGCTCCTATGTTGCAATAACTCAGATCCTCATTCTGAGTGTTCCCGGCAGAGGTCATTCGGCTGAACACAACCATGGACTAATTAGAGCCAGATGTAGGGAGTGCCGTCCATAGTGCTGGATGGACAGTGGTGGCGTGCCAAGCAACTGAGCTCTAGTTCTCAGCAGTTCCACAAAGTGCCATAAGTTGAAGTTCAACTTACTGCTCCGGTTGAGTAGAGTGTAGCCGTCAAAGCTGCAATCAGTAGCACTCAGGTGAGAAGAACGGGAAGCAGATATACCCAGTCCGCTGGCAGAGTACTACGGGGACCAGCCTATCTGGCTGCCACGCCTGAAATTTCAAACGCGGCCGAGCTAGGCAGGCGCAATTGTGCAGCAATGCAAACTGCATAACCTGTCCAAATTTCACGGGTGTACAAGAAACCAATGGGGATTCACAAGGAGATATTCACCCGGAACAGCCGGATGCCTGCCGGCAGCAAGATTCCGGAATTCTTCCTGAGAAGCCTTGAAAGCAGTGAAACGCTCCTATGTTGCAATAACTCAGAACCTCATTCTCAGTGTTCCCGGCAGAGGTCATTCGGCTGAATACAATCGTGGACTAATTAGAGCCAGATGTATGCAGTGCCGTCCATAGTGCTGGATGGACAGTGGTGGCGTGCCAAACAACTGAGCTCTAGTTGTCAACAGTTTTACAAAGTGCCATAAGTTGAGGTTCAACTTAATGCTCCGGTTGAGTAGAGTGTAGCCGTCAAAGCTGGAATCAGTAGCACTCAGGTGAGAAGAACGGGAAGCAGATATACCCAGTCCGCTGGCAGTGTCCTACAGGGACCAGCCTATCTGGCTGCCACGCCTGAATGTTTGCAACCGCGGCCTAGCTAGCCAGGCGCAATTGTGCAGCAATGCAAACTGCATAACCTGGCCAAATTTCACGGGTGTACAAGAAACCACGGGGGATTTACAAGGAGATGTTCACCTGGAACAGCCGGAGGCCTGCCGGCAGGAAGATTCCGGAATTCTTCCTGAGAAGCCTTGAAAGCAGTGAAACGCTCCTATGTTGCAATAACTCAGAACCTCATTCTGAGTGTTGCCGGCAGAGGTCATTCGGCTGAACACAACCGTGGACTAATTAGAGCCATATGTAGGGAGTGACGTCCATAGTGCTGGATGGAGAGTGGTGGCGTGCCAAACAACTGAGCTCTAGTTCTGAACAGTTTCACAAAGTGCCATAAGTTGAGGTTCAACTTAATGCTCCGGTTGAGTCGAGTGTAGCCGTCAAAGCTGGAATCAGTAGCACAAAGGTGAGGAGAACGGGAAGCAGATATACCCAGTCCGCTGGCAGTGTCCTACGGGGACCAGTCCATAAGGCTGCCACGCCTGAATGTTTGCAACCGCGGCTGAGCTAGGCAGGCAGATTGTGCAGCAATGCAAACTGCATAACTTGTCCAAATTTCACGGGAGTACAAGAAACCACGGGGGATTTACAAGGAGATGTTCACCCGGAAAAGCCGGAGGCCTGCCCGCAGGAAGATTCCGGAATTCTTCCTGAGAAGCCTTGAAAGCAGTGAAACGCTCCTATGTTGCAGTAACTTAGAACCTCATTCTGAGTTTTCCCGGCACAGGTCATTCGGCTGAACACAATCGTGAACTAATTAGAGCCACATGTAGGCAGTACCGTCCATAGTGCTGGATGGACAGTAGTGGCGTGCCAAACAACTGAGCTCTAGTTCTCAACAGTTTCACAAAGTGCCATAAGTTGAGGTTCAACTTACTGCTCCGGTTGAGTTGAGTGTAGCCGTCAAAGCTGGAATCAGTAGCACTCAGGTGAGAAGAACGGGAAGCAGATATACCCAGTCCGCTGGCAGAGTCCTACGGGGACCAGCCTATCTGGCTGCCACGCCTGAATGTTTGCAACCGCGGCCGAGCTAGGCAGGCGCAATTGTGCAGCCATGCAAACTGCATAACCTGGCCAAATTTCACGGGTGTACAAGAAACCAATGGGGATTTACAAGGAGATGTACACCCGGGACAGCCGGAGGCCTGCCGGCAGCAAGATTCCGGAATTCTTCCTGAGAAGCCTTGAAAGCAGTGAAACGCTCCTATGTTGCAATAACTCAGAACCTCATTCTGAGTGTTCCCGGCAGAGGTCATTCTGCTGAACACAACCATGGACTAATTAGAGCCAGATGTATGCAGTGCCGTCCATAGTCCTGGATGGACAGTGGTGGCGTGCCAAACAACTGAGTTCTAGTGCTCAACACTTACACAAAGTGCCATGAGTTGAGGTTCAACTTAATGCTCCGGTTGAGTAGAGTGTAGCCGTCAAAGCTGGAATCAGTAGCACCCAGGTGAGAAGAACGGGAAGCAGATATACCCAGTCCGCTGGCAGTGTCCTACGGGGACCAGCCTATCTGGCTGCCACGCCTGAATGTTTGCAACCGTGGCCGAGCTAGGCAGGCGCAATTGTGAAGCCATGCAAACTGCATAACCTGGCCAAATTTCACGGGTGTACAAGAAACCACGGGGGATTTACAAGGAGATGTTCACCCGGAACAGCCGGAGGCCTGCCGGCAGCAAGATTCCGGAATTCTTCCTGAGAAGCCTTGAAAGCAGTGAAACCATCCTATGTTGCAATAACTCAGAACCTCATTCTGAGTGTTGCCGGCAGAGGTCATTCGGCTGAACACAATCGTGGACTAATTAGAGCCAGATGTAGGCAGTGCCGGCCATAGTGCTGGATGGACAGTGGTGGCGTGCCAAACAAGTGAGCTCTAGTTCTCATCATTTTCACAAAGTGCCATAAGTTGAGGTTCAAATTACTGCTCCGGTTGAGTAGAGTGTAGCTGTCAAATCTGGAATCAGTAGCACTCAGGTGAGAAGAACGGGAAGCAGATATACCCAGTCCGCTGGCAGAGTCCTACGGGGACCAGCCTATATGGCTGCCACGCCTGAATGTTTGCATCCGCGGCCGAGCTATGTAGGCGCAATTGTGCAGCAATTCAAACTGCATAACTTGTCCAAATTTCAAGGGTGTACAAGAAACCACGGGGGATTTACAAGGAGATGTTCACTCGGAGAGCCAGAGGCCCGCCGGCAGCAAGATTCCGGAATTCTTCCTGAGAAGCCTTGAAAGCAGTGAAACGCTCCTATGTTGCAATAACTCAAAACCTCATTCTGAGTGTTCCGGGCAGAGGTCATTCGGCTGAACACAACCGTTGACTAATTAGAGCCAGATATAGGCAGTGCCGTCCATATTGCTGGATGGACACTGGTGGCGTACCAAACAACTGAGCTCTAGTTCTCAACAGTTTCACAAAGTGCCCTAAGTTGAGGTTCAACTTACTGCTCCGGTTGAGTAGAGTGTATCCGTCAAAGCTGGAATCAGTAGCACTCAGGTGAGAAGAACGGAAAGCAGATATACCCAGTCCGCTGGCAGAGTCCTACGGGGACCAGCCTATCTGGCTGCCACGCCTGAATGTTTGCAACCGCGGCCGAGCTAGGCAGGCGCAATTGTGCAGCAATGCAAACTGCATAACCTGGCCAAATTTCACGGGTGTACAAGAAACCACGGGGGATTTACAAGGAGATGTTCACCCGGAACAGCCGGAGGCCTGCCGGCAGGAAGATTCCGGAATTCTTCCTGAGAAGCCTTGAAAGCAGTGAAACGCTCCTATGTTGCAATAATTCAGAACCTCATTCTCAGTGTTCCCGGGAGAGGTCATTTGGCTGAACACAACCGTGGACTAATTAGAGCCAAATGTAGGCAGTGCCGTCCATAGTGCTGGATGGAGAGTGGTGGGGTGCCAAACAACTGAGCTCTAGTTCTCAACACTTTCACAAAGTGCCGTATGTTGAGGTTCAACTTAATGATCCGGTTGAGTAGAGTGTAGCCGTCAAAGCTGGAATCAGTAGAACTCAGGTGAGAAGAACGGGAAGCAGATATACCCAGTCCGCTGGCAGTGTCCTACGGGGACCAGCCTATCTGGCTGCCACGCCTGAATGTTTGCAACTGCGGCCGAGCTAGGCAGGCGCAATTGTGCAGCAATGCAAACTGCATAACCTGTCCAAATTTCACGGGTGTACAAGAAACCACGGGGGATTTGCAAGGAGATGTTCACCCGGAACAGCCGGAGGCCTGCCGGCAGCAAAATTCCGGAATTCTTCCTGAGAAGCCTTGAAAGCAGTGAAACGCTCCTATGTTGCAATAACTCAGAACCTCATTCTGAGTTTTCCCGGCAGAGGGCATTCGGCTGGACACAATCGTGAACTAATTAGAGCCAGATGTAGCCAGTGCCGTCCATAGTGCTGGATGCACAGTGGTGGCGTGCCAAACAACTGAGCTCTAGTTGTCAACAGTTTCACAAAGTGCCATAAGTTGAGGTTCAACTTAATGCTCCGGTTGAGTCGAGTGTAGCCGTCAAAGGTGGAATCAGTAGCACTCAGGTGAGAAGAACGGGAAGCAGATATACCCAGTCCGCTGGCAGAGTCCTAAGGGGGCCAGCCTATCTGGCTGCCACGCCTGAATCTTTGCAACCGCGGCCGAGCTAGCCTGGCCCAATTGTGCAGCAATGCAAACTGCATAACCTGGCCAAATTTCACGGGTGTACAAGAAACCACAGGGGATTTACAAGGAGATGTTCACCCGGAACAGCCCGAGGCCTGCCGGCAGCAAGATTCCGGAATTCTTCCTGAGAAGCCTTGAAAGCAGTGAAACGCTCCTACGTTGCAATAACTCAGAACCTCATTCTGGGTGTTCCCGGCTGAGGTCATTCGGCTGAACACAATCGTGGACTAATTAGAGCTAGATGTAGGCAGTGCCGTCCATAGTGCTGGATGGACAGTGGTGGCGTGCCAAACAACTGAGCTCTAGTTCTCAACAGTTTCACAAAGTGCCATTAGTTGAGGTTCAAGTTACGGCTCCGGTTGAGTAGAGTGTAGCCGTCAAATCGGGAATCAGTAGCACTCCGGTGAGAAGAACGGGAAGCAGATATACCCAGTCCGCTGGCAGAGTACTACGGGGACCAGCCTATCTGGCTGCCACGCCTGAAAGTTTGCAAACGCGGCCGAGCTAGGCAGGCGCAATTGTGCAGCAATGCAAATTGCATAACCTGTCCAAATTTCACGGGTGTACAAGAAACCAATGGGGATTTACAAGGAGGTGTTCACCCGGAACAGCCGGAGGCCTGCCGGCAGCAAGATTCCGGAATTCTTCCTGAGAAGCCTTGAAAGCAGTGAAATGCTCCTATGTTGCAATAACTCAGAACCTCATTCTCAATGTTCCCGGCAGAGGTCATTCGGCTGAACACAATCGTGGACTAATTAGAGCCAGATGTAGGCAGTGCCGTCCATAGTGCTGGATGGACAGTGGTGGCGTGCCAAACAACTGAGCTCTAGTTCTCAACAGTTTCACAAAGTGCCATAAGTTGAGGTTCAGCTTAATGCTCCGGTTGAGTAGAGTGTAGCCGTCAAAGCTGGAATCAGTAGCACTCAGGTGAGAAGAACCGGAAGCAGATATACCCAGTCCGCTGGCAGTGTCCTACGGGGACCAGCTTATCTGGCTGCCATGCCTGAATGTTTGCAACCGCGGCCTAGCTAGGCAGGCGCAATTGTGCAGCAATGCAAACTGCATAACCTGGCCAAATTTCACGGGTGTACAAGAAACCACGGGGGAGTTACAAGGAGATGTTCACCCGGAACAGCCGGAGGCCTGCTGGGAGCAAGATTCCGGAATTCTTCCTGAGAAGCCTTGAAAGCAATGAAACGCTCCTATGTTGCAATAACTCAGAACCTCATTCTGAGTGTTCCCGGCAGAGGTCATTCGGCTGAACACAACCATGGACTAATTAGAGCCATATGTAGGGAGTGCCGTCCATAGTGCTGGATGGACAGTGGTGGCGTGCCAAAAAACTGAGCTCTAGTTCTGAAGAGTTTCACAAAGTGCCATAAGTTGAGGTTCAACTTAATGCTCCGGTTGAGTAGAGTGTAGCCGTCAAAGCTTGAATCAGTAGCACTCAGGTGAGGAGAACGGGAAGCAGATATACCCAGTCCGCTGGCAGTGTCCTACGGGGACCAGCCTATCTGGCTGCCACGCCTGAATGTTTGCAACCGCGGCCGAGCTAGGCAGGCGCAATTGTGCAGCAATGCAAACTGCATAACCTGGCCAAATTTCACGGGTGTACAAGAAACCACGGGGGATTTACAAGGAGATGTTCACCCGGAACAGCCGGAGGCCTGCGGGCAGCAAGATTCCGGAAATCTTCCTGAGAAGCCTTGAAAGCAGTGAAACGCTCCTATGTTGCAATAACTCAGAATGTCATTCTGAGTGTTCCCGGCAGAGGTTATTCGGCTGAACACAACCGTGGACTAATTAGAGCCAGATGTAGGCAATGTCTTCCATAGTACTGGATGGACAGTGGTGGCGTGCCAAACATCTAAGCTCTAGTTCTCAACAGTTTCACAAAGTGCCATACGTTCAGGTTCAACTTACTGCTCCGGTTGAGTCCAGTGTAGCCGTCAAAGCTGGAATCAGTAGCAATCAGGTGAGAAGAACGGGAAGCAGATATACCCAGTCCGCTGGCAGAGTACTACGGGGACAAGCCTATCTGGCTGCCACGCCTGAAATTTCAAACGCGGCCGAGCTAGGCAGGCGCAATTGTACAGCAATGCAAACTGCATAACCTGTCCAAATTTCACGAGTGTACAAGAAACCAATGGGGATTTACAAGGAGATATTCACCCAGAACAGCCGGAGGCCTGCCGGCAGCAAGATTCCGGAATTCTTCCTGAGAAGCCTTGAAAGCAGTGAAACGCTCCTATGTTGCAATAACTCAGAACCTCATTCTCAGTGTTCCCGGCAGAGGTCATTCGGCTGAACACAATCGTGGACTACTTAGAGCCAGATGTAGGCAGTGCCGTCCATAGTGCTGGATGGACAGTGTTGGCGTGCCAAACAACTGAGCTCTAGTTCTCAACAGTTTCACAAAGTGCCATAAGTTGAGGTTCAACTTAATGCTCCCGTTGAGTAGAGTGTAGCCGTCAAAGCTGGAATCAGTAGCACTCAGGTGAGAAGAACGGGAAGCAGATATACACAGTCCGCTGGCAGAGTCCTACGGGGACCAGCCTATCTGGCTGCCACGCCAGAATATTTGCAACCGCGGCCGAGCTAGGCAGGCGCAATTGTGCAGCAATGCAAACTGCATAACCTGTCCAAATTTCACGGGTGTACAAGAAACCACGGGGGATTTACAAGGAGATGTTCACCCGGAACAGCCGGAGGCCTGCCGGCAGCAAGATTCCGGAATTCTTCCTGAGAAGCCTTGAAAGCAGTGAAACGCTCCTATGTTGCAATAACTCAGAACCTCATTCTGAGTGTTCCCGGCAGAGGTCATTCGGCTGAACACAACCATGGACTAATTAGAGCCATATGTAGGCAGTGCCGTCCATAGTGCTGGATGGACAGTGGTGGCGTGCCAAACAACTGAGTTCTAGTGCTCAACACTTACACAAAGTGCCATGAGTTGAGGTTCAACTTAATGCTCCGGTTGAGTAGAGTATAGCCGTCAAAGCTGGAATCAGTAGCACTCAGGTGTGAAGAACGGGAAGCAGATATACCCAGTCCGCTGGCAGTGTCCTACGGGGACCAGCCTATCTGGCTGCCACGCCTGAATGTTTGCAACCGCGGCCGAGCTAGGCAGGCGCAATTGTGAAGCCATGCAAACTGCATAACCTGGCCAAATTTCACGGGTGTACAAGAAACCACGGGGGATTTACAAGGAGATGTTCACCCGGAACAGCCGGAGGCCTGCCGGCAGCAAGATTCCGGAATTCTTCCTGAGAAGCCTTGAAAGCAGTGAAACGCTCCTATGTTGCAATAACTCAGAACGTCATTCTGAGTGTTCCCGGCAGAGGTCATTCGGCTGAACACAATCGTGGACTAATTAGAGCCAGATGTAGGCAGTTCCGTCCATAGTGCTGGATGGAGAGTGGTGGCGTGGCAAAATACTGAGCTCTAGTTCTCAACACTTTCACAAAGTCCCGTAAGTTGAGGTTCAACTTAATGCTCCGGTTGCGTAGAGTGTAGCCGTCAAAGCTGGAATCAGTAGCACTCAGGTGAGAAGAACAGGAAGCAGATATACCCAATCCGCTGGCAGTGTCCTACGGGGACCAGCCTATCTGGCTGCCACGCCTGAATGTTTGCAACCGCAGCCGAGCTAGGCAGGCGCAATTGTGCAGCAATGCAAACTGCATAACCTGTCCAAATTTCACGGGTGTACAAGAAACCACGGGGAATTTACAAGGAGATGTTCACTCGGAGAGCCAGAGGCCCGCCGGCAGCAAGATTCCGGAATTCTTCCTGAGAAGCTTTGAAAGCAGTGAAACGCTCCTATGTTGCAATAACTCAGAACCTCATTCTGAGTGTTCCCGGCAGAGGTCATTCGGCTGAACACAACCGTGGACTAATTAGAGCCAGATGTAGGGAGTGCCGTCCATACTGCTGGATGGACAGTGGTGGCGTGCCAAACAACTGAGCTCTAGTTCTCAACAGTTTCACAAAGTGCCATAAGTTGAGGTTCAACTTACTGCTCCGGTGGAGTAGAGTGTAGCCGTCAAAGCTGGAATCAGTAGCACGCAGGTGAGAAGAACGGGAAGCAGATATACACAGTCCGCTGGCAGAGTCCTATGGGGACCAGCCTATCTGGCTGCCACGCCTGAATGTTTGCAACCGCGGCCGTGCTAGGCAGGCGCAATTGTGCAGCAATGCAAACTGCATAACCTGTCCAAATTTCACTGGTGTACAAGAAACCACGGGGGATTTACAAGGAGATGTTCACCCGGAACAGCCGGAGGCCTGCCGGCAGCAAGATTCCGGAATTCTTCCTGAGAAGCCTTGAAAGCAGTGAAACGCTCCTATGTTGCAATAACTCAGAACCTCATTCTGAGTTTTCCCGGCAGAGGTCATTCGGCTGAACACAAGCGTGAACTAATTAGAGCCAGATGTAGGCAGTGCCGTCCATAGTGCTGGATGCACAGTGGTGGCGTGCCAAACAACTGAGCTCTAGTTGTCAACAGTTTCACAAAGTGCCATAAGTTGAGGTTCAACTTACTGCTCCGGTTGAGTCGAGTGTAGCCGTCAAAGCTGGAATCAGTAGCACTCAGGTGAGAAGAACGGGAAGCAGATATACCCAGTCCGCTGGCAGAGTCCTACGGGGGCCAGCCTATCTGGCTGCCACGCCTGAATGTTTGCAACCATGGCCGAGCTAGGCTGGCGCAATTGTGCAGCAATGCAAACTGCATAACCTGGCCAAATTTCACGGGTGTACAAGAAACAAATCGGGATTTACAAGGAGATGTTCACCCGGAACAGCCGGAGGCCTGCCGGCAGCAAGATTCCGGAATTCTTCCTGAGAAGCCTTGAAAGCAGTGAAACGCTCCTATGTTGCAATAACTCAGATCCTCATTCTGAGTGTTCCCGGCAGAGGTCATTCGGCTGAACACAACCGTGGACTAATTAGAGCCAGATGTAGGGAGTGCCGTCCATACTGCTGGATGGACAGTGGTGGCGTGCCAAACAACTGAGCTCTAGTTCTCAACAGTTTCACAAAGTGCCATAAGTTGAGGTTCAACTTACTGCTCCGGTGGAGTAGAGTGTAGCCGTCAAAGCTGGAATCAGTAGCACTCAGGTGAGAAGAACGGGAAGCAGATATACCCACTCCGCTGGCAGTGTCCTACGGGGACCAGCTTATCTGGCTGCCATGCCTGAATGTTTGCAACCGCGGCCTAGCTAGGCAGGCGCAATTGTGCAGCAATGCAAACTGCATAACCTGGCCAAATTTCACGGGTGTACAAGAAACCACGGGGGAGTTACAAGGAGATGTTCACCCGGAACAGCCGGAGGCCTGCTGGGAGCAAGATTCCGGAATTCTTCCTGAGAAGCCTTGAAAGCAATGAAACGCTCCTATGTTGCAATAACTCAGAACCTCATTCTGAGTGTTCCCGGCAGAGGTCATTCGGCTGAACACAACCATGGACTAATTAGAGCCATATGTAGGGAGTGCCGTCCATAGTGCTGGATGGACAGTGGTGGCGTGCCAAAAAACTGAGCTCTAGTTCTGAAGAGTTTCACAAAGTGCCATAAGTTGAGGTTCAACTTAATGCTCCGGTTGAGTAGAGTGTAGCCGTCAAAGCTTGAATCAGTAGCACTCAGGTGAGGAGAACGGGAAGCAGATATACCCAGTCCGCTGGCAGTGTCCTACGGGGACCAGCCTATCTGGCTGCCACGCCTGAATGTTTGCAACCGCGGCCGAGCTAGGCAGGCGCAATTGTGCAGCAATGCAAACTGCATAACCTGGCCAAATTTCACGGGTGTACAAGAAACCACGGGGGATTTACAAGGAGATGTTCACCCGGAACAGCCGGAGGCCTGCGGGCAGCAAGATTCCGGAAATCTTCCTGAGAAGCCTTGAAAGCAGTGAAACGCTCCTATGTTGCAATAACTCAGAATGTCATTCTGAGTGTTCCCGGCAGAGGTTATTCGGCTGAACACAACCGTGGACTAATTAGAGCCAGATGTAGGCAATGTCGTCCATAGTACTGGATGGACAGTGGTGGCGTGCCAAACATCTAAGCTCTAGTTCTCAACAGTTTCACAAAGTGCCATACGTTCAGGTTCAACTTACTGCTCCGGTTGAGTCCAGTGTAGCCGTCAAAGCTGGAATCAGTAGCAATCAGGTGAGAAGAACGGGAAGCAGATATACCCAGTCCGCTGGCAGAGTACTACGGGGACAAGCCTATCTGGCTGCCACGCCTGAAATTTCAAACGCGGCCGAGCTAGGCAGGCGCAATTGTACAGCAATGCAAACTGCATAACCTGTCCAAATTTCACGAGTGTACAAGAAACCAATGGGGATTTACAAGGAGATATTCACCCAGAACAGCCGGAGGCCTGCCGGCAGCAAGATTCCGGAATTCTTCCTGAGAAGCCTTGAAAGCAGTGAAACGCTCCTATGTTGCAATAACTCAGAACCTCATTCTCAGTGTTCCCGGCAGAGGTCATTCGGCTGAACACAATCGTGGACTACTTAGAGCCAGATGTAGGCAGTGCCGTCCATAGTGCTGGATGGACAGTGGTGGCGTGCCAAACAACTGAGCTCTAGTTCTCAACAGTTTCACAAAGTGCCATAAGTTGAGGTTCAACTTAATGCTCCCGTTGAGTAGAGTGTAGCCGTCAAAGCTGGAATCAGTAGCACTCAGGTGAGAAGAACGGGAAGCAGATATACCCAGTCCGCTGGCAGTGTCCTACGGGGACCAGCCTATCTGGCTGCCACGCCTGAATGTTTGCAACCGCGGCCTAGCTAGGCAGGCGCAATTGTGCAGCAATGCAAACTGCATAACCTGGTCAAATTTCACGGGTGTACAAGAAACCACAGGGGATTTACAAGGAGATGTTCACCTGGAACAGCCGGAGGCCTGCCGGCAGGAAGATTCCGGAATTCTTCCTGAGAAGCCTTGAAAGCAGTGAAACGCTCCTATGTTGCAATAACTCAGAACCTCATTCTGAGTGTTGCCGGCAGAGGTCATTCGGCTGAACACAACCGTGGACTAATTAGAGCCATATGTAGGGAGTGACGTCCATAGTGCTGGATGGAGAGTGGTGGCGTGCCAAACAACTGAGCTCTAGTTCTGAACAGTTTCACAAAGTGCCATAAGTTGAGGTTCAACTTAATGCTCCCGTTGAGTAGAGTATAGCCATCAAAGCTGGAATCAGTAGCACAAAGGTGAGGAGAACGGGAAGCAGATATACCCAGTCCGCTGGCAGTGTCCTACGGGGACCAGTCCATCAGGCTGCCACGCCTGAATGTTTGCAACCGCGGCTGAGCTAGGCAGGCGGAATTGTGCAGCAATGCAAACTGCATAACTTGGCCAAATTTCACGGGTGGACAAGAAACCACGGGGGATTTACAAGGAGATGTTCACCCGGAACAGCCGGAGGCCTGCCCGCAGCAAGATTCCGGAATTCTTCCTGAGAAGCCTTGAAAGCAGTGAAACGCTCCTATGTTGCAGTAACTTAGAACCTCATTCTGAGTTTTCCCGGCAGAGGTCATTCGGCTGAACACAATCGTGAACTAATTAGAGCCAGATGTAGGCAGTACCGTCCATAGTGCTGGATGGACAGTGGTGGCATGCCAAACAACTGAGCTCTAGTTCTCAACAGTTTCACAAAGTGCCATAAGTTGAGGTTCAACTTACTGCTCCGGTTGAGTCGAGTGTAGCCGTCAAAGCTGGAATCAGTAGCACTCAGGTGAGGAGAACGGGAAGCACATATACCCAGTCCGCTGGCAGAGTCCTATGGGGACCAGCCTATCTGGCTGCCACGCCTGAATGTTTGCAACCGCGGCCGAGCTAGGCTTGCGCAATTGTGCAGCAATGCAAACTGCATAACCTGTCCAAATTTCACGGGTGTACAAGAAACCAATGGGGATTTACAAGGAGATGTTCACCCGGAACAGCCGGAGGCCTGCCGGCAGCAAGATTCCGGAATTCTTCCTGAGAAGCCTTGAAAGCAGTGAAACGCTCCTATGTTGCAATAACTCAGAACCTCATTCTGAGTGTTCCCGGCAGAGGTCATTCGGCTGAACACAACCGTGGACTAATTAGAGCCAGATGTAGGGAGTGCCGTCCATAGTGCTGGATGGAGAGTGGTGGCGTGCCAAACAACTTAGCTCTAGTTCTCAACAGTTTTACAAAGTGCCATAAGTTGAGGTTCAACTTACTGCTCCGGTGGAGTAGAGTGTAGCCGTCAAAGCTGGAATCAGTAGCACTCAGGTGAGAAGAACGGGAAGCAGATATACCCAGTCCGCTGGCAGAGTCCTACGGGGACCAGCCTATCTGGCTGCCACGCCAGAATATTTGCAACCGCGGCCGAGCTAGGCAGGCGCAATTGTGCAGCAATGCAAACTGCATAACCTGTCCAAATTTCACGGGTGTACAAGAAACCAGGGGGGATTTACAAGGAGATGTTCACCCGGAACAGCCGGAGGCCTGCCGGCAGCAAGATTCCGGAATTCTTCCTGAGAAGCCTTGAAAGCAGTGAAACGCTCCTATGTTGCAATAACTCAGAACCTCATTCTGAGTGTTCCCGGCAGAGGTCATTCGGCTGAACACAACCATGGACTAATTAGAGCCAGATGTAGGCAGTGCCGTCCATAGTGCTGGATGGACAGTGGTGGCGTGCCAAACAACTGAGTTCTAGTGCTCAACACTTACACAAAGTGCCATGAGTTGAGGTTCAACTTAATGCTCCGGTTGAGTAGAGTATAGCCGTCAAAGCTGGAATCAGTAGCACTCAGGTGTGAAGAACGGGAAGCAGATATACCCAGTCCGCTGGCAGTGTCCTACGGGGACCAGCCTATCTGACTGCCACGCCTGAATGTTTGCAACCGTGGCCGAGCTAGGCAGGCGCAATTGTGAAGCCATGCAAACTGCATAACCTGGCCAAATTTCACGGGTGTACAAGAAACCACGGGGGATTTACAAGGAGATGTTCACCAGGAACAGCCGGAGGCCTGCCGGCAGCAAGATTCCGGAATTCTTCCTGAGAAGCCTTGAAAGCAGTGAAACGCTCCTATGTTGCAATAACTCAGAACGTCATTCTGAGTGTTCCCGGCAGAGGTCATTCGGCTGAACACAATCGTGGACTAATTAGAGCCAGATGTAGGCAGTTCCGTCCATAGTGCTGGATGGAGAGTGGTGGCGTGGCAAAATACTGAGCTCTAGTTCTCAACACTTTCACAAAGTCCCGTAAGTTGAGGTTCAACTTAATGCTCCGGTTGCGTAGAGTGTAGCCGTCAAAGCTGGAATCAGTAGCACTCAGGTGAGAAGAACAGGAAGCAGATATACCCAATCCGCTGGCAGTGTCCTACGGGGACCAGCCTATCTGGCTGCCACGCCTGAATGTTTGCAACCGCAGCCGAGCTAGGCAGGCGCAATTGTGCAGCAATGCAAACTGCATAACCTGTCCAAATTTCACGGGTGTACAAGAAACCACGGGGAATTTACAAGGAGATGTTCACTCGGAGAGCCAGAGGCCCGCCGGCAGCAAGATTCCGGAATTCTTCCTGAGAAGCTTTGAAAGCAGTGAAACGCTCCTATGTTGCAATAACTCAGAACCTCATTCTGAGTGTTCCCGGCAGAGGTCATTCGGCTGAACACAACCGTGGACTAATTAGAGCCAGATGTAGGGAGTGCCGTCCATACTGCTGGATGGACAGTGGTGGCGTGCCAAACAACTGAGCTCTAGTTCTCAACAGTTTCACAAAGTGCCATAAGTTGAGGTTCAACTTACTGCTCCGGTGGAGTAGAGTGTAGCCGTCAAAGCTGGAATCAGTAGCACGCAGGTGAGAAGAACGGGAAGCAGATATACACAGTCCGCTGGCAGAGTCCTATGGGGACCAGCCTATCTGGCTGCCACGCCTGAATGTTTGCAACCGCGGCCGTGCTAGGCAGGCGCAATTGTGCAGCAATGCAAACTGCATAACCTGTCCAAATTTCACTGGTGTACAAGAAACCACGGGGGATTTACAAGGAGATGTTCACCCGGAACAGCCGGAGGCCTGCCGGCAGCAAGATTCCGGAATTCTTCCTGAGAAGCCTTGAAAGCAGTGAAACGCTCCTATGTTGCAATAACTCAGAACCTCATTCTGAGTTTTCCCGGCAGAGGTCATTCGGCTGAACACAAGCGTGAACTAATTAGAGCCAGATGTAGGCAGTGCCGTCCATAGTGCTGGATGCACAGTGGTGGCGTGCCAAACAACTGAGCTCTAGTTGTCAACAGTTTCACAAAGTGCCATAAGTTGAGGTTCAACTTACTGCTCCGGTTGAGTCGAGTGTAGCCGTCAAAGGTGGAATCAGTAGCACTCAGGTGAGAAGAACGGGAAGCAGATATACCCAGTCCGCTGGCAGAGTCCTACGGGGGCCAGCCTATCTGGCTGCCACGCCTGAATGTTTGCAACCATGGCCGAGCTAGGCTGGCGCAATTGTGCAGCAATGCAAACTGCATAACCTGGCCAAATTTCACGGGTGTACAAGAAACAAATCGGGATTTACAAGGAGATGTTCACCCGGAACAGCCGGAGGCCTGCCGGCAGCAAGATTCCGGAATTCTTCCTGAGAAGCCTTGAAAGCAGTGAAACGCTCCTATGTTGCAATAACTCAGATCCTCATTCTGAGTGTTCCCGGCAGAGGTCATTCGGCTGAACACAACCGTGGACTAATTAGAGCCAGATGTAGGGAGTGCCGTCCATAGTGCTGGATGGACAGTGGTGGCGTGCCAAACAACTGAGCTCTAGTTCTCAGCAGTTTCACAAAGTGCCATAAGTTGAAGTTCAACTTACTGCTCCGGTTGAGTAGAGTGTAGCCGTCAAAGCTGGAATCAGTAGCACTCAGGTGAGAAGAACGGGAAGCAGATATACCCAGTCCGCTGGCAGAGTCCTACGTGGACCAGCCTATCTGGCTGCCACGCCTGAAATTTCAAACGCGGCCGAGCTAGGCAGGCGCAATTGTGCAGCAATGCAAACTGCATAACCTGTCCAAATTTCACGGGTGTACAAGAAACCAATGGGGATTTACAAGGAGATATTCACCCGGAACAGCCGGATGCCTGCCGGCAGCAAGATTCCGGAATTCTTCCTGAGAAGCCTTGAAAGCAGTGAAACGGTCCTATGTTGCAATAACTCAGAACCTCATTCTCAGTGTTCCCGGCAGAGGTCATTCGGCTGAACACAATCGTGGACTAATTAGAGCCAGATGTAGGCAGTGCCGTCCATAGTGCTGGATGGACAGTGGTGGCGTGCCAAACAACTGAGCTCTAGTTGTCAACAGTTTCACAAAGTGCCATAAGTTGAGGTTCAACTTAATGCTCCGGTTGAGTAGAGTGTAGCCGTGAAAGCTGGAATCAGTAGCACTCAGGTGAGAAGAACGGGAAGCAGATATACCCAGTCCGCTGGCAGTGTCCTACGGGGACCAGCCTATCTGGCTGCCACGCCTGAATGTTTGCAACCGCGGCCTAGCTAGGCAGGCGCAATTGTGCAGCAATGCAAACTGCATAACCTGGCCAAATTTCACGGGTGTACAAGAAACCACGGGGGATTTACAAGGAGATGTTCACCTGGAACAGCCGGAGGCCTGCCGGCAGGAAGATTCCGGAATTCTTCCTGAGAAGCCTTGAAAGCAGTGAAACGCTCCTATGTTGCAATAACTCAGAACCTCATTCTCAGTGTTCCCGGCAGAGGTCATTCGGCTGAACACAACCGTGGACTAATTAGAGCCATATGTAGGGAGTGACGTCCATAGTGCTGGATGGAGAGTGGTGGCGTGCCAAACAACTGAGCTCTAGTTCTGAACAGTTTCACAAAGTGCCATAAGTTGAGGTTCAACTTAATGCTCCGGTTGAGTAGAATGTAGCCGTCAAAGCTGGAATCAGTAGAACTCAGGTGAGAAGAACGGGAAGCAGATATACCCAGTCCGCTGGCAGTGTCATACGGGGACCAGCCTATCTGGCTGCCACGCCTGAATGTTTGCAACCGCGGCCGAGCTAGGCAGGCGCAATTGTGCAGCAATGCAAACTGCATAACCTGGCCAAATTTCACGGGTGTACAAGAAACCACGGGGGATTTGCAAGGAGATGTTCACCCGGAACAGCCGGAGGCCTGTCCGCAGCAAGATTCCGGAATTCTTCCTGAGAAGCCTTGAAAGCATTGAAACGCTCCTATGTTGCAATAACTCAGAACCTCATTCTGAGTGTTGCCGGCAGAGGTCATTCGGATGAACACAACCGTGGACTAATTAGAGCCAGATGTAGGCAGTGCCGTCCATAGTGCTGGATGCACAGTGGTGGCGTGCCAAACAACTGAGCTCTAGTTGTCAACAGTTTCACAAAGTGCCATAAGTTGAGGTTCAACTTACTGCTCCGGTTGAGTCGAGTGTAGCCGTCAAAGGTGGAATCAGTAGCACTCAGGTGAGAAGAACGGGAAGCAGATATACCCAGTCCGCTGGCAGAGTCCTAAGGGGGCCAGCCTATCTGGCTGCCACGCCTGAATGTTTGCAACCGCGGCCGAGCTAGGCTGGCGCAATTGTGCAGCAATGCAAACTGCATAACCTGGCCAAATTTCACGGGTGTACAAGAAACAAATGGGGATTTACAAGGAGATGTTCACCCGGAACAGCCGGAGGCCTGCTGGCAGCAAGATTCCGGAATTCTTCCTGAGAAGCCTTGAAAGCAATGAAACGATCCTATGTTGCAATAACTCAGAACCTCATTCTGAGTGTTCCCGGCAGAGGTCATTCGGCTGAACACAAACGTGGACTAATTAGAGCCATATGTAGGGAGTGCCGTCCATAGTGCTGGATGGAGACTGGTGGCGTGCCAAACAACTGAGCTCTAGTTCTGGACAGTTTCACAAAGTGCCATAAGTTGAGGTTCAACTTACTGCTCCGGTTGAGTCGAGTGTAGCCGTCAAAGCTGGAATCAGTAGCACTCAGGTGAGAAGAACGGGAAGCAGATATACCCAGTCCGCTGGCAGAGTCCTACGGGGACCAGCCTATCTGGCTGCCACGCTTGAATATTTGCAACCGCGGCCGAGCTCGGCTGGCGCAATTTTGCAGCAATGCAAACTGCATAACCTGGCCAAATTTCACTGGTGTAGAAGAAACGACAGGGGATTTACAAGGAGATGTTCACCCGGAACAGCCCGAGGCTTGCCGGCAGCAAGATTCCCGAATTCTTCCTGAGAAGCCTTGAAAGCAGTGAAACGCTCCTATGTTGCAATAACTCAGAACATCATTCTGAGTGTTCCCGGCAGAGGTCATTCGGCTGAACACAACCGTGGACTAATTAGAGCCAGATGTAGGCAATGTCGTCCATAGTACTGGATGGACAGTGGTGGCGTGCCAAACATCTGAGCTCTAGTTTTCAACAGTTTCACAAAGTGCCATAAGTTGAGGTTCAACTTACTGCTCATGTTGAGTCGAGTGTAGCCGTCAAAGCTGGAATCAGTAGCACTCCGGTGAGAAGAACGGGAAGCAGATATACCCAGTCCGCTGGCAGAGTCCTACGGGGACCAGCCTATCTGGCTGCCACGCCTGAATGTTTGCAACCGCGGCCGATCTAGGCTTGCGCAATTGTGCAGCAATGCAAACTGCATAACCTGGCCAAATTTCACGGGTGTACAAGAAACCAATTGGGATTTACAAGGAGATGTTCACCCGGAACAGCCGGAGGCCTGCCGGCAGCAAGATTCCGGAGTTCTTCCTGAGAAGCCTTGAAAGCAGTGAAACGCTCCTATGTTGCAATAACTCAGAACCTCATTCTGAGTGTTCCCGGCAGAGGTCATTCGGCTGAACACAACCGTGGACTAATTAGAGCCAGATGTAGGGAGTGCCGTCCATAGTGCTGGATGGAGAGTGGTGGCGTGCCAAACAACTTAGCTCTAGTTCTCAACAGTTTTACAAAGTGCCATAAGTTGAGGTTCAACTTACTGCTCCGGTGGAGTAGAGTGTAGCCGTCAAAGCTGGAATCAGTAGCACTCAGGTGAGAAGAACGGGAAGCAGATATACCCAGTCCGCTGGCAGAGTCCTACGGGGACCAGCCTATCTGGCTGCCACGCCAGAATATTTGCAACCGCGGCCGAGCTAGGCAGGCGCAATTGTGCAGCAATGCAAACTGTATAACCTGTCCAAATTTCACGGGTGTACAAGAAACCAGGGGGGATTTACAAGGAGATGTTCACCCGGAACAGCCGGAGGCCTGCCGGCAGCAAGATTCCGGAATTCTTCCTGAGAAGCCTTGAAAGCAGTGAAACGCTCCTATGTTGCAATAACTCAGAACCTCATTCTGAGTGTTCCCGGCAGAGGTCATTCGGCTGAACACAACCATGGACTAATTAGAGCCAGATGTAGGCAGTGCCGTCCATAGTGCTGGATGGACAGTGGTGGCGTGCCAAACAACTGAGTTCTAGTGCTCAACACTTACACAAAGTGCCATGAGTTGAGGTTCAACTTAATGCTCCGGTTGAGTAGAGTATAGCCGTCAAAGCTGGAATCAGTAGCACTCAGGTGTGAAGAACGGGAAGCAGATATACCCAGTCCGCTGGCAGTGTCCTACGGGGACCAGCCTATCTGACTGCCACGCCTGAATGTTTGCAACCGTGGCCGAGCTAGGCAGGCGCAATTGTGAAGCCATGCAAACTGCATAACCTGGCCAAATTTCACGGGTGTACAAGAAACCACGGGGGATTTACAAGGAGATGTTCACCAGGAACAGCCGGAGGCCTGCCGGCAGCAAGATTCCGGAATTCTTCCTGAGAAGCCTTGAAAGCAGTGAAACGCTCCTATGTTGCAATAACTCAGAACGTCATTCTGAGTGTTCCCGGCAGAGGTCATTCGGCTGAACACAATCGTGGACTAATTAGAGCCAGATGTAGGCAGTTCCGTCCATAGTGCTGGATGGAGAGTGGTGGCGTGGCAAAATACTGAGCTCTAGTTCTCAACACTTTCACAAAGTCCCGTAAGTTGAGGTTCAACTTAATGCTCCGGTTGCGTAGAGTGTAGCCGTCAAAGCTGGAATCAGTAGCACTCAGGTGAGAAGAACAGGAAGCAGATATACCCAATCCGCTGGCAGTGTCCTACGGGGACCAGCCTATCTGGCTGCCACGCCTGAATGTTTGCAACCGCAGCCGAGCTAGGCAGGCGCAATTGTGCAGCAATGCAAACTGCATAACCTGTCCAAATTTCACGGGTGTACAAGAAACCACGGGGAATTTACAAGGAGATGTTCACTCGGAGAGCCAGAGGCCCGCCGGCAGCAAGATTCCGGAATTCTTCCTGAGAAGCTTTGAAAGCAGTGAAACGCTCCTATGTTGCAATAACTCAGAACCTCATTCTGAGTGTTCCCGGCAGAGGTCATTCGGCTGAACACAACCGTGGACTAATTAGAGCCAGATGTAGGGAGTGCCGTCCATACTGCTGGATGGACAGTGGTGGCGTGCCAAACAACTGAGCTCTAGTTCTCAACAGTTTCACAAAGTGCCATAAGTTGAGGTTCAACTTACTGCTCCGGTGGAGTAGAGTGTAGCCGTCAAAGCTGGAATCAGTAGCACGCAGGTGAGAAGAACGGGAAGCAGATATACACAGTCCGCTGGCAGAGTCCTATGGGGACCAGCCTATCTGGCTGCCACGCCTGAATGTTTGCAACCGCGGCCGTGCTAGGCAGGCGCAATTGTGCAGCAATGCAAACTGCATAACCTGTCCAAATTTCACTGGTGTACAAGAAACCACGGGGGATTTACAAGGAGATGTTCACCCGGAACAGCCGGAGGCCTGCCGGCAGCAAGATTCCGGAATTCTTCCTGAGAAGCCTTGAAAGCAGTGAAACGCTCCTATGTTGCAATAACTCAGAACCTCATTCTGAGTTTTCCCGGCAGAGGTCATTCGGCTGAACACAAGCGTGAACTAATTAGAGCCAGATGTAGGCAGTGCCGTCCATAGTGCTGGATGCACAGTGGTGGCGTGCCAAACAACTGAGCTCTAGTTGTCAACAGTTTCACAAAGTGCCATAAGTTGAGGTTCAACTTACTGCTCCGGTTGAGTCGAGTGTAGCCGTCAAAGGTGGAATCAGTAGCACTCAGGTGAGAAGAACGGGAAGCAGATATACCCAGTCCGCTGGCAGAGTCCTACGGGGGCCAGCCTATCTGGCTGCCACGCCTGAATGTTTGCAACCATGGCCGAGCTAGGCTGGCGCAATTGTGCAGCAATGCAAACTGCATAACCTGGCCAAATTTCACGGGTGTACAAGAAACAAATCGGGATTTACAAGGAGATGTTCACCCGGAACAGCCGGAGGCCTGCCGGCAGCAAGATTCCGGAATTCTTCCTGAGAAGCCTTGAAAGCAGTGAAACGCTCCTATGTTGCAATAACTCAGATCCTCATTCTGAGTGTTCCCGGCAGAGGTCATTCGGCTGAACACAACCGTGGACTAATTAGAGCCAGATGTAGGGAGTGCCGTCCATAGTGCTGGATGGACAGTGGTGGCGTGCCAAACAACTGAGCTCTAGTTCTCAGCAGTTTCACAAAGTGCCATAAGTTGAAGTTCAACTTACTGCTCCGGTTGAGTAGAGTGTAGCCGTCAAAGCTGGAATCAGTAGCACTCAGGTGAGAAGAACGGGAAGCAGATATACCCAGTCCGCTGGCAGAGTCCTACGTGGACCAGCCTATCTGGCTGCCACGCCTGAAATTTCAAACGCGGCCGAGCTAGGCAGGCGCAATTGTGCAGCAATGCAAACTGCATAACCTGTCCAAATTTCACGGGTGTACAAGAAACCAATGGGGATTTACAAGGAGATATTCACCCGGAACAGCCGGATGCCTGCCGGCAGCAAGATTCCGGAATTCTTCCTGAGAAGCCTTGAAAGCAGTGAAACGGTCCTATGTTGCAATAACTCAGAACCTCATTCTCAGTGTTCCCGGCAGAGGTCATTCGGCTGAACACAATCGTGGACTAATTAGAGCCAGATGTAGGCAGTGCCGTCCATAGTGCTGGATGGACAGTGGTGGCGTGCCAAACAACTGAGCTCTAGTTGTCAACAGTTTCACAAAGTGCCATAAGTTGAGGTTCAACTTAATGCTCCGGTTGAGTAGAGTGTAGCCGTGAAAGCTGGAATCAGTAGCACTCAGGTGAGAAGAACGGGAAGCAGATATACCCAGTCCGCTGGCAGTGTCCTACGGGGACCAGCCTATCTGGCTGCCACGCCTGAATGTTTGCAACCGCGGCCTAGCTAGGCAGGCGCAATTGTGCAGCAATGCAAACTGCATAACCTGGCCAAATTTCACGGGTGTACAAGAAACCACGGGGGATTTACAAGGAGATGTTCACCTGGAACAGCCGGAGGCCTGCCGGCAGGAAGATTCCGGAATTCTTCCTGAGAAGCCTTGAAAGCAGTGAAACGCTCCTATGTTGCAATAACTCAGAACCTCATTCTCAGTGTTCCCGGCAGAGGTCATTCGGCTGAACACAACCGTGGACTAATTAGAGCCATATGTAGGGAGTGACGTCCATAGTGCTGGATGGAGAGTGGTGGCGTGCCAAACAACTGAGCTCTAGTTCTGAACAGTTTCACAAAGTGCCATAAGTTGAGGTTCAACTTAATGCTCCGGTTGAGTAGAATGTAGCCGTCAAAGCTGGAATCAGTAGAACTCAGGTGAGAAGAACGGGAAGCAGATATACCCAGTCCGCTGGCAGTGTCATACGGGGACCAGCCTATCTGGCTGCCACGCCTGAATGTTTGCAACCGCGGCCGAGCTAGGCAGGCGCAATTGTGCAGCAATGCAAACTGCATAACCTGGCCAAATTTCACGGGTGTACAAGAAACCACGGGGGATTTGCAAGGAGATGTTCACCCGGAACAGCCGGAGGCCTGTCCGCAGCAAGATTCCGGAATTCTTCCTGAGAAGCCTTGAAAGCATTGAAACGCTCCTATGTTGCAATAACTCAGAACCTCATTCTGAGTGTTGCCGGCAGAGGTCATTCGGATGAACACAACCGTGGACTAATTAGAGCCAGATGTAGGCAGTGCCGTCCATAGTGCTGGATGCACAGTGGTGGCGTGCCAAACAACTGAGCTCTAGTTGTCAACAGTTTCACAAAGTGCCATAAGTTGAGGTTCAACTTACTGCTCCGGTTGAGTCGAGTGTAGCCGTCAAAGGTGGAATCAGTAGCACTCAGGTGAGAAGAACGGGAAGCAGATATACCCAGTCCGCTGGCAGAGTCCTAAGGGGGCCAGCCTATCTGGCTGCCACGCCTGAATGTTTGCAACCGCGGCCGAGCTAGGCTGGCGCAATTGTGCAGCAATGCAAACTGCATAACCTGGCCAAATTTCACGGGTGTACAAGAAACAAATGGGGATTTACAAGGAGATGTTCACCCGGAACAGCCGGAGGCCTGCTGGCAGCAAGATTCCGGAATTCTTCCTGAGAAGCCTTGAAAGCAATGAAACGATCCTATGTTGCAATAACTCAGAACCTCATTCTGAGTGTTCCCGGCAGAGGTCATTCGGCTGAACACAAACGTGGACTAATTAGAGCCATATGTAGGGAGTGCCGTCCATAGTGCTGGATGGAGACTGGTGGCGTGCCAAACAACTGAGCTCTAGTTCTGGACAGTTTCACAAAGTGCCATAAGTTGAGGTTCAACTTACTGCTCCGGTTGAGTCGAGTGTAGCCGTCAAAGCTGGAATCAGTAGCACTCAGGTGAGAAGAACGGGAAGCAGATATACCCAGTCCGCTGGCAGAGTCCTACGCGGACCAGCCTATCTGGCTGCCACGCTTGAATATTTGCAACCGCGGCCGAGCTCGGCTGGCGCAATTTTGCAGCAATGCAAACTGCATAACCTGGCCAAATTTCACTGGTGTAGAAGAAACGACAGGGGATTTACAAGGAGATGTTCACCCGGAACAGCCCGAGGCTTGCCGGCAGCAAGATTCCCGAATTCTTCCTGAGAAGCCTTGAAAGCAGTGAAACGCTCCTATGTTGCAATAACTCAGAACATCATTCTGAGTGTTCCCGGCAGAGGTCATTCGGCTGAACACAACCGTGGACTAATTAGAGCCAGATGTAGGCAATGTCGTCCATAGTACTGGATGGACAGTGGTGGCGTGCCAAACATCTGAGCTCTAGTTTTCAACAGTTTCACAAAGTGCCATAAGTTGAGGTTCAACTTACTGCTCATGTTGAGTCGAGTGTAGCCGTCAAAGCTGGAATCAGTAGCACTCCGGTGAGAAGAACGGGAAGCAGATATACCCAGTCCGCTGGCAGAGTCCTACGGGGACCAGCCTATCTGGCTGCCACGCCTGAATGTTTGCAACCGCGGCCGATCTAGGCTTGCGCAATTGTGCAGCAATGCAAACTGCATAACCTGGCCAAATTTCACGGGTGTACAAGAAACCAATTGGGATTTACAAGGAGATGTTCACCCGGAACAGCCGGAGGCCTGCCGGCAGCAAGATTCCGGAGTTCTTCCTGAGAAGCCTTGAAAGCAGTGAAACGCTCCTATGTTGCAATAACTCAGAACCTCATTCTGAGTGTTCCCGGCAGAGGTCATTCGGCTGAACACAACCGTGGACTAATTAGAGCCAGATGTAGGCAGTGCCGTCCATAGTGCTGGATGGACAGTGGTGGCGTGCCAAACAACTGAGCTCTAGTTCTGAACAGTTTCACAAAGTGCCATAAGTTGAGGTTCAACTTACTGCTCCGGTTGAGTAGAGTGCAGCCGTCAAAGCTGGAATCAGTAGCACTCAGGTGAGAAGAACGGGAAGCAGATATACAGAGTCCGCTGGCAGAGTCCTACGGGGACCAGCCTATCTGGCTGCCACGCCTGAATATTTGCAACTGCGGCTGAGCTAGGCAGGCGCAATTGTGCAGCAATGCAAACTGCATAACCTGTCCAAATTTCACGGGTGTACAAGAAACCACGGGGGATTTACAAGGAGATGTTCACCCGGAACAGCCGGAGGCCTGCCGGCAGCAAGATTCCGGAATTCTTCCTGAGAAGCCTTGAAAGCAGTGAAACGCTCCTATGTTGCAATAACTCAGAACCTCATTCTGAGTGTTCCCGGCAGAGGTCATTCGGCTGAACAAAATCGTGGACTAATTAGAGCCAGATGTAGGCAGTTCCGTCCATAGTGCTGGATGGACAGTAGTGGCGTGCCAAACAACTGAGGTCTAGTTCTCAACAGTTTCACAAAGTGCCATAAGTTGAGGTTCAACTTACTGCTCCGGTTGAGTCGAGTGTAGCCGTCAAAGCTGGAATCAGTAGCACTCAGGTGAGAAGAACGGGAAGCAGATATACCCAGTCCGCTGGCAGAGTCCTACGGGGACCAGCCTATCTGGCTGCCACGCCTGAATGTTTGCAACCGCGGCCGAGCTAGGCTTGCGCAATTGTGCAGCAATGCAAACTGCATAACCTGGCCAAATTTCACGGGTGTACAAGAAACCACGGGGGATTTACAAGGAGATGTACACCCGGAACAGCCGGAGGCCTGCCGGCAGCAAGATTCTGGAATTCTTCCTGAGAAGCCTTGAAAGCAGTGAAACGCTCCTATGTTGCAATAACTAAGAACCTCATTCTGAGTGTTCCTGGCAGAGGTCATTCGGCTGAACACAACCATGGACTAATTAGAGCCAGATGTAGGCAGTGCCGTCCATAGTGCTGGATGGAGAGTGGTGGCGTGCCAAACAACTGAGTTCTAGTGCTCAACACTTACACAAAGTGCCATGAGTTGAGGTTCAACTTAATGCTCCGGTTGAGTAGAGTGTAGCCGTCAAAGCTGGAATCAGTAGCACTCAGGTGAGAAGAACGGGAAGCAGATATACCCAGTCCGCTGGCAGTGTCCTACGGGGACCAGCCTATCTGGCTCCCACGCCTGAATGTTTGCAACCGTGGGTGAGCTAGGCAGGCGCAATTGTGAAGCCATGCAAACTGCATAACCTGGCCAAATTTCACGGGTGTACAAGAAACCACAGGGGATTTACAAGGAGATGTTCACCCGGAACAGCCGGAGGCCTGCCGGCAGCAAGATTCCGGAATTCTTCCTGAGAAGCCTTGAAAGCAGTGAAACCATCCTATGTTGCAATAACTCAGAACCTCATTCTGAGTGTTGCGGCAGAGGTCATTCGGCTGAACACAATCGTGGACTAATTAGAGCCAGATGTAGGCAGTGCCGGCCATAGTGCTGGATGGACAGTGGTGGCGTGCCAAACAAGTGAGCTCTAGTTCTCATCATTTTCACAAAGTGCCATAAGTTGAGGTTCAACTTACTGCTCCGGTTGAGTAGAGTGTAGCTTTCAAATCTGGAATCAGTAGCACTCAGGTGAGAAGAACGGGAAGCAGATATACCCAGTCCGCTGACAGAGTCCTACGGGGACCAGCCTATATGGCTGCCACGCCTGAATGTTTGCATCCGCGTCCGAGCTTTGTAGGCGCAATTGTGCAGCAATTCAAACTGCATAACTTGTCCAAATTTCACGGGTGTACAAGAAACCACGGGGGATTTACAAGGAGATGTTCACTCGGAGAGCCAGAGGCCCGCCGGCAGGAAGATTCCGGAATTCTTCCTGAGAAGCCTTGAAAGCAGTGAAAGGCTCCTATGTTGCAATAACTCAAAACCTCATTCTGAGTGTTCCCGGCAGAGGTCATTCGGCTGAACACAACCGTTGACTAATTAGAGCCAGATATAGGCAGTGCCGTCCATATTGCTGGATGGACACTGGTGGCGTGCCAAACAACTGAGCTCTAGTTCTCAACACTTTCACAAAGTGCCATAAGTTGAGGTTCCACTTAATGCTCCGGTTGAGTAGAGTGTAGCCGTCAAAGCTGGAATCAGTAGAACTCAGGTGAGAAGAACGGGAAGCAGATATACCCAGTCTGTTGGCAGTGTCCTACGGGGACCAGCCTATCTGGCTGCCACGCCTGAATGTTTGCAACCGCGGCCGAGCTAGGCAGGCGCAATTGTGCAGCAATGTAAACTGCATAACCTGGCCAAATTTCACGGGTGTACAAGAAACCACGGGGGATTTGCAAGGAGATGTTCACCCGGAACAGACGGAGGCCTGCCCGCAGCAAGATTCCGGAATTCTTCCTGAGAAGCCTTGAAAGCAGTGAAACGCTCCTATGTTGCAATAACTCAGAACCTCATTCTGAGTGTTCCCGGCAGAGGTCATTCGGCTGAACACAACCATGGACTAATTAGAGATAGATGTAGGCAGTGCCGTCCATAGTGCTGGATGGACAGTGGTGGCGTGCCAAACAACTGAGCTATAGTTCTCAACAGTTTCACAAAGTGCCATAAGTTGAGGTTCAACTTAATGCTCCGGTTGAGTAGAATGTGGCCCTCAAAGCTGAAATCAGTAGCACTCAGTTGAGAAGAACGGGAAGCAGATATACCCAGTCCGCTGGCAGAGTCCTATGGGGACCAGCCTATCTGGCTGCCACGCCTGAATATTTCCAACCCCGGCCGAGCTATGCAGGCGCAATTGTGCAGCAATGCAAAGTGTATAAGCTGGGAAATTTCACGGGTGTACAAGAAACCACGGGGGATTTACAAGGAGATGTTCACCCGGAACAGCCGGAGGCCTGCCGGCAGCAAAATTCCGGAATTCTTCCTGAGAAGCCTTGAAAGCAGTGAAACGCTCCTATGTTGCAATAACTCAGAACCTCATTCTGAGTTTTCCCAGCAGAGGTCATTCGGCTGAACACAATCGTGAACTAATTAGAGCCAGATGTAGGCAGTGCCGTCCATAGTGCTGGATGGACAGTGGTGGCGTGCCAAACAACTGAGCGCTAGTTCTCAACAGTTTCACAAAGTGCCATAAGTTGAGGTTCAACTTACTGCTCATGTTGAGTCGAGTGTAGCCGTCAAAGCTGTAATCAGTAGCACTCCGGTGAGAAGAACGGGAAGCAGATATACCCAGTCCGCTGGCAGAGTCCTACGGGGACCAGCCTATCTGGCTTCCACGCCTGAATGTTTGCAACCGCGGCCGATCTAGGCTTGCGCAATTGTGCAGCAATGCAAACTGCATAACCTGGCCAAATTTCACGGGTGTACAAGAAACCAATTGGGATTTACAAGGAGATGTTCACCCGGAACAGCCGGAGGCCTGCCGGCAGCAAGATTCCGGAATTCTTCCTGAGAAGCCTTGAAAGCAGTGAAACGCTCCTATGTTGCAATAACTCAGAACCTCATTCTGAGTGTTCCGGCAGAGGTCATTCGGCTGAACAGAACCGTGGACTAATTAGAGCCAGATGTAGGCAGTGCCGTCCATAGTGCTGGATGGACAGTGGTGGCGTGCCAAACAACTGAGCTCTAGTTCTGAACAGTTTCACAAAGTGCCATAAGTTGAGGTTCAACTTACTGCTCCGGTTGAGTAGAGTGTAGCCGTCAAAGCTGGAATCAGTAGCACTCAGGTGAGAAGAACGGGAAGCAGATATACAGAGTCCGCTGGCAGAGTCCTACGGGGACCAGCCTATCTGGCTGCCACGCCTGAATATTTGCAACCGCGGCTGAGCTAGGCAGGCGCAATTGTGCAGCAATGCAAACTGCATAACCTGTCCAAATTTCACGGGTGTACAAGAAACCACGGGGGATTTACAAGGAGATGTTCACCCGGAACAGCCGGAGGCCTGCCGGCAGCAAGATTCCGGAATTCTTCCTGAGAAGCCTTGAAAGCAGTGAAACGCTCCTATGTTGCAATAACTCAGAACCTCATTCTGAGTGTTCCCGGGAGAGGTCATTCGGCTGAACACAACCATGGACTAATTAGAGCCAGATGTAGGCAGTGCCGTCCATAGTGCTGGATGGACAGTGGTGGCGTGCCAAACAACTGAGTTCTAGTGCTCAATACTTACACAAAGTGCCATGAGTTGAGGTTCAAATTAATGCTCCGGTTGAGTAGAGTGTAGCCGACAAAGCTGGAATCAGTAGCACTCAGGTGAGAAGAACGGGAAGCAGATATACCCAGTCCGCTGGCAGTGTCCTACGGGGACCAGCCTATCTGGCTGCCACGCCTGAATGTTTGCAACCGTGGCCTAGCTAGGCAGGCGCAATTGTGAAGCCATGCAAACTGCATAACCTGGCCAAATTTCACGGGTGTACAAGAAACCACGGGGGATTTACAAGGAGATGTTCACCCGGAACAGCCGGAGGCCTGCCGGCAGCAAGATTCCGGAATTCTTCCTGAGAAGCCTTGAAAGCAGTGAAACGCTCCTATGTTGCAATAACTCAGAACCTCATTCTGAGTGTTCCCGGCAGAGGTCATTCGGCTGAACAAAATCGTGGACTAATTAGAGCCAGATGTAGGCAGTTCCGTCCATAGTGCTGGATGGAGAGTGGTGGCGTGGCAAAATACTGAGCTCTAGTTCTCAACACTTTCACAAAGTTCCGTAAGTTGAGGTTCAACTTAATGCTCCGGTTGCGTAGAGTGTAGCCGTCAAAGCTGGAATCAGTAGCACTCAGGAGAGAAGAACGGGAAGCAGATATACCCAATCTGATGGCAGTGTCCTACGGGGACCAGCCGATCTGGCTGCCACGCCTGAATGTTTGCAACCCCGGCCTAGCTAGGCAGACGCAATTGTGCAGCAATGCAAACTGCATAAGCTGGAATATTTCACGGGTGTACAAGAAACCACGGGGGATTTACAAGGAGATGTTCACCCGGAATAGCCGGAGGCATGCCGGCAGCAAGATTCCGGAATTCTTCCTGAGAAGCCTTAAAGCAGTGATAAGCTTCTATGTTGCAATAACTCAGAACCTCATTCTGAGTATTCCCGGCAGAGGTCATTCGGCTGAACACAACCGTGGACTAATTAGAGCCAGATGTAGGCAATGTCGTCCATAGTACTGGATGGACAGTGGTGGCGTGCAAAACATCTGAGCTCTAGTTCTCAACACTTTCACAAAGTGCCATAAGTTGAGTTTCAACTTACTGCTCCGGTTGAGTAGAGTGTAGCCGTCAAAGCTGGAATCAGTAGCACTCAGGTGAGAAGAACGGGAAGCAGATATACCCAGTCCGCTGGCAGTGTCCTATGGGGACCAGCCTATCTGGCTGCCATGCCTGACTGTTTGCAACCGCGGCCGAGCTATGCAGGCGCAATTGTGCAGCAATGCAAACTGCATAACCTGGCCAAATTTCACGGGTGTACAAGAAACCAATGGGGATTTACAAGGAGATGTTCACCCGGAACAGCCGGAGGCCTGCCGGCTGGAAGATTCCGGAATTCTTCCTGAGAAGCCTTGAAAGCAGTGAAACGCTCCTATGTTGCAATAACTCAGAACCTCAATCTGAGTGTTCCCGGCAGAGGTCATTCGGCTGAACACAACCGTGGACTAATTAGAGCCAGATGTAGGCAGTGTCGTCCATAGTACTGGATGGACAGTTGTGGCGTGCCAAACATCTGAGCTCTAGTTCTCAACACTTTCACAAAGTGCCATAAGTTGAGGTTCAACTTACTGCTCCGGGTGAGTAGAGTGTAGCCATCAAAGCTGGAATCAGTAGCACTCAGGTGAGAAGAACGGGAAGCAGATATACCCAATCCGCTGGCAGTGTCCTTCGGGGACCAGTCCATCTGACTGCCGCGCCTGAATGTTTGCAACCGCGGCTGAGCTAGGCAGGCGCAATTGTGCAGCCATGCAAACTGCATAACCTGGCCAAATTTCACGGGTGTACAAGAAACCACGGGGGATTTAAAAGGACATGTTCACTTGGAAGAGCCGGAGGCCTGCCGGCAGCAAGATTCCGGAATTCTTCCTGAGAAGCCTTGAAAGCAGTGAAACGCTCCTATGTTGCAATAACTCAGAACCTCATTCTGAGTGTTCCCGGCAGAGGTCATTCGGCTGAACACAACCATGGACTAATTAGAGCCAGATGTAGGCAGTGCCGTCCATTGTGCTGGATGGACAGTGGTGGCGTGCCAAACAACTGAGTTCTAGTGCTCAACACTTTCACAAAGTGCCATAAGTTGATGTTCAACTTAATGCTCCGGTTGAGTAGAGTGTAGCCGTCAAAGCTGGAATCAGTAGCACTCAGGTGAGAAGAACGGGAAGCAGATATACCCAGTCCGCTGGCAGTGTCCTATGGGGACCAGCCTATCTGGCTGCCACGCCTGAATGTTTGCAACCGTGGCCGAGCTAGGCAGGCGCAATTGTGAAGCCATGCAAACTGCATAACCTGGCCAAATTTCACGGGTGTACAAGAAACCACGGGGGATTTACAAGGAGATGTTCAACTGGAACAGCCGGAGGCCTGCCGGCAGCAAGTTTCCGGAATTCTTCCTGAGAAGCCTTGAAAGCAGTGAAACGCTCCTATGTTGCAATAACTCAGAACCTCATTCTGAGTGTTCCCGGCAGAGGTCATTCGGCTGAACACAACTGTGGCCTAATTAGAGCCAGATGTAGGCAGTGCCGTCCATAGTGCTGGATGGACAGTGGTGGCGTGCCAAACAACTGAGCTCTAGTTCTCATCACTTACACAAAGTGCCCTAAGTTGAGATTCAACTTATTGCTCCGGTTGAGTAGAGTGTAGCCGTCAAAGGTGGAATCAGTAGTACTCAGGTGAGAAAACCGGGAAGCAGATATACCCAATCCGCTGGCAGTGTCCTACGAGGCCCAGCGTATCTGGCTGCCACGCCTGAATGTTTGCAACCGCGGCCGAGCTAGGCAGGCGCAATTGTGCAGCAATGCAAACTGCATAACCTGGCCAAATTTCACGGGTGTACAAGAAACCAATGGGGATTTACAAGGAGATGTTCACGCGGAACTGCCGGAGGCCTGCCGGCAGCAAGATTCCGGAATTCTTCCTGAGAAGCCTTGAAAGCAGTGAAACGCTCCTATGTTGCAATAACTCAGAACCTCATTCTGAGTGTTCCCGGCAGAGGTCATTCGGCTGAACACAACCATAGACTAATTAGAGCCAGATGTAGGCAGTGCCGTCCATAGTGCTGGATGGACAGTGGTGGCGTGCCAAACAACTGAGCTCTAGTTCTCAACACTTTCACAAAGTGCCATAAGTTGAAGTTCAACTTACTGCTCCGGTTGAGTAGAGTGTAGCCGTCAAAGCTGGAATCAGTAGCACTCAGGTGAGAAGAACGGGAAGCAGATATACACAGTCCGCTAGCAGTGTCCTACCGGGACCAGCCTATCTGGCTGCCACGCCTGAATGTTTGCAACCGCGGCCGAGTTAGGCAGGCGGAATTGTGCAGCAATGCAAACTGCATAACCTGGCCAAATTTCACGGGTGTACAAGAAACCAATGGGAATTTACAAGGAGATGTTCACCCGGAACAGCCGGAGGCCTGCCGGAAGCAAGATTCCGGAATTCTTCCTGAGAAGCCTTGAAAGCAGTGAAACGATCCTATGTTGCAATAACTCAGAACCTCATTCTGAGTGTTCCCGGCAGAGGTCATTCGGCTGAACACAACCGTGGACTAATTAGAGCCAGATGTAGGCAGTGCCGTCCATAGTGCTGGATGGACAGTGGTCGCGTGCCAAACAACCGAGCTCTAGTTCTCCACACTTTGACAAAGTGCCATAAGTTGAGGTTCAACTTTCAGCTCCGGTTGAGTAGAGTGTAGACCTCAAAGTTGGAATCAATAGTACTCAGGTGAGAAGAACGGGAAGCAGATATACCCAGTCCGCTGGCAGATGCTACGGGGACCAGCCTATCTGGCTGCCACGTCTGAATGTTTGCAACCGCGGCCGAGCTAGGCAGGCGGAATTGTGCAGAATTGCAAACTGCATAACCTGTCCAAATTTCACGGGTGTACAAGAAACCACGGGGGATTTACAAGGAGATGTTCACCCTGAACTGCCGGAGGCCTGCCGGCAGCAAGATTCCGGAATTCTCCCTGAGAAGCCTTGAAAGCAGTGAAACGCTCCTATGTTGCAATAACTCAGAACCTCATTCTGAGTGTTCCCGGCAGAGGTCATTCGGCTGAACACAACCGTGGACTAATTAGAGCCAGATGTAGGCAGTACAGTCCATAGTGCTGGATGGAGAGTGGTGGCGTGCCAAACAACCGAGCTCTACTTCTCCACACTTTCACAAAGTGCCATAAGTTGAGGTTCAACTTACTGTTCCGGTTGAGTAGAGTGTAGCCGTCAAAGCTGGAATCAGTAGCACTCAGGTGAGAAGAACGGGAAGCAGATATACCCAGTCCGCTGGCAGTGTCCTACGGGGACCAGCCTATCTGGCTGCCACGCCTGAATGTTTGCAAGCGCGGCCGAGCTAGGCAGGCGCAATTGTGCAGCAATGCAAACTGCATAACCTGTCCAAATTTCACGGGTATACAAGAAACCACGGGGGATTTACAAGGAGATGTTCACCCGGTACAGCCCGAGGCCTGCCGGCAGCAAGATTCCGGAATTCTTCCTGAGAAGCCTTGAAAGCAGTGAAACGCTCCTATGTTGCAATAACTCAGAACCTCATTCTGAGTGTTCCCGGCAGAGTTCATTCGGTTGAACACAACCGTGGACTAATTAGAGCCAGATGTAGGCAGTGCCGTCCATAGTGCTGGATGGACAGTGGTGGCGTGCCAAACAACTGAGCTCTAGTTCTCAACACTTTCACAAAGTGACCTAAGTAGAGGTTCAACTTACTGCTCCGGTTGAGTAGAGTGTAGCCGTCAAAGCTGGAATCAGTAGCACTCAGGTGAGAAGAACGGGAAGCAGATATACCCAGTCCGCTGGCAGTGTCCTCTTGGGACCAGCCTATCTGGCTGCCACGCCTCAATGGTTGCAACCGCGGCCGAGCTAGGCAGGTGCAATTGTGCAGCAATGCAAACTGCATAACCTGGCCAAATTTCACGGATGTACAAGAAACCACGGGGGATTTACAAGGAGATGTTCACCCGGAACTCCCGGAGGCCTGCCGGCAGCAAGATTCCGGAATTCTTCCTGAGAAGCCTTGAAAGCAGTAAAACGCTCCTATGTTGCAATAACTCAGAACCTCATTATGAGTGTTCCCGGCAGAGGTCATTCGGCTGAACACAACTGTCGACTAATTAGAGCCAGATATAGGCAGTGCCGTCCATATTGCTGGATGGACAGTGGTGGCGTGCCAAACAACTGAGCTGTAGTTCTCAACAGTTTCACAAAGTGCCATAAGTTGACGTTCAACTTACTGCTCCGGTTGAGTAGAGTGTAGCCGTCAAAGCTGGAATCAGTAGCACTCAGGTGAGAAGAAAGGGAAGCAGATATACCAAGTCCGCTGGCAGAGTCCTACGGGGACCAGCCTATCTGGCTGCCACGCCTGAATGTTTGCAACCGCAGCCGAGCTATGCAGGCCCAATTGTGCAACAATGAAAACTGCATAACCTGGGCAAATATCACGGGTGTACAAGAAACCACGGGGGATTTACAAGGAGATGTTCACCCGGAACAGCCGGAGGCCTGCCGGCAGCAAGATTCCGGAATTCTTCCTGAGAAGCCTTAAAGCAGTGAAACGCTCCTATGTTGCAATAACTCAGAACCTCATTCTGAGTATTCCCTGCAGAGGTCATTCGGCTGAACACAATCGTGGAGTAATTAGAGCCAGATGAAGGCAGTACAATCCATAGTGCTGGATGGAGAGTGGTGGCGTGCCAACCAACTGAGCTCTAGTTCTCAACAGTTTCACAAAGTGCCATAAGTTGAAGTTCAACTTACTGCTCCGGTTGAGTCGAGTGTAGCCGTCAAAGCTGGAATCAGTAGCACTCAGGTGAGAAGAACGGGAAGCAGATATACCCAGTCCACTGGCAGAGTCCTACGGGGACCAGCCTATCTGGATGCCACGCCTGAATGTTTGTAACCGCGGCCGAGCTAGGCAGGCGCAATTGTGCAGCAATGCAAACTGCATAACCTGGCCAAATTTCACGGGTGTACAAGAAACCAATGGGAATTTACAAGGAGATGTTCACCCGGAACAGCCGGAGGCCTGCCGGAAGCAAGATTCCGGAATTCTTCCTGAGAAGCCTTGAAAGCAGTGAAACGATCCTATGTTGCAATAACTCAGAACCTCATTCTGAGTGTTCCCGGCAGAGGTCATTCGGCTGAACACAATCGTGGACTAATTAGAGCCAGATGTATGCAGTGCCGGCCATAGTGCTGGATGGACAGTGGTGGCGTGCCAAACAAGTGAGCTCTAGTTCTCAACATTTTCACAAAGTGCCATAAGTTGAGGTTCAACTTACTGCTCCGGTTGAGTAGAGTGTAGCTGTCAAATCTGGAATCAGTAGAACTCAGCTGAGAAAACGGGAAGAAGATATACCCAGTCCGCTGGCAGTGTCCTACGGGGACCAGCCTATCTGGCTGCCACGCCTGAATGTTTGCAACCGCGGCCGAGCTAGGCAGGCGCAATTGTGCAGCAATGCAAACTGCATAACCTGGCCAAATTTTACGGGTGTACAAGAAACCACGGGGGATTTGCAAGGAGATGTTCACCCGGAACAGCCGGAGGCCTGCCCGCAGCAAGATTCCGGAATTCTTCCTGAGAAGCCTTGAAAGAATTGAAACGCTCCTATGTTGCAATAACTCAGAAACTCATTCTGAGTTTTGCCGGCAGAGGTCATTCGGCTGAACACAACCGTGGACTAATTAGAGCCACATGTAGGCAGTGCCGTCCATAGTGTTGGATGGACAATGGTGGCATGCCAAACAACTGAGCTATAGTTCTCAACAGTTTCACAAACTGCCATAAGTTGAGGTTCAACTTACTGCTCCGGTTGAGTAGAGTGTGGCCCTCAAAGCTGAAATCAGTAGCACTCAGGTGAGAAGAACGGGAAGCAGATATACCCAGTCCGCTGGCAGAGTCCTTCGGGGACCAGCCTATCTGGCTGCCACGCCTGAATATTTCCAACCCCGGCCGAGCTATGCAGGCGCAAATGTGCAGTAATGCAAAGTGTATAAGCTGGGAAATTTCACGGGTGTACAAGAAACCACGGGGGATTTAAAAGGACATGTTCACCCGGAACAGCCGGAGGCCTGCCGGCAGCAAGATTCCGGAATTCTTCCTGAGAAGCCTTGAAAGCAGTGAAACGCTCCTATGTTGCAATAACTCAGAACCTCATTCTCAGTGTTCCCGGCAGAGGTCATTCGGCTGAACACAATCGTGGACTAATTAGAGCTAGATGTAGGCAGTGCCGTCCATAGTGCTGGATGGAGAGTGGTGGCGTGCCAAACAACTGAGCTCTAGTTCTCAACAGTTTCACAAAGTGCCATAAGTTGAGGTTCAACTTAATGCTCCGGTTGAGTAGAGTGTAGCCGTCAAAGCTGGAATCAGTAGCACTCAGGTGAGAAGAACGGGAAGCAGATATACCCAGTCCGCTGGCAGTGTCCTACGGGGACCAGTCCATCAGGCTGCCACGCCTGAATGTTTGCAACCACGGCAGAGCTAGGCAGGCGGAATTGTGCAGCAATGCAAAGTGCATAACTTGGCCAAATTTCACGGGTGTACAAGAAACCACGGGGGATTTACAAGGAGATGTTCACCCGGAACAGCCGGAGGCCTGCCCGCAGAAAGATTCTGCAATTCTTCCTGAGAAGCATTGAAAGCAGTGAAACGCTCCTATGTTGCAATAACTCAGAACCTCATTCTGAGTTTTCCCGGCAGAGGTCATTCGGCTGAACACAACCGTGGACTAATTAGAGCCAGATGTAGGCAGTGCCGTCCATAGTGCTGGATGGACAGTGGTGGCGTGCCAAACAACTGAGCTCTAGTTCTCAACACTTTCACAAAGTGACCTAAGTAGAGGTTCAACTTACTGCTCCGGTTGAGTAGAGTGTAGCCGTCAAAGCTGGAATCAGTAGCACTCAGGTGAGAAGAACGGGAAGCAGATATACCCAGTCCGCTGGCAGTGTCCTCTTGGGACCAGCCTATCTGGCTGCCACGCCTCAATGGTTGCAACCGCGGCCGAGCTAGGCAGGCGCAATTGTGCAGCAATGCAAACTGCATAAGATGGCCAAATTTCACGGGTGTACAAGAAACCACAGGGGATTTACAAGGAGATGTTCACCCGGAACAGCCCGAGGCCTGCCGGCAGCAAGATTCCGGAATTCTTCCTGAGAAGCCTTGAAAGCAGTGAAACGCTCCTACGTTGCAATAACTCAGAACCTCATTCTGAGTGTTCCCGGCAGAGGTCATTCGGCTGAACACAATCGTGGACTAATTAGAGCCAGATGTAGGCAGTGCCGTCCATAGTGCTGGATGGACAGTGGTGGCGTGCCAAACAACTGACCTCTAGTTCTCAACACTTTCACCAAGTGCCATAAGTTGAGGTTCAACTTACGGCTCCGGTTGTGTATAGTGTAGCCGTCAAATCGGGAATCAATAGCACTCAGGTGAGAAGAACGGGAAGCAGATATATCCAGTCCGCTGGCAGAGTACTACGGGGACCAGCCTATCTGGCTGCCACGCCTGAAAGTTTGCAAACGCGTCCGAGCTAGGCAGGCCAATTGTGCAGCAATGCAAACTGCATAACCTGTCCAGATTTCACGGGTGTACAAGAAACCAATGGGGATTTACAAGGAGATGTTCACCCGGAACAGCTGGAGGCCTGCCGGCAGCAAGATTCCGGAATTCTTCCTGAGAAGCCTTGAAAGCAGTGAAATGCTCCTATGTTGCAATAAGTCAGAACCTCCTTCTCAGTGTTCCCGGCAGAGGTCATTCGGCTGAACACAATCGTGGACTAATTAGAGCCAGATGTAGGCAGTGCCGTCCATAGTGCTGGATGGACAGTGGTGGCGTGCCAAACAACTGAGCTCTAGTTCTCAACAGTTTCACAAAGTGCCATAAGTTGAGGTTCAGCTTAATGCTCCGGTTGAGTAGAGTGTAGCCGTCAAAGCTGGAATCAGTAGCACTCAGGTGAGAAGAACGGGAAGCAGATATACCCAGTGCGCTGGCAGTGTCCTACGGGGACCAGCCTATCTGGCTGCCATGCCTGAATATTTGCAACCGCGGCCAAGCTAGGCAGGCGCAATTGTGCAGCAATGCAAACTGCATAACCTGGCCAAATTTCATGGGTGTACAAGAAACCACGGGGGATTTACAAGGAGATGTTCACCCGGAACAGCAGGAGGCCTGCTGGCAGCAAGAATCCGGAATTCTTCCTGAGAAGCCTTGAAAGCAGTGAAACGCTCCTATGTTGCAATAACTCAGAACCTCATTCTGAGTGTTCCCGGCAGAGGTCATTCGGCTGAACACAATCGTGGATTTATTCGAGCCAGATGTAGGCAGTTCCGTCCATAGTACTGGATGGAGAGTGGTGGCGTGCCAAAATACTGAGCTCTAGTTCTCAACACTTTCACAAAGTCCCGTAAGTTGAGGTTCAATTAATGCTCCGGTTGCGTAGAGTGTAGGCGTCAAAGCTGGAATCAGTAGCACTCAGGTGACAAGAACGGGAAGCAGATATACCCAATCCGCTGGCAGTGTCCTACGGGGACCAGCCGATCTGGCTGCCAAGCCTCAATGTTTGCAACCCCGGCCTAGCTAGGCAGACGCAATTGTGCAGCAATGCAAACTGCATAACCTGGCCAAATTTCACGGGTGTACAAGAAACCACAGGGGATTTACAAGGAGATGTTCACCCAGAACAGCCGGAGGCCTGCCGGCAGCAAGATTCCGGAGTTCTTCCTGAGAAGCCTTGAAAGCAGTGAAACGATCCTATGTTGCAATAACTCAGAACCTCATTCTGAGTGTTGCTGGCAGAGGTCATTCGGCTGAACACAATCGTGGACTAATTAGAGCCAGATGTAGGCAGTGCCGGCCATAGTGCTGGATGGACAGTGGTGGCGTGCCAAACAACTGAGCTCTAGTTCTCAACATTTTCACAAAGTGCCATAAGTTGAGGTTCAACTTACTGCTCCGGTTGAGTAGAGTGTAGCTGTCAAATCTGGAATCAGTAGCACTCAGGTGAGAAGAACGGGAAGCCGATATACCCAGTCCGCTGGCAGAGTCCTACGGGGACCAGCCTATATGGCTGCCACGCCTGAATGTTTGCATCCGCGGCCGAGCTATGTAGGCGCAATTGTGCAGCAATTCAAACTGCATAACTTGTCCAAATTTCACGGGTGTACAAGAAACCACGGGGGATTTACATGGAGATGTTCACTCGGAGAGCCAGAGGCCTGCCGGCAGCAAGATTCCGTAATTCTTCCTGAGAAGCCTTGAAATCAGTGAAACGCTCCTATGTGGCAATAACTCAAAACCTCATTCTGAGTGTTCCCGGCAGAGGTCATTCGGCTGAACACAACCGTTGACTAATTAGAGCCAGATGTAGGCAGTGCCGTCCATATTGCTGGATGGACACTGGTGGCGTGCCAAACAACTGAGCTCTAGTTCTCAACAGTTTCACAAAGTGCCCTAAGTTGAGGTTCAACTTAATGCTCCGGTTGAGTAGAGTGTAGCCGTCAAAGCTGGAATCAGTAGCACTCAGGTGAGAAGAACTGGAAGCAGATATACCCAGTCCGCTGGCAGAGTCCTACGGGGACTAGCCTATCTGGCTGCCACGCCTGAATGTTTGCAACCGCGGCCGAGCTAGGCAGGCGCAATTGTGCAGCAATGCAAACTGCATAAGCTGGCCAAATTTCACGGGTGTACAAGAAACCACGGGGGATTTACAAGGAGATGTTCACCCGGAACAGCCGGAGGCCTGCCGGCAGCAAGATTCCGGAATTCTTCCTGAGAAGCCTTGAAAGCAGTGAAACGCTCCTATGTTGCAATAACTCAGAACCTCATTCTCAGTGTTCCCGGCAGAGGTCATTCGGCTGAACACAACCGTGGACTAATTAGAGCCAGATGTAGGCAGTGCCGTCCATAGTGCTGGATGGAGAGTGGTGGCGTGCCAAACAACTGAGCTCTAGTTCTCAACACTTTCACAAAGTGCCGTAAGTTGAGGTTCAACTTAATGATCCGGTTGAGTAGAGTGTAGCCGTCAAAGCTGGAATCAGTAGAACTCAGGTGAGAAGAACGGGAAGCAGATATACCCAGTCCGCTGGCAGTGTCCTACGGGGACCAGCCTATCTGGCTGCCACGCCTGAATGTTTGCAACCGCGGCCGAGCTAGGCAGGCGCAATTGTGCAGCAATGCAAACTGCATAACCTGGCCAAATTTCACGGGTGTACAAGAAACCACGGAGGATTTGCAAGGAGATGTTCACCCAAAACAGCCGGAGGCCTGCCAGCAGCAAGATTCCGGAATTCTTCCTGAGAAGCCTTGAAAGCATTGAAACGCTCCTATGTTGCAATAACTCAGAATCTCATTCTGAGTGTTGCCGGCAGAGGTCATTCGGCTGAACACAACCGTGGACTAATTAGAGCCAGATGTAGGCAGTGCCGTCCATAGTGTTCGATGGACAATGGTGGCGTGCCAAACAACTGAGCTATAGTTCTCAACAGTTTCACAAAGTGCCATCAGTTGAGGTTCAACTTACTGCTGCGGTTGAGTAGAGTGTGGCCCTCAAAGCTGAAATCAGTAGCACTCAGGTGAGAAGAACGGGAAGCAGATATACCCAGTCCGCTGGCAGAGTCCTACGGGGGCCAGGCTATCTGGCTGCCACGCCTGAATGTTTGCAACCGCGGCCGAGCTAGGCTGGCGCAATTGTGCAGCAATGCAAACTGCATAACCTGGCCAAATTTCACGGGTGTACAAGAAACAAATGGGGATTTACAAGGAGATGTTCACCCGGAAGAGCCGGTGGCCTGCCGGCAGCAAGATTCCGGAATTCTTCCTGAGAAGCCTTGAAAGCAGTGAAACGCTCCTATGTTGCAATAACTCAGAACCTCATTCTGAGTGTTCCCGGCAGAGGTCATTCGGCTGAACACAACCATGGACTAATTAGAGCCAGATGTAGGGAGTGCCGTCCATAGTGCTGGATGGACAGTGGTGGCGTGCCAAACAACTGAGCTCTAGTTGTCAACAGTTTCACAAAGTGCCATAAGTTGAGGTTCAACTTACTGCTCCGGTTGAGTCGAGTGTAGCCGTCAAAGCTGGAATCAGTAGCACTCAGGTGAGAAGAACGGGAAGCAGATATACCCAGTCCGCTGGCAGAGTCCTACGGGGACCAGCCTATCTGGCTGCCACGCCTGAATATTTGCAACCGCGGCCGAGCTAGGCTGGCGCAATTGTGCAGCAATGCAAACTGTATAACCTGGCTAAATTTCACGGGTGTACAAGAAACCATGGGGGATTTACAAGGAGATGTTCACCCGGAATAGCCGGAGGCCTGCCGGCAGCAAGTTTCCGGAATTCTTCCTGAGAAGCCTTGAAAGCAGTGAAACGCTCCTATGTTGCAATAACTCAGAACCTCATTCTAAGTGTTCCCGACAGAGGTCATTCGGCTGAACACAACCGTGGACTAATTAGAGCCAGATGTAGGCAGTGCCGTCCATAGTGCTGGATGGACAGTGGTGGCGTGCCAAACAACTGAGCTCTAGTTGTCAACAGTTTCACAAAGTGCCATAAGTTGAGGTTCAACTTACTGCTCCGGTTGAGTCGAGTGTGGCCCTCAAAGCTGAAATCAGTAGCACTCAGGTGAGAAGAACGGGAAGCAGATATACCCAGTCCGCTGGCAGTGTCCTACGGGGACCAGCCTATCTGGCTGCCACGCCTGAATATTTCCAACCCCGGCCGGGCTATGCAGGCGCAATTGTGCAGCAATGCAAACTGTATTAGCTGGGAAATTTCTCGGGTGTACAAGAAAGCACGGGGGATTTAAAAGGAGATGTTCACCCGGAACAGCCGGAGGCCTGCGGGCAGCAAGATTCCGGAATTCTTCCTGAGAAGCCTTGAAAGCAGTAAAACTCTCCTATGTTGCAATAACTCAGAACCTAATTCTGAGTTTTCCCGGCAGAGGTAATTCGGCTGAACACAATCGTGAACTAATTAGAGCCAGATGTAGGCAGTGCCGTCCATAGTGCTGGATGCACAGTGGTGGCGTGCCAAACAACTGAGCTCTAGTTCTCAACAGTTTCACAAAGTGCCATAAGTTGAGGTTCAACTTACTGCTCCGGTTGAGTCGAGTGTAGCCGTCAAAGGTGGAATCAGTAGCACTCAGGTGAGAAGAACGGGAAGCAGATATACCCAGTCTGCTGGCAGTGTCCTACGGGGGCCAGCCTATCTGGCTGCCACGCCTGAATGTTTGCAACCGCGGCCGAGCTAGGCTGGCGCAATTGTGGAGCAATGCAAACTGCATAACCTGGCCAAATTTCCCGGGTGTACAGGAAACAAATGGGGATTTACATCGAGATGTTCACCCGGAAGAGCCGGTGGCCTGCCGGCAACAAGATTCCGGAATTCTTCCTGAGAAGCCTTGAAAGCAGTGAAACGCTCCTATGTTGCAATAACTCAGAACCTCATTCTGAGTGTTCCCAGCAGAGGTCATTCGGCTGAACACAACCATGGACTAATTAGAGCCAGATGTAGGCAGTGCCGTCCATAGTGCTGGATGGACAGTGGTGGCGTGCCAAACAACTGAGCTCTACTTCTCCACACTTTCACAAAGTGCCATAAGTTGAGGTTCAACTTTCGGGTCCGGTTCAGTAGGGTGTAGCCCTCAAAGCTGGAATCAGTAGTAGTCAGGTGAGAAGAACGTGAAGTAGATATCCCCAGTCCGCTGGCAGATGTTACGGGGACCAGCCTATCTGGCTGCCACGCCTGAATGTTTGCAACCGCGGCCAAGCTACACAGGCGGAATTGTGCAGCAATGTAAACTGCATAACCTGTCCAAATTTCACGGGTGTACAAAAAAACCACGGGGGATTTACAAAGAGATGTTCACCCGGAACTGCCAGAGGCCTGCCGGCAGCAAGATTCCGGAATTCTTCCTGAGAAGCCTTGAAAGCAGTGAAACGCTCCTATGTTGCAATAACTCAGAACCTCATTCTCAGTGTTCCCGGCAGAGGTCATTCGGCTGAACACAACCGTGGACTAATTAAAGCCAGATGTAGGCAGTGCCGTCCATAGTGCTGGATGGACAGTGGTGGCGTGCCAAACAACTGAGCTCTAGTTCTCAACACTTTCACAAAGTGTCCTAAGTAGAGGTTCAACTTAATGCTACGGTTGATTAGAGTGTAGCCGTCAAAGCTGGAATCAGTAGCACTCAGGTGAGAAGAACGGGAAGCAGATATACCCAGTCCGCTGGCAGTGTCCTATTGGGACCAGCCTATCTGGCTGCCACGCCTCAATGGTTGCAACCGCGGCCGAGCTAGGCAGGCGCAATTGTGCAGCAAAGCAAACTGCATAACCAGGCCAAATTTCACGGATGTACAAGAAACCACGGGGGATTTACAATGAGATGTTCACCCGGAACTGCCAGAGGCCTGCCGGCAGCAAGATTCAGGAATTCTTCCTGAGAAGCCTTGAAAGCAGTAAAACGCTCCTATGTTGCAATAACTCAGAACCTCATTCTGAGTTTTCCCGGCAGAGGTCATTCGGCTGAACACAACTGTCGACTAATTAGAGCCAGATATAGGCAGTGCCGTCCATAGTGCTGGATGGACAGTGGTGGCGTGCCAAACAACTGAGCTCTAGTTCTCAACAGTTTCAAAAAGTGCCATAAGTTGAGGTTCAACTTACTGCTCCGGTTGAGTAGAGTGTAGCCGTCAAAGCTGGAATCAGTAGTACTCAGGTGAGAAGAACGGGAAGCAGATATACCAATTCCCTGGCAGTGTCCTATGGGGACCAGCCTATCTGGCTCCCACGCCTGAATGTTTGCAACCGCGGTCGAGCTAGGGAGGCGCAATTGTGCAGCAATGCAAACTGCATAAGCTGGCCAAATTTCACGGGTGTACAAGAAACCACGGGGGATTTACAAGGAGATGTTCACCCGGAACAACCGGAGGCCTGCCGGCAGCAAGATTCCGGAATTCTTCCTGAGAAGCCTTGAAAGCAGTGAAACGCTCCTATGTTGCAATAACTCAGAACCTCATTCTGAGTTTTCCCGGCACAGGTCATTCGGCTGAACACAACCGTGGACTAATTAGAGCCAGATGTAGGCAGTGCCGTCCATTGTGCTGGATGGACAGTGGTGGCGTGCCAAACAACTGAGCTCTAGTTCTCAACAGTTTCACAAAGTGCCCTAATTTGAGGTTGAACTTACTGCTCCGGTTGAGTAGAGTGTAGCCGACAAAGCTGGAATCAGTAGCACTCAGGTGAGAAGAACGGGAAGCAGATATACCCAGTCTGCTGGCAGTGTCCTACTGGGACCAGCCTATCTGGCGGCCACGCCTGAATGTTTGCAACCGCGGCAGAGCTAGGCAGGCGGAATAGTGCAGCAATGCAAACTGCATAACCTGGCCAAATTTCACTGGTGTACAAGAAACCACGGGGGATTTACAAGGAGATATTCACCCGGAACTGCCGGAGGCCTGCAGGCAGCAAGATTCCGGAATTCTTCCTGAGAAGCCTTGAAAGCAGTGAAACGCTCCTATGTTGCAATAACTCAGAACCTCATTCTGAGTGTTCCCGGCAGAGGTCATTCGCCTGAACACAACCGTGGACTAATTAGAGCCAGATGTAGGCAGTGCCGTCCATAGTGCTGGATGGACACTGTTGGCGTGCCAAACAACTGAGCTCTAGTTCTCATCACTTTCACAAAGTGCCATATGTTGAGGTTCAACTTACTGCTCCGTTGAGTAGAGTGCAGCGGTCAAACCTGGAATCAGTTGCACCCAGGTGAGGAGAACGGGAAGCAGATATACCCAGTCCGGTGGCACTGTCCTACGGGGACCAGCCTATCTGGCTGCCACGCCTGAATGTTTGCAACCGCGTCCGAGCTAGGCAGGCACAATTGTGCAGCAGTGCGAACTGCATAATCTGGCCAAATATCATGGATGTACAAGAAACCACGGGGGATTTACAAGGAGATGTTCACCCGGAACTGCCGGAGGCCTGCCGGCAGCAAGATTCCGGAATTCTTCCTGAGAAGCCTTGAAAGCAGTGAAACGCTCATATGTTGCAATAACTCAGAACCTCATTCTGAGTGTTCCCGGCAGAGGTCATTCGGCTGAACACAACCCTGGACTAATTAGTGCCAGATGTAGGCAGTGCCATCCATAGTGCTGGATGGACAGTGGTGGCGTGCCAAACAACTGAGCTCTAGTTCTCAACAGTTTCACAAAGTGCACTAAGTTGAGGTTCAACTTACGGCTCCGGTTGAGTAGAGTGTAGCGGTCAAAGCTGGAATCAGTAGCACTCAGGTGAGAAGAACCGGAACCAGATATACCCAGTCCGCTGGCAGTGTCCTACGGGGACTAGCCTATCTGGATTACATGCCTGAATGTTTGCAACCGCGGCTGAGCTAGGCAGGCGGAATTGTGCAGCAATGCAAACTGCATAACCTGGCCAAATTTCACGGGTGTACAAGAAACCACGGGGGATTTACAAGGAGATGTTCACCCGGAACTGCCGGAGGCCTGCCGGCAGCAAGATTCCGTAATTCTTCCTGAAAAGCCTTGAAAGCAGTGAAACGCTCCTATGTTGCAATAACTCAGAACCTCATTCTGAGTGTTCCCGGCAGAGGTCATTCGGCTGAACACAACCATGGACTAATTAGAGCCAGATGTAGGCAGTGCCGTCCATAGTGCTGGATGGACAGTGGTGGCGTGCCAAACAACTGAGCTCTAGTTCTCAACACTTTCACAAAGTGCCATAAGTTGAGGTTCAACTTACTGCTCCGGTTGAGTAGAGTGTAGCCGACAAAGCTGGAATCAGTAGCACTCAGGTGAGAAGAACGGGAAGCAGATATACCCAGTCTGCTGGCAGTGTCCTACTGGGACCAGCCTATCTGGCAGCCACGCCTGAATGTTTGCAACCGCGGCCGAGCTAGGCAGGCGCAATCGTGCAGCAATGCAAACTGCATAACCTGGCCAAATTTCACGGATGTACAAGAAACCACGGGGGATTTACAAGGAGATGTTCACCCGGAACAGCCGGAGGCCTGCCGGCAGCAAGATTCCGGAATTCTTCCTGAGAAGCCTTGAAAGCAGTGAAACACTCCTATGTTGCAATAACTCAGAACCTCATTCTGAGTGTTCCCGGCAGAGGTCATTCAGCTGAACACAACCGTGGACTAATTAGAGCCAGATGTAGGCAGTGCCGTCCATAGTGCTGGATGGACAGTGGTGGCGTGCCAAACAACTGAGCTCTAGTTCTCAACAGTTTCACAAAGTGCCCTAAGTTGAGGTTCAACTTACGGCTCCGGTTGAGTAGAGTGTAGCTGTCAAAGCTGGAATCAGTAGCACTCAGGTGAGTAGAACGGGAAGCAGATATACCCAGTCCGCTGGCAGTGTCTACAGGGACCAGCCTATCTGGCTGCCACGCCTGAATGTTTGCAACCGCGGCAGAGCTGGGCAGGTGCAATTGTGCAGCAATGCAAACTGCATAACCTGCCGAAATTTCACGGGTGTACAAGAAACCACCGGGGATTTGCAAGGGGATGTTCCCCGGAACAGTCGGAATACTGCCGGCAGCAACATTCCGGAATTCTTCCTAAGAAGTCTTGAAACAGTGAAACGCTCCTATGTTGCAATAACTCAGAACCTCATTTTGAGTGTTACCGGCAGAGGTCATTCGACTGAACACAACCGTGGAATAATTAGAGCCAGATGTAGGCAGTGCCTTCCATAGTGCTGGATGGACAATGGTGGCGAGCCAAACAACTGAGCTCTAGTTCTCCACACTTTCACAAATTGCCATAAGGTGAGGTTATACTTACTGCTCCGGTTGAGTAGAGTGTAGCCGTCAAAGCTGGAAACAGTAGCACTCAGGTGAGAAGAACGGGAAGCACACATACCCAGTCTGCTGGCAGTGTCCTACGGGGACCAGCCTATATGGCTGCCACGCCTGAATGTTTGCAACCGCCCAAGAGCTAGGTAGGCACAATTGTGCAGCAATGCATACTGCATAACCTGACCAAATATCACGGGTGTACAAGAAACCACGGGGGATTTAAAAGGAGATGTTTACCCGGAACAGCTGGAGGCCTACCGGCAGCAACATTCCGGAATTCTTCCTAAGAAGCCTTGAAAGCAGTGAAACGATCCTATGTTGAAATAACTCAGAACCTCATTCTGAGTGTTCCCGGCAGACGTCATTCGGCTGAAAACAACCATGGACTAATTAGAGCCAGATGTAAGCAGTGCCATCCATAGTGCTGGATGGACAGTGGTGACGTGCCAAACAACTGAGCTCTAGTTCTCAACACTTTCACAAAGTGTCCTTAGTCAAGGTTCAACTTACTGCTCCGGTTGAGTAGAGTGTAGCCGTCAAAGCTGGAATCAGTAGCACTCATGTGAGAAGAACGGGAAACAGATATACCCAGTCCGCTGGCAGTGTCCTACGGGGACCAGCCTATATGGCTGCCATGCCTGAATATTTGCAACCGCGGAAGAGCTATGCAGGCATAATTGTGCAGCAATGCATACTGCATAACCTGGCCAAATTTCACGGGATTACAAGAAACCACGGGAGATTTAAAAGGAGATATTCACCCGGATCAGCCGGAGGCCTGCCGGCAGCAACCTTCCAAATATCTTCCTAGAAGCCTTGAAAGCAGTGAAACGCTCCTATGTTGCAATAAGTCAGCACCTCATTCTGAGTGTTCCCGGCAGAGGTCATTCGGCTGAACACAACCGTGGACTAATTAGAGCCAGATGTAGGCAGTGCCGTCCATAATGCTGGATGGACAGTGGTGGTTTGCCAAACAACAGAGCTCTAGTTCTCAACACTTTCACAAAGTGCCATTAGTTGAGGTTCAACTTACTGCTCCGCTTGAGTAGAGTGTAGCCGTCAAAGGTGGAATCAGTAGCACTCAGGTGAGAAGAACGGGAAGCAGATATACCCAGTCCTCTGGCAGTGTCTACGGGGACCAGCCTCTATGGCTGCCACGCCTGAATGTTTGCAACCGCGGCAGAGCTAGGCAGGCGCAATTTTGCAGCAATGCAAACTGCATAACGTTTCGAAATTTCACGGGTGTGCAAGAAACCACCGGGGATTTGCAAGGGGATGTTCCCCGGAATAGCCGGAATACTGCTGGCAGCAACATTCCGGAATTCTTCCTAAGAAGCTTTGAAACAGTGAAAGGCTCCTATGTTGCAATAACTCAGAACCTCCTTTTGAGTGTTACCGGCAGAGGTCATTCGGCTGAACACAACCGTGGATTAATTAGAGCCAGATGTAGGCAGTGCCATCCATAGTGCTGGATGGACAGTGGTGGCAAGCCAAACAACTGAGCTCTAGTTCGCAACACTTTCACAAATTGTCCTTAGTTGAGGTTAAACTTACTGCTCCGGTTGAGTAGAGTGTAGCCGTCAAAGCTGGAATCAGTAACACTCAGGTGAGAAGAACCGGAAGCAGATATACCCAGTCCGCTGGCAGTGTCCTACGGGGACCAGCCTATATGGCTGCCACGCCTGAATGTTTGCAACCGGGGAAGGGCTAGGCAAGCGCAATTGTGCAGCAATGCATACTGCATAACCTGGCCAAATTTCACGGGTGTACAAGAAACCACGGGGGATTTACAAGGTGATGTTCACCCGGAACACATGGAGGCCTGCGGGCAGCAAGATTCCGGAATTCTTTCTAAGAAGCCTTGAGAGCAGTGAAACACTCCTATGTTGCAGTAACTCAGAACCTCATTCTGAGTGTTCCCGGCAGAGGTCATTCAGCAGAACACAACCGTGGACTAACTAGAGCCAGATGTAAGCAGTGCTGTCCATAGTGCTCGATGGACAGTGGTGGCGAGCCAATCAACTGAGCTCTAGTTCTCAACACTTTCACAAATTGCCATAAGGTGAGGTTCAACATACTGCTCCGGTTGAGTAGAGTGTAGCCGTCAAAGCTGGAATCAGTAGCACTCAGGTGAGTAGAACGGGAAGAAGATATACCGAGTCCGCTGGCAGTGTCCTACGGGGAACAGCCTATCTCGCTGCCACGTTTGAATGTTTGCAACCGCGGCAGAGTTAGGCAGGCACAATTGTGCAACAATGCAAACTGCATAACCTGGCCAAATTTCACGGGTGTTCAAGAAACCACGGGGGATTTACAAGGAGATGTTAACCCGGAATAGCCGGAGGCCTGCCGACAGCAACATTCCGGAATTCTTCCTAAGAAGCCTTGAAAGCAGTGAAAAGCTCCTATGTTGCAATAACTCAGAACCTCATTCTGAGTGTTCCCGGCAGAGGTCATTCGGCTGAACACAACCGTGGACTAATTAGAGCCAGATGGAGGCAGTGCCGTCCAAAGTGCTGGATGGACTGTGGTGGCATGCCAAACAACTGAGCTCTAGTTCTCAACACTTTCACAAAGTGCCATAAGTTGAGGTTCAACTTACTGCTCCGGTTGAGTAGAGTGTGGCCATCAAAGCTGGAATCAGTAGCACTCAGGTGAGAAGAACGGGAAGCACATGTACCCAGTGCGCTGGCAGTGTCCTACAGGGACCAGCCTATCTGGCTGTCACGCCTGATGTTTGCAACCGCAGTAGAACTAGGAAGGCGCAATTGTGCAGCAATGCAAACTGCATAACCTGGCCAAATTTCACGGGTGTACAAGAAACCAAGGGGGATTTACAAGGAGATGTTCACCCGGAACTCCCGGAGGCATGCCGGTAGCAACATTCCGGAATCCTTCCTAAGAAGCCTTGAAAGCAGTGAAACGCTCCTATGTTGCAACAACTCAGAACCTCATTCTGAGTGTTCCCGGCAGAGGTCATTCGGCTGAACACAACCGTGGACTAATTAGTGCCAGATGTAGGCAGTGCCGTCCATAGTGCTGGATGGAGAGTGGTGGCGTGTCAAACAACTGAGCTCTAGTTCTCAACACTTTCTTATAGTGCCATAAGTTGAGTTTCATCGTACTGCTCCGGTTGAGTAGAGTGTAGCCGTCAAAGCTGGAATCAGTAGCAATCAGGTGAGAAGAACGGGAAGCAGATATACCCAGTCCGCTGGCATTGTCATAAGGGGACCAGTCTATCTGGTTTCCATGCCTGAATATTTGCAACTGCGGCAGAGCAAGGCAGTCACAATTGTGCAGCAATGCAAACTGCATAACCTGGCCAAATTTCACGGGTGTACAAGAATCCATGGGGGATTTACAAGGAGATGTTCACCCGGAACAACCAGAGGCCTGCCAGCAGCAACATTCCGGAATTCTTCCTAAGAAGCCTTGAAAGCAGTGAAACGCTCCTATGTTGCAATAACTTAGAACCTCATTCTGAGTGTTCCCTGCAGAGGTCATTCGGCTGAACACAACCGTGGACTAATTAATGCCAGATGTAGGCAGTGCCGTCCAAAGTGCTGGATGGACTGTGGTGGCATTCCAAACAACTGAGCTCTAGTTCTCCACACTTTCACTACGTACCATAAGTTCAGGTTCAAGTTACTGCTCCGGTTGAGAAGAGTGTAGCTGACAAAGCTGGAATCAATAGCACTCAGGTGAGAAGAAAGGGAAGCAGATATACACAGTCCGCTGGCAGTGCCCTACGGGGACCAGCCTATCTGGCTGCCACGCCTGAATGATTGCAAACGCGGCAGATCTAGGCAAGCGCATTTTTGCAGCAATGCAAACTGCATAACCTGGCCAAATTTCACGGGTGTACAAGAAACTATGGGGGATTTACAAGGAGATGTTCACCCGCAATAGCCGGAGGCCTGCCCGCAGCAAGATTTCGGAATTCTTCCTTGAAAGCAGTGAAACGCACCTATGTTGCAATAACTGAGAACCTCATCCTGAGTGTTCCCGGCAGAGGTCATTCGGCTGAACACAACCGTGCACTAATTAGAGCCAGATGTAGGCAGTGCCCCCTATAGTGCTGGATGGACAGTGGTGGCGTGCCAAACAACTGAGCTCTAGTTCTCAACACTTTCACAAAGTGCCATAAGTTGAGGTTCAAATTACTGCTCCGGTTGGGTAGAGTGTAGCCGTCAAAGCTGGAATCAGTAGCCCTCAGGTGAGGAGTACCGGAAGCAGATATACCCAGTCAGCTGGCAGTGTCTTCCGTGGTCTAGCCTATCTGGTTGCTACGCCTGAATATTTGCAACCGTGGTAGAGCTAGGCAGGCGCAATTGTCCAGCAATACAAACTGCATAACCTGGCCAAATTTCACGGGTGTACAAGAAACAACGGGGGATTTACAAGGAGATGTTCACCCGGAACAGCCGGAAACCTGTCGGCAGCAAGATTCCGGAATTCTTCCTAAGAAGCCTTGAAAGCAGTGAAACGCTCCTATGTTGCAACAACTCAGAACCTCATTCTGAGTGTTCCTGGCAGAGGTCATTCGGCTGAACACGACGGTGGACTAATTAGAGCGAGATGTAGGCAGTGACGTCCATAGTTCTCGATGGACAGTGGTGGCCTGCCAAGCAACTGAGATCTATTTCTCAACACTTTCACAAAGTGCCATAAGTTGAGGTTCAACTTACGGCTCCGGTTGAGTAGAGTGTAGCCGTCAAAGCTGAAATCAGCAGCACTCAGGTGTGAAGAACGGGGAGCAGATATACCCAGTCCACTGGCATTGTCCTACGGGGACCAGCCTATCTCCTCGCATTGTCCTACGGGGACCAGCTGATCTGGCTGCCACGCCTGAATGTTTGCCACCGCGGCAGAGCTAGGCAGGCCCAATTGTGCAGGAATGCAAACTGCATAACCTGGCCAAATTTGACGCGTGTACAAGAAATCACGGGGGATTTACAAGGAGATATTCACCCGGAACAGCCGGAGGCTTGCCGGCAGCAACATTCCAAAAATCTTCCTAAGAAGCCTTGAAAGCAGTGAAACGCTCCTATGTTGCAATAACTCAGCACCTCATTCTGCGTGTTCCCGGCAGAGGTCATTCGGCTGAACACAACCGTGTACTAATTAGAGCCAGATGTAGGCAGTGCCGTCTATAATGCTGGATGGACAGTGGTGGCGTGCCAAACAACAGAGCTCTAATTCTCAACACTTTCACAAAGTGTCTTTAGTTGAGGTTAAACTTACTGCTCGGGTTGAGTAGAGTGTAGCCGTCAAAACTGGAATCAGTAGCACTCAGGTGAGAAGAATGGGAAGCAGATATACCCAGTCCGCTGGCAGTGTCCTACCGGGACCAGCCTCTATGGCTGCCACGCCTGAATGTTTGCAACCGCGGAAGAGCTAGGCAGGCACAATTGTGAAGCAATGCATACTGCATAACCTAGCCAAATTTCACGGGTGTACAAAAATCCACGGGGGATTTACAAGGAGATGTTCACCCAGAACAGCTGGAGGCCTGCCGGCAGCAAGATTCCGGAATTCTTTCTAAGAAGCCTTTGAAAGCAGTGAAACGCTCCTATGTTGCAATAACTCAGAACCTCATTCTGAGTGTTCCCAGCAGAGGTCATTCGGCTGAACACAACCGTGGACTAATTAGAGCCAGATATAGGCAGTGCCGTCCATAATGCTGGATGGACAGTGGTGGCGTGCTAAACAACAGAGCTCTAGTTCTCAACACTTTCACAAAGTGCCATAAGTTGAGGTTCAACTTACTGCTCCGATTGAGTAGAGTGTAGCTGTCAAAGCTGGAATCAGTAGCACTCAGGTGAGTAGAACGGGAAGCAGATATACCCAGTCCGCTGGCAGTGTCTACAGGGACCAGCCTATCTGGCTGCCACGCCTGAATATTTGCAACCGCGGCAGAGCTGGGCAGGTGCAATTGTGCAGCAATGCAAACTGCATAACCTGCCAAAATTTCACGGGTGTACAAGAAACCACCGGGGATTTGCAAGGGGATGTTCCCCGGAACAGTCGGAATACTGCCGGCAGCAACATTCCGGAATTCTTCCTAAGAAGTCTTGAAACAGTGAAACGCTCCTATGTTGCAATAACTCAGAACCTCATTTTGAGTGTTACCGGCAGAGGTCATTCGACTGAACACAACCGTGGAATAATTAGAGCCAGATGTAGGCAGTGCCTTCCATAGTGCTGGATGGACAATGGTGGCGAGCCAAACAACTGAGCTCTAGTTCTCCACACTTTCACAAATTGCCATAAGGTGAGGTTATACTTACTGCTCCGGTTGAGTAGAGTGTAGCCGTCAAAGCTGGAAACAGTAGCACTCAGGTGAGAAGAACGGGAAGCACACATACCCAGTCCGCTGGCAGTGTCCTACGGGGACCAGCCTATATGGCTGCCACGCCTGAATGTTTGCAACCGCCCAAGAGCTAGGCAGGCACAATTGTGCAGCAATGCATACTGCATAACCTGACCAAATATCACGGGTGTACAAGAAACCACGGGGGATTTAAAAGGAGATGTTTACCCGGAACTGCTGGAGGCCTACCGACAGCAACATTCCGGAATTCTTCCTAAGAAGCCTTGAAAGCAGTGAAACGATCCTATGTTGAAATAACTCAGAACCTCATTCTGAGTGTTCCCGGCAGACGTCATTCGGCTGAAAACAACCATGGACTAATTAGAGCCAGATGTAAGCAGTGCCATCCATAGTGCTGGATGGACAGTGGTGACGTGCCAAACAACTGAGCTCTAGTTCTCAACACTTTCACAAAGTGTCCTTAGTTGAGGTTCAACTTACTGCTCCGGTTGAGTAGAGTGTAGCCGTCAAAGCTGGAATCAGTAGCACTCAGGTGAGAAGAACGGGAAGCAGATATACCCAGTCCGCTGGCAGTGTCCTACGGGGACCAGCCCATATGGCTGCCACGCCTGAATATTTGCAACTGCGGCAGAGCAAGGCAGTCACAATTGTGCAGCAATGCAAACTGCATAACCTGGCCAAATTTCACGGGTGTACAAGAAACCATGGGGGATTTACAAGGAGATGTTCACCCGGAACAACCAGAGGCCTGCCAGCAGCAACATTCCGGAATTCTTCCTAAGAAGCCTTGAAAGCAGTGAAACGCTCCTATGTTGCAATAACTTAGAACCTCATTCTGAGTGTTCCCTGCAGAGGTCATTCGGCTGAACACAACCGTGGACTAATTAATGCTAGATGTAGGCAGTGCCGTCCAAAGTGCTGGATGGACTGTGGTGGCATTCCAAACAACTGAGTTCTAGTTCTCCACACTTTCACTACGTACCATAAGTTGGGGTTCAAGTTACTGCTTCGGTTGAGAAGAGTGTAGCTGACAAAGCTGGAATCAATAGCACTCAGGTGAGAAGAAAGGGAAGCAGATATACACAGTCCGCTGGCAGTGCCCTACGGGGACCAGCCTATCTGGCTGCCACGCCTGAATGATTGCAAACGCGGCAGATCTAGGCAAGCGCATTTTTGCAGCAATGCAAACTGCATAACCTGGCCAAATTTCACGGGTGTACAAGAAACCACGGGGGATTTGCAAGGGGATGTCCACCCGGAACAGCCGGAGGCATGTCGGCCGAAACATTCCGGAATTCTTCCTCAGAAGCCTTGGAAGCAGTGAAGTGCCCCTATTTTGCAATAACTCAGAACCTCATTCTCAGTGTTCCCCGCAGAGGTATTTGATGGACACAACTGTGGACTAATTAGAGCCAGATGTAAGCAGTGCTGGCCACAGTGCTGGAAGGACAGTGGTGGTGTGCCAAACAACTGAGCTCTAGTTCTGAACACTTTCACAAAGAGCCATAAGTTGAGGTTCAACTTACTGCTCCTGTAGAGTAGAGTGTAGCCGACAAAGCTGGAATCAGTAGCACTCAGGTGAGAAGAAAGGGAAGCAGATAGACCCAGTCCGTTGGCAGTGTCCTACGTGGACCAGCCTATCTGGCTGCCATGCCTGAATGTTTGGAACCGCAGCAGAGCTAGGCAGGCGCAATTGTGCAGCAATGCAAACTGCATAACCTGGCCAAATTTCACGCGTGTTCAAGAAACCACGGGGGATTTACAAGGAGATTTTCACCCAGAACAGCCGGAGGCCTGCCGGCAGCAAGATTCTGGAATTCTTCCTAAGAAGCCTTGAAAGCAGTGAAACGCTCCTATGATGCAATAACTCAGCACCTCATTCTGAGTGTTCCCGGCAGAGGGCATTCGGCTGAACACAACCGTGGACTAATTAGAGCCAGATGTAGGCAGTGCCGTCCATAGTGCTCGATCGAGAGTGGTGGCGTGCCAAACAATTGAGCTCTAGTTCTCAACACTTTCACAAAGCGCCATAAGTTGAGGTTCAAGTTACTGCTCCGGTTGAGTAGAGTGTTGCCGTCAAAGCTGGAATCAGTAGCACTCAGGTGTGAAGAACTGGAAGCAGATATATCCAGTCCGCTGGCAGTGTCCTACGGGGAACAGCCGCTCGGGCTGCCACGCCTGAATGTTTGCAACCGCGGCAGACCTACGCTAGCACAATAGTGCAGCAATGCAAACTGCATGACCTGGCCAAATTTCACGGGTGTACAAGAAACCACGGGGGATATACAAGGAGATGTTCACCCAGAACACCCGAAGGCCTGCCGGCAGCAAGATTCCAGAATTCTTCCTAAGAAGCCTTGAAAGTAGTGAAACGCTCCTATGTTGCAATAACTCAGAACCTCATTCTGAGTGTTCCCGGCAGAGGTCATTCGGCTGAACAGAACCGTGGACTAATTAGAGCCAGATGTAGGCAGTGCCGTCCACAGTGCTGGATGGAGAGTGGTGGCGTGCCAAACAACTGAGCTCTAGTTCTCAACACTTTCACAAAGTGCCATAAGTTGAGGTTCTACTTACTGCGCCGGTTGAGTAGATTGTAGCCGTCAAAGCTGAAATCAGTAGCACTCAGGTGAGAAGGACGGGAAGCCGATATACCCAGTCCGCTGGCAGTGTCCTACGGGCACCAGCCTACCTGGCTGCCACACCTGAATATTTGCAACCGCGGCAGAGCTAGTCAGGCGGAATTGTGCAGTAATGCAAACTGCATGACCTGGCCAAATTTCACGGGTGTACAAGACACCACTGGGGATTTACAAGGAGGTGTTCACCCGGAATAGCCGGAGGCTTGCCGGCAGCAAGGTTCCGGAATCCTTCCTAAGAAGCCTTGAAAGCAGTGAAAGGCTCCTATGTTGCAATATCTCAGAACCTCATTCTGAGTGTTCCCGGCAGAGGTCATTCGGCTGAACACAACCGTGGACTAATTAGAGCCAGATGTACGCAGTGGCGTCCATAGTGCTGGATGGACATTGGTGGCGTGACAAACAACTGAGCTCTACTTCTCAACACTTTCACAAAGTGCCATAACTTGAGGATCAACTTACTGCTCCGGTTGAGTAGAGTGTAGCCATCAAAGCTGGAATCAGTAGCACTCAGGTGAGAAGAACGGGCAGCAGATATACCCAGTCCGCTTGCAGTGACCTACGGGGACCAACCTATCTGGCTGCCACACCTGAATGTTTCCAACCGTGGCACAGCTAGGCAGGCGCAATGGTGCAGCAATGCAAACTGCATAACCTGGCCAAATTTCACGGGTGTACAAGAAACCACGGGGGATATACAAGGAGATGTTTACCCCGAAAAGCCGGAGACCTGCCACCAGCAACATTCCGGAATACTTCCTAAGAAGCCTTGAAAGAAGTGAAACGCTCCTATGTTGCAATAACTCAGAACCTCATTCTGAGTGTTCCTGGCAGAGGTCATTCGGCTGAACACAACCGTGGACTAATTAGAGCAAGATATGGCAGTGCCGTCCATAGCGCTGGACAGTGGTGGCGTGCCAAACAACTGAGCTCTACTTCTCAACACTTTCACAAAGTGCGATAAGTTGAGAGTCAACTTACTGCTCCGGTTGAGTAGAGTGTAGCCGTCAAAGCTGGAATCAGTAACACTAAGGTGAGAAGAATGGGAAGCAGATATACCCAGTCGGCTTGCAGTGTCCATGGGGGACAAAGTATCTGGCTGCCACGCCGAATGTTTGCAACCGCGACAGATCTAGACAGGCGCAATTGTGCAACAATGCAAACTGCATAACCTGGCCAAATTTCACGGGTTTACAAGAAATCACGTGGGATTTACAAGCAGATGTTCACCCGGAACAGCCGGAGGCCGGCCAGCAACATCTTTCCGGAATTCTTCCTAAGAAGCCTTGAAAGCAGTGAAACGCTCCTATGTTGCAATAACTCAGAACCTCATTTTGAGTGTTCCCGGCAGAGGTCATTCGGCTGAACACAACCGTGGACTAAATAGAGCCAGGTGTAGGCAGTGCCGTCCATAGTGCCCGACAGTGATGTCGTGCCAAAAAACTGAGCTCTGGTTCTCAACACTTTCACAAAGTGCCATAAGTTGAGGTTCAACTTACTGCTCCGGTTGAGTAGAGTGTAGCCGTCAAAGCTGGAATCAGTAGCACTCAGGTGAGAAGAACGGGAAGCAGATATACCCATTGCGCTGGCAGTGTCCTACGGGGACCACCCTATCTGGCTGCCACAACTGAATGTTTGCCACCGCGGCATAGCTAGGCAGGCATGATTGTGCAGCAATGCAAACTGCATAACCTAGGCAAATTTCATTGGTGTAGAAGAAACCTCGGGGGATTTACAAGGAGATGTTCACCCGGAACAGCTGGAGGCCTGCCAACAGCAACATTCCGGTATTCTTCCTAAGAAGCCTTGAAAGCAGTGAAACGCTCCTATATTGCAATAACTCAGAACCTCATTCTGAGTGTTCCCGCCAGAGGTCATTCGGCTGAACACAACCGTGGACTAATTAGAGCCAGATGTAGGCAGTGCCGTCCATAGTGCTGGATGGACAGTGGTGGCGTGCCAAACAACTGAGCTCTAGTTCTCAACACTTTCACAAAGTGCCATAAGTTGAGGTTCAACTTACTGCTCCGGTTGAGTAGAGTGTAGCCGTCAAAGCTGGAATCAGTAGCACTCAGGTGAGAAGAACAGGAAGCAGATATACCCAGTCCGCTGGCAGTGTCCTACGGTGAGCAAACTATATGGCTGCCAAGCCTGAATGTTTGCAACCGCTGCAGAGCTAGGCAGGCGCAATTGTGCAACAATGCAAACTGCATAACCTGGCCAAATTTCATCGGTGTACAAGAAACCACGGGGGATTCACAAGGAGATGTTCACCCGGAACAGCCGGAGGCCTGTCGGCAGCAACATTCCGGAATGATTCCTAAGAAGCCTTGAAAGAAGTGAAACGCTCCTATGTTGCAATAACTCAGAACCTCATTCTGAGTGTTCCCCGCAGAGGTCATTCGGCTGAATACAACCGTGGACTAATTAGAGCCAGATGTAGGCAGTGCCGTCCATTGTGCTAGACGGACTGTGGAGTTGTGCCAAACTACTAAGCTCTAGTTCTCAACACTTTCACAAAGTCCCATAAGTTGAGGTTCAACTTACTGCTCCGGTTGAGTAGAGTGTAGCCCTCAAAGCTGGAATCAGTAGCACTCAGGTGATAAGTACGGGAAGCAGATATACCCAGTCTGCTGGCAGTGTCGTACTGGGACCAGCCTATCTGGCTGCCACGACTGAATGTTTGCCAGCGCGGCAGAGCTAGGCAGGCGCAATTGTGGAGCAATGCAAACTGCATAACCTTGCCAAATTTCACAGGTTTACAAGAAACCACGGGGCATTTACAAGGAGATGTTCACCCGGAACAGCCGGAGGTTGTTGGCAGCAAGAATACGGAATACTTCCTAAGAAGCCTTGAAAGCAGTGAAACGCTCCTATGTTGCAATAACTCAGAACCTCATTCTGAGTGTTCCCGGCAGAGGTCATTCGGCTGAACACAACCGTGGACTAATTAGAGCCAGATGTAGGCAGTGCCGTCCATAGTGCTGGATGGACAGTGGTGGCGTGCTAAACAACTGAGCTCGAGTTCTTAACACTTTCACAAAGTATTATAAGTTGAGGTCCAACTTACTTCTCCGGTTGAGTAGAGTGTAGCCGTCAAAGCTGGAATCAGAAGCACTCAGGTGAGAAGAACGGGACCAGTCCGCTGGCAGTGTCCTACGGGGACCAGCCTATCTGGATGCCATGCCTGAATGTTTGCGACCCAGGCAAAGCTAGGCAGGGGCCATTAAACAGCAATGCAAACTGCATATCCTGGCCAAATTTCAGGGTTGTACAAGAAACCACGGGGGATTTACAAGGAGATGTTGACCCGGAACAGCCGGAGGCCTGCCGGCAGCAAGATTCCGGAATGCTTCCTAAGAAGCCTTGAAAGCAGTGAAACGTTCCTATGTTGCAATAACTCAGAACCTCATTCTGAGTGTTCCCGTCAGAGGTCATTAGGCTGAACACAACCTTGGACTAATTAGAACCAGATGTAAGCAATGCAGTCCATAGTGCTGGATGGACAGTGGTGGCATGCCAAACAACTGAGCTCTAGTTCAGAACACTTTAACAAAGTGCCATAGGTTGCGGTTCAACTTACTGCTCCGGTTGAGTAGAGTGTAACCGTCAAAGCTGGAATCAGAAGCACTCACTTGAGAAGAACGGGAAGCAGATATACCCAGTCCGCTGGCAGTGTTTTACGGGGACCAGCCTATCTGGCTGCCACGCCTGAATGTTTGCCTGCTCGGCAGAGCTAGGCAGGCGTAATTGTCCAGCAATGCAAACTGCATAACCTGCCCAAATTTCACGGGTGTACAAGAAACCACGGGAGATTTACAAGGAGATGTTCACCCTGAACAGCCGGAGGCCTGCCGGCAGCAAGATTCCGGAATTCTTCCTTAGAAGCCTTGAAAGCAGTAAAACGCTCCTGTGTTGCAATAACTCAGAACCTCATTCTGAGTGTTCCCGGCAGAGGTCATTCGGCTGAACACAAACGTGGACTAATTAGAACCAGATGTAGGCAATGCCATCCATATATGCTGGATGGACAGTGGTGACGTGCCAAACAACTGAGCTCTAGCTCTCAACACTTTCACAAAGTTCCATGAGTTGAGGTTCAATTTACTGCTCCGGTTGAGGAGAGTGTAGCTGTCAAAGCTGGAATCAGTAGCACTCAGATGAGAAGAACGGGAAGCAGATATACACAGTCCGCTGGCAATGTCCTACGGGGACCAGCCTATCTGGCTGCCACGCCTGAATTTTTGCAACCGTGGCAGAACTAGGCAGGCGCAATTGTACAGCAATGCAAACTGCATAACCTGGCTAAATTTCAAAGGGTGTACAAGAAACCACAGGGGATTTACAAGGAGATGTTCACCCGGAATAGCCGGAAGCCTGCCCGCAGCAAGATTCCGGAATTCTTCCTAAGAAGCCTTGAAAGCAGTGAAAAGCTCCTATGTTGCAATAACTCAGAACCTCATTCTGAGTGTTCCAGGCAGAGGTCATTCGGTTCAACACAACCGTGGACTAATTAGAGCCAGATGTAGGCAATGCCGTCCATAGTGCTGGATGGACAGAGGTGGCGTGAGAAACAACTGAGCTCTAGTTCTCAACACTTTCACAAAGTGCCATGAGTTGAGGTTCAACATACTGCTGCGGTTGAGTAGAGTGTAGCCGTCAAAACTGGAATCAGTAGCACGCAGATGAGAAGAACAGGAAGCAGATATACCCAGTCCGCTGGCAGTGTCCTACGGGGACAAGCATATCTGGCTGCCACCGCTGAATGTGTGCAACCGGGGCAGAGCTAGGCAGGCACAATTGTGCAGCAATGCAAACTGCAGAACCTGGCCAAATTTCACGGGTGTACAAGAAACCACGGGGGATTTACAAGGAGATGTTCACTCGGAAAAGCCGGAGGCCTGCCGGTAGCACAATTCTGGAATTCTTCCTGTGAAGCCTTGAAAGCAGTGAAACGCTCCTATGTTGCAACAACTCAGAACCTCATTCTGAGTGTTCCCGGCAGAGGTCATTCGGCTGAACACAACCGTGGACTAATTAGAGCCAGATGTAGGCAGTGCCGTCCATAGTGCTCGATCGAGAGTGGTGGCGTGCCAAACATCTGAGCTCTAGTTCTCAACACTTTCACAAAGTGCCATGAGTTGAGGTTCAAATTACTGCTCCGGTTGAGTACAGTGTAGCCGTCAAAACTGGAATTAGTAGCACTCAGGTGAGAAGATCGGGACCCAGATATACCCAGTCCGCTGGCAGTGTCCTACGGGGACCAGCCTATATGGCTGCCACGCCTGAATGTTTGCACCCGCGGCAGAGTTAGGAAGGCGCAATTGTGCAGCAATGCAAACTGCATAACCTGGCCAAATTTCACAGGTGTCCAAGAAACCACTGGGGATTTACAAGGAGATGTTCACCCGGAACAGCCGGAGGCCTGCCGGCAGCAAGATTCTGGAATTCTTCCCGAGAAGTCTTGAAAGCAGTGAAACGCTCCTATGTTGCAACAACTCAGAACCTCATTCTGAGTGGTCCCGGCAGAGGTCATTCGGCTGAACACAACCGTGGACTAATTAGAGCCATATGTATGCAGTGCCGTCCATAGTGCTGGATGGACAGTGGTGGGGTGGCAAACAACTGAGCTCTAGTTCTCAACACTTTCACAAAATGCCATAAGTTGAGGTTCAACTTACTCCTCCGGTTGAGTAGAGTGTAGCCGTCAAAGCTGGAATCACTAGCACTCAGGTGAGAAGAACGGGAAGCAGATATAAACAGTTCGCTGGCAGTGTCCTACGGGGACCAGCCTTTCTGGCTGCCACGCCTGAATGTTTGCAACCGCGGCAGAGCTAGGCATGCGTATTTGTGCAGCAATGCAAACTGCATAACCTGGCCAAATTTCAAGGGTGTTCAAGAAACCATGGGGGATTTACAAGGAGATGTTCACCCGGAGCAGCCCGAGGTTGCCGGCAGCAAGAATACGGAATTCTTCCTAAGAAGCCTTGAAAGCAGTGAAAAGCTCCTATGTTGCAATAACTCAGAACCTCATTCTGAGTGTTCCCCGCAGAGGTCATTCGGCTGAACACAACCGTGGACTAATTAGAGCCAGATGTAGGCAGTGCCGTCCATAATGCTGTATGGACAGTGGTGGCGGGCCAAACAACTGAGCTCTAGTTCTTAACACTTTCACCTAGCACCATAAGTTCAGGTCCAACTTAATGCTCCGCTTGAGTACAGTGTAGCCGTGAAAGCTGGAATCAGTAGCACTCAGGTGAGAAGAACAGGACCAGTCCACTGGCAGTGTCCTACGGTGACCAGCCTATCTGGCTGTCACGCCTGAATGTTTGTGACCGCGGCAGAAATAGGCAGGGGCCATTGAACAGCAATGCAAACTGCATAAGCTGGACAAATTTCACGGGTGTACAAGAAACCATGGGGGATTTACAAGAAGATGTTCACACAGAACAGCCGGAGGCCTGCCGGCAGCAAGATTCCAGAATTCTTACTAAGAAGCCTTGAATGCATTGAAATGTTCCTATGTTGCAATAACTCAACCTCATTCTGAGTGTTCCTGGCAGAGGTCATTAGGCTGAACACAACCGTGGACTAATTAGAAACAGATGTATGCAATGCAGTCCATAGTGCTGGATGGACAGTGGTGGCATGCCAAACAACTGAGCTCTAGTTCAGAACACTTTAACAAAGTGCCATAGGTTGCGGTTCAACTTACTGCTCCGGTTGAGTAGAGTGTAACCGTCAAAGCTGGAATCAGAAGCACTCACTTGAGAAGAACGGGAAGCAGATATACCCAGTCCGCTGGCAGTGTTTTACGGGGACCAGCCTATCTGGCTGCCACGCCTGAATGTTTGCCTGCTCGGCAGAGCTAGGCAGGCGTAATTGTCCAGCAATGCAAACTGCATAACCTGCCCAAATTTCACGGGTGTACAAGAAACCACGGGAGATTTACAAGGAGATGTTCACCCTGAACAGCCGGAGGCCTGCCGGCAGCAAGATTCCGGAATTCTTCCTTAGAAGCCTTGAAAGCAGTAAAACGCTCCTGTGTTGCAATAACTCAGAACCTCATTCTGAGTGTTCCCGGCAGAGGTCATTCGGCTGAACACAAACGTGGACTAATTAGAACCAGATGTAGGCAATGCCATCCATATATGCTGGATGGACAGTGGTGACGTGCCAAACAACTGAGCTCTAGCTCTCAACACTTTCACAAAGTTCCATGAGTTGAGGTTCAATTTACTGCTCCGGTTGAGGAGAGTGTAGCTGTCAAAGCTGGAATCAGTAGCACTCAGATGAGAAGAACGGGAAGCAGATATACACAGTCCGCTGGCAATGTCCTACGGGGACCAGCCTATCTGGCTGCCACGCCTGAATTTTTGCAACCGTGGCAGAACTAGGCAGGCGCAATTGTACAGCAATGCAAACTGCATAACCTGGCTAAATTTAAAGGGTGTACAAGAAACCACAGGGGATTTACAAGGAGATGTTCACCCGGAATAGCCGGAAGCCTGCCCGCAGCAAGATTCCGGAATTCTTCCTAAGAAGCCTTGAAAGCAGTGAAAAGCTCCTATGTTGCAATAACTCAGAACCTCATTCTGAGTGTTCCAGGCAGAGGTCATTCGGTTCAACACAACCGTGGACTAATTAGAGCCAGATGTAGGCAATGCCGTCCATAGTGCTGGATGGACAGAGGTGGCGTGAGAAACAACTGAGCTCTAGTTCTCAACACTTTCACAAAGTGCCATGAGTTGAGGTTCAACATACTGCTGCGGTTGAGTAGAGTGTAGCCGTCAAAACTGGAATCAGTAGCACGCAGATGAGAAGAACAGGAAGCAGATATACCCAGTCCGCTGGCAGTGTCCTACGGGGACAAGCATATCTGGCTGCCACCGCTGAATGTGTGCAACCGGGGCAGAGCTAGGCAGGCACAATTGTGCAGCAATGCAAACTGCAGAACCTGGCCAAATTTCACGGGTGTACAAGAAACCACGGGGGATTTACAAGGAGATGTTCACTCGGAAAAGCCGGAGGCCTGCCGGTAGCACAATTCTGGAATTCTTCCTGTGAAGCCTTGAAAGCAGTGAAACGCTCCTATGTTGCAACAACTCAGAACCTCATTCTGAGTGTTCCCGGCAGAGGTCATTCGGCTGAACACAACCGTGGACTAATTAGAGCCAGATGTAGGCAGTGCCGTCCATAGTGCTCGATCGAGAGTGGTGGCGTGCCAAACATCTGAGCTCTAGTTCTCAACACTTTCACAAAGTGCCATGAGTTGAGGTTCAAATTACTGCTCCGGTTGAGTACAGTGTAGCCGTCAAAACTGGAATTAGTAGCACTCAGGTGAGAAGATCGGGACCCAGATATACCCAGTCCGCTGGCAGTGTCCTACGGGGACCAGCCTATATGGCTGCCACGCCTGAATGTTTGCACCCGCGGCAGAGTTAGGAAGGCGCAATTGTGCAGCAATGCAAACTGCATAACCTGGCCAAATTTCACAGGTGTCCAAGAAACCACTGGGGATTTACAAGGAGATGTTCACCCGGAACAGCCGGAGGCCTGCCGGCAGCAAGATTCTGGAATTCTTCCCGAGAAGTCTTGAAAGCAGTGAAACGCTCCTATGTTGCAACAACTCAGAACCTCATTCTGAGTGGTCCCGGCAGAGGTCATTCGGCTGAACACAACCGTGGACTAATTAGAGCCATATGTAGGCAGTGCCGTCCATAGTGCTGGATGGACAGTGGTGGGGTGGCAAACAACTGAGCTCTAGTTCTCAACACTTTCACAAAATGCCATAAGTTGAGGTTCAACTTACTCCTCCGGTTGAGTAGAGTGTAGCCGTCAAAGCTGGAATCACTAGCACTCAGGTGAGAAGAACGGGAAGCAGATATAAACAGTTCGCTGGCAGTGTCCTACGGGGACCAGCCTTTCTGGCTGCCACGCCTGAATGTTTGCAACCGCGGCAGAGCTAGGCAAGCGCAATTATGCAGCAATGCAAACTGCATAAGCTGGCCAAATTTCACGGTTGTACAAGAAAACACGGGGGATTTACAAATAGATGTTCACCCGGAACAGTCGGAGGCCTGCTGGAAGCAAGTTTGAGGAATTCTTCCTAAGAAGCCTTGAAAGCAGTGAAAGGCTCCTATGTTGCAATAACTCAGAACCTCATTCTGAGTGTTTCCGGCAGAGGTCATTCAGCTGAACACAACAGTGGACTAATTAGAGCCAGATGTATGCAGTGCCGTCCATAGTGCTGCTTGGACAGTGGTGGCGTGCCAAACAACTGAGCTCTAGTTCTCAACACTTTCACAAAGTGCCATAAGTTGAGGTTCAACTTACTGCTCAGGTTGAGTAGAGTGTAGCCGTCAAAGCTGGAATCAGTAGAAGTCAGGTGGGAAGAACGGGAAGCAGATATACCCATTGCGCTGGCAGTGTCCTACGGGGACCCGCCTATCTGGCTGCCACGCCTGAATGTTTGCAACCGCGGCAGAGCTAGGCATGCGTATTTGTGCAGCAATGCAAACTGCATAACCTGGCCAAATTTCAAGGGTGTTCAAGAAACCATGGGGGATTTACAAGGAGATGTTCACCCGGAGCAGCCGGAGGTTGTTGGCAGCAAGAATACGGAATACTTCCTAAGAAGCCTTGAAAGCAGTGAAACGCTCCTATGTTGCAATAACTCAGAACCTCATTCTGAGTGTTCCCGGCAGAGGTCATTCGGCTGAACACAACCGTGGACTAATTAGAGCCAGATGTAGGCAGTGCCGTCCATAGTGCTGGATGGACAGTGGTGGCGTGCTAAACAACTGAGCTCGAGTTCTTAACACTTTCACAAAGTATTATAAGTTGAGGTCCAACTTACTTCTCTGGTTGAGTAGAGTGTAGCCGTCAAAGCTGGAATCACAAGCACTCAGGTGAGAAGAACGGGACCAGTCCGCTGGCAGTGTCCTACGGGGACCAGCCTATCTGGATGCCATGCCTGAATGTTTGCGACCCAGGCAAAGCTAGGCAGGGGCCATTAAACAGCAATGCAAACTGCATATCCTGGCCAAATTTCAGGGTTGTACAAGAAACCACGGGGGATTTACAAGGAGATGTTGACCCGGAACAGCCGGAGGCCTGCCGGCAGCAAGATTCCGGAATGCTTCCTAAGAAGCCTTGAAAGCAGTGAAACGTTCCTATGTTGCAATAACTCAGAACCTCATTCTGAGTGTTCCCGTCAGAGGTCATTAGGCTGAACACAACCTTGGACTAATTAGAACCAGATGTAAGCAATGCAGTCCATAGTGCTGGATGGACAGTGGTGGCATGCCAAACAACTGAGCTCTAGTTCAGAACACTTTAACAAAGTGCCATAGGTTGCGGTTCAACTTACTGCTCCGGTTGAGTAGAGTGTAACCGTCAAAGCTGGAATCAGAAGCACTCACTTGAGAAGAACGGGAAGCAGATATACCCAGTCCGCTGGCAGTGTTTTACGGGGACCAGCCTATCTGGCTGCCACGCCTGAATGTTTGCCTGCTCGGCAGAGCTAGGCAGGCGTAATTGTCCAGCAATGCAAACTGCATAACCTGCCCAAATTTCACGGGTGTACAAGAAACCACGGGAGATTTACAAGGAGATGTTCACCCTGAACAGCCGGAGGCCTGCCGGCAGCAAGATTCCGGAATTCTTCCTTAGAAGCCTTGAAAGCAGTAAAACGCTCCTGTGTTGCAATAACTCAGAACCTCATTCTGAGTGTTCCCGGCAGAGGTCATTCGGCTGAACACAAACGTGGACTAATTAGAACCAGATGTAGGCAATGCCATCCATATATGCTGGATGGACAGTGGTGACGTGCCAAACAACTGAGCTCTAGCTCTCAACACTTTCACAAAGTTCCATGAGTTGAGGTTCAATTTACTGCTCCGGTTGAGGAGAGTGTAGCTGTCAAAGCTGGAATCAGTAGCACTCAGATGAGAAGAACGGGAAGCAGATATACACAGTCCGCTGGCAATGTCCTACGGGGACCAGCCTATCTGGCTGCCACGCCTGAATTTTTGCAACCGTGGCAGAACTAGGCAGGCGCAATTGTACAGCAATGCAAACTGCATAACCTGGCTAAATTTCAAAGGGTGTACAAGAAACCACAGGGGATTTACAAGGAGATGTTCACCCGGAATAGCCGGAAGCCTGCCCGCAGCAAGATTCCGGAATTCTTCCTAAGAAGCCTTGAAAGCAGTGAAAAGCTCCTATGTTGCAATAACTCAGAACCTCATTCTGAGTGTTCCAGGCAGAGGTCATTCGGTTCAACACAACCGTGGACTAATTAGAGCCAGATGTAGGCAATGCCGTCCATAGTGCTGGATGGACAGAGGTGGCGTGAGAAACAACTGAGCTCTAGTTCTCAACACTTTCACAAAGTGCCATGAGTTGAGGTTCAACATACTGCTGCGGTTGAGTAGAGTGTAGCCGTCAAAACTGGAATCAGTAGCACGCAGATGAGAAGAACAGGAAGCAGATATACCCAGTCCGCTGGCAGTGTCCTACGGGGACAAGCATATCTGGCTGCCACCGCTGAATGTGTGCAACCGGGGCAGAGCTAGGCAGGCACAATTGTGCAGCAATGCAAACTGCAGAACCTGGCCAAATTTCACGGGTGTACAAGAAACCACGGGGGATTTACAAGGAGATGTTCACTCGGAAAAGCCGGAGGCCTGCCGGTAGCACAATTCTGGAATTCTTCCTGTGAAGCCTTGAAAGCAGTGAAACGCTCCTATGTTGCAACAACTCAGAACCTCATTCTGAGTGTTCCCGGCAGAGGTCATTCGGCTGAACACAACCGTGGACTAATTAGAGCCAGATGTAGGCAGTGCCGTCCATAGTGCTCGATCGAGAGTGGTGGCGTGCCAAACATCTGAGCTCTAGTTCTCAACACTTTCACAAAGTGCCATGAGTTGAGGTTCAAATTACTGCTCCGGTTGAGTACAGTGTAGCCGTCAAAACTGGAATTAGTAGCACTCAGGTGAGAAGATCGGGACCCAGATATACCCAGTCCGCTGGCAGTGTCCTACGGGGACCAGCCTATATGGCTGCCACGCCTGAATGTTTGCACCCGCGGCAGAGTTAGGAAGGCGCAATTGTGCAGCAATGCAAACTGCATAACCTGGCCAAATTTCACAGGTGTCCAAGAAACCACTGGGGATTTACAAGGAGATGTTCACCCGGAACAGCCGGAGGCCTGCCGGCAGCAAGATTCTGGAATTCTTCCCGAGAAGTCTTGAAAGCAGTGAAACGCTCCTATGTTGCAACAACTCAGAACCTCATTCTGAGAGGTCCCGGCAGAGGTCATTCGGCTGAACACAACCGTGGACTAATTAGAGCCATATGTAGGCAGTGCCGTCCATAGTGCTGGATGGACAGTGGTGGGGTGGCAAACAACTGAGCTCTAGTTCTCAACACTTTCACAAAATGCCATAAGTTGAGGTTCAACTTACTCCTCCGGTTGAGTAGAGTGTAGCCGTCAAAGCTGGAATCACTAGCACTCAGGTGAGAAGAACGGGAAGCAGATATAAACAGTTCGCTGGCAGTGTCCTACGGGGACCAGCCTTTCTGGCTGCCACGCCTGAATGTTTGCAACCGCGGCAGAGCTAGGCAAGCGCAATTATGCAGCAATGCAAACTGCATAAGCTGGCCAAATTTCACGGTTGTACAAGAAAACACGGGGGATTTACAAATAGATGTTCACCCGGAACAGTCGGAGGCCTGCTGGAAGCAAGTTTGAGGAATTCTTCCTAAGAAGCCTTGAAAGCAGTGAAAGGCTCCTATGTTGCAATAACTCAGAACCTCATTCTGAGTCTTTCCGGCAGAGGTCATTCAGCTGAACACAACAGTGGACTAATTAGAGCCAGATGTATGCAGTGCCGTCCATAGTGCTGCTTGGACAGTGGTGGCGTGCCAAACAACTGAGCTCTAGTTCTCAACACTTTCACAAAGTGCCATAAGTTGAGGTTCAACTTACTGCTCAGGTTGAGTAGAGTGTAGCCGTCAAAGCTGGAATCAGTAGAAGTCAGGTGGGAAGAACGGGAAGCAGATATACCCATTGCGCTGGCAGTGTCCTACGGGGACCCGCCTATCTGGCTGCCACGCCTGAATGTTTGCAACCGCGGCAGAGCTAGGCATGCGTATTTGTGCAGCAATGCAAACTGCATAACCTGGCCAAATTTCAAGGGTGTTCAAGAAACCATGGGGGATTTACAAGGAGATGTTCACCCGGAGCAGCCCGAGGTTGCCGGCAGCAAGAATACGGAATTCTTCCTAAGAAGCCTTGAAAGCAGTGAAAAGCTCCTATGTTGCAATAACTCAGAACCTCATTCTGAGTGTTCCCCGCAGAGGTCATTCGGCTGAACACAACCGTGGACTAATTAGAGCCAGATGTAGGCAGTGCCGTCCATAATGCTGTATGGACAGTGGTGGCGGGCCAAACAACTGAGCTCTAGTTCTTAACACTTTCACCTAGCACCATAAGTTCAGGTCCAACTTAATGCTCCGCTTGAGTACAGTGTAGCCGTGAAAGCTGGAATCAGTAGCACTCAGGTGAGAAGAACAGGACCAGTCCACTGGCAGTGTCCTACGGTGACCAGCCTATCTGGCTGTCACGCCTGAATGTTTGTGACCGCGGCAGAAATAGGCAGGGGCCATTGAACAGCAATGCAAACTGCATAAGCTGGACAAATTTCACGGGTGTACAAGAAACCATGGGGGATTTACAAGAAGATGTTCACACAGAACAGCCGGAGGCCTGCCGGCAGCAAGATTCCAGAATTCTTACTAAGAAGCCTTGAATGCATTGAAATGTTCCTATGTTGCAATAACTCAACCTCATTCTGAGTGTTCCTGGCAGAGGTCATTAGGCTGAACACAACCGTGGACTAATTAGAAACAGATGTATGCAATGCAGTCCATAGTGCTGGATGGACAGTGGTGGCATGCCAAACAACTGAGCTCAAGTTCTCAATACTTACACAAAGTGCCATAAGTTGAGGTTCAACTTACTGCTCCGTTTGAGTAGAGTGTAGCCGTCAAAGCTGGAATCAGTAGCACTCACGTGAGAAGAACGGGAAGCAGATATAAACAGTTCGCTGGCAGTGTCCTACGGGAACCAGCTTTTCTGGCTGCCATGCCTGAATGTATGCAACTGCGGCAGAGCTAGGCAGGCGCAATTGTGCAGCAATGCAAACTGCATAACCTGGCCAAATTTCACGGGTGTACAAGAAACCAAGGGGGATTTACAAATAGATGTTCACCCAGAACAGTCGGAGGCCTGCCGGAAGCAAAATTGAGGAATTCTTCCTAAGAAGCATGAAAGCAGTGAAACGCTCCTATGTTGCAATAACTCAGAACCTTGTTCTGAGTGTTCCCGGCAGAGGTCATTCGGCTGAACACAAGCATGGACTAATTAGAGCCAGATGTAGGCAGTGCCGTCCATAGTGCTGGATGGACTGTGGTGGCGTGCCCAACAACTGAGCTCTAGTTCTCAACACTTTCACAAAGTGTCATAAGTTGAGGTTCAACTTACTGCTCCGGTTGAGTACAGTGTAGCCGGCAAAGCTGGAATCAGTAGCACTCAGGTGAGAAAAACGGGACCAGTCCGCTGGCAGTGACCTACGGGGACCAGCTTATATTGCTGCCTCGCCTGAATGTTTACGACCGCGGCAGAGCTAGGAAGGGGCCATTCAACAGCAATTCAAACTGTATAACCTGGCCAAATTGCACGGGTGTATAAGAAACCACGGGGGATTTACAAGGAGATGTTCACCCGGAACAGCCCGAGGCCTGCCGGCAGCAAGATTCCGGAATTCTTCCTAAGAAGACTTGAAAGCAGTGAAACGTTCCTATGTTGCAGTAACTCAGAATCTCATTCTGAGTGTTCCTGGCAGAGTTCATTAGGCTGAACACAACCGTGGACTAATTAGAACCAGATGTAAGCAATGCAGTCCATAATGCTGGATGGACAGTGGTGTCATGCCAAACAACTGAGCTCTGGTTCTCAACACTTTCACAAAGTGCCATAAGTTGAGGTTCAACTTACTGCTCCGGTTGAGTAGAGTGTAGCCATCAAAGCTGGAACCAGTAGCACTCAGGTGAGAAGAACGGGAAGCAGATATACCCAAACCGCTGGCAGTGTCCTACGGGGACCAGCCTCTATGGCTGCCACGCCTGAATGTTTGCAACCGCGGAAGAGCTAGGCAGGCACAATTGTGAAGCAATGCATACTGCATAACCTAGCCAAATTTCACGGGTGTACAAAAAACCACGGGGGATTTACAAGGAGATGTTCACCCAGAACAGCTGGAGGCCTGCCGGCAGCAAGATTCCGGAATTCTTTTTGGGAAGCCTTTGAAAGCAGTGAAACGCTCCTATGTTGCAATAACTCAGAACCTCATTCTGAGTGTTCCCAGCAGAGGTCATTCGGCTGAACACAACCGTGGACTAGTTAGAGCCAGATGTAAGCAGTTCTGTCCATAGTGCTCGATGGACAGTGGTGGCGAGCCAAACAACTGAGTTCTAGTTCCCAACACTTTCACAAATTGCCATAAGGTGAGGTTCAACTTAATGCTCCGTTTGAGTAGAGTGTAGCCGTCAAAGCTGGAATCACTAGCACTCAGGTGAGAAGAACGGGAAGCAGATATACCCAGTCCGCTGGCAGTGTCCTACGGGGAACAGCCTATCTCGCTGCCACGCGTGAATATTTGCAACCGCGGCAGAGTTAGGCAGGCACAATTGTGCAGCAATGCAAACTGCATAACCTGGCCAAATTTCACCGGTGTACAAGAAACCACGGGGGATTTACAAGGAAATGTCACGGGGAACTGCCGGAGGCCTGCCGGCAGCAACATTCCGGTATCCTTCCAAAGAAGCCTTGAAAGCAGTGAAACGCTCCTATGTTGCAACAACTCAGAAACTCATTCTGAGTGTTCGCGACAGAGGTCATTCGGCTGAACACAACCGTGGACTAATTAGCGCCAGATGTAGGCAGTGCCGTCCATAGTGCTGGATGGACTGTGGTGGCGTGCCAAACAACTGAGCTCTAGTTCTCAACACTTTCTTATAGTGCCATAAGTTGAGTTTCATCTTACTGCTCCGGTTGAGTAGAGTGTAGCCGACAAAGCTGGAATCAGTAGCACTCAGGTGAGAATAACGGGAAGCAGATATACCCAGTCCGCTGGCAGTGTCGTACTGGGACCAGCCTATCTGGCTGCCACGCCTGAATGTTTGCAACTGCGGCAGAACAAACCTGGACCAATTGTGCAGCAAGGCAAACTGCATAACCTGGCCAAATTTCACGGGTGTACAAGAAAACACGGGGGATTTCCAAGAGGTGTTCACCCGGAATAGCCGGAGGCTTGCCAGCCACAAAATTCCGGAATTCTTCCTAAGAAGCCTTGAAAGCAGTGAAACGCTCCTATGTTGCAATAACTCAGCACATCATTCTGAGTGTTCCCGGCAGAGGTCATTTAGCTGAACACAACCGTTGACTAATTAGAGCCAGATGTAGGCAGTGACGTCCATAATGCTAGATGGACAGTGTTGGCGTGCCAAACAACAGAACTCTAGTTCTCAACACTTTCACAAAGTGCCATAAGTTGAGGTTGAACTTACTGCTCCGCTTGAGTAGAGTGTAGCCGTCAAAGCTGGAATCAGTAGCACTCAGGCAAGAAGAACGGGAAGCAGATATACCCAGTCCGCTGGCAGAGTCTAAGGGGAGCAGCATATCTGGCTGCCACGCTTGAATGTTTGCAACCGCAGCAGAGCTGGGCAGGCGGAATTGTGCAGCAATGCAAACTGCATAACTTGGCCAGATTGCACGGGTGTACAAGAAACCACCGGGGATTTACAAGGGGATGTTCCCCGGAACAGCCGGAATACTGCAGGCAGCAACATTCCGGAATTCTTCGTAAGAAGCCTTGAAACAGTGAAGCGCTGCTATGTTGAAATAACTCAGAACCTCATTCTGAGTGTTACCGGCAGAGGTCATTCGGCTGAACACAACCGTGGACTAATTAGAGCCAGATGTAGGCAGTGCCATCCAGAGTGCTGGATGGACAGTGGTGGCGAGCCAAACAACTGAGCTCTAGTTCTCAACACGTTCACAAATTGCCATAAGGTGAGGTTCAACTTACTGCTCCGGTTGAGTAGAGTGTAGCCGTCAAAGCTGGAATCAGTAGCACTCAGGTGAGAAGAACGGGAAGCTGATATACCCAGTCCGCTGGCAGTGTCCTTCGGGGACCAGCCTATCTGGCTGCCACGCCTGAATGTTTGCAACAGTGGAAGTGCTAGGCAGGCGCAATTTTGCAGCAATGCAAACTGCATAACCTGGCCAACTTTCACGGGTGTACAAGAAACCACGGGGGATTTACAAGGAGATCTTCACCCAGAATAGCCGGAGGACTTCCTGCAGCAATATTCCGGAATTTTTCCTAAGAAGGCTTGAAAGCAGTGAAACGCTCCTATGTTGCAATCTCTCAGAATCTCATTCTGAGTGTTCCCGGCAGAGGTCATTCGGCTGAACACAACCGTGGACTAATTAAAGCCAGATGTAGGCAGTGCCATCCATAGTGCTGGATGGACATTGGTGGCGTGCCAAACAACTGAGCTCGAGTTCTCCACACTTTCACAAAGTACCATAAGTTGAGGTTCAACTTACTGCTCCGGTTGAGTAGAGTGTAGCCGTGAAAGCTGGAATCAGTAGCACTCAGGTGAGAAGAAAGGGAAGCAGATATACCGAGTCCGCTGGCAGTGTCCTACGGGGACCAGCCTATCTGGCTGCCACGCCTGAATGTTTGCAACCACAGCAGAGCTAGGCAGGCGCAATTGTGCAGCAATGCAAACTGCATAACCTGGCCAAATTTCACGGGTGTAAAAGAAAGCACGGGGGATTTACAAGGAGATGTTCACCCGGAACATCCGGAGGCCTGCCGGCAGCAAGATTCTGGAATTCTTCCTAAGAAGCCTTGAAAGCAGTGAAACGCTCCTATGTTGGAACAACTCAGAACCTCATTCTGAGTGTTCCCGGTAGAGGTCATTCGGCTGAACACAACCGTGGACTACTTAGAGCCAGATGTAGGCAGTGCCCTCCATAGTGCTCGATCGAGAGTGGTGGCGTGACAAACAACTGAGCTCTAGTTCTCAACACTTTCACAAAGTGCCGTAAGTTGAGGTTCAACTTACTGCTCCTGTTGAGTAGAGTGTAGCCGTCAAAGCTGGAATCAGAAGCACTCAGGTGAGAAGAACCGGAAGCAGATATACCCAGTCCGCTGGCAGTGTCTTCCGTGGTCTAGCCTATCTGGCTGCCATGACTGAATGTTTGCCACCGTGGCAGAGCTAGGCAGGCGCAATTGTACAGCAATGCAAACTGCATAACCTGGCCAAATTTCACGCGTGTACAAGAAACCACGGGGGATTTACAAGGAGATGTTCACCCGGAACAGCCGGAGGACTGTTGGCAGCAAGATTCCAGAATTCTTCCTAAGAATCCTTGAAAGCAGTGAAACGCTCCTATGTTGCAATATCTCAGAACCTCATTCTGAGTGTTCCCGGCAGAGGTCATTCGGCTGAACACAACCGTGGACTAATTAGAGCCAGATGTAAGCAGTGCCGTCCACAGTGCTGGATGGACAGTGGTGGCGTGCCAAACAACTGAGCTCTAGTTCTCAACACTTTCACAAAGTGCCATAAGTTGAGGTTCTACATACTGCACTGGTTGAATAGAGTGTAGCCGTCAAAGCTGGAATCAGTAACACTCAGGTGAGAAGAACGGGAAGCAGATATAGCCAGTCCGCTGGCAGTGTCCTACGGGGACCAGCCTACCTGGCTGCCACACCTGAATATTTGCAACCGCGGCAGAGCTAGTCAGGGGCAATTGTGTAGCAATGCAAACTACATAACCTGGCCAAACTTCACGGGTGTACAAGAAACAAAGGGGGATTTACAAGGAGGTGTTCACCCGGAACAGCCGGAGGCTTGCCGGCAGCAAGATTCCGGAATTCTTCCTAAGAAGCCTTGAAGGCAGTGAAACGCTCCTATGTTGCAATATCTCAGAACCTCATTCTGAGTGTTCCCGGCAGAGTTCATTCGGCTGAACACAACCGTGGACTAATTAGAGCCAGATGTAGGCAGTGCCGTCCATAGTGCTGGATGGACTGTGGTGGCATGCCAAAGAACTGAGCTCTAGTTCTCAACACTTTCACAAAGTGCCAAAAGTTGAGGTTGAACTTACTGCTCCTGTTGAGTAGAGTGTAGCCCTCAAAGCTGGAACCAGTAACACTCAGGTGTGAAGAACGGTAAGCAGATATATCCAGTCCGCATGCAGTGTTCTACGGGGACCAGCCTCTCTGGCTGCAACGTGTGAATGTTTGCAACCGCGGCAGAGCTACGCTAGCACAATAGTTCAGCAATGCAAACTGCATGACCTGGCCAAATTTCACGGGTGTACAAGAAACCACGAGGGATTTACAAGGAGATGTTCACCTGGAACAGCCAGACGCCTGCCGGCAGCAACTTTCCGGAATTCTTCCTAAGAATCCTTGAAAGCAGTGAAACGCTCCTATGTTGCAATAACTCAGAACCTCATTCTTAGTGTTGCAGGCAGAGGTCATTCGGCTGAACACAGCCATGGACTAATTAGAGCCAGATGTAGGCAGTGCCGTCAATAGTGCTGGAGGACTGTAGTGGCGAGCCAAACTGAGCTCTAGTTCTCAACACTTTCACAAATTGCCATAAAGTGAGGTTCAACTTACTGCTCCGGTTGAGTAGAGTGTAGCCGTCAAAGCTGGAATCAGTAGCACTCAGGTGAGAAGAACGGGAAGCAGATATACCCAGTCCGCTGGCAGTGTCCTACGGGAACCTTCCTATCTCGCTTCCACGCCTGAATGTTTGCAACCGCGGCAGAGTTATGCAGGCGCAATTGTGCAGCAATGCAATCTGCATAACCTGGCCAAATTTCACGGGTGTACAGAAACCACGGGGGATTTACAAGGAGATGTTCATCCAGAACACCCGGAGTCCAGCCAGCAGCAAGATTGAGGAATTCTTCCTAAGAAGCCTTGAAAGCAGTGAAACGCTCCTATGTTGCAATAACTCAGCACCTCATTCTGAGTGTTCCCGGCAGAGGTCATTCGGCTGAACACAACCGTGGACTAATTAGAGCCAGATGTAGGCAGTGCCGTCCATAATGCTGGATGGACAGTGGTGGCGTGCTAAACAACAGAGCTCTAGTTCTCAACACTTTCACAAAGTGCCATAAGTTGAGGTTCAACTTACTGCTCCGATTGAGTAGAGTGTAGCTGTCAAAGCTGGAATCAGTAGCACTCAGGTGAGTAGAACGGGAAGCAGATATACCCAGTCCGCTGGCAGTGTCTACAGGGACCAGCCTATCTGGCTGCCACGCCTGAATGTTTGCAACCGCGGCAGAGCTGGGCAGGTGCAATTGTGCAGCAATGCAAACTGCATAAATTGCCAAAATTTCACGGGTGTACAAGAAACCACCGGGGATTTGCAAGGGGATGTTCCCCGGAACAGTCGGAATACTGCCGGCAGCAACATTCCGGAATTCTTCCTAAGAAGTCTTGAAACAGTGAAACGCTCCTATGTTGCAATAACTCAGAACCTCATTTTGAGTGTTACCGGCAGAGGTCATTCGACTGAACACAACCGTGGAATAATTAGAGCCAGATGTAGGCAGTGCCTTCCATAGTGCTGGATGGACAATGGTGGCGAGCCAAACAACTGAGCTCTAGTTCTCCACACTTTCACAAATTGCCATAAGGAGAGGTTATACTTACTGCTCCGGTTGAGTAGAGTGTAGCCGTCAAAGCTGGAAACAGTAGCACTCAGGTGAGAAGAACGGGAAGCACACATACCCAGTCCGGTGGCAGTGTCCTACGGGGACCAGCCTATATGGCTGCCACGCCTGAATGTTTGCAACCGCCCAAGAGCTAGGCAGGCACAATTGTGCAGCAATGCATACTGCATAACCTGACCAAATATCACGGGTGTACAAGAAACCACGGGGGATTTAAAAGGAGATGTTTACCCAAAACAGCTGGAGGCCTACCGGCAGCAACATTCCGGAATTCTTCCTAAGAAGCCTTGAAAGCAGTGAAACGATCCTATGTTGAAATAACTCAGAACCTCATTCTGAGTTTTCCCGGCAGACGTCATTCGGCTGAAAACAACCATGGACTAATTAGAGCCAGATGTAAGCAGTGCCATCCATAGTGCTGGATGGACAGTGGTGACGTGCCAAACAACTGAGCTCTAGTTCTCAACACTTTCACAAAGTGTCCTTAGTTGAGGTTCAACTTACTGCTCCGGTTGAGTAGAGTGTAGCCGTCAAAGCTGGAATCAGTAGCACTCAGGTGAGAAGAACGGGAAGCAGATATACCCAGTCCGCTGGCAGTGTCCTACGGGGACCAGCCTATATGGCTGCCACGCCTGAATATTTGCAACCGCGGAAGAGCTATGCAGGCATAATTGTGAAGCAATGCATACTGCATAACCTGGCCAAATTTCACGGGTGTACAAGAAACCACGGGGGATTTAAAAGGAGATATTCACCGGGATCAGCCGGAGGCCTGCCAGCAGCAACCTTCCAAATATCTTCCTAGAAGCCTTGAAAGCAGTGAAACGCTCCTATGGTGCAACAACTCAGAACCTCATTCTGAGTGTTCCCGGCAGAGGTCATTCGGCTGAACACAACCGTGGACTAATTAGAGCCAGATGTAGGCAGTGCTGTCCATAGTGCTCGATGGACAGTGGTGGCGAGCCAAACTGAGCTCTAGTTCTCAACACTTTCACAAATTGCCATAAGGTGAGGTTCAACTTATTGCTCCGGTTGAGTAGAGTGTAGCCGTCAAAGATGGAATCAGTAGCACTCAGGTGAGAAGAACGGGAAGCAGATATATCCAGTCCGCTGGCAGTGTCCTACGGGAACCTACTTATCTCGCTTCCACGCCTGAATGTTTGCAAACGCGGCAGAGTTAGGCAGGCGCAATTGTGCAGCAATGCAAACTGCATAACCTGGCCAAATTTCACGGGTGTAAAAGAAACCACGGGGGATTTACAAGGAGATGTTCATCCGGACCACCTGGAGGTCAGCCAGCAGCAAGATTGAGGAATTCTTCCTAAGAAGCCTTAAAGCAGTGAAACGCTCCTATGTTGCAATAAGTCAGCACCTCATTCTGAGTGTTCCCGGCAGAGGTCATTCGGCTGAACACAACCGTGGACTAATTAGAGCCAGATGTAGGCAGTGCCGTCCATAATGCTGGATGGACAGTGGTGGTTTGCCAAACAACAGAGCTCTAGTTCTCAACACTTTCACAAAGTGCCATTAGTTGAGGTTCAACTTACTGCTCCGCTTGAGTAGAGTGTAGCCGTCAAAGCTGGAATCAGTAGCACTCAGGTGAGAAGAACGGGAAGCAGATATACCCAGTCCTCTGGCAGTGTCTACGGGGACCAGCCTCTATGGCTGCCACGCCTGAATGTTTGCAACCGCGGCAGAGCTAGGCAGGCGTAATTTTGCAGCAATGCAAACTGCATAACGTTTCGAAATTTCACGGGTGTGCAAGAAACCACCGGGGATTTGCAAGGGGATGTTCCCCGGAACAGCCGGAATACTGCCGGCAGCAACATTCCGGAATTCTTCCTAAGAAGCCTTGAAACAGTGAAACGCTCCTATGTTGCAATAACTCAGAACCTCCTTTTGAGTGTTACCGGCAGAGGTCATTCGGCTGAACACAACCGTGGAATAATTAGAGCCAGATGTAGGCAGTGCCATCCATAGTGCTGGATGGACAGTGGTGGCAAGCCAAACAACTGAGCTCTAGTTCTCAACACTTTCACAAATTGTCCTTAGTTGAGGTTAAACTTACTGCTCCGGTTGAGTAGAGTGTAGCCGTCAAAGCTGGAATCAGTAACACTCAGGTGAGAAGAACCGGAAGCAGATATACCCAGTCCGCTGGCAGTGTCCTACGGGGACCAGCCTATATGGCTGCCACGCCTGAATGTTTGCAACCGGGGAAGGGCTAGGCAAGCGCAATTGTGCAGCAATGCATACTGCATAACCTGGCCAAATTTCACGGGTGTACAAGAAACCACGGGGGATTTACAAGGAGATGTTCACCCGGAACACATGGAGGCCTGCGGGCAGCAAGATTCCGGAATTCTTTCTAAGAAGCCTTGAGAGCAGTGAAACACTCCTATGTTGCAGTAACTCAGAACCTCATTCTGAGTGTTCCCGGCAGAGGTCATTCAGCAGAACACAACCGTGGACTAACTAGAGCCAGATGTAAGAAGCGCTGTCCATAGTGCTCGATGGACAGTGGTGGCAAGCCAATCAACTGAGCTCTAGTTCTCAACACTTTCACAAATTGCCAAAAGGTGAGGTTCAACATACTGCTGCAGTTGAGTAGAGTGTAGTCGTCAAAGCTGGAATCAGTAGCACTCCGGTGAGGAGAACGGGAAGAAGATATACCGAGTCCGCTGGCAGTGTCCTACGGGGAACAGCCTATCTCGATGCCACGTCTGAATGTTTGCAGCCGCGGCAGAGTTAGGCAGGCACAATTGTGCAACAATGCAAACTGCATAACCTGGCCAAATTTCACGGGTGTACAAGAAACCACGGGGGATTTGCAAGGGGATGTCCACCCGGAACAGCCGGAGGCATGTCGGCCGAAACATTCCGGAATTCTTCCTAAGAAGCCTTGGAAGCAGTGAAGTGCCCCTATTTTGCAATAACTCAGAACCTCATTCTCAGTGTTCCCCGCAGAGGTATTTGGCTGAACACAACTGTGGACTAATTAGAGCCAGATGTAAGCAGTGCTGTCCACAGTCCTGGAAGGACAGTGGTGGTGTGCCAAACAACTGAGCTCTAGTTCTGAACACTTTCACAAAGAGCCATAAGTTGAGGTTCAACTTACTGCTCCTGTAGAGTAGAGTGTAGCCGACAAAGCTGGAATCAGTAGCACTCAGGTGAGAAGAAAGGGAAGCAGATAGACCCAGTCCGTTGGCAGTGTCCTACGTGGACCAGCCTATCTGGCTGCCATGCCTGAATGTTTGGAACCGCAGCAGAGCTAGGCAGGCGCAATTGTGCAGCAATGCAAACTGCATAACCTGGCCAAATTTCACGCGTGTTCAAGAAACCACGGGGGATTTACAAGGAGATTTTCACCCAGAACAGACGGAGGCCTGCCGGCAGCAAGATTCTGGAATTCTTCCTAAGAAGCCTTGAAAGCAGTGAAACGCTCCTATGATGCAATAACTCAGCACCTCATTCTGAGTGTTCCCGGCAGAGGTCATTCGGCTGAACACAACCGTGGACTAATTAGAGCCAGATGTAGGCAGTGCCGTCCATAGTGCTCGATCGAGAGTGGTGGCGTGCCAAACAATTGAGCTCTAGTTCTCAACACTTTCACAAAGCGCCATAAGTTGAGGTTCAAGTTACTGCTCCGGTTGAGTAGAGTGTTGCCGTCAAAGCTGGAATCAGTAGCACTCAGGTGTGAAGAACTGGAAGCAGATATATCCAGTCCGCTGGCAGTGTCCTACGGGGAACAGCCGCTCGGGCTGCCACGCCTGAATGTTTGCAACCGCGGCAGAGCTACGCTAGCACAATAGTGCAGCAATGCAAACTGCATGAACTGGCCAAATTTCACGGGTGTACAAGAAACCACGGGGGATATACAAGGAGATGTTCACCCAGAACACCCGAAGGCCTGCCGGCAGCAAGATTTCAGAATTCTTCTTAAGAAGCCTTGAAAGTAGTGAAACGCTCCTATGTTGCAATAACTCAGAACCTCATTCTGAGTGTTCCCGGCAGAGGTCATTCGGCTGAACAGAACCGTGGACTAATTAGAGCCAGATGTAGGCAGTGCCGTCCACAGTGCTGGATGGAGAGTGGTGGCGTGCCAAACAACTGAGCTCTAGTTCTCAACACTTTCACAAAGTGCCATAAGTTGAGGTTCTACTTACTGCGCCGGTTGAGTAGATTGTAGCCGTCAAAGCTGAAATCAGTAGCACTCAGGTGAGAAGGACGGGAAGCGGATATACCCAGTCCGCTGGCAGTGTCCTACGGGCACCATCCTACCTGGCTGCCACACCTGAATATTTGCAACCGCGGCAGAGCTAGTCAGGCGGAATTGTGCAGCAATGCAAACTGCATGACCTGGCCAAATTTCACGGGTGTACAAGACACCACTGGGGATTTACAAGGAGGTGTTCACCCGGAATAGCCGGAGGCTTGCCGGCAGCAAGGTTCCGGAATCCTTCCTAAGAAGCCTTGAAAGCAGTGAAAGGCTCCTATGTTGCAATATCTCAGAACCTCATTCTGAGTGTTCCCAGCAGAGGTCATTCGGCTGAACACAACCGTGGACTAATTAGAGCCAGATGTACGCAGTGGCGTCCATAGTGCTGGATGGACATTGGTGGCGTGACAAACAACTGAGCTCTACTTCTCAACACTTTCACAAAGTGCCATAACTTGAGGATCAACTTACTGCTCCGGTTGAGTAGAGTGTAGCCATCAAAGCTGGAATCAGTAGCACTCAGGTGAGAAGAACGGGCAGCAGATATACCCAGTCCGCTTGCAGTGACCTACGGGGACCAACCTATCTGGCTGCCACACCTGAATGTTTCCAACCGTGGCACAGCTAGGCAGGCGCAATGGTGCAGCAATGCAAACTGCATAACCTGGCCAAATTTCACGGGTGTACAAGAAACCACGGGGGATATACAAGGAGATGTTTACCCCGAAAAGCCGGAGACCTGCCACCAGCAACATTCCGAAATACTTACTAAGAAGCCTTGAAAGAAGTGAAACGCTCCTATGTTGCAATAACTCAGAACCTCATTCTGAGTGTTCCTGGCAGAGGTCATTCGGCTGAACACAACCGTGGACTAATTAGAGCAAGATATGGCAGTGCCGTCCATAGCGCTGGACAGTGGTGGCGTGCCAAACAACTGAGCTCTACTTCTCAACACTTTCACAAAGTGCGATAAGTTGAGAGTCAACTTACTGCTCCGGTTGAGTAGAGTGTAGCCGTCAAAGCTGGAATCAGTAACACTAAGGTGAGAAGAATGGGAAGCAGATATACCCAGTCGGGTGCAGTGTCCAAAGGGGACAAAGTATCTGGCTGCCACGCCGAATGTTTGCAACCGCGACAGATCTAGACAGGCGCAATTGTGCAACAATGCAAACTGCATAACCTGGCCAAATTTCACGGGTTTACAAGAAATCACGTGGGATTTACAAGCAGATGTTCACCCGGAACAGCCGGAGGCCGGCCAGCAACATCTTTCCGGAATTCTTCCTAAGAAGCCTTGAAAGCAGTGAAACGCTCCTATGTTGCAATAACTCAGAACCTCATTTTGAGTGTTCCCGGCAGAGGTCATTCGGCTGAACACAACCGTGGACTAATTAGAGCCAGATGTAGGCAGTGCCGTCCATAGTGCTGGATGGACAGTGGTGGCGTGCCAAACAACTGAGCTCTAGTTCTCAACACTTTCACAAAGTGCCATAAGTTGAGGTTCAACTTACTGCTCCGGTTGAGTAGAGTGTAGCCGTCAAAGCTGGAATCAGTAGCACTCAGGTGAGAAGAACGGGAAGCAGATATACCCATTGCGCTGGCAGTGTCCTACGGGGACCAGCCTATCTGGCTGCCACAACTGAATGTTTGCCACCGCGGAATAGCTAGGCAGGCATGATTGTGCAGCAATGCAAACTGCATAACCTAGGCAAATTTCATTGGTGTTGAAGAAACCTCGGGGGATTTACAAGGAGATGTTCACCCGGAAAAGCTGGAGGCCTGCCGGCAGCAACATTCCGGAATTCTTCCTAAGAAGCCTTGAAAGCAGTGAAACGCTCCTATGTTGCAATAACTCAGAACCTCATTCTGAGTGTTCCCGGTAGAGGTCATTCGGCTGAACACAACCGTGGACTAATTAGAGCCAGATGTAGGCAGTGCCGTCCATAGTGCTGGATGGACAGTGGTGGCGTGCCAAACAACTGAGCTCTAGTTCTCAACACTTTCACAAAGTGCCATAAGTTGAGGTTCAACTTACTGCTCCGGTTGAGTAGAGTGTAGCCGTCAAAGCTGGAATCAGTAGCACTCAGGTGAGAAGAACAGGAAGCAGATATACCCAGTCCGCTGGCAGTGTCCTACGGTGAGCAAACTATATGGCTGCCAAGCCTGAATGTTTGCAACCGCTGCAGAGCTAGGCAGGCGCAATTGTGCAGCAATGCAAACTGCATAACCTGGCCAAATTTCATCGGTGTACAAGAAACCACGGGGGATTCACAAGGAGATGTTCACCCGGAACAGCCGGAGGCCTGTCGGCAGCAACATTCCGGAATGATTCCTAAGAAGCCTTGAAAGAAGTGAAACGCTCCTATGTTGCAATAACTCAGAACCTCATTCTGAGTGTTCCCCGCAGAGGTCATTCGGCTGAATACAACCGTGGACTAATTAGAGCCAGATGTAGGCAGTGCCGTCCATTGTGCTAGACGGACTGTGGAGTTGTGCCAAACTACTGAGCTCTAGTTCTCAACACTTTCACAAAGTCCCATAAGTTGAGGTTCAACTTACTGCTCCAGTTGAGTAGAGTGTAGCCGTCAAAGCTGGAATCAGTAGCACTCAGGTGATAAGTACGGGAAGCAGATATACCCAGTCTGCTGGCAGTGTCGTACTGGGACCAGCCTATCTGGCTGCCACGCCTGAATGTTTGCCAGCGCGGCAGAGCTAGGCAGGCGCAATTGTGGAGCAATGCAAACTGCATAACCTTGCCAAATTTCACAGGTTTACAAGAAACCACGGGGCATTTACAAGGAGATGTTCACCCGGAACAGCCGGAGGCCTGCCGGCAGCAAGATTCCGGAATTCTTCCTAAGATGCTATGAAAGCAATGAAACGCTCCTATGTTGCAATAACTCAGAAACTCATTCTGAGTGTTCCCGGCAGAGTTCATTCGGCTGAACACAACCGTGGACTAATTAGAGCCAGATGTATGCAGTGCGTCCATAGTGCTGGATGGACTGTTGTGGCGTGCCAAACAACTGAGCTCTAGTTCTCAACACTTTCACAAATTGCCATGAGTTGAGGTTCAACTTAATATTCCGGTTGAGTAGAGTGTAGCCGTCAAAGCTGGAATCAATAGCACTCAGGTGAGAAGAACGGGAATCACATATACCCAGTCCGCTGGCAGTGTCTTACGGTAACCAGCCTATCTGGTAGCCACGACTGAATGTTTGCCAGCACGACAGAGCTAGGCAGTCGCAATTGTGCAGCAATGCAAACTGCATAACCTGGCCAAATTTCACGGGTGTACAAGATACCACGGGGGATTTACACATAGATGTTCACCCGGATCAGCCGGAAGCCTGCCGGCAGCAATATTCCGAAATTCTTCCAAAGAAGGCGTGAAAGCAGTGAAACGCTCCTATGTTGCAACAACTCAGAACCTCATTCTGTGTGTTCCCGGCAGAGGTCATTCGGCTGAACACAACCGTGGACTAATTAGAGCCAGATGTAGGTACTTCCGTCCGTAGTGATGGATGGACAGTGGTGGCGTGCCAAACAACTGAGCTCTAGTTCTCAACACTTTCACAAATTGCCATAAGTTGAGGTTCAACTTACTGCTCCGGTTGAGTAGAGTGTAGCTGTCAAAGCGGGAATCAGTAGCACTCAGGTGAGAAGAACGGGAAGCAGATATACCCAGTCGGCTGGCAGAGTCCTACGGGAACCAGCCTTTATGGCTGCCACGCCTGTATGTTTCCAACCTCGGCAGAGCTAGGCAGGCGTAATTGTGCAGCAATGCAAACTGCATAACCTGGCCAAATTTCACGGGTGTACAAGAAACCATGGGGCATTTACAAGGAGATGTTCACCCGGAGCAGCCGGAGGTTGTTGGCAGCAAGAATACGGAATACTTCCTAAGAAGCCTTGAAAGCAGTGAAACGCTCCTATGTTGCAATAACTCAGAACCTCATTCTCAGTGTTCCCGGCAGAGGTCATTCGGCTGAACACAACCGTGGACTAATTAGAGCCAGATGTAGGCAGTGCCGTCCATAGTGTTGGATGGACAGTGGTGGCGTGCTAAACAACTGAGCTCGAGTTCTTAACACTTTCACAAAGTATTATAAGTTGAGGTCCAACTTACTTCTCCGGTTGAGTAGAGTGTAGCCTTCAAAGCTGGAATCAGAAGCACTCAGGTGAGAAGAACGGGACCAGTCCGCTGGTAGTGTCCTACGGGGACCAGCCTATCTGGATGACATGCCTGAATGTTTGCGACCCAGGCAAAGCTAGGCAGGGGCCATTAAACAGCAATGCAAACTGCATATCCTGGCCAAATTTCAGGGTTGTACAAGAAACCACGGGGGATTTACAAGGAGATGTTGACCCGGAACAGCCGGAGGCCTGCCGGCAGCAAGATTCCGGAATGCTTCCTAAGAAGCCTTGAAAGCAGTGAAACGTTCCTATGTTGCAATAACTCAGAACCTCATTCTGAGTGTTCCCGTCAGAGGTCATTAGGCTGAACACAACCTTGGACTAATTAGAACCAGATGTAAGCAATGCAGTCCATAGTGCTGGATGGACAGTGGTGGCATGCCAAACAACTGAGCTCTAGTTCAGAACACTTTAACAAAGTGCCATAGGTTGCGGTTCAACTTACTGCTCCGGTTCAGTAGAGTGTAACCGTCAAAGCTGGAATCAGAAGCACTCACTTGAGAAGAACGGGAAGCAGATATACCCAGTCCGCTGGCAGTGTTTTACGGGGACCAGCCTATCTGACTGCCACGCCTGAATGTTTGCCTGCGCGGCAGAGCTAGGCAGGCGTAATTGTCCAGCAATGCAAACTGCATAACCTGCCCAAATTTCACGGGTGTACAAGAAACCACGGGGGATTTACAAGGAGATGTTCACCCTGAACAGCCGGAGGCCTGCCGGCAGCAAGATTCCGGAATTCTTCTTAGAAGCCTTGAAAGCAGTAAAACGCTCCTGTGTTGCAATAACTCAGAACCTCATTCTGAGTGTTCCCGGCAGAGGTCATTCGGCTGAACACAAACGTGGACTAATTAGAACCAGATGTAGGCAATGCCATCCGTATATGCTGGATGGACAGTGGTGACGTGCCAAACAACTGAGCTCTAGCTCTCAACACTTTCACAAAGTTCCATGAGTTGAGGTTCAACTTACTGCTCCGGTTGAGGAGAGTGTAGCTGTCAAAGCTGGAATCAGTAGCACTCAGATGAGAAGAACGGGAAGCAGATATACACAGTCCGCTGGCAATGTCCTACGGGGACCAGCCTATCTGGCTGCCACGCCTGAATTTTTGCAACCGTGGCAGAACTAGGCAGGCGCAATTGTACAGCAATGCAAACTGCATAACCTGGCTAAATTTCAAAGGGTGTACAAGAAACCACAGGGGATTTACAAGGAGATGTTCACCCGGAATAGCCGGAAGCCTGCCCGCAGCAAGATTCCGGAATTCTTCCTAAGAAGCCTTGAAAGCAGTGAAAAGCTCCTATGTTGCAATAACTCAGAACCTCATTCTGAGTGTTCCAGGCAGAGGTCATTCGGTTCAACACAACCGTGGACTAATTAGAGCCAGATGTAGGCAATGCCGTCCATAGTGCTGGATGGACAGAGGTGGCGTGAGAAACAACTGAGCTCTAGTTCTCAACACTTTCACAAAGTGCCATGAGTTGAGGTTCAACATACTGCTGCGGTTGAGTAGAGTGTAGCCGTCAAAACTGGAATCAGTAGCACGCAGATGAGAAGAACAGGAAGCAGATATACCCAGTCCGCTGGCAGTGTCCTACGGGGACAAGCATATCTGGCTGCCACCGCTGAATGTGTGCAACCGCGGCAGAGCTAGGCAGGCACAATTGTGCAGCAATGCAAACTGCAGAACCTGGCCAAATTTCACGGGTGTACAAGAAACCACGGGGGATTTACAAGGAGATGTTCACTCGGAAAAGCCGGAGGCCTGCCGGTAGCAAAATTCTGGAATTCTTCCTGTGAAGCCTTGAAAGCAGTGAAACATTCCTATGTTGCAACAACTCAGAACCTCATTCTGAGTGTTCCCGGCAGAGGTCATTCGGCTGAACACAACCGTGGACTAATTAGAGCCAGATGTAGGCAGTGCCGTCCATAGTGCTCGATCGAGAGTGGTGGCGTGCCAAACATCTGAGCTCTAGTTCTCAACACTTTCACAAAGTGCCATGAGTTGAGGTTCAAATTACTGCTCCGGTTGAGTACAGTGTAGCCGTCAAAACTGGAATTAGTAGCACTCAGGTGAGAAGATCGGGACCCAGATATACCCAGTCCGCTGGCAGTGTCCTACGGGGACCAGCCTATATGGCTGCCACGCCTGAATGTTTGCACCCGCGGCAGAGTTAGGAAGGCGCAATTGTGCAGCAATGCAAACTGCATAACCTGGCCAAATTTCACAGGTGTCCAAGAAACCACTGGGGATTTACAAGGAGATGTTCACCCGGAACAGCCGGAGGCCTGCCGGCAGCAAGATTCTGGAATTCTTCCCGAGAAGTCTTGAAAGCAGTGAAACGCTCCTATGTTGCAACAACTCAGAACCTCATTCTGAGTGGTCCCGGCAGAGGTCATTCGGCTGAACACAACCGTGGACTAATTAGAGCCATATGTAGGCAGTGCCGTCCATAGTGCTGGATGGACAGTGGTGGGGTGGCAAACAACTGAGCTCTAGTTCTCAACACTTTCACAAAGTGCCATAAGTTGAGGTTCAACTTACTCCTCCGGTTGAGTAGAGTGTAGCCGTCAAAGCTGGAATCACTAGCACTCAGGTGAGAAGAACGGGAAGCAGATATAAACAGTTCGCTGGCAGTGTCCTACGGGGACCAGCCTTTCTGGCTGCCACGCCTGAATGTTTGCAACCGCGGCAGAGCTAGGCAAGCGCAATTATGCAGCAATGCAAACTGCATAAGCTGGCCAAATTTCACGGTTGTACAAGAAAACACGGGGGATTTACAAATAGATGTTCACCCGGAACAGTCGGAGGCCTGCTGGAAGCAAGTTTGAGGAATTCTTCCTAAGCAGCCTTGAAAGCAGTGAAAGGCTCCTATGTTGCAATAACTCAGAACCTCATTCTGAGTGTTTCCGGCAGAGGTCATTCAGCTGAACACAACAGTGGACTAATTAGAGCCAGATGTAGGCAGTGCCGTCCATATTGCTGCTTGGACAGTGGTGGCGTGCCAAACAACTGAGCTCTAGTTCTCAACACTTTCACAAAGTGCCATAAGTTGAGGTTCAACTTACTGCTCGGGTTGAGTAGAGTGTAGCCGTCAAAGCTGGAATCAGTAGAAGTCAGGTGGGAAGAACGGGAAGCAGATATACCCAGTACGCTGGCAGTGTCCTACGGGGACCCGCCTATCTGGCTGCCACGCCTGAATGTTTGCAACCGCGGCAGAGCTAGGCATGCGTATTTGTGCAGCAATGCAAACTGTATAACCTGGCCAAATTTCAAGGGTGTTCAAGAAACCATGGGGGATTTACAAGGAGATGTTCACCCGGAGCAGCCCGAGGTTGCCGGCAGCAAGAATACGGAATTCTTCCTAAGAAGCCTTGAAAGCAGTGAAAAGCTCCTATGTTGCAATAACTCAGAACCTCATTCTGAGTGTTCCCCGCAGAGGTCATTCGGCTGAACACAACCGTGGACTAATTAGAGCCAGATGTAGGCAGTGCCGTCCATAATGCTGTATGGACAGTGGTGGCGGGCCAAACAACTGAGCTCTAGTTCTTAACACTTTCACCTAGCACCATAAGTTCAGGTCCAACTTAATGCTCCGCTTGAGTACAGTGTAGCCGTGAAAGCTGGAATCAGTAGCACTCAGGTGAGAAGAACAGGACCAGTCCACTGGCAGTGTCCTACGGTGACCAGCCTATCTGGCTGTCACGCCTGAATGTTTGTGACCGCGGCAGAAATAGGCAGGGGCCATTGAACAGCAATGCAAACTGCATAAGCTGGACAAATTTCACGGGTGTACAAGAAACCATGGGGGATTTACAAGAAGATGTTCACACAGAACAGCCGGAGGCCTGCCGGCAGCAAGATTCCAGAATTCTTACTAAGAAGCCTTGAATGCATTGAAATGTTCCTATATTGCAATAACTCAACCTCATTCTGAGTGTTCCTAGCAGAGGTCATTAGGCTGAACACAACCGTGGACTAATTAGAAACAGATGTATGCAATGCAGTCCATAGTGCTGGATGGACAGTGGTGGCATGCCAAACAACTGAGCTCAAGTTCTCAATACTTACACAAAGTGCCATAAGTTGAGGTTCAACTTACTGCTCCGTTTGAGTAGAGTGTAGCCGTCAAAGCTGGAATCAGTAGCACTCACGTGAGAAGAACGGGAAGCAGATATAAACAGTTCGCTGGCAGTGTCCTACGGGAACCAGCTTTTCTGGCTGCCATGCCTGAATGTATGCAACTGCGGCAGAGCTAGGCAGGCGCAATTGTGCAGCAATGCAAACTGCATAACCTGGCCAAATTTCACGGGTGTACAAGAAACCAAGGGGGATTTACAAATAGATGTTCACCCAGAACAGTCGGAGGCCTGCCGGAAGCAAAATTGAGGAATTCTTCCTAAGAAGCATGAAAGCAGTGAAACGCTCCTATGTTGCAATAACTCAGAACCTTATTCTGAGTGTTCCCGGCAGAGGTCATTCGGCTGAACACAAGCATGGACTAATTAGAGCCAGATGTAGGCAGTGCCGTCCATAGTGCTGGATGGACTGTGGTGGCGTGCCCAACAACTGAGCTCTAGTTCTCAACACTTTCACAAAGTGTCATAAGTTGAGGTTCAACATACTGCTCCGGTTGAGTACAGTGTAGCCGGCAAAGCTGGAATCAGTAGCACTCATGTGAGAAGAACGGGAAGCAGATATACACAGTCCGCTGGCAGTGTCCTACGGGGACTAGCATTTCTGGCTGCCACGCCTGTATGTTTGCAACTGCGGTAGAGCTAGGCAGGCGCAATTGTACAGCAATGCAAACTGCATAACCTGGCCAAATTTCACCGGTGTACAAGAAACCACGGGGGATTTACAAGGAGATTTTCACCCTGAACAGCCGGAGGCCTGTCGGCAGCAAGATTCCGGAATTCTTCCTAAGAAGCCTTGAAAGCCTTGAAACGCACCTATGTTGCAATAATTCAGAACCTCATTCTGAGTGTTCCCGGCAGAGGTCATTCGGCTGAAAACAACCGTGGACTATTTAGAGCCAGATGTATGCAGTGCCGTCCATAGTGCTGGAAGGACAGTGGTGGCGTGCCAAACAACTGAGCTCTAGTTCTCAACATTTTCACAAACTGCCATAAGTTGAGGTTCAACTTGCTGCTCCGTTTGATTAGAGTGTAGCCGTCAAAGCTGGCATCAGTAGCACTCAGCTGAGAAGAACGGGAAGCAGATATACCCAGTCCTCTGGCAGTGTCCTACGGGGACCAGCCCATCTGGCTGCCACACCTGAATGTTTGCCAGCTCGGCAGAGCTAGGCAGGCGCAATTGTGCAGCAATGGAAACTGCATAAGCTGGCCAAATTTCACGGGTGTACAAGAAACCACGGGGGATTTACAAGGAGATGTTCACCCGGAACAGCCGGAGGCCTGCGGGCAGCAACATTACGGAATTCTTCCTAAGAAGCCTTGAAAGCAGTGAAACGCTCCTATGTTGCAATAACTCAGAACCTCATTCTGAGTGTTCCCGTCAGAGGTCATTCGGCTGAACACAACCCTGGACTAATTAGAGCCAGATGTAAGCAGTGACGTCCATCGTGCTGTATGGACTGTGGTGGCGTGCCAAACGACTGAGCTCTAGTTCTCAACACTTTCACAAAGTTCCATAAGTTGAGGTTCAACGTACTGCTCCGTTTGAGTAGAGTGTAGCCGTCAAAGCTGGAATCAGTAGCACTCAGGTGAGATGAACGGGAAGCAGATACAAACAGGTTGCTGGCAGTGTCCTATGGGGACCAGCCTTTCTGGCTGCCACGCCTGAAAGTTTTCAACCGCGGCAGAGCTAGGCAAGCGCAATTGTGCAGCAATGCAAAGTGCATAAGCTGGCCAAATTTCACGGTTGTACAAGAAACCACGGGGGATTTACAAATAGATGTTCACCCGGAACAGTCGGAGGCCTGACGGAAGCAAGATTGAGGAATTCTTCCTAAGAAGCCTTGAAAGCAGTGAAACGCTCCTATGTTGCAATAACTCAGCACATCATTCTGAGTGTTCCCCGCAGAGGTCATTCGGCTGAACACAACCGTGGACTAATTAGAGCCAGATGTAGGCAATGCCGTCCATAGTGCTGGATGGACAGTGGTGGCGTGCCAAACAACTGAGCTTTGGTTCTTAACACTTACACAAAGTACCATAAGTTGAGGTCCAACTTAATGCTCCGCTTGAGTACAGTGTAGCCGTCAAAGCTGGAATCAGTAGCACTCAGGTGAGAAAAACGGGACCAGTCCGCTGGCAGTGACCTACGGGGACCAGCTTATATGGCTGCCTCGCCTGAATGTTTACGACCGCGGCAGAGCTAGGCAGGGGCCATTCAACAGCAATTCAAACTGTATAACCTGGCCAAATTGCACGGGTGTATAAGAAACCACGGGGGATTTACAAGGAGATGTTCACCCGGAACAGCCCGAGGCCTGCCAGCAGCAAGATTCCGGAATTCTTCCTAAGAAGACTTGAAAGCAGTGAAACGTTCCTATGTTGCAATAACTCAGAACCTCATTCTGAGTGTTCCTGGCAGAGGTCATTAGGCTGAACACAACCGTGGACTAATTAGAACCAGATGTAAGCAATGCAGTCCATAATGCTGGATGGACAGTGGTGTCATGCCAAACAACTGAGCTCTGGTTCTCAGCACTTTCACAAAGTGCCATAAGTTGAGGTTCAACTTACTGCTCCGGTTGAGTAGAGTGTAGCCATCAAAGCTGGAACCAGTAGCACTCAGGTGAGAAGAACGGGAAGCAGATATACCCAGTCCGCTGGCAGTGTCCTACGGGGACCAGCCTGTCTGGTTGCCACGCCTGAATGTTTGCAAAAGCGCTAGAGCTAGGCAGGCGCAATTGTGCAGCAATGCAAACTGCATAACCTGGCCAAATTTCACAGATGTACAGGAAACCACAGCGGATTTACAAGGAGATGTTCACCCAGAACAGCCGGAGGCCTGGCGGCAGCAACATTCCGGAATTCTTCCTAAGAAGCCTTGAAAGCAGTGAAATGCTCCTATGTTGCAACAACTCAAAACCTCATTCTGAGTGTTCCCGGCAAAGGTCATTCGGCTGAACACAACCGTGGACAAATTAGAGCCAGATGTAGGCAGTGCCGTCCATAGTGCTGGATGGACAGTGGTGGCGTGCCAAACAACTGAGCTCTAGTTCTCAACACTTTCACAAAGGGCCATAAGTTGAGGTTAAACTTCCTGCTCCGGTTGAGTAGAATGTAGCCGTCAAAGCTGGAATCAGTAACACTAACCTGAGAAAAACGGGAAGCACATATACCCAGTTCGCTGGCAGTGTCCTATGGGGACCAACCTATCCGGCTGCCATGCCTGAATGTTTACAACCTCGGCAGAGCTAGGCAAGCGCAATTGTGCAGCAATGCAAACTGCATAACCTCGCGAAATTTCACGGGTGTACAAGAAACCACGGGGGATTTTCAAGGAGATGTTCACTCGGAACAGCCGGAGGCATTATGGCAGTAAGATTCCGAAATTCTTCCTAATAAGCCTTGAAAGCAGTGAAACGCTCCTATGTTGCAATAACTCAGAACCTCATTCTGAGTGTTCCCGGCAGAGGTCTTTCGGCTGAACACAACCGTGGACTAATTAGAGCCATATGTAGGCTGTGCCGTCCATAGTGCTGGATGGACAGTGGTGGGGTGGAAAACAACTGAGCTCTAGTTCTCAACACTTTCACAAAATGTCATAAGTTGAGGTTCAACTTACTGCTCCGGTTGAGTAAAGTGTAGCCGGCAAAGCTGGAATCAGTAGCACTCATGTGAGAAGAACGGGAACAGATATACACAGTCCATTGGCAGTGTCCTACGGGGACCAGCCCATCTGGCTGCCACACCTGAATATTTGCCAGCGCTGCAGAGCTTGGCAGGCGCAATTGTGCAGCAATGGAAACTGCATAAGCTGGCCAAATTTCAGGTGTGTACAAGAAACCACGGGGGATTTACAAGGAGATGTTCACCCGGAACAACCCAAGGCCTGCTGGCAGCAACATTCCGGAATTCTTCCTAAGAAGCCTTGAGAGCAGTGAAACGCTCCTATGTTGCAATAACTCAGAACCTCATTCTGAGTGTTCCCGGCAGAGGTCATTCGGCTGAACACAACCATGGACTAATTAGAGCCAGATGTAGGCAGTGCCGTCCATAGTGTTGCATGGACAGTGGTGGCTTGCCAAACACTGAGCTCTAGTTCTCAACACTTTCACAAAGTGCCATAAGTGGAGGTTCAACTTACTGCTCTGGTTGAGTCTAGTGTAGCCGTCAAAGCTGGAATCAGTAGTACTCAGGTGAGAAGAACGGGAAGCAGATACAAACAGTTCGCTGGCAGTGTCCTATGGGGACCAGACTTTCTGGCTGCCACGCCTGAATGTTTTCAACTGCGGCAGAGCTAGGCAAGCGCAATAGTGCAGCAATGCAAACTGCATAACCTGGCCAAATTTCACGGGTGTACAAGAAACAATGGGGGATTTACAAATAGTTGTTCACCCGGAACAGTCGGAGGCCTGCCGGAAGCAAGATTGAGGAATTCTTCCTAAGAAGCCTTGAAAGCAGTGAAACACTCATATGTTGCAATAAGTCATAACCTCATTCTGAGTGTTCCCGGGAGAGGTCCTTCAGCTGAACACAACCATGGACTAATTAGAGCCAGATGTAGGCAGGGCCGTCCATAGTGCTGGTTGAACAATGGTGACGTGCCAAACAACAGAGCTCTAGTTCTCAACACTTTCACAAAATGTCATAAGTTGAGGTTCAACTTACTGCTTCGGTTGAGTAGAGTGTAGTCCTCAAAGCTGGAATCAGTTGCACTCAGGTGAGAAGAACGGGAAGCAGATATACCCAGTCCGCTGGCAGTGTCCTACGGCGACGAGCCTATCTGGCTGCCACGCCTCAATGTTTGCCAGCGTGGCAGAGCTAGGCAGCCGCAATTGTGCAGCAATGCAAACTGCATAACCTGGTCAAATTTCACGGGTGTACAAGAAACCACGGGGGATTTACAAGGAGATGTTCACCCGGAGCAACCAGAGGTTGCCGGCAGCAAGAATACGGAATTCTTCCTAAGAAGCCTTGAAAGCAGTGAAACGCTCCTATGTTGCAATAACTCAGAACCTCATTCTGAGTGTTCCCCGCAGAAGTCATTCGGCTCAACACAACCGTGGACTAATTAGAGCCAGATGTAGGCAGTGCCTTCCATAGTGCTGAATGGACAGTGGTGGCGTGCCAAAGAACTGAGGTCTAGTTCTCAACACTTTCACAAATTGTCATAAGTTGAGGTTCAAATTACTGCTCCGGTTGAGTACACTGTAGCCGTCAAAGCTGGAATCATTAGCACTTAAGAGACAGGAATGGGAAGCAGATATACCCAGTCCGCTGGCAATGTCCTACGAGGACCAGCCTATCTAGCTGCCACGCCTGAATGTTTGCCGGCGGGGCAGAGCTAGGCAGGCGAATTTGTGCAACAATGCAAACGGCATAACCTGGTAAATTTTCACGGGTGTACAAGAAACCACGGGGGATTTAGAAGGAGATGTTCACCCGGAACAACCCGAGGCCTGCCGGCAGCAAGATTCCGGAATTCTTCCTAAGAAGCCTTGAAAGCATTGAAACATTCCTATGTTGCAATAACTCAGAACCTCATTCTGAGTTTTCCCGGCAGAGGTCATTAGGCTGAACACAACCGTGGACTAATTAGAACCAGATGTAAGCAATGCAGTCCATAGTGCTGGATGGACAGTGGTGTCATGCCAAACAACTGAGCTCAAGTTCTCAATACTTACACAAAGTGCCATAAGTTGAGGTTCAACTTACTGCTCCGGTTGAGTAGAGTGTAGCCGTCAAAGCTGGAATCAGTAGCACTCAGGAGAGAAGAACGGGAAGCAGATATATCCAGTCCGCTGGCAGTGTACTACGGGGACTAGCCTAACTGGCTGCCACGCCTGAATATTTGCAACTGCAGCAGATCTCGGCAGGCGCAATTGTGCAGCAATACAAACTGCATAACCTGGCCAAATTTCACGGGTGTACAAGAAACCACGGGGGATTTACAAGGAGATGTTCACCCGGAACAGCCTGAGACTTGTTGGAAGCAACATTCCGGAATTCTTCCTAAGAAGCCTTGAAAGCAGTGAAACTCCCCTATGTTGTAACAACTCAGAAACTCATTCTGAGTGTTCCCGGCAGAGGACATTCCGCTGAACACAACCGTGGACTAATTAGAGCCAGATATAGACAGTGCCGTCCATAGTGCTGGATGGATATTGGTGGCGTGCCAAACAACTGAGCTCTAGTTCTCAATACTTTCACAATTCCATAAGTTGAGGTTCAAGTTACTGCTCTGGTTGAGTAGGGCTTAGCCGTCAAAGCAGTAATCAGTAGCACTCAGGTGAGAAGAACGGGAAGCAGATATATCCAGTTCGCGTGCAGTGTCCTATGTGGACTAGCCTATCTGGTTGCCACGCTTGAATGTTTGCAACCCCGGCAGAGCTATGCAGGCGCAATTGTGCAGCAGTGCAAACTGCATAACCTGGCCAAATTTCACGGGTGTACAAGAAACCACGGGGGATTTAGAAGGAGATGTTCACCCGGGAGAGCCGGAGGCCTGCCGGCAGCAAGATTTTGGAATTCTTCCTAAGAAGCCTTGAAAGCAGTGAAACGCTCCGATGTTGCAATAACTCAGAACCTCATTCTGAATGTTCCCGGCAGAGGTCATGCGGCTGAACACAACCGTGGACTAATTAGAGCCATATGTAGGCAGTGCCGTCCATAGTGCTGGATGGACAGTGGTGGCGTGCCAAACAACTGAGCTCTAGTTCTCAACACTTTCACAAAGTGCCATAAATTGAGGTTCAATTTACTGCTCCGGTTGAGTAGAGTGTAGCCGTCAAAGCTGCAATCAGTAGCACTCATGTGAGACGAACGTGAAACACATATACCCATGACGCTGGCAGTGTCCAAGGGGACCAAACTATCTAGCTGCCACGCCTGAATGTTTGCAACCGCGGCAGAGCTAGGCCGGCGCAATTGTGCAGCAATGCAAACTGCATAAGCTGGCCAAATTTCACGGGTGTACAAGAAACCACGGAGGATTTACAAGGAGGTGTTCACCCGGAACAGCTGGAGTCCTGCCGGCAGCAAGATTCCGGAATTCTTCCTAAAAAGCCTTGAAAGCAGTGAAACGCTCCTATGTTGCAACAACTCAGAACCTCATTCTGAGTGTTCCCGGCAGAAGTCATTCAGCTGAACACAACCGTGGAGTAATTAGAGAAAGATGTAGGCAGTGCCGTCCATAGTGCTGGATAGACAGTGGTGGCGTGCCAAACAACTGAGCTCTAGTTCTCCACAATTTCACAAAGTGCCATGAGTTGAGGTTCAACTTACTGCTCCGGTTGTGTAGAGTGTGGCCGTCAAAGCTGGAATCAGTATCACTCAGATGAGAAGAACGTGAAGCAGATATACCCAGTCCTCTGGCAGTGTCCTACGGGGTCCAGCCTATCTGGCTGCCACGCCTGAATGTTTGCAACCGCGGCAGAGCTAGGCAGGCGCAATTGTGCAGCAATGCAAACTGCATAACCTGGCCAAATTTCACGGGTGTACAAGAAACCACGGGGGATTTACAAGGAGAAGTTCACCCAGAACAGCCGGAGGCCTGCCGGCAGCAACATTCCGGAATTCTTCCTAAGAAGCCTTGAAAGCAGTGAAACGCTCCTATGTTGCAACAACTCAGAACCTCATTCTGAGTGTTCCCGGCAGTGGTCATTCGGCTGAACACAACCATGGATTAATTAGAGCCAGATGTAGGCAGTGCCGTCCATAGTGCTGGATGGACAGTGGTGGCGTGCCAAACAACTGAGCTCTAGTTCTCAACACTTTCACAAAGTGCCATAAGTTGACGTTCACCTTACTGCTCCGGTTGAGTAGAGTGTAGCCGTCAAAGCTGGAATCAGTAGCACTCAGGTGAGAAGAACGGGAAGCAGATATACCCAGTCCGCTGGCAGTGTCCTACGGCGACGAGCCTATATGGCTGCCACGCCTCAATATTTGCAACCGGGGTAGAGATAGGCTGGCCTACTTGTGCAGCATTGCAAACTGCATAACCTGGCCAAATTTCACGGGTGTACAAGAAACCATGGGGGATTTACAAGGAGATGTTCTCCCGGAACAGCCGCAGGCCTGCCGGAAGCAAGATTCCGGAATTCTTCCTAAGAAGCCTTGAAAGCAGTGAAACGCTCCTATGTTGCAATAAGTCATAACCTCATTCTGAGTGTTCCCGGCAGAGGTCATTCGGCTGAACACAACCGTGGACTAATTAGAGCCAGATGTATTCAGTGCCGTAAATCGTGCTGGATGGACAGTGGTGGCGTGCCAAACAACTGAGCTCTAGTTCTCAACACTTCCACAAAGTGCCATAAGTTGAGGTGCAACTTACTGCTCCAGTTGAGTAGAGTGTAGCCGTCAAAGCTGGAATCAGTAGCACTCATGTGAGAAGAACGGGAAGCAGATATACCCAGTCGGCTGGCTGTGTCCTACGGGGACCAGCCTTTCTGGATGCCAGGCCTGAATGTTTACAACCGTGGCAGAGCTAAGTAGGCGCAATTGTGGAGCAATGCAAACTGCATAAACTGGCCAAATTTCACGGGTATACAAGAAACCACGGGGGATTTTCATGGAGATGTTCACCCGGAACTGCCGGAGGCCTGCCGGAAGCAAGATTCCGGAATTCTTCCTAAGAGGCCTTGAAAGCAGTGAAACGCTCCTATGTTGCAATAACTCAGAACATCATTCTGAGTGTTCCTGGCAGAGGTCATTCGGCTGAACAGAACCGTGGACTAATTAGAGCCAGATGTAGGCAGTGCCGTCCATATTGCTGGACCGTGGTGCCGTGCCAAACAACTGAGCTCTAGTTCTCAACACTTTTACAAAGTGCCATAAGTTGAGGCTCAACTTATTGCTCCGTTTGAGTAGAGTGTCGCCGTCAAAGCTGGAATCAGTCGCACTCAGGTGAGAAGAAAGGAAAGCAGATATACCCCGTCCGCTGGGAGTGTCCTACGGGGACCAGCCTATCTCGCTGCCACGCCTGAATGTTTGCAACCGGGGCAGAGCTAGGCATTCGCAATTGTGCAGCAATGCAAACTGCATAACCTCGCCAAATTTCACGGGTGTACAAGAAACCACGGAGGATTTACAAGGATATGTTCACCCGGAATAGCGGGAAGCCTGCCGGCAGCAAGATTCCGGAATTCTTCCTAAGAAGCCTTGAAAGCAGTGAAACGCTCCTATGTTGCAATAACTCAGAACCTCATTCTGAGTGTTCCCGGCAGAGGTGAGTCGGCTGAACACAACCGGGGACTAATTAGAGTCAGATGTAGGCAGTGCTGTCCATAGTGCTGGATGGACAATTGTGGCATGCCAAACAACTGAGCTCTAGTTCTCAAGACTTTCACAAAGTGCCATAAGTTGAGGTTCAACTTACTGCTCCGGTTGAGTCTAGTGTAGACGTCAAAGCTGGAATCAGTAGCACTAAGGTGAGAAAAATGGGAAGAAGATAGACCACCCGCTGGCAGTGTCCTACTGGGATCAGCCTATCTGGCTGCCACGCCTGAATGTTTGCAAGCGCGGCAGAGCTAGGCATTCGCAATTGTGCAGCAATGCAAACTGCATAACCTGGCCAAATTTCACGGGTGTACAAGAAACCACGGGGGATTTACAAGGAGATGTTCACCCTTAACAGCCGGAGGCCTGCCGGTAGCAAGATTCCGGAATTCTTCCTAAGAAGCCTTGAAAGCAGTGAAACGCTCCTATGTTGCAATAAGTCATAACCTTATTCTGAGTGATCCCGGCAGAGGTCATTCGGCTGAACACAACCATGGACTAATTAGAGCCAGATGTAGTTAGTGCCGTCCATAGTGCTGGAACGTGGTGGCGTGCCAAACAACTGAGCTCTAGTTCTCAACACTTTCACAAAGTGCCATAAGTTGAGGATCAACTTACTGTTCTGGTTGAGTAGAGTGTCGCCGTCAAAGCTGGAATCAGTAGCACTCAGGTGAGAAGAACGGGAAACACATATACCCAGTCCGCTGGGAGTGTCATACGGGGACCAGCCTATCTGGCTGTCACGCCTGAATGTTTGCAAGCGGGGCAGAGCTAGGGAGGCGCAATTGTGGAGCAATGCAAACTGCATAACCTGGCCAAATTTCACGGGTGTACAAGAAACCACGGGGGATTTACAAGGAGAAGTTCACCCGGAACAGCCAGAGGCCTGCCGGACGCAAGATTCCGGAATTCTTCCTAAGAAGCCTTGAAAGCAGTGAAATGCTCCTATGTTGAAACAACTCAGAACCTCAATCTCAGTGTTCCCGGCAGAGGTCATTCGGCTAAACACAACCGTGGAGTAATTAGAACCAGATGTAGGCAGTGCCGTCCATGATGCTGGACAGTGGTGGCGTGCCAAACAACGGAGCTCTAGTTCACAACACTTTCACAAAGTGCCATAATTTGAGGTTCAAATTACTGCTCCGGTTGAGTAGAGTGTAGCCGTCAAAGCTGGAATCAGTAGCACTCAGGTGAGAAGAACGGGAAACACATATACCCAGTCCGCTGGCAGTATCCTACGGGGACCAGCCTATCTGGCTTCCACGCCTGAATGTTTGCAACTACGGCAGAGCTAGGCAGGCGCAATTGTGCAGCAATGCAAACTGCATAACCCGGCCAAATTTCACGGGTGTACAAGATAACACGGGGGATTTACAAGGAGATGTTCACCCGGAACAGCCGGAGCCCTGCGGGCAGCAAGATTCCGGAATTCTTCCTAAGAAGTCTTGAAAGCAGTGAAACACTCCTATGTTGCAATGACTCAGAACATTATAGTGTTCCCAGCAGCGGTCATTCGGCTGAACACAACCGTGGACTAATTAGAGCGAGATGTAGGCAGCGCCATCCATAGTGCTGGATGGACAGTGGTGGCGCGCCAAACAACTGAGCTCTAGTTCTTAACACTTTCACAAAGTGCCATAAGTTGAGGTTCAACTTACTGCTCCGGTTGAGTAGAGTGTAGCCGTCAAAGCTGGAATCATTAGAACTCAGGTGAGAAGAACGGTAAGCAGATATACGCAGTCCGCTGGCATTGTCCTACGGGGACCAGACTATCTGGCTGCCAGGCCTGAATGTTTGCAACTGCAGCAGAGCTAGGCAGGCGCAATTGTGCACCAATGCAAACTGCATAACCTGGCCAAATTTCACGGGTTTACAAGAAACCACGGGGGATTTACAAGGAGATATTCACATAGAACAGCCGGAGGCCTGCCGGAAGCAACATTATGGAATTCTTCCTAAGAAGCTTTGAAAGCAGTTAAAAGCTCCTATGTTGCAATAACTCAGAACCTCATTCTGAGTGTTCCCGGCAGAGGTCATTCGGCTGGGCACAACCGTGGACTAATTTGAGCCAGATGTATGCAGTGCCGTCCATAGTGCTGGAAGGACAGTGGTGGCGTGCCAAACAACTGAGCTCTAGTTCTCAACACTTTCACAAAGTGCCATAAGTTGGGGTTCAACTGACTGCTCCGGTTGAGTAGATTGTAGCCGTCAATACTGGAATCAGTAGCACTCAGGTGAGAAGAAAGGGAAGCAGATATACCCAGTGCGCTGGCAGTGTCTTACAGGGACCATCCTATCTGGCGGCCCCGCCTGAATATTTGCAACCGCGGCAGAGCTAGGCAGGCACAATTGTGCAGCAATGCAAACTGCATAACCTGGCCAAATTTCACGGGTATACAAGAAACCACCGGGGATTTACAAGATGTTAACCCGGAACAGCCGGAGGCCTGCTGGCAGCAAGATTCCGGAATTCTTCCTAAGAAGCCTTGAAAGCAGTGAAATGCTCCTATGTTGCACTCACTAAGAATCTCATTCTGAGTGTTCCCGGCAGAGGTCATTTGGCTGAACACAACCGTGGACCAAATAGACCCACGTGTAGGCAGTGCTGTCCAAAGTGCTGGACAGTGTTGGCGTGCCAAACAACTGAGCTCAAGTTCTCAACACTTTCACAAAGTGCCATAAGTTGAGGTTCAACTTACTGCTCCAGTTGAGTAGAGTGTAGCCGTCAAAGCTGGAATCAGTAGCACTCATGTGAGAAGAACGGGAAGCAGATATACCCAGTCCGCTGGCAGTGTCCTACGGGGACCAGCCTTTCTGGATGCCAGGCCTGAATGTTTGCAACCGTGGCAGAGCTAGGTAGGCGCAATTGTGGAGCAATGCAAACTGCATAACCTGGCCAAATTTCACGGGTATACACGAAACCACTGGGGATTTTCAAGGAGATGTTCACCCGGAACAGCCGGAGACCTGCTGGCTGCAACATTGCGGAATTCTTCCCAAGAAGCCTTGAAAGCACTGAAAAGCTCCTATGTTGCAACAACTCAGAACCTCATTCTGAGTGTTCCCGGGAGAGGCCATTCAGCTGAACACAACCGTGGACCAATTAGAGCCTGATGTAAACACTGCCGTCCATAGTGGTGGATGGACAGTGTTGGCGTGCCAAACAACTGAGCTATACTTCTCAACACTTTCACAAAGTGCCATAAGTTGAGGTTCAACTGACTGCTCTGGTTGAATAGAGTGTAGCCGTTAAAGCTGGAATCACTAGCACTCAGGTGAGAGAACGGGATCAGATATACCCAGTCGGCTGGAAGGGTCCTACGGGGACCAGCCTATCTGGCTGCCACGTCTGAATGTTTGTTTGCCAGCGCGACATAGCTACGCAGGCACAATTGTGCAGCAATGCAAACTGCATAACATGGTCAAATTTCACGGGTGTACAAGAAACCACGGGTGATTTAAAAGGAGATGTTCACCGGGAAAAGCTGGAGGCCTGCCGGCAGCAAGATTCCGGAATTCTTCCTAAGAGGCCTTGAAAGCAGTGAAACGTTCCTATGTTGCAATAATGCAGAACCTCATTCTGAGTGTTCCTGGCAGAGGTCATTCGGCTGAACAGAACCGTGGACTAATTAGAGCCAGATGTATGCAGTGCCGTCCATAGTGCTGGACCGTGGTGGCGTGCCAAACAACTGAGATCTTGTTCTGAACAATTTTACAAAGTGCCATAAGTTGAGGCTCAACTTACTGCTCCGGTTGAGTAGAGTGTCGCCGTCAAAGCTGGAATCAGTAGCACTCAGGTGAGAAGAAAGGAAAGCAGATATACCCAGTCCGCTGGGAGTGTCCTATGGGAACCAGCCTATCTCGCTGCCACGCCTGAATGTTTGCAACCGCGGCAGAGCTAGGCAGGCGCAATTGTGCAGCAATGCAAACTGCATAACCTGGCCAAATTTCACGGGTGTACAAGAAACCACCGAGGATTTACAAGGAGATGTTTACCCAGAATAGCGGGAGGCCTGCCGGCAGCAAGATTCCGGAATTCTTCCTAAGAAGCCTTGAAAGCAGTGAAATGCTCCTATGTTGCAATATCTCAGAACCTCATTCTGAGTGTTCCTGGCAGAAGTCATTCGGCTGAACACAACCGGGGACTAATTAGAGTCAGATGTAGGCAGTGCTGTCCATAGTGCTGGATGGACCGTGGTGGCATGCCAAACAACTGAGCTCTAGTTCTCAAGACTTTCGCAAAGTGCCATAAGTTGAGGTTCAACTTACTGCTCCGATTGAGTCTAGTGTAGCCGTCAAAGCTGGAATCAGTAGCACTAAGGTGAGAAAAATGGGAAGAAGATAGACCAGTCCCCTGGCAGTGTCCTACTGGGATCAGCCTATCTGGCTGCCACGCCTGAATGTTTGCAACCGCGGCAGAGCTTGGCATTCGCAATTGTGCAGCAATGCAAACTGCATAACCTGGCCAAATTTAACGGGTGTACAATAAACCACGGGGGATTTACAAGGAGATGTTCACCCGGAACAGCCCGAGACCTGCCGGTAGCAAGATTCCGGAATTCTTCCTAAGAAGCCTTGAAACCAGTGAAACGCTCCTATGTTGCAATAAGTCATAACCTCATTCTGAGTGTTCCCGGCATAGGTCATTCGGCTGAACACAACCGTGGACTAATTAGAGCCAGATGTAAGCAGTGCCGTCCACATTGCTGGCTGGACAGTGGTGTCGTGCCAACCAACTGAGCTCTAGTTCTCAACACTTTCACAAAGTGCCATAAGTTGAGGATCTACTATCTGTTCCGGTTGAGTAGAGTGTCGCCATGAAAGCTGGAATCAGTAGAACTCAGGTGAGAAGAACGGGAAGCAGATATACCCAGTCCGCTGGCAGTGTCCTACGGGGACCAGCCTATCTGGGTGCCACCCCTGAATGTTTGCAACCGCGGCAGAGCTAGGCAGGCATAATTGTGCAGCAATGCAAACTGCATAACCTGGCCAAATTTCACGGGTATACAGGAAACCAGGGGGATATACAAGGAGATGTTCACACAGAACAGCCGGAGGTCTTCCCGCAGCAAGATTCCGGAATTCTTCCTAAGAAGCCTTGAAATCAGTGAAACGCTCCTATGTTGCAATAACTCAGAACCTCATTCTGAGTGTTCCCGGCAGAGGTCATTCGGCTGAACACAACCGAGGACTAATTAGAGCCAGGTGTAGGCAGTGCCATCCATAGTGCTGGATGGACAGTGGTGGCGTGCCAAACAACTGAGCTCTAGTTCTCAACACTTTCACAAAGTGCCATAAGTTGAGGTTCAACTTACTGCTCCGGTTGAGTAGAGTGTAGCCGTCAAAGCTGGAATCAGTAGCACTCAGGTGAGAAGAACCGGAAGCACATATACCCAGTCGGCTGGCAGTTTCCTACGGGGATCAGCCTATCTGGCTGCCACGCCTGAACTTTTGCAACCGTGGCAGAGCTAGGCAGGCGAAATAGTGCAGCAATGCAAACAGCACAACCTGGCCAAATTTCACGGGTGTACAGGAAACCAGGGGGATGTACATGGAGATGTTCACCCGGAACACCCGGAGGCCTGCCGGAAGCAAGATTCCGGAATTCTTCCTAAGAAGCCTTGAAAGCAGTGAAACGCTCCTATGTTGCAATAACTCAGAACCTCATTCTGAGTGTTCCCGGCAGAGGTCATTTGGCTGAACACAACTGTGGACTAATTAGAACCAGATGTAAGCAATGCAGTCCATAGTGCTGGATGGACAGTGGTGGCGTGCCAAACAACTGAGCTCTAGTTCTCAACACATTCACAAAGTGCCATAAGTTGATGTTCAACTTACTGCTCCGGTTAATTAGAATGTAGCCGTCAAAGCTGGAATCAGTAGCACTCAGGTGAGAAGAACGGGAAGCAGATACACGCGTCCGCTGGCAGTGTCTTACGGGGACCAGCCTATCTGGCTGCCAGGCCTGAATGTTTGCAACCGCGGCAGAGCTAGGCAGGCGGAATTGTGCAGCAATGCAAACTGCATAACCTGGCCAAATTTCATGGGTGTAGAAGAAACCACGGGGGATTTACAAGGAGATGTTCACCCGGAAGACCCGGAGGCCTTCTGGCAGCAACATTCCGGAATTCTTCCTACGAAGCCTGGAAAGCAGTGAAACACTCCTATGTTGCAACAATTCAGAACATCATTCTGAGTGTTCCCGGAAGAGGTCATTCGGCTGAATACAAACGTGGACTAATTAGACCCAGATGTAGGCAGTGCCGTCCATATTGCTGCTTGGACAGTGGTGGCCTGCCAAACAACTGAGCTCTAGTTCTCAACACTTTCACAAAGTGCCATAAGTTGAAGTTCAACTTACTGCTCCGGTTGAGTAGAGTGCAGCTCTCAAAGCTGGAATCATGAGCACTCAGGTGAGAAGAACTGGAAGCAGATAGTCCCAGTCCGCTGGCAGTGTCCTGCGGGGACCAGCCTATGTGGATGCCACGCCTGAATATTTGCAACCGTAGTAGAGCTAGGCAGGCGCAATTGTGCAGCAATGCAAACTGCATAACCTGGCCAAATTTTATGGGTGTACAAGGAACCACGGGGGATTTACAAGGAGATGTTCACCCTGAACAGCCGGAGGCCTGCGGGCAGCAAGATTCCGAAATTAATTCTAGAAGCCTTGATAGCAGTGGAATGCTCCTATGTTGCAACAACACAGAACCTCATTCTGAGTGTTCCCGGCAGAGGTCATTCGGCTGAACACAACCCTGGACTAATTAGAGCCAGATGTAGGCAGTGCCGTCCATAGTGCTGGATGGACAGTGGTGTCGTGCCAAACAACTGAGCTCTATTTCTCAACACTTTCACAAAGTGCCATAATTTTAGGTTCAACTTACTGCTCCGGTTGAGTAGAGTGTAGCCGTCAAAGCTGGAATCAGTAGCACTCAGGTGAGAAGAACGGGAAACAGATATACCCAGTCCGCTGGCAGTATCCTACGGGGACCAGCCTATCTGGCTTCCACGCCTGAATGTTTGCAACTACGGCAGAGCTAGGCAGGCGCAATTGTGCAGCAATGCAAACTGCATAACCCGGCCAAATTTCACGGGTGTACAAGAAAACACGGGGGATTTACAAGGAGATGTTCACCCGGAACAGCCGGAGCCCTGCAGGCAGCCAGGTTCCGGAATTCTTCATAAGAAGTCTTGAAAGCAGTGAAACGCTCCTATGTTGCAACAACTAAGAACCTCATTCTGAGTGTTATCGGCATAGGTCATTCAGCTGAACACAACCGTGGACTAATTAGAGCCAGAAGTAGGCAGTGCCGTCCATAGTGCGGGATGGACAGTGGTGGCGTGCCAAAAAACTGAGCTCTACTGTTCAACACTTTCACAAAGTGCCATAAGTTGAGGTTCAACATACTGCTCCAGTTGAGTAGAGTGTAGCCATGAAAGCTGGAATCAGTAGCACTCAGGTGATAAAAACAGGAAGCAGATATACCCAGTCTGCTGGCAGTGTCCTACGGGGACCAGCCTACCTGGCTCCCACGCCAGAATGTTTCCAACCGCGGCAGAGCTAGGCAGGCGCAATTGTTCAGCAATGCAAACTGCATCACCTGGCCAAATTTCACGGATGTACAAGAAATCAAGGGGGATTTACAAGGAGATGTTCACCTCGAACAGCCGGAGGCCTGCTGGCAGCAACATTCCGGAATCCTTCCTGAGAATCCTTGAAAGCAGTGATACGCTCCTATGTTGCAATAACTCAGAACCTCATTCTGAATGTTCCCGGGAGAGGTCATTTGGCTGAACACAACCGTGGACTAATTAGAGCCAGATGTAGGCATTGCCGTCCATAGTTCTGGATGGAGAGTGGTGGCATGCCAAACAACTGAGCTCTAGTTCTCAACACTTTCACAAATTGCCATAAGTTGAGGTTCAACTTACTGCTCCGGTTGAGTAGAGTGTAGCCGTCAAAGCTGGAATCAGTACCACTCAGGTATGAAGAACGGGACGCAGATATACCCAATCCGCTGGTAGTGTCCTACGGGGACCAGCCTATCTGGCTGTCACGCCTGAATGTTGGCAACCACGGCAGAGCTAGGAGGCCCAATTGTGCAGCAATGCAAACTGCATAACCGCGCCAAATCTCACGGGTGTACAAGAAACCACGGGGGATTTTAAAGGAGATGTTCATCCGAAACAGCCGGAGGCCTGCTGGCACCAACATTGCAGAATTCTTCCTAAGAAGCCTTGAAAGCAGTGAAACGCTCCTATGTTGCAACAACTCATAACCTCATTCTGAGTGTTCCCGGCAGAGGTCATTCGGCTGAACACAACCGTGGACTAATTAGATCCAGATGTAGGCAGTGCTGTCCATAGTGCTGGATGGACAGTGGTGGCGTGCCAAAAAACTGAGCTCTAGTTCTCAACACTTTCACGAAGCGCCATAAGTTGAGGTTCAACTTACTGCTCCGGTTGAGTAGAGTGTAGCCATCAAAGCTGGAATCACTAGCACTCAGGTGAGAAGAAAGGGAAGTAGATAGACCCAGTCCGCTGGCAGTGTCCTACGGGGACCAGCACATGTGGCTGCCATGCCTGAATGTTCACAACCCTGGCACAGCTAGGCAGGCGCAATTGTTCAGCAATGCAAACTGCATCACCTGGCCAAATTTCACGGGTGTACAAGAAACCACGGGGGATTTACAAGGAGATGTTCACCCGGAACATCCAGAGGCCTGCTGCCAGCATCATTCCGGAATTCTTCCTAAGAAGCCTTGAAAGCAGTGAAACGCTCCTATGTTGCAATAACTCAGAACCTCATTCTGAGTGTTCCCGGCAGAGGTCATTCGGCTGAAAACAACTGTGGGCTAATTAGAGCCAGATGTAGGCAATGACGTAAATAGTGCAGGATGGACAGTGGTGGCGTGCCAAACAACTGAGCTCTAGTTCTCAACACTTTAACAAAGTGCCATAAGTTGAGGTTCAACTTACTGCTCCGATTGAGTAGAGTGTAGCCGTCAAAACTGGAATCAGTAGCACTCAGGTGAGAAGAACGGGAAACAGATATACGCAGTGAGCTGGCAATGTCCGACGGGGCCAGCCTATCTGGCTGCCACCCCTGAATGTTTGCAAACGCGGCAGAGCTATGCAGGCACAATTGTGCAGAAATGCAAACTGCATAACCTGGCCAAATTTCACGGGTGTACAAGAAACCACGGGGGATTTACAAGGAGATCTTCACCCAGAATAGCTGGAGGACTACCGGCAGCAATATTCCGGAATTTTTCCTAAGAAGGCTTGAAAGCAGTGAAACGCTCCTATGTTGCCATCTCTCAGAATCTCATTCTGAGTGTTCCCGGCAGAGGTCATTCGGCTGAACACAACCGTGGACTAATTAAAGCCAGATGTAGGCAGTGCCGTCCATAGTGCTGGATGGAGAGTGGTGGCGTGCCAAAAAACTGAGCTCTAGTTCTCCATACTTTCACAAAGTACCATAAGTTGAGGTTCAACTTACTGCTCCGGTTGAGTAGAGTGTAGCCGTCAAAGCTGGAATCAGTAGCACTCAGGTGAGAAGAACTGGAAACAGATATACCCTGTCAGCTCGCAGGGTCCTACGGGGACGAGACTGTCTGGATGCCACGCCTGAATGTTTGCAACCGCGGCAGAGTTAGGCAGGCGCAATTTTGCAGCAATGCAAACTGCATAACCTGGCCAAATTTCACGTGTGTAGAAGAAATAACGGGGGATATACAAGGACATGTTGACCCCGAACAGCCTGAGGCCTGCCGGCAGCAACATTCCAGAATTCTTCCTGAGAAGCCTTGAAAGCAGTGAAACGCTCCTATGTTGCAAGAACTCAGAACCTCATACTGAATGTTCCCGGCACAGGTAATTAGGCTGAACACAACCATGGACTAATTAGAGCCAGATGTAGGCACTGGCGTCCATAGTGCTGGACAGTGGTGGCGTGCCAAACAACTGAGCTCTAGTTCTCAACACTTTCACAAAATGCCATAAGTTGAGGTTCAACTTACTGCTCCGGTGGAGTAGAGTGTAGCCGTCAAAGCTGGAATCAGTAGCACTCAGGTGAGAAGAACGGGAAGCAGATATACCCAATCCGCTGGCAGTGTCCTACAGGGACCAGCCTATCTGGCTGCCACGCCTGAATGTTTGCAACTGAGGCAGAGCTAGGAGGCCCAATTGTGCAGCAATGCAAACTGCATAACCGTGCCAAATTTCACCAGTGTACAAGAAACTACGGGGGATTTACAAGGAGATGTTCACCCGGAAAAGCCGGAGGACTGCCGGCACCAACATTGGGGAATTCTTCCTAAGAAGCCTTGAAAGCAGTGAAACGCTCCTATGTTGCAACAACTCATAACCTCATTCTGAGTGTTCTCGGCAGAGGTCATTCGGCTGAACACAGCCGTGGACTTAATAGAGCCAGATGTAGGCAGTGCCGTCCATAGTGCTGGATGGAGAGTGGTGGCATGCCAAACAACTGAGCTCTAGTTCTCAAGACTTTCACAAAGTGCCATAAGTTGAGGTTCAACTTACTGCTCCGGTTGAGTACAGTGTAGCCGTCAAAGCTGGAATCACTAGCACTCAGGTGAGTAGAACGGGAAGCAGATAGACCCAGTCCGCTGGCAGTGTCCTACGGGGACCAGCCCATGTGGCTGCCACGCCTCAATATTTGCAACCGTGGCACAGCTAGGCAGGCGCAATTGTTCAGCAATGCAAACTGCATCACCTGGCCAAATTTCACGGGCGTACAAGAAACCACGGTGGATTTACAAGGAGATGTTCACCCGGAACATCCGGAGGCCTGCTGCCAGCAACATTCCGGAATTCTTCCTAAGATGCATTGAAAGCAGTGAAACGCTCCTATGTTGCAATAACTCAGAACCTCATTCTGAGTGTTCCCGGCAGAGGTCATTCGGCTGAACACAACCGTGGACTAATTAGAGCCAGATGTAGGCATTGCCGTCCATTGTCCTGGATGGAGAGTGGTGGCGTGCCAAACAACTGAGCTCTAGTTCTCAACACTTTCACAAAGTGTCATAACTTGAGGTTCAACTTACTGCTCCGGTTGAGTAGAGTGTAGCTGTCAAAGCTGGAATCAGTAGAACTCAGGGGAGAAGTACTGGAAGCACATATACCCAGTTCGCTGCCAGTGTCTTACGGGGACCAGACTATCTTGCTGCCATGCCTGAATGTTTGCAACCGCGGGAGAGCTAGGCAGGCGCAATTGTGCAGCAAGGCAAACTGCATAACCTGCCCAAATATCACGGGTGTACAGGAAACCACGGGGGATTTACAAGGAGAAGTTCACCCGGAACAGCCGGAGCCCTGCCCTGAGCAAGATTCCGGAATTCTTCCTAAGAAGCCTTGAAAGCATTGAAACGCTCCTAGGTTGCAACAACTAAGAACCTCATTCTGAGTGTTCCCGGCCGAGGTCATTCGGCTAAACACAACCGTGGACTAATTAGAGCCAGATGTAGGCAGTGCCGTCCATAGTGCTGGATGGACAGTGTTGGCGTGCCAAACAACTGAGCTCTAATTCTCAACACTTTCACAAAGTGCCCGAAGTTGAGGTTGAACTTACTGCTCCGGTTGAGTAGAGTGTAGCCGTCAAAGGTGGAATCAGTAGCACTCAGGTGAGAAGAACGGGAAACAGATATACCCAGTCAGGTGGCAGTGCCCTACGGGGACCAGCCTATCTGTCTGCCACGCCTGAATGTTTGCAACCGCAGCAGAGGTAGGAGGCACAATTGTGCAGCAATGCAAACTGCATAACCTGGACAAATTTCACGGGGGTACAAGAAACCACTGGGGATTTACAAGGAGAAGTTCACCCGGAACAGCCCGAGGCCTGCCGGCACCAACATTGCGGAATTCTTCCTAAGAAGCATTGAAACCAGTGAAACGCTCCTATGTTGCAATAACTCAGAACCTCATTCTGAGTGTTGCCGGCAGAGGTCATTCGGCTGAACACAACCGTGGACTAATTAGAGCCAGATGTAGGCAGTGCCGTCCATAGTGCTGGATGGACAGTCGTGGCGTGTCAAACAACTGATATCTAGTTCTCAACACTTTCACAAAGTGCCATGAGTTGAGGTTAAACTTACTGCTCCGGTTGAGTAGAGTGTAGCCTTCAAAGCTTGAATCATTAGCACTCAGGTGAGTAGAACGGTAAGCAGATATCCCCAGTTCGCTGGCAGTGTCCTACGGGGACAAGCCTATCTGGCTGCCACGCCTGAATCTTTGCAACCGCGGCAGAACTAGGTAGGCGCAATTGTGCAGCAATGCAAACTGCACAACCTGACCAAATTTCAAGGGTATACAAGAACCCACGGGGGATTTACAAGATGTTAACCCGGAACAGCCGGAGGCCTGCTGGCAGCAAGATTCCGGAATTCTTCCTAAGAAGCCTTGAAAGCAGTGAAATGCTCCTATGTTGCACTCACTAAGAATCTCATTCTGAGTGTTCCCGGCAGAGGTCATTTGGCTGAACACAACCGTGGACCAAATAGACCCACGTGTAGGCAGTGCTGTCCAAAGTGCTGGACAGTGTTGGCGTGCCAAACAACTGAGCTCAAGTTCTCAACACTTTCACAAAGTGCCATAAGTTGAGGTTCAACTTACTGCTCCAGTTGAGTAGAGTGTAGCCGTCAAAGCTGGAATCAGTAGCACTCATGTGAGAAGAACGGGAAGCAGATATACCCAGTCCGCTGGCAGTGTCCTACGGGGACCAGCCTTTCTGGATGCCAGGCCTGAATGTTTGCAACCGTGGCAGAGCTAGGTAGGCGCAATTGTGGAGCAATGCAAACTGCATAACCTGGCCAAATTTCACGGGTATACAGGAAACCACTGGGGATTTTCAAGGAGATGTTCACCCGGAACAGCCGGAGACCTGCTGGCTGCAACATTGCGGAATTCTTCCCAAGAAGCCTTGAAAGCACTGAAAAGCTCCTATGTTGCAACAACTCAGAACCTCATTCTGAGTGTTCCCGGGAGAGGCCATTCAGCTGAACACAACCGTGGACCAATTAGAGCCTGATGTAAACACTGCCGTCCATAGTGGTGGATGGACAGTGTTGGCGTGCCAAACAACTGAGCTATACTTCTCAACACTTTCACAAAGTGCCATAAGTTGAGGTTCAACTGACTGCTCTGGTTGAATAGAGTGTAGCCGTTAAAGCTGGAATCACTAGCACTCAGGTGAGAGAACGGGATCAGATATACCCAGTCGGCTGGAAGGGTCCTACGGGGACCAGCCTATCTGGCTGCCACGTCTGAATGTTTGTTTGCCAGCGCGACATAGCTACGCAGGCACAATTGTGCAGCAATGCAAACTGCATAACATGGTCAAATTTCACGGGTGTACAAGAAACCACGGGTGATTTAAAAGGAGATGTTCACCGGGAAAAGCCGGAGGCCTGCCGGCAGCAAGATTCCGGAATTCTTCCTAAGAGGCCTTGAAAGCAGTGAAACGTTCCTATGTTGCAATAATGCAGAACCTCATTCTGAGTGTTCCTGGCAGAGGTCATTCGGCTGAACAGAACCGTGGACTAATTAGAGCCAGATGTATGCAGTGCCGTCCATAGTGCTGGACCGTGGTGGCGTGCCAAACAACTGAGATCTAGTTCTGAACAATTTTACAAAGTGCCATAAGTTGAGGCTCAACTTACTGCTCCGGTTGAGTAGAGTGTCGCCGTCAAAGCTGGAATCAGTAGCACTCAGGTGAGAAGAAAGGAAAGCAGATATACCCAGTCCGCTGGGAGTGTCCTATGGGAACCAGCCTATCTCGCTGCCACGCCTGAATGTTTGCAACCGCGGCAGAGCTAGGCAGGCGCAATTGTGCAGCAATGCAAACTGCATAACCTGGCCAAATTTCACGGGTGTACAAGAAACCACCGAGGATTTACAAGGAGATGTTTACCCAGAATAGCGGGAGGCCTGCCGGCAGCAAGATTCCGGAATTCTTCCTAAGAAGCCTTGAAAGCAGTGAAATGCTCCTATGTTGCAATATCTCAGAACCTCATTCTGAGTGTTCCTGGCAGAAGTCATTCGGCTGAACACAACCGGGGACTAATTAGAGTCAGATGTAGGCAGTGTTGTCCATAGTGCTGGATGGACCGTGGTGGCATGCCAAACAACTGAGCTCTAGTTCTCAAGACTTTCGCAAAGTGCCATAAGTTGAGGTTCAACTTACTGCTCCGATTGAGTCTAGTGTAGCCGTCAAAGCTGGAATCAGTAGCACTAAGGTGAGAAAAATGGGAAGAAGATAGACCAGTCCCCTGGCAGTGTCCTACTGGGATCAGCCTATCTGGCTGCCACGCCTGAATGTTTGCAACCGCGGCAGAGCTTGGCATTCGCAATTGTGCAGCAATGCAAACTGCATAACCTGGCCAAATTTAACGGGTGCACAATAAACCACGGGGGATTTACAAGGAGATGTTCACCCGGAACAGCCCGAGACCTGCCGGTAGCAAGATTCCGGAATTCTTCCTAAGAAGCCTTGAAATCAGTGAAACGCTCCTATGTTGCAATAACTCAGAACCTCATTCTGAGTGTTCCCGGCAGAGGTCATTCGGCTGAACACAACCGAGGACTAATTAGAGCCAGGTGTAGGCAGTGCCATCCATAGTGCTGGATGGACAGTGGTGGCGTGCCAAACAACTGAGCTCTAGTTCTCAACACTTTCACAAAGTGCCATAAGTTGAGGTTCAACTTACTGCTCCGGTTGAGTAGAGTGTAGCCGTCAAAGCTGGAATCAGTAGCACTCAGGTGAGAAGAACCGGAAGCACATATACCCAGTCGGCTGGCAGTTTCCTACGGGGATCAGCCTATCTGGCTGCCACGCCTGAACTTTTGCAACCGTGGCAGAGCTAGGCAGGCGAAATAGTGCAGCAATGCAAACAGCACAACCTGGCCAAATTTCACGGGTGTACAGGAAACCAGGGGGATGTACATGGAGATGTTCACCCGGAACACCCGGAGGCCTGCCGGAAGCAAGATTCCGGAATTCTTCCTAAGAAGCCTTGAAAGCAGTGAAACGCTCCTATGTTGCAATAACTCAGAACCTCATTCTGAGTGTTCCCGGCAGAGGTCATTTGGCTGAACACAACTGTGGACTAATTAGAACCAGATGTAAGCAATGCAGTCCATAGTGCTGGATGGACAGTGGTGGCGTGCCAAACAACTGAGCTCTAGTTCTCAACACATTCACAAAGTGCCATAAGTTGATGTTCAACTTACTGCTCCGGTTAATTAGAATGTAGCCGTCAAAGCTGGAATCAGTAGCACTCAGGTGAGAAGAACGGGAAGCAGATACACGCGTCCGCTGGCAGTGTCTTACGGGGACCAGCCTATCTGGCTGCCAGGCCTGAATGTTTGCAACCGCGGCAGAGCTAGGCAGGCGGAATTGTGCAGCAATGCAAACTGCATAACCTGGCCAAATTTCATGGGTGTAGAAGAAACCACGGGGGATTTACAAGGAGATGTTCACCCGGAAGACCCGGAGGCCTTCTGGCAGCAACATTCCGGAATTCTTCCTACGAAGCCTTGAAAGCAGTGAAACACTCCTATGTTGCAACAATTCAGAACATCATTCTGAGTGTTCCCGGAAGAGGTCATTCGGCTGAATACAAACGTGGACTAATTAGACCCAGATGTAGGCAGTGCCGTCCATATTGCTGCTTGGACAGTGGTGGCCTGCCAAACAACTGAGCTCTAGTTCTCAACACTTTCACAAAGTGCCATAAGTTGAAGTTCAACTTACTGCTCCGGTTGAGTAGAGTGCAGCTCTCAAAGCTGGAATCATGAGCACTCAGGTGAGAAGAACTGGAAGCAGATAGTCCCAGTCCGCTGGCAGTGTCCTGCGGGGACCAGCCTATGTGGATGCCACGCCTGAATATTTGCAACCGTAGTAGAGCTAGGCAGGCGCAATTGTGCAGCAATGCAAACTGCATAACCTGGCCAAATTTTATGGGTGTACAAGGAACCACGGGGGATTTACAAGGAGATGTTCACCCTGAACAGCCGGAGGCCTGCGGGCAGCAAGATTCCGAAATTAATTCTAGAAGCCTTGATAGCAGTGGAATGCTCCTATGTTGCAACAACACAGAACCTCATTCTGAGTGTTCCCGGCAGAGGTCATTCGGCTGAACACAACCCTGGACTAATTAGAGCCAGATGTAGGCAGTGCCGTCCATAGTGCTGGATGGACAGTGGTGTCGTGCCAAACAACTGAGCTCTATTTCTCAACACTTTCACAAAGTGCCATAATTTTAGGTTCAACTTACTGCTCCGGTTGAGTAGAGTGTAGCCGTCAAAGCTGGAATCAGTAGCACTCAGGTGAGAAGAACGGGAAACAGATATACCCAGTCCGCTGGCAGTATCCTTCGGGGACCAGCCTATCTGGCTTCCACGCCTGAATGTTTGCAACTACGGCAGAGCTAGGCAGGCGCAATTGTGCAGCAATGCAAACTGCATAACCCGGCCAAATTTCACGGGTGTACAAGAAAACACGGGGGATTTACAAGGAGATGTTCACCCGGAACAGCCGGAGCCCTGCAGGCAGCCAGGTTCCGGAATTCTTCATAAGAAGTCTTGAAAGCAGTGAAACGCTCCTATGTTGCAACAACTAAGAACCTCATTCTGAGTGTTATCGGCATAGGTCATTCAGCTGAACACAACCGTGGACTAATTAGAGCCAGAAGTAGGCAGTGCCGTCCATAGTGCGGGATGGACAGTGGTGGCGTGCCAAAAAACTGAGCTCTACTGTTCAACACTTTCACAAAGTGCCATAAGTTGAGGTTCAACATACTGCTCCAGTTGAGTAGAGTGTAGCCATGAAAGCTGGAATCAGTAGCACTCAGGTGATAAAAACAGGAAGCAGATATACCCAGTCTGCTGGCAGTGTCCTACGGGGACCAGCCTACCTGGCTCCCACGCCAGAATGTTTCCAACCGCGGCAGAGCTAGGCAGGCGCAATTGTTCAGCAATGCAAACTGCATCACCTGGCCAAATTTCACGGATGTACAAGAAATCAAGGGGGATTTACAAGGAGATGTTCACCTCGAACAGCCGGAGGCCTGCTGGCAGCAACATTCCGGAATCCTTCCTGAGAATCCTTGAAAGCAGTGATACGCTCCTATGTTGCAATAACTCAGAACCTCATTCTGAATGTTCCCGGCAGAGGTCATTTGGCTGAACACAACCGTGGACTAATTAGAGCCAGATGTAGGCATTGCCGTCCATAGTTCTGGATGGAGAGTGGTGGCATGCCAAACAACTGAGCTCTAGTTCTCAACACTTTCACAAATTGCCATAAGTTGAGGTTCAACTTACTGCTCCGGTTGAGTAGAGTGTAGCCGTCAAAGCTGGAATCAGTACCACTCAGGTATGAAGAACGGGACGCAGATATACCCAATCCGCTGGTAGTGTCCTACGGGGACCAGCCTATCTGGCTGTCACGCCTGAATGTTGGAAACCACGGCAGAGCTAGGAGGCCCAATTGTGCAGCAATGCAAACTGCATAACCGCGCCAAATCTCACGGGTGTACAAGAAACCACGGGGGATTTTAAAGGAGATGTTCATCCGAAACAGCCGGAGGCCTGCTGGCACCAACATTGCAGAATTCTTCCTAAGAAGCCTTGAAAGCAGTGAAACGCTCCTATGTTGCAACAACTCAGAACCTCATTCTGAGTGTTCCCGGCAGAGGTCATTCGGCTGAACACAACCGTGGACTAATTAGATCCAGATGTAGGCAGTGCTGTCCATAGTGCTGGATGGACAGTGGTGGCGTGCCAAAAAACTGAGCTCTAGTTCTCAACACTTTCACGAAGCGCCATAAGTTGAGGTTCAACTTACTGCTCCGGTTGAGTAGAGTGTAGCCATCAAAGCTGGAATCACTAGCACTCAGGTGAGAAGAAAGGGAAGTAGATAGACCCAGTCCGCTGGCAGTGTCCTACGGGGACCAGCACATGTGGCTGCCATGCCTGAATGTTCACAACCCTGGCACAGCTAGGCAGGCGCAATTGTTCAGCAATGCAAACTGCATCACCTGGCCAAATTTCACGGGTGTACAAGAAACCACGGGGGATTTACAAGGAGATGTTCACCCGGAACATCCAGAGGCCTGCTGCCAGCATCATTCCGGAATTCTTCCTAAGAAGCCTTGAAAGCAGTGAAACGCTCCTATGTTGCAATAACTCAGAACCTCATTCTGAGTGTTCCCGGCAGAGGTCATTCGGCTGAAAACAACTGTGGGCTAATTAGAGCCAGATGTAGGCAATGACGTAAATAGTGCAGGATGGACAGTGGTGGCGTGCCAAACAACTGAGCTCTAGTTCTCAACACTTTAACAAAGTGCCATAAGTTGAGGTTCAACTTACTGCTCCGATTGAGTAGAGTGTAGCCGTCAAAACTGGAATCAGTAGCACTCAGGTGAGAAGAACGGGAAACAGATATACGCAGTGAGCTGGCAATGTCCGACGGGGCCAGCCTATCTGGCTGCCACCCCTGAATGTTTGCAACCGCGGCAGAGCTATGCAGGCACAATTGTGCAGAAATGCAAACTGCATAACCTGGCCAAATTTCACGGGTGTACAAGAAACCACGGGGGATTTACAAGGAGATCTTCACCCAGAATAGCTGGAGGACTACCGGCAGCAATATTCCGGAATTTTTCCTAAGAAGGCTTGAAAGCAGTGAAACGCTCCTATGTTGCCATCTCTCAGAATCTCATTCTGAGTGTTCCCGGCAGAGGTCATTCGGCTGAACACAACCGTGGACTAATTAAAGCCAGATGTAGGCAGTGCCGTCCATAGTGCTGGATGGAGAGTGGTGGCGTGCCAAAAAACTGAGCTCTAGTTCTCCATACTTTCACAAAGTACCATAAGTTGAGGTTCAACTTACTGCTCCGGTTGAGTAGAGTGTAGCCGTCAAAGCTGGAATCAGTAGCACTCAGGTGAGAAGAACTGGAAACAGATATACCCTGTCAGCTCGCAGGGTCCTACGGGGACGAGACTGTCTGGATGCCACGCCTGAATGTTTGCAACCGCGGCAGAGTTAGGCAGGCGCAATTTTGCAGCAATGCAAACTGCATAACCTGGCCAAATTTCACGTGTGTAGAAGAAATAACGGGGGATATACAAGGACATGTTGACCCCGAACAGCCTGAGGCCTGCCGGCAGCAACATTCCAGAATTCTTCCTGAGAAGCCTTGAAAGCAGTGAAACGCTCCTATGTTGCAAGAACTCAGAACCTCATACTGAATGTTCCCGGCACAGGTAATTAGGCTGAACACAACCATGGACTAATTAGAGCCAGATGTAGGCACTGGCGTCCATAGTGCTGGACAGTGGTGGCGTGCCAAACAACTGAGCTCTAGTTCTCAACACTTTCACAAAATGCCATAAGTTGAGGTTCAACTTACTGCTCCGGTGGAGTAGAGTGTAGCCGTCAAAGCTGGAATCAGTAGCACTCAGGTGAGAAGAACGGGAAGCAGATATACCCAATCCGCTGGCAGTGTCCTACAGGGACCAGCCTATCTGGCTGCCACGCCTGAATGTTTGCAACTGAGGCAGAGCCAGGAGGCCCAATTGTGCAGCAATGCAAACTGCATAACCGTGCCAAATTTCACCAGTGTACAAGAAACTACGGGGGATTTACAAGGAGATGTTCACCCGGAAAAGCCGGAGGCCTGCCGGCACCAACATTGGGGAATTCTTCCTAAGAAGCCTTGAAAGCAGTGAAACGCTCCTATGTTGCAACAACTCATAACCTCATTCTGAGTGTTCTCGGCAGAGGTCATTCGGCTGAACACAGCCGTGGACTTAATAGAGCCAGATGTAGGTAGTGCCGTCCATAGTGCTGGATGGACAGTGGTGGCATGCCAAACAACTGAGCTCTAGTTCTCAAGACTTTCACAAAGTGCCATAAGTTGAGGTTCAACTTACTGCTCCGGTTGAGTACAGTGTAGCCGTCAAAGCTGGAATCACTAGCACTCAGGTGAGAAGAACTGGAAACAGATATACCCAGTCAGCTCGCAGGGTCCTACGGGGACGAGACTGTCTGGATGCCACGCCAGAATGTTTGCAACCGCGGCAGAGTTAGGCAGGCGCAATTTTGCAGCAATGCAAACTGCATAACCTGGCCAAATTTCACGTGTGTAGAAGAAATAACAGGGGATATACAAGGACATGTTGACCCCGAACAGCCTGAGGCCTGCCGGCAGCAACATTCCAGAATTCTTCCTGAGAAGCCTTGAAAGCAGTGAAATGCTCCTATGTTTCAAGAACTCAGAACCTCATACTGAATGTTCCCGGCAGAGGTCATTAGGCTGAACACAACCATGGACTAATTAGAGCCAGATGTAGGCACTGGCGTCCATAGTGCTGGACAGTGGTGGCGTGCCAAACAACTGAGCTCTAGTTCTCAAAACTTTCACAAAGTGCCATAAGTTGAGGTTCATCTTACTGCTCCGGTTGAGTAGAGTGTAGCCGTCAAAGCTGGAATCAGTAGCACTCAGGTGAGAAGAACGGGAAGCACATATACCCAGTCCGCTGGCAGTGTCCTACGGGGACCAGCCTATCTGGGTGCCACGCCTAATGTTTGCCACCGCGGCAGAGCTAGGCAGGCGGAATTGTGCACCAATGCAAACAGCATAACCTGCCCAAATGTCACGGGTGTACAAGAAACCACGTGGGATTTACAAGGAGATGTTCACCCGGAAGAGCCGGAGCTCTGCCGGCAGCAAGATTCCGGAATTCTTCCTGTAAAGCCTTGAAAGCAGTGAAACCCTCCTATGTTGCAATAACTCAGAACCTCATTCTGAGTGTTCCCGGAAGAGGTCATTCGGCTGAAAGCAACCGTGGACTAATTAGAGCCAGATGTAGGCAGTGCCTTGCATAGTGATGGATGGACTGTGGAGGCGTGCCAAACAACTGAGCTCTAATTCTCAACACTTTCACAAAGTGCCATAAGTTGAGGTTCAACTTACTGCTTCGGTTGAGTAGAGTGTAGCCGTCAAAGTTGGAATCACTAGCACTCAGGTGAGAAGAACAGGAATTAGATAGACCCAGTCCACTGGCAGTGTCCTACGGGGACCAGCCCATGTGGCTGCTACGCCTGAATGTTTGCAACCGCGGCAAAGCTAGGCAGGCGCAATTGTTCAGCAATGCAAACTGCATAACCTGGCCAAATTTCACGGGTGTATAAGAAACCACGGGGGATTTACAAGGAGATGTTCACCCGGAACATCCGGAGGCCTGCTGCCAGCATCATTCCGGAATTCTTCCTAAGAAGCCTTGAAAGCAGTGAAACGCTCCCATGTTGCAATAACTCAGAACCTGATTCTGAGTGTTCCCGGCAGAGTTCATTCGGCTGAACACAACCGTGTACTAAATAGAGCCTGATGTAGGCAGTGCCGTCCATAGTGCTGGATGGACACTGGTGGCGTGCCAAACAACTGAGCTCTAGTTCTCAAAACTATCACAAAGTGCCATAAGTTGAGGTTCATCTTACTGCTCCGGTTGAGTAGAGTGTAGCCGTCCAAGCTGGAATCAGTAGCACTCAGGTGAGAAGAACGGGAAACAGATATACCCATTCCGCTGGCCGTGTCCTACGGGGACCAGCCTATCTGGCTGCCACGCCAAATGTTTGCCACCGCGGCAGAGCTAGGCAGGCAGAATTGTGCAGCAAGGCAAACTGTATAACCTGGCCAAATTTCACCGGTGTACAAGGAACCACGTGGGATTTACAAAAAGATGTTCACCCGGAACAGTCGGAGCCCTGCCGGCAGCAAAATTCCGGAATTCTTCCTGTCAAGCCTTGAAAGCAGTGTAACGGTCCTATGTTGCAATAACTCAGAACCTCATTCTGAGTGTTCCCGGAAGGGGTAATTCGGCTGAACACAACCGTGGACTAATTACAGCCAGATGTAGACAGTGCCGTGCATAGTGATGGATGGACTGTGGTGGCGTGCCAAACAACTGAGCTCTAATTCTCAACACTTTTACAAAGTGCCATAAGTTGAGGTTCAACTTACTGCTCCGGTTGAGTAGAGTGTAGCCGTCAAAGCTGGAATCAGTAGCACTAAGTTGAGAAGAACGGGAAGCAGATAAACCCAGTCAGCTGGCATTGTTCTATGGGGACCAGCCTATCTGGCTGCCACGCCTGAATGTTTGCAACCGTGCCCGATCTAGGCAGGCCCAATTGTGCAGCTATGAAAACTGCATTACCTGGCCAAATTTTACGGGGGTACAAGAAACCACAGGGGATTTACAAGGAGATGTTCACCCGGAACAGCCCGAGACCTGCCGGCAGCAACATTCCGGAATTCTTCCTAAGATGCCTTGAAAGCAATGAAACTCTCCTATGTTGCAATAACTCAGAACCTCATTCTGAGTGTTCCCAGCACAGGTCATTCGGCTGAACACAACCGTGGACTAATTAGAGCCAGATGTAGGCAATTCCGTCCATAGTGCTGGATGTTCATTGGTGGCGTGCTAAACAACTGAGCTCTAGTTCTCAACACTTTAACAAAGTGCCATAAGATGAGGTTCAACTTACTGCTCCGGTTGAGTAGAGTGTAGCCGTCAAAGCTGGAATCAGTAGCACTCAGGTGAGAAGAACGGGAAGCACATATACCCAGTCCGCTGGCAGTGTCCTACGTATACCAGCCTATCTGGCTGCCACGCCTGAATGTTTGGAACCGCGGCAGAGCTAGGCAGGCGCAATTGTGCAGCAATGCAAACTGCATACCCTGGCCAAATTTCACGGGTGTACAAGAAACCACGGGGGATTTACAAGGAGAAGTTCACCCGGAACAGCCGGAGCCCTGCCGGCAGCAAGATTCCGGAATTCTTCCTAAGAAGACTTGAAAGCAGTGAAACGCTCCTATGTTGCAATAACTCAGAACCTCATTCTGAGTGTTCCCGGCAGAGCTCATTCGGCTGAACACAACCGGGGACTAATTAGAGTCAGATGTAGACAGTGCCGTTCATAGTGCTGGATGGACACTGGTGGCGTGCCAAACAACTGAGCTCTAGTTCTCAAAACTTTCACAAAGTGCCATAAGTTGAGGTTCATCTTACTAATCCAATTGAGTAGAGTGTAGCCGTCCAACCTGGAATCAGTAGCACTCAGGTGAGAAGAACGGGAAGCAGATATACTCAGTCCACTGGCAGTGTCCTATTTTGATCAGCCTATCTGGCTGCCATGCCTGAATGCAACCGCGGCAGAGCTAGGCAGGCACAATTGTGCAGCAATGCAAACCGCATAACGTGGCTAAATTTCAAGGTTGTACAAGAAACCACGGGGGATTTACAAGGAGATGTTCACCCGGAACAGCCGGAGCATTGCCGGCAGCAAGATTCCTGAATTCTTCCTAAGAAGCCTTGAAAGCAGTGAAACGCTCCTATGTTGCAACAAGTAAGAACCACATTCTGAGGGGTCCCGGAAGAGGGCATTCAGCTGAACACAACCGTGGAGTAATTAGAGCCAGATGTAGACAATGCCGACCATAGTGCTGCATGGACAGTGTTGGCATGCCAAAAAACTGAGCTCTAGTGTTCAACAGTTTCCCAAAGTGCCATAAGTTGAGGTTCAACTTACTGCTCCGGTTGAGTAGAGTGTAGCCGTAAAAGCTGGAATCAGTAGCACTCAAGTGAGAAGAACAGGAAGCAGATATACCCAGTCCGCTGGCAGTGTCCTACGGGGACTAACCTTTCTGGGTGCCACGCCTGAATGTTTGCAACCGCGGCATAGCTAGGCAGGAGCAATTGTGCAGCAATGCAAACTGCATAACCTGGCCAAATTTCACGGGAATACAAGAAACCAGGGGGGATATACTAGGACATGTAGACCCCGAAAAGCCGGAGGCCTGCCGGCAGCAACATTCCTGAATTCTTCCTAAGAAGCCTAGAAAGCAGTGAAACGCTCCTAAGTTGCAATAACTCCGAACCTCATTCTGAATGTTCCCGGCCGAGGTCATTCATCTGAACACAACCGTGGACTAATTAGAGCCAGATGTAGGCAGTGCCGTCCATAAGCTGGAATCAGTAGCACTCAGGTGAGAAGAACGGGAAGCAGATATAGCCAGTCTGCTGGCAATGTCCTACGGGGACCAGCCTATCTGGCTGCCACGACTGAATCTTTGCAACCGCGGCAGAGCTAGGCAGGCGCAATTGTGCAGCAATGCAAACTGCATAACCTGGCCAAATTTCTTGGGTATACAAGAAACCACTGGGGATTTACAAGGAGATATTCAACTGGAACAGCCTGAGGCTTGCCGGTAGCAACATTCCGGAATTCTTCCTAAGAAGCCTTGAAAGCAGTGAAATCCTCCTATGTTGCAATAACTCAGAACCTCATTCTTAGTGTTTCCGGCAGAGGTCATTCGGCTGAACACAACCGTGGACTAATTAGAGCCAGATGTAGGCAGTGCCGTCCATAGTGCTGGATGGACATTGATGGCGTGCCAAATAACTGAGCTCTAGTTCTCAACACTTTCACAAAGTGCCATAAGTTGAGGTTCAACTTACTGCTCCGGTTGAGTAGAGTGTAGCCCTCAACGCTGGAATCAGTAGCACTCAGGTGAGAAGAACGGGAAGCAGATATAGCCAGGCCCCAGGCAGTGTCCTACGGCGACAGCCTATCTGGCTGCCACCCCTTAATGTTAGCAACCGGGGCAGAGCTAGGCAGGCGCAATTGTGCAGCAATGCAAACTGCATAACCTGGCCAAATTTCACGGTGTACAAGAAAACACGGGGGATTTACAAGGAGATGTTCACCCGGAAGAGCCGGAGGCCCGCCGGCAGCAAGATTCTGGAATTCTTCCTAAGAAGCCTTGAAAGCAGTGCAACGCTGCTATGTTGCAATAACTCAGAAACTCATTTTGAGTGTTCCCGGCAGAGGTCATTCGGCTGAAAACAACCATGGACTAATTAGAGCCAGATGTATACAGTGAAGTCCATAGTGCTGGATGGACAGTGGTGGAGTGCCAAACAACTGAGCTCTAGTTCTCAACACTTTCACAAAGTGCCATAAGTTGAGGTTCAACTTACTGCTCCGGTTAACTAGAATGTAGCCCTGAAAGCTGGAATCAGAAGCACTCAGGTGAGCAGAACGGGAAGCAGATACACCCAGTCCGCTGGAAGTGTCCTACGGTGACCAGCCTATCTGGCTGCCACGCCTGAATGTTTGCAACCAAGGCAGAGCTAGGCAGGCGCAATTGTGCAGCAATGCAAACTGCATAACCTGCCCAAATATCACGGGTGTACAAGAAACCATGGGGGATTTACAAGGAGATGTTCACCCGGAACAGCCGGAGGCCTGCCGATAAGCAACATTCCAGAATTCTTCCTAAGAAGCCTTGAAAGCAGTGAAACGCTCCTATGTTGCAATAATTCAGAACCTCATTCTGAGTGTTCCCGGCAGAGGTCACTCGGCTGAACACAACCGTGGACTAATTAGAGCCAGATGTAGGCAGTGCCGTCCATAGTGCTGGATGGACAGTTGTGGCGTGCCAAACAACTGAGCTCTAGTTCTCAACACTTTCACAAACTGCCATAAGTTGAGGTTCAACTTACTGCTCTGGTTGAGTAGAGTGTAGCCGTCAAAGCTAGAATCAGTAGCACTCAAGTGAGAAGAACGGGAAGCACATATAACCAGTCGGCTGGCAGTGTCCTACGGGGATCAGCCTATATGGTTACCATGCCTGAACGTTTCCAACCGCGATAGAGCTAGGCAGGCGGAAGTGTGCAGCAATGCAAACTGCATACCCTGGCCACATTTCACGGGTGTACAAGAAACCACGGGAGATTTACAAGCAGATGTTCACCCGGAACAGGTGGAGGCTTGTGGGCAGCAATTTTCCGGAATTCTTCCTAAGAAGCCTGGAAAGTAGTGAAACGTTCCTATGTTGCAACAACTCAGAACCTCATTCTGAGTGTTCCCGGCAGAGGTCAGTCTGCTGAAAACTACCGTGCACTAATTATAGCCAGATGTACCCCGTGAAGTCCATAGTGCCGGATGGATTGAGGTGGCGTGCCAAGCAACTGAGCTCTAGTTCTCAACACTTTTACAAAGTGCCATAAGTTGAGGTTCACCTTACTGCTCCGGTTAATTAGAATGTAGCCGTCAAAGCTGGAATCAGTAGCACTCAGGTGAGAAGAACGGGAAGGAGATACACGAAGTCCGCTGTCAGTGTCCTACAGGGACCAGCCTATCTGGCTGCCACCACTGAATGTTTGCAACCGCGGTAGAACTAGGCAGGCGGAAATGTGAGCAATGCAAACTGCATAACCTGGCCAAAATTCACAGGTGTACAAGAAAGCACGGGGGATATACAAGGAGATGTTCACCCGGAATAGCTGGAGTCCTGCCTGCAGCAAGATTCGGGAATTCTTCATGTGAAGCCTTGAAAGCAGTGAAAAGCTCCTATGTTGCAATAACTCAGAACCTCATTCTGAGTTTTTCCGGCAGAGGTCATTCAGCTGAACACAACCGTGGACTAATTAGAGCCAGATGTAGGAACTGCCGTCCATAGAGCTGGATGGACAGTGGTGGCGTGCCAAACAACTGAGCTCTAGTTCTCAACACTTTCACAAAGTGCCATAAGTAGAGGTTCAATTTACTGATACCGTTGAGTAGAGTGTAGCCGTCAAAGCTGGAATCAGTAGCACTCAGGTGAGAAGAACGGGAAGCAGGGAGACCCAGTCCGCTGGCAGTGTCCTACGGGGACCAGCCTATCTGGCTGCCTTGCCAAAATATTTGCAACCGTGGCAAAGCTATGCAGGCGCAATTGTGCAGCAATGCAAACTGCATAACCTGGCCAAATTTCACGGGTGTACAGGAAACCACGGGGGATTTACAAGGAGATGTTCACCCGGAACAGTCGGAGGCCTGCCGGCTGCAAGATTCCGGAATTCTTCCTATGAAGCCTTGAGAGCAGTGAAACGCTCCTATGTTGCAATAACTCAGAACCTCATTCTGAGTGTTCCCGGCAGAGGTCATTCGGCTGAACACAACCGTGGACTAATTAGAGCCAGATGTAGGCAGTGCCGTCCATAGTGCTGATGGACAGTGATGGCGTGCCAAACAACTGAGCTCTAGTTCTCAACACTTTCACAAAGTGCCATAAGTTGAGGTTCAACTTACTGCTCCAGTTGAGTAGAGAGTGTAGCCGTCAAAGCTGGAATCAGTAGCACTCAGGTGAGAAGAACGGGAAGCAGACCGCTGGCCGTGTCCTACAGGGACCAGCCTATAAGGCTGCCACGCCAGAATGTTTGCAACCACGGCAGAGCTAGGCAGGCACAATTGTGCAGCAATGCAAACTGCATAACCTGGCCAAATTTCACGGGTATACAAGAAACCAAAGAGGATTTACATGGAACACTCGGAACAACCGGAGGCCTGCTGGCAGCAATATTCCGGAATTCTTCCTAAGAAGCCTTGAAAGCAGTGAAACTCTCCTATGTTGAAATAACTCAGAACCTTATTCTGAGTGTTCCCGGCAGAGGTCATTCGGCTGAACACAACCGTGGACTAATTAGATCCAGATGTATACAGTGCAGTCCATAGTGCTGGATGGACAGTGGTGGCGTGCCAAACAGCTGAGCTCTAGTTCTCAACACTTTCACAAAGTGCCATGAGTTGAGGTTCAACTTACGGCTCCGGTTGAGTAGAGTGTAGCCGTGAAATCTGGAATCAGTAGCACTGAGTGAGAAGAACGGGAAGCAGATATACCCAGTCCGCGGGCAGTGTCCTACGGGGACCAGCCTATCTGGCTGCCACGCCTGAGTGTTTGCAACCGCGGCAGGGCTAGGCAGGCACAATTGTGCAGCAATGCAAACAGCATAACCTGGCCAAATTCACGGATGACAAAGAAACCACGGGGGATTTTCAAGAAGATGTTCACCCAGAACAGCCGGACGCCTGCCAGTAGCAATTACCGGAATTCTTCCTAAGAAGCCTTTAAAGGAGTGAAACGCTCCTATGTTGCAATAACTCAGAAGCTCGTTCTGAGTGTTCCTGGCAGAGGGCATTCGGCTGAACACAACTGTGGATGAATTAGAGTCAGATGTAGGCAGTGCCGTCCATAGTGCTGGATGGACAGTGGTGGCGTGCCAAACAACTGAGCTCTAGTTTTCAACACTTTCACAAAGTGCCATAAGTTGAGGTTCAACTTACTGCTGCGGTTGAGTAGAGTGTAGCCGTCAAAGCTGGAATCAGTAGCACTCAGGTGAGAAGAACGGGAAGCAGATATACCCAGTCCGCTTGCAGTGTCCTACGGGGACCAGCCTATCTGGCTGCCACGTCTGAATGTTTGCAACCGCGGCAGAGCTAGGCAGGCGCAATTGTGCAGCAATGCAAACTGCATAACCTGGCCTAATTTCACGGGTGTACAAGAAACCACGGGGGATTTACTAGCAGAAGTTCACCCGGAACAGACAGAGGCCTGCCGGAAGCAAGATTCCGGAATTGTTCCTGTGAAGCCTTGAAAGCAGTGAAAGGCTCCAATGTTGCAATAACTCATAACCTCATTCTGAGTGTTCCCGGCAGAGGTCATTCAGCTGAACACAACCGTGGCCTAATTAGAGCCAGATGTAGGCCGTGCCGCCATAGTGCTGGATGGACAGTGGTGGCGTTCTATAAAACTGAGCTCTAGTTTTCAACACTCACAAAGTGCCATAAGTTGAGGTTGAACTTACTGTTCTGGTTGAGGAGAGTGTAGCGGTCAAAGCAGGAATTAGTAGCACTCAGGTGAGAAGAACGGGAAGCAGATACAACCAGTCGGCTGGCAGTGTCCTACCGGGACCAGCCTATCTGGCTGCCACGCCTGAATGTTTGCAACCGCGTCAGAGCTTGGCAGGAACAATTGTGCAGCAATGCAAACTGAATAACCTGGCCAAATTTCACGTGTGTACAAGAAACCACGGGGGATTTACATGGAGATTTTCACCCGAAACAACCGGAGGGCTGCCTGCAGCAATATTCCGGAACACTTCCTAAGAAGCCTTGAAAGCAGTGAAACTCTCCTATGTGACAACAACTCAGAACCTCATTCTGAATGTTCAGAGCAGAGGTCATTCGGCGGATCACAACCGTGGATTAATTAGAGCCAGATGTAGACAGTGCCATGCATAGTGCTGGATGGACAATGGTGGCTTGCAAAACAACTGAGCTCTAGTTCTCAACACTTTCACAAAGTGCCATAAGTTGAGATTCAACTTACTGCTCTGGTTGAGTAGAGTGTAGCCGTCAAAGCTGGAATCAGTACCACTCAGTTGAGAAGAACGGGAAGCAGATATCCCCAGTCAGCTGGCAGCGTCCTACGGGGACCAGCCTATCTAGCTGCCATGTCTGAAGGTTTGCAACCGCGGCAGAGCTAGGCAGGCGCAATTGTGCAGAAATGCAAACTGCATAACCTGGTCAAATTTCAAGGGTGTACAAGAAACCACGGGGGATTTACAAGGAGATGTTCACCCGGGACAGCCGGAGACCTGTCGACAGCAAATTTCCGGAATTCTTCCTGTGAAGCCTTGAAAGCAGTGAAAAGCTCCTATGTTGCAATAACTCATAACCTTATTCTGAGTGTTCCCGGCAGAGGTCATTCGGCTGAACCCAAGCGTGGACTAATTAGAGCCAGATGTAGGCAGTGCCTTCCATAGTCCTGGATGGATAGTGGTGGCGTGCCAAACAACTGAGCTCTAGTTCCCAACACTTTCACAATGTGCCATAAGTTGAGGTTCAACTTACTGCTCCGGTTGAGTAGAGTGTAGCCATCAAAGCTGGAATCAGTAGCACTCAGGTGAGAAGAACGGGAAGCAGATTGACCCAGTCCGCTGGCAGTGTCCTACGGAGACCAGACGATCTGGCTGCCTCGCCTGAATGTTTGCAACCGCGGCAGAGCTAGGCAGGCGCAATTGTGCAGCAATGCAAACTACATAACCTGGTCAAATTTCACGGGTGACAAGGAAACCACGGGGGATTTTCAAGGAGATGTTCACCCGGAACAGCCGGAGGCCTGCCCCCAGGAAGATTCCGCAATTCTTCCTTTGAAGCCTTGAAAGCAGTGAAACGCTCCTATGTTGCAATAACTCAGAACCTCATTTTGAGTGTTCCCGGCAGAGGTCCTTCGGCTGAACACAACCGTGGATTAATTAGAGCCAGATGTAGGCAGTGCCGTCCATAGTGCTGGATGGACATTGGTGGCGTGCCAAACAACTGAGCTCTAGTTCTAAACACTTTCACAAAGTGCCATAAGTTGAGGTTCAACTTACTGCTCTGGTTGAGTAGAGTGTAGCAGTCAAAGCTGGAATCAGTTTCGCTCAGGTTTGAAGAACTGGAAGCAGATACACCCAGTTAGCTGGCAGTGTCCTACCGGGACCAGCCTATCTGGCTGCCACGCCTGAATGTTTGCCTCCGTGGCAGAGCTAGGCAGGCGCAATTGTGCAGCAATGCAAACTGCATAACCTGGCCAAATTTCACGGGTGTACAAGAAACCACGGGGGATTTACAAGGAGATGTTCACCAACAGCCGGAGGCCTGCCGGCAGCAACATTCCAGAATCCATCCTGAGAAGCCTTAAAAGCAGTGAAAAGCTCCTATGTTGCAATAACTCAGAACCTCATTCTGAGTGTTCCTGGTAGAGGTCATTCGGCTGAACACAACCGTGGACTAATTAGAGCCAGATGTAAGCAGTGCTGTCCTTAGTGCTGGATGGACAGTGGTGGCGTGCCAAACAACTGAGCTCTAGTTCTCAACACTTTCAAAAAGTGTCATAAGTTGAGGTTCAACTTACAACTGCGGTTGAGTAGAGTGTAGCCGTCAAAGCAGGAATCAGGAGCACGCAGGTGAGAAGAATGGGAAGCAGATATAAACAGTCCGCTTGCAGTGTCCTACTGGGTCCAGCCTATCTGGCTGCCACGACTGAATGTTTGCAACCTCGGCAGAGCTAGGCAGGCACAATTGTGCAGTAATGCAAACTGCATAACCTGGCCAAAATTCACGGGTGTACAAGAAACCACGGGGGATTTACAAGGAGCGGTTCACCCGGAACAGCCGGAGGCCTGCCGGCAGCAACATTTAGGAATCCTTCCTAAGAAGCCTTGAAAGCAGTGAAACGCTCCTATGTTGCAATAACACAGAACCTCATTCTGAGTGTTCCCGTCAGAGGTCATTCGGCTGAACTCAACCGTGGATTAATAGAGCCCAATGTAGGCAGTGCTGTCCATACTGCTGGATGGACACTGCCGGTTGAGTAGAGTGTAGCCGTCAAAGCTGGAATCAGTAGCACTCAGGTGAGAAGAACGGGAAGCAGATATACACAGTCCGCTGGCAATGTCCTACGGGGACCAACCTATCTGGCTGCCACGCCTGAATGTTTGCAACTGCGGCAGAGCTAGGCAGGCACAATTGTGCAGCAATGCAAACTGCATAACCTGGCAAAAACTCACGGGTGTAAAATAAACCACGGGGGATTTAGAAGGAGATGTTCACCCAGAACAGCCGGAGGCCTGCCGGCAGCAAGATTCCGGAATTCATCCTAAGAAGCCGTGAAAGCAGTGAAACGCTCCTATGTTGCAATAACTCAGAACCTCATTCTGAGTGTTCCCGGCAGAGGTCATTCGGCTGAACACAACCGTGGACTAATTAGAGCCACATGTAGACAGTGCCGTCCATAGTGCTGGGTGGACAGTGGTCGCATGCCCAACATCTGAGCTCCAGTTCTCAACAGTTTCAGAAAGTGCCCTAAGTTGAGGTTCAACTTACTGCTGCGGTTGAGTAGAGCGCAGCCGTCAAAGCTGGAATCAGTAGCACACAGGTGAGAAGAACAGGAAGCAGATACACCCAGTCCGCTGGCAGTGTCCTATGGGGAGCAGCCTATCTGGCTGGAATGCCTGAATGTTTGCCACCGCGGCAGAGGTAGGCAGGCGCAATTGTGCAGCAAAGCAAACTGCATAACCTGGCCAAATTTCACGGGTGTACAAGAAACAACTCGGATTTACAAGGAGATGTTCACCCAGAACAGCCGGAGGCCTACCGACAGCGAGATTCCAGAATCCTTCCTGAGAAGCCTTGAAAGCAGTGAAACGCTCCTATGTTACAATAACTCAGAACCTCATTCTGAGTGTTCCCAGCAGAGGTCATTCGGCTGAACTCATCCGTGAACTAATTAGAGCCAGATGTAGGCAGTTGACTAATTAGAGCCAGATGTAGGCAATGGAGTAATTAGAGCCAGATATAGGCAGTGTTTTCGATTGGAAAACAACTGAGCTTTAGTTCTCCAAACTTTCACAAAGTGCCATATGTTGAGGTTCAACTTATTGCTCCGTTTGAGTAGAGTGTAGGCAACAAAGCTGGAATCAGTAGCACTCAGGTGAGAAGAACGGGAAGCAGATAGACCCAGTCCGCTGGCAGTGTCCTACGGGGACCAGCCTATCTGGCTGCCACGCCTGAATGTTTGCAACCGCGGCAGAGCTAGGCAGGCGCAATTGTGCACCCATGCAAACTGCATAACCTGGCCAAATTTCACGGGTGTACAAGAAACCACGGGGGATTTACAAGTATCTGTTCACCAGGAACAGCCGGAGGCCTGCCGCCAGCAACATTCCGGAATTCTTCCTAAGAAGCCTTGAAAGCAGTGAAACGCTCCTATGTTGCGATAACTCAGAACCTCATTCTGAGTGTTCCCGGAAGAGGTCATTCGGCTGAACATAAACGTGGAAAAATTAGAGCCAGATGTAGGCAGTGCCGTCCATAGTGCTGGGCGGAGAGTTGTAGCATGCTAAATAACTGAGCTCTAGTTCTCCAAACGTTCCGAAAGTGCCATAAGTTGAGGTTCAACTTACTGCTCCGTTTGAGTAGAGTGTAGCCGTCCAAGCTGGAATCAGTAGCACTCAGGTGAGAAGAACGGGAAGCAGATATACCCAGTCTGCTGGCAGTGTCCTACGGGGAAAAGCCTATCTGACTGATACGCCTGAATGTTTGCAACCGTGACAGAGCTAGACAGTCGCAATTATGCAGCAATGCAAACTGCATAACCTTGCCAAATTTCACGGGTGTACAACAAACCAGGAGGAAATACAAGATGTTCACCCGGAAGAGCCGGAGGCCTGCCGGCAACAAGATTCGGGAATTCTTCCTAAGTAGCATTGAACGCAGTGAAACACTCCTATGTTGCAATAACTCAGCACCTCATTCTGAGTGATCCCGGCAGAGGTCATTTGGCTGAACACAACCGTGGACTAATTAGAGCCAGATGTAAGCAGTGCTGTCCATAGTGCTGGATGGACAGTGGTCGCGTGCCAAACAACTGAGCTCTAGTTCTCCAAACTTTAACAGAGTGCCATAAGTAGAGGTTCAACTTACTGCTTAGGTTGAGTATAGTGTAGCCGTCAAAGCGGGAATCAGAAGCACTCAGGTGAGAAGAATGGAAAGCAGATATACCCAGTCCGCTGTCCCTGGCCTTCGGGACCAGCCTATCTGGCTGCCACGCCTGAATGTTTGCAACCGCGGCATAGCTAGGCAGGGGCAATTATGCAGCAATACATACTGCATAATCTAGCCAAATTTCACGGGTGTACAAGAAACCACGGGGGATTTAGAAGGAGATGTTCACTCGGAACAACCGGAGGCCTGCCGGCAGCAAGATTCTAGAATTCTTCCTAAGAAGCCTTGAAAGCAGTGAAACACTCCTATGTTGCAATAACTCAGAACCTCATTGTGAGTGTTCCCGGCAGAGCTCATTCGGCTGAACACAACCGTGGACTAACTATAGCCAGATGCATGCAGTGCCATCCATAGTGCTGGCTGGACAGTGGTGGTGTGCCAAACAAGTGAGCTCTAGTTCTCAACACTTTCACAAAGTGCCATAAGTTGAGGATCAACTTACTGCTCTGGTTGAGTAGAGTGTAGCCATCAAAGCTAGAATCAGCAGCACTCAGGTGAGAACAGGAAGCAGATATACCCAGTCTGCTGGCAGTGTCCTACGTTGTCCAGCCTATCTGGCTGCCACGCCTCAATGTTTGCACCCGCGGCAGAGCTAAGCACTCCCAATTATGCAGCAATGCAAACTGCATAACATGGCCAAATTTCACGGGTGTGCAAGAAACCACAAGAGATTTACAAGGACATGTTTACTCGGAACAGCCGGAGACCTGCCGGCAGCAAGATTCCGGAATTCTTCCTAAGAAGCCTTGAAAGCAGTGAAACGCTCGTAAGTTGCAACAATTCAGAATCTCATTTTGAGTGTTTCCAGCAGAGGTTATTCGGCTGAACAGAACCGTGGACTACTTAGAGCCAGAAGTAGGCAGTGACGTCCATAGTGCTGGATAGACTGTGGACGGATGCCCAACATCTGAGCTCTAGTGCACTAAGTTGAGCTTCAACTTACTGCTCCGGTTGACTAGAGTGTAGCTGTCAAAGCTGAAATCAGTAGCACTCAGGTGAGAAGAACGGGAAGCAGATATACCCGATCCGCTGGCAGTGTCCTATGGGGAGCAGCCTATCTGGCTGCCGTGCCTGATTGTTTGCCAACGCGACAGAGCTAGTCAGGCGCAATTGTGCAGCAAAGCAAACTGCATAACCTGGCCAAATTTCACTAGTGTACAAGAAACAACGCGGGATTTACAAGGAGATCTTAACCCAGATCAGTCGGAAACCTACCCACAGCAAGATTCCGGAAACCTTCCTGAGAAGCCTTGAAAGTAGTGAAACGCTCCTATGTTGGAATAACTCAGTACCGCATTCTGAGTGTTCCCGGCAGAGGTCATTCGGATGAACACAACTGTGGAATAATTAGAGCCAGATGTAGGCAGTGGACTAATTAGAGCCACATGTAGGCAATGGACTAATTAGAGCCAGATATAGGCAGTGTTTTCGATTGGAAAACAACTGAGCTTTAGTTCTCCAAACTTTCACAAAGTGCCAGAAGTTGAGGTTCAACTTACTGCTCCGGTTGAGTAGAGTGTAGCCGTCAAAGCTGGAATCAGTAGCTCTTAGGTGAGAAGAACGGGAAGCAGATATACGCAGTCCGCTGGCAGTGTCCTACAGGGAGCAGCCTATCTGCTTGCCACGCCTGAATATTTACAACCGCGGCAGAGCTACGAGGGCGCAATTGTGCATGAATCCAAACTGCATAACCAGGCCAAATTTCACGGGTGTACAAGAAACCACGGGGGATTAAAAAGGAGATGTTCACCCGGAACAGCCCAAGGCCTGCCGGCAGCAAGATTCCTGAATTCTTCCTGTGAAGCCTTGAAAGCAGTGAAACGCTCCTATATTGCAATAACTCAGAACCTCATTCTGAGTGTTCCCGGCAGAGGTCATTCGGCTGAACACAACCGTGGACTAATTAGAGCCAGATGTTGGCAGTGCGGTCCATAGTGCTGGAGGGACAGTGGTGGCGTGCCAAACAACTGAGCTCTAGTTCTCAACACTTTCACAAAGTGCCATAAGTTGAGGTTCTACTTACTGGTCCTGTTGAGTACAGTGTAGCCGTCAAAGCTGGAATCAGTAGCACTCAGGAGAGAAGAACCGGAAGCAGTTATACCAGTGCGCTGGCAGTGTCCTACGGGGACCAGCCTATCTTGCTGCCACGCCTGAATGTTTGCAACCGGGGCAGAGCTAGCCAGGCGCAATTGTGCAGTAATGCAACCTGCATAATCGGGCTCAATTTCACGGGTGTACAAGAAACCACGGGGAATTTACAAAGAGATGTTCACCCGGAACAGCCGGAGGCCTGCCTGCAGCAAGATTCCGGAATCCTTCTGAAGAAGCCTTGAAAGCAGTGAATCCCTCCTATGTTGCAATAACTCAGAACCTCATTCTGAGTGTTCCCAGCAGAGGTCATTCGGCTCAACACAACAGTGGACTAATTAGAGCCAGATGTAGGCATTGCCATCCATAGTGCTAGATGGACAGTGGTGGCGTGCCAAACAACTGAGCTCTAGTTCTCAACACTTTCACAAAGTGCCATAAGTTGAGGTTCAACTTACTTCTCCCGTTGAATAGAGTGTAGCCGTCAAAGCTGGAATCAGTAGCACTGAGGTGAGAACGGGAAGCAGATTGACCCAGTCCGCTGGCAGTGTCCTATGGGGAGCAGCCTATCTGGCTGCCTCGCCTGAATGTTTGCAACCACGGCAGGGGTAGGCAGGAACAATTGTGCAGCAATTCAAACCGCATAACATGGCCAAATTTCACGGGTGACCAAGAAACCACGGGGGATTTTCAAGGAGATGTTCACCCGGAACAGCCGGAGGCCTGCCGGAAACAAGATTCCGGAATTTTTCCTGTGAAGCCTTGAAAGCAGTGAAACGCTCCTATGTTGCAATAACTCAAAACCTCATTCTGAGTGTTCCCGGCAGAGGTCATTCGGCTGAACACAACCTTGGACTAATTAGAGCCAGATGTAGACAGTGCCGTCCATAGTGCTGGATGTACAGTGGGGGCGTGCCAAACAACTGAGCTCTAGTTCTCCACACTTTCACAAAGTGCCATAAGTTGAGGTTCAACTTACTGCTCCGGTTGAGTAGAGTGTAGTCGTCAAAGCTGGAATCAGTAGCACTCTGGTGAGAAGAACGGGAGCAGATAGACCCAGTCCGCTGGCAGTGTCCTACCGGGACCATCCTATCTGCCTGCCACGCCTGAATGTTTTCATCTGCGGCAGAGCTAGGCAGGCACAATTGGACAGCAATGCAAACTGCATAACCTGGCCAAATTTCACGGGTGTACAAGAAACCACCGGTGATTTACAAAGAGATATTCACCCGGAACAGACGGAGGCATCTCGGCAGCAAGATTCCAGAATCCTTCCTAAGAAGCTTCGATAGCTGTGAAACGCTCCTATGTTGCAATAACTCAGAACCTCATTCTGTGTGTTCCCCGCAGAGGTCATTCGGCTGAACACAACCGTGGATTAATAGAGCCAGAGGAAGGCAGTGGCGTCCATGGTGCTGGATGGACAGTGGTAGCGTGCCAAACAACTGAGCTCTAGTTCTCAACACTTTCACAAAGTGCCATAAGTTGAGGTTCAACTTACTGCTCCGGTTTAGTAGAGTGTAGCCATCAAAGCTGGAATCAGTAGCACTCAGGTTAGAAGAACGGGAATCATATATACCCAGTCCGCTGACAGTTCCGACGGGACCAGCCTATCTGGCTGCCAAGCCTGAATGTTTGCAACCGCGGCAGAGCTAGTCAGGCGCCATTTTGCAGCAATGCAAACTGCATAACTTGGCCAAATTTCACGGGTGTACAAGAAACCACGGGGGATTTACAAGGAGATGTTCACCCGGAATAGCCTTAGGCTTGCCACCATAAGATTCCGGAATTCTTCCTAAGAAGCCTTGAAAGCAGTGAAACGCTCCTATGTTGCAACAGCTCAGAACCTCATTCTGAGTGTTTCCGGGAGAGACTGAACACAACCGCGGACTATTTAGAGCAAAATGTAGACAGTGCCGTCCATACTGCTGGATGGACAGTGGTGGCTAGCCAAACAACTGCGCTCTAGTTCTTAGCACTTTCACAAAGTGCCATAAGTTGAGGTTCAAATTACTGCTCCGGGTGAGTAGAGTGTAGCCGTCAAAGCTGGAATCAGTAGCACTCAGGTGAGAAGAACAGGAAGCAGATATACCCAGTCCACTGGCAGTGTCCTTCGGGGACCAGCCTATCTGGCTGCCACGCCTGAATGTTTGCAACTGAGACAGAGCAAGGCAGGCACAATTGTGCCTCAATGCAAACTGCATAACTTGGCCAAATTTCACATGTATAAAAGAAACCACGGGGGATGTACAAGGAGATGTTCACCCGGAACAGCCAGAGGCCTGCTGGCAGCAAGATTCCGGAATTCTTCCTAAGAAGCCTGGAAAGCAGTGAAACGCTCCTATGTTGCAATAACTCAGAACCTCATTCTGCGTGTTCCCGGCAGAGGTCATTCGGCTGAACACAACCGTGGACTAATTAGAGCCAGATGTAGGCAATAGACTAATTAGAGCCAGATATAGGCAGTGTTTTCGATTGGAAACAACTGAGCTTTAGTTCTTCAAACTTTCACAAAGTGCCATAAGTTGAGGTTGAACTTACTCCTCCGATTGAGTAGATTATACTCGTCAAAGCTGGAATCAGTAGCAGTCAGGTGAGAAGAAGGGGAAGCAAGTAGACCAAGTCCGATGGCAGTGTCCTACGGGAACCAGCCTTTCTGCCTGCCACGCCTGAATGTTTGTAACCGTGGCAGAGCTATGCAGGCAGAATTGTGCAGCAATGCAAACTGCTGGCCATTTTTCACCGGTGTACAAGAAACCACGGGGGATTTACATGGGGATTTCACCCGGAACAGCTGGAGGCCTGCCGGCAGCAAGATTCCAGAATTCTTCCTAAGAAGCCTTGAAACCAGTGAAACTCTCCTATGTTGCAATAACTCAGAACCTCATTCTGAGTTTTCCTGGCAGAGATCATTCGGCTGAACACAACTGTGGACTAATTAGGGCCAGATATAGGCAGTGCCGTCCATAGTGTTGGATGGACATTGGTGGCGTGCCAAACACCTGAGATCTAGTTCACAACACTTTCACAAAGTGCCATAAGTTGAGGTTCTACTTACTGCTCTGGTTGAGTAGAGTGTAGCCGTCAAAGCTGGAATCAGTAGCACTCAGGTGAGAAGAACGGGAAGCAGATAGACCCAGTCTGCTGGGAGTGTCCTATGGGGACCAGCCTATCTGGCTGCCACGCCTGAATGTTTGCAACCGTGGCAGAGCCAGGCAGGCACAATTGTGCAGCAATGCAAACTGCATAACCTGGCCAAATTTCACGGGTGTACAAGAAACCACGGGGGATTTTCAAGGAGATGTTCACCTGGAACAGCCCAGGCTTGCCGGCAGCAAGATTCCAAAATTCTTCCTGTGAAGCTTGAAAGCAGTGAAACGCTCCTATGTTGCAATAAGTCAGAACCACATTCTTAGTGTTCCCGGCAGAGGCTGAACACAACCGTGAACTATTTAGAGCAAGATGTAGACAGTGCGGTCCATACTGCTGGATGGACAGTGGTGGCTAGCAAAACAACTGTGCTCTCGTTCTCACCACTTTCACAAAGTGCCATAAGTTGAGGTGCAAATTACTGCTCCGGTTGAGTAGAGTGTAGCCGTTAAAGCTGGAATCAGTAGCACTCAGGTGAGAAGAACAGGAAGCAGATATACCCAGTCCGCTGGCAGTGTCCTTCGGGGACCAGCCTATCTGGCTGCCACGCCTGAATGTTTGCAATCGCTGCAGAG